>NC_137839.1:56289193-57489193 GCF_948465745.1 Chenopodium album
TTTCTCCTCATGAGGCCTACCGTTTTCCTGGGACTAAGGAGTCTAGAGTGGACGGAGACGAGTTGTCTCCTTCATGGAGTGGGTCCATTTCTAGTGCGTACCAACTCACATCCACCCATTCTTCTCTGTCCCTGCAGTCGAACATGGCACGGACGATGCAAACGCACGATCGTCATGCGGCCAGAAATCCAGACAGAAGTCTAGTAAACCCTAGGCCTCCTTATGACCCAAATAATGTTAACATAGAGACCCCTTCTACCACTCATACGTCCGCTTCCACGGGCACTCACTGCTCGGCCGTGGAAGTAACTTCCTCGTTCGAGGAGCGCCAAAGAACACAAGGCGCTTCTACTGTAGGGGGAACGTCCGGGCAAACTCCGGGGTTGAGGTTCCCCCAATATGCCACCTCGTTCATGGATGGGGCCGATTTGCTACTCTGTGAAGGACCTCCTTCTTCTTCTCGGGCGGATGCTGATACGTCCGTCCCCACTCCCTCAGAACTCTATCTTCGATATGGCAGGTCGGACAGACCGAGAACGGGGGTTTTAATTAACGAACCGTCCGACCTGCCCCCTCGCAGAGCAACTCCTTTGGGGAGTCAGGCGGCCAGTGCCAAAGATAAAGGCAAAAGGCCGCTTGAAGATATTGTCGCTCCCCGAGGCGGCCATAGTTCTAGGAGCCGCAGCTCAGCGGAGGCAGCCGACCTGGACAGGGTGCTGTCTTTCGAGTTTGGGAGTGCTCCTCAACGAGAGGAGGATGAAGAAGAAAATGCGGCCGAGGGTGGAGCGACGGCCGCAGAGGGCGAAGAGGCGGCCGAGGAGGATGTTGTTAATGTTGACAACTTCAAGGATCCGTACGCCTGCACGGTGGGTAGTACAGCCTTGGGCTACCTGAACTACAAATTTGAGGATTACAAGGCATTCCTCCACCTTGGGGAGGGATTCGAGATTCAGCCCCCAAGGAAGTCCCGTGCCGTGGCCGCTTGGGAAGAAGAGAGGCCGTGCCAAAGATCCTTCAGCGTCTACAGGGCAGCCTTAGACGTTGGACTACGCTTCCCCCTCCATCCTTTCGTCCGCACAATCTTGGACGAGTATGACATAGCCCTCTTCCTGCTGATGCAAAACAGCTGGTTGAACATTTTTGGATACTTGGTGACGTGCATCTGCAAAGGCTTCAAGACAGACTTTGCAGTTTTCTGTGAGATGCACTCATTGACTAAGCTGGACGCGGATACGGACGGCTGGTTCATCTTGAGCACCACTAGAGATTACATGATGGTGGTGGACCGCGTCTTTATGTGGCATGACTGGAAGCACCGATTCTACCGCATCAAAACTAAGGACGTTGAATTTAACTTGCGTATGAATCGGTTCAATGCTGAGCCAATTCAACTTGGACACGGGGACCTCAAGCCCGATAAGCCACCCGTCCACCCCAGCCAGGAGTACCAGCTTGAATATTTCAAAGTCAAGCGGGTGAAAAGGGGCGGCAAAACTGAGCGCGTTCCAAGTAACTGGGTCCCTTTATCCAGCTGGCTGCGGGATCCCACTTTTATGTCCACCTATGGCCTGTACAAGAACCTGCCCCAAGGTGGACGCATGGACACATATTCTTACAAATACGCAGATTATTTGGACTTGAAGAATTTTCTAACACTTTTTCCTTTTCTCTTTCAGCTGAGGCGTACAAGATGCTTGACCAGGAGCCGAAAGGGGAGATCAACATGTCCGAGATTGACTTGGCTCAGTACAAGGCTCACCAGAGGCTGTACGAGCAAACTAAAGGAGTTAGTAAACCCATCTAGCTTTCTTCCTCTCGTCCGTGTATGTATTACGGAAGAGATCTTCTTCCTAACTTGGCTCGACCTATCAATTATATTATCTCGTTCTCTTTTTACTAACTTTTGTCTCTACAGCTGGCCACTCCAACCCCCAGGTCCAAACGGAAGCAGTCGTCCCCTGCGTCTAAGACGGATCAGGACGACAAGGCGTCCAAACAAAGGAAGACGGTCGCGTCCAAGACCACTTCCACTTCTGTGGCTAAGACAACGTCGCGGACTGCCTCTAAGCAGTCCAAAGGAGAACAATTCCGGCTGAGCGATAGTGGGGCCTCCAAGTCCATAGATCCGGCCGCCATGCCGGGTCATGTTGGGTCCGAGAAATCGAATGATAGGGGTAAGTTTACCCCGGCAAAACCGACCGGGCCTAAATTGACTCCGCCCGTTCAAAGAGTCAAGAAAGCTGATTGGCTGGAGGTCACTCAGTCGGCCGGCGACCAGGCTGGCCAGACGGGAGAAGAGGGTGACGAACCTGTGCCGCCTCCGCCCTTCACTTTCAACCTTCCTACCCCTCCAAGCTTCTCTGACGGTCAATCCAAGTAACTTTGGACTTTCTATTTTGTTTCTTCTCTTTTGTTTACTAAACTTACATTAAATTCTTTGTGTCCGCATACAGATATTACAGAGGAGCTACACATGAAGACGCCCGGCCAGTCCCTTACTGGGGCGGACATAAAGGCTATGCGGGAAGCTATGGCCCGAGCCGTCCCTGCTGAGCAGCGAGATAAGCTGTGGGGGATACATGAGGGCTTCCTCAGCCCCATGATCAATTGCAGCGCTGAGGTAACTTTTACCCTCAAATGCACTTAGTCAATGTTTCGCTCTCACTTTGCTAACACATTTACCCTGTACGCAGCTCTTCCTGCGGCTGAATGCCTTCCTGGAATGGAAGGACAAGGAGAACGAGCGGCTGAAGCATGCCTGGGCCCAGATTCAGAAGACCCAGGATGCCATTACTGGGGAAGTGGCCGTCCAGCGCCGCTATTTCGAAACCCAAATCAACGCGCTGTCCGACAAGGCGGCGCGGTAGGCGGAAGATTTGGTGAAGCTGGGCGAGGCCCTTCAGCAAGAGTCCGTGGCTAGAGATGCCATGAGACAGGAGAGGGACCTGGCCTTGCTGGACGGCCAGCGCTGGAGGGAAGGGTTCGAGGCCTCTGAGAAGCTTCAGAGTGATGTGGCCTTGGCCCAAAAACACTTGAAGGAGGCCTTGGACGAGTCGGACGCTCTGAGGGCCGAGGTGGAAAGTTTAAAGAAGTCCGTTGAGGACTTAACACTCCAATTGCAAACACCTCGGGCCCCCAGTGCGGATGAGGTGGTCCTCATTGAGCAGAATGCTGAGGACAGGCTGAAGAGCCACTTCTTTGAGGCTTTTGAGCTTATGGTGGACAAGGGAGAGGCGGCCTATTATCAGGAACGCTTCACCAAGCGTCTTAACTTTGTCTGCCTCAGAGAAGAGGCTAAGAAGGCCGGGAAGCCTTCACCTGAGCTAGACGTCACGCCAACTACCTTAGAGGAGGAGGAAATCGAAGAAGTGGCGGCCAGCAAAGACGGTGAGGCTGAGAGCAAGGAGGCGCCTGCTGATGACGCGTCCCCTGCCATCGTTCAAGAGCTCGGCCCAGGCCAGAGTCTAGCTTCTGCTCCAGCCGCCCCATGATTTTAGCTTTATTTTTATGCCTTTGTTAATCATTTATGTATATTTTTCTTGGCTTTTTCAACCGCATTTTCGAGCGGTTTTATGTAAGATATTTTACCGCCTTTTAAGCGGCCCTTTTATTAATTTAGCTTCCAAATTTTGCTTCATACTTTGCACATTTTATACTTAACAAGTTTTTGCATAGTTTTTGCATTTTCGTACGCGTACTTTTCACGTTTTTGTATCTTCGTACAATTGGGGGGTATGCCCCTTTATTCGGCATTCGCCTAGTCCATATTTTGGGTGGTTTGATTGACTTGGTAGAACTTATACCTTAGGTGGTATGACTTCTAACAAGTTAATCAAATCATAGTAATGATTGCCCTTGGACTAGGTGATACGCCGAATCAACACATTGTTTGGCCGTTTAATTGACTTTATGTGAGTTTGTCCGTTGAAACTATCGCTCGGACGCACTCAGAAAATTCCAAGTATGATCTTGTAGACACCCAAATGTGTCTCCCCAAAACCAAACCCGGTGATGAGTACCTTTCATGTCGAATCATAATCGAATGAAACGAAAGTGTGGAAAGGTCTAGTGTTGCGGAAAGTTTTATTTCTTTTCTTTTTCTCTTCTCTCTGTTTTTGAAAACTTTATTTTAAGAAAACATCCAATCCAGTTTGGTTGGTCCATGATATGGGTCCAATAGTGGTGTAGTTGGATGGGGTTTGCAAAGACCTTTCCAAAATATTATAAGCCCAATTCCGATGAATATTGAGGAATTTATGGCCAATTTACTAAACTGGGCCCAGTTTGAGCTTTAAGTACGGCCCAATGATCTAGGGGAGGGTCTAATATGATTTATCAGATTTTCGAAAACGCGTTGAAATCCAATTTGGCGTCCAACCCCAGGCCTTGGCGCCTGGAATCAGGATTGGCGCCAGACGCCAGCCATTGGCGCCTGGCGCTAGCCACTGGTCCTGGCGCCAATGAGCCAAGGCTGGCGCCAAGTTAGTTTTTCGATCTTCAGACTCTGTTTTGATAAATTATCTTTTTTGGATGATTTGCTCTATAAATATCGTATCAAAAACTCCGGTTTCATTCATCAACAATCACCTTTTTTCAATTACCAATATTCAATTCTTTTTAACATCATTCATTCATCAATTTTCAATAACCTTAATTCATACATTCTTTCTCCTTTGCTTTTTAATACAAAATTCCGCATTCACAAGATCTAGAAACACTTAGCCATATTCGAAGTTGCCTTCGCCCTAGACGTGAAAGGTTTTAATTTCTGAGGGTTTGGTCCCAAGTCTCTATTTCAATTATTTAATTTAATTGCTTTGATTATTATTTTCCTTGAAGTTACTAACGTGTGTATTTTGTAATTAGAAAGAGGTACGAAGCATCCAAGTAAGTACTTTAATTGGTTTAATTGATATTATGATGTAGATATCATGCTTAGATTGTTATTTTGATTCCTAGTATCATGTCTAGGGTAATTTTAATATTAAATATGATTGCTATGATGCCTTTTATTTTCTTCCTAATACTTATGATTGTTAGTATCATGTTAGGGTTAAAGATTTGATTTTTAATGCTTAGTGACATGCTAGGGTTTGTTATTAATCTTGTTAGTATCATGCCTAGGATCTTGCTATGCTTTAACATGATTATGATTATTATTATGATTGATATTATTATTATTTTTTAATTATTATTCATGATATTATTATTTATTATGTTGCTTGATATGTATCATATTTTATATTGTTATTGCTTGATCACCTTTTATTGAATGTTAAAGGGAATTGGTACTTGTAATCACGCTTAATAAGATAATTAATAATCTTGTTTAGGGTTAATTGTGATTATAAATTCAAGTGATCGCCAATAATAGTTTATTTGTGCATTAATATTCAACCAACATAGATTAAACAGGTTTAGGGTTAATCCTATTGATTGTATGTTAGTCAGAAAGCGCACATGAATACGAGCAGAATAAAGTAAAGGCCTATTATTAGGGCAGGTTCAATCTCTTTTAGGTTGGATTTGTACCATCATCCCCGAACCCTTATTTGGTTCATGACCTTATGGAGTTGACGATCTCTTGGATCGTTAAGGGGTGTAACCTTCACCTCGTGAACGGTTTACAAGTTCCTTAAAAACTTGTTGGCGACTCTTTTGCTCTATCTTCTTCCCTTTTGGACGCCACCGTACTTTAGTGTATGATCACAGTGGGGTTCAAGCTAGTGGGATTTTAAAGGCTTGAAATTATTCCCTACAGTTTTTGGCGACTCCACTGGGGAGGATTTCTATTTTAATTCCTGAATTTGTTTCGGCAATGATTTAGAATGAGTGGATGAGACTCGAAAAGTTCTAAGTATTTCATGTGCGTAATTTTGATTAACATTGTGGCATATGCATAAAAAGGTTCTCATTGGAAAGACCATCCGTAATGAGTCAAAAACATAGGATTTTACACGTAGGAAATTTGAGAAATGTCTTTCACAACTAGGACTGAAATAACACCGCGCGAAACAGGATGATTTTATTGAGCACAGAAAGCTGCTGAGGCATGTGGGAAGTAGCGTCAGGGGCCAGAGCTTGGCGCAAAACTTTTAGCCGTAGCGCCAGACGCCAGTATTGGCGCCAGGCGCTACAATTAAAAGTTGACGCCAGTCTCTGTTTGCTGGCGCCAATTTCCCCCAATACTGAGCCAGAAATATGCGTTCTAATTTCGACCGGTTTTTCGTATTGTTTGCTCGATCCTACTTCCTGATTGAATTTTTTCTCATTTTTCTGAAACCCATATGTGTTCTACATATGGACATAACCCTCTAGGAATTCATGCTCTATCTACCCGATTAAACGCTCCTGGCAACAAAGGGTACATCTGAGAGGTTGAATTCACCAAACCATGGAAGTGAGTTTTTTCTAAAAACTCGCGGTGTTCTATCCACACGCGTTAACCCTTCACGGTTAGGCTTCTACGCGGTGCATCTGAACAATTAACCATGGACCCTATTTGACTAAACCATATCCCGAACTTTAGAGAACTAGAGCCATGGTTAGGTTGCGAACTCATTGCATCATATTGTGCCTACTTGCCTAATTGTGCATTATTTGTTGTGCATATATATCCTATGCTCCTCCTAACCGTTTGTTGATTTGTGTTGAGATCAAAATTAATGACTTAAAGAACTTTGCCTAATTAATTAATTAATTAATTAATTCGAGTCAATAAAGTTTTTTTTTTAATCGGAATTGACCTAATACGACTTTAGGCATACCCCAGTTGACTAATAATATCGAAAACAGTCCTAGACCGAGGCTCCAATATTGGTGCCAAAATCTGGGCTGTAGCGCCACTGTATGGTGTGTAGCGCCAGACATTTACTAAAAAGTCTGGCGCCAACCACCATATTGTGACGCCAGTCCTGTCGCTTGGCCGACAGTTCGGATTATTTGTCGAGTCATCACCTAATGTCTAATTAATCAGTTTCCTGTTTAATTCGGTTAATTTTGCCGGCAATAATGCTTAATTGAATCAATATTCTAGTTTAGGCACTAAGTCCCATGGTCTTACACAAGAGTCCAAGCATGTCACTTACACTCAATACACACACTAATACACATGTCTTGACCATGATTAAGGGAGTCTTGTGTGCGCGCGTTATTTTTTCGTCATTTTTTTTAGGGGGGTAAGTCGGATATTAATCCTCCAATAAATAATAGTACTTAAGTTCCCTAAACACATGTACATTATTGCTCCCTGAAAATATGCATACTTTTTTTTTAAAATAAAAGCCATAAAGTCAAACTGATTCGAGTTAAGTAATTAAAACGCAAACTGGCTTAATTTACAGCGCGTGGTCAAGAAAGGAAGGACGATTAATCAAAGATAACCTCTTCGTACAAGTCCAACTTTTCGACAAACCTATAGCTCGCAAGAGGAAAGCAAGAGTTATAATGGCAACTCAGGAAGAATTTAATGATCTCAAGAACCAACTGGCTACTGTAACTGAGACACTAAAGCTTCTCGCACTTAAGATCGAGGATCCCGCGAAGCAACAACAAATGGACCTCATGCAAGAAAGCCTAAGCAAATTGTCCAGCGACTACAAGTTTCAAGAACTCACATCCCAAGGGGTCTCGGTGGATAAGGATCTTCTTCCGCAGAAGTTCAGTGCCAACGACATCCCAAAGTTTAGGGAAATCGACAACCCCTACTTCCATCTAAGGGCATTTGAAACATTAATGAGTATCAAGGGTATCGATAAGAAAGTTTTCCCTTCTCTGTTCTCGCTATCTCTCGAGACCGTTTGCCAACAATGGTTCTTTTCTCTTGAAAAAGAAAAGACCTCTACCTGGGAATCCATAGCAAACGCTTTCGTCGATAGGTACAAGTGCAACGTTCAAGTCGAAACTGACCATAGAGAACTTGAAATCCTCAAACAGAAGGAGAATGAAGGCTTCACATCTTTCTTTAACAAGTGGAGAGAAACCTCAGCTAAAATGATTGAGGTACCAAGTGAAAAAGAGTCCGTGAGATTGTTCATTAAAAACCTCCAAGAAAAGTATTCAAAACATCTTAAATATCAAAATAACCTTCATACCTTTAAGGGTGTTTATGATATTGGGATTAATATTGAAGATGACTTAGTTAAATCTAAAGATGCCAACAATAACTCCAACAGTGGCTGGAAAGGAAAGAAGAACGACAATCCTTCTTCTTCCAAAACCGCCCACTCGAATAATGTTAGCGCCTTTAATCTGGGAGAAGTCCTCGCCATGAACAACCAAGGACAAAAGAAACCCTTTAGGAGAAACTTCACTCCTATTGGCATGAGTTATGACACCGCGTTTGATCGGCTAAATGCAAAAGGTCTTATAACTCCCATTGGACCATTTGGAGATCCACCAGTCGAGAAGAGGTCGCCTAATTGGAACCCCAATGCGCATTGCAAATATCATCAAGGTAGGGGCAGTAACAAGACTTAATTGACAGTAACAAGCTGCCGTTGCCTCCTGCCAGTAAGAAACCGAGTATTGACAATGCACCTCTAGCCCACACATTGGCTATCTCCGATGAAGAAAGCGAAGTTGACCCCTCATCTCTCATTAAGCCTGTCAAAGAAACCAATGTCGAAGAGGAAGAAGAAGAGACCTCTTTCGATGTCAAAGATAATCTTCCAGAACCAGCAAATGAGGTAGAGATGCGAATACTCACACTGTATCTGAGGGAGACATCGCAACTGTTACATGAAAATCTCAAAATTTTGAATGAACTTCACAAGGAATATGATGAAGAACCTAAGAGAGAATTCACACCAGTAAAATTGACTTATGAGGCAAAATACTTTCCCTTACAAGTCACCGAAAGACCCAAGAACAACAATAAAGTTTATACTCCAATTGGGATCCCGTATGCACAAATGTTTAAAATGCTCTCCGAGAGTGGCAAGGTCAAACCTCTCGAACCGAGACCATTTGAATCATTAAAAAGGACAGATAGATATTACTGTCAATACCATCAGTCAGGAGGACACACCCTAGAAAACTGCTTCAAGTTCAAGGATTTGGTGCAGAAAATGATTGACAGAAAGGAATTAGTCCAAGTTCAACAAGAAGAGGATATAATTGTTAATGGAGTATGGGACAGTGACGAAGAAGATGTCTATCTAAAAGACATATTAGGACATTCACCTTCTGTATCATACACCATGGACGACATTTGGGCTAAAGAAGATTCATCAATAGACGTCCTCACAAGATCCGGGAGAATACAACCTCCCGTTTCAACACAACCTATGCCTACTGTACAACAAGTTCCCATACCTATCATCGAAGACAATGACATCGTTAAACAATTCAAGAAAACAAAAGTGGAGATGAATGTATGGAAGCTTCTGGCAACATCTCGAGAACATAGGTTAGCTGTGATGAATGCCTTGGATAAAATCGGGATAGATTCTGACACTACTCCTGAGGGACTAGCTAACTTCCTCACGAGTGATCTCCCTAGTCCAATTAATATAATCACCTTCTCTGATAAAGATTTACCCCCAGAAGGTGACAAGCACTACAAAGCGTTTAACCTCACAGTAGTCTGCAAAAGGATGAATGTTCCCATGACTCTTGTAGACAATGTATCGGCTATTAATATCTGTCCACTTAGGACTGCGAGGATGCTCGGCATAAAGGATGAGGATTTAACTCCGTCCACACAAGGAATAAGAGCTTACGATAATACTCGACGTCAAGCTCTTGGCAAAATAACTCTAAATGTGACGGCAGGAGCAATAGAACATGCTACTACTTTTCAAGTAGTAGACATCAAAGCCTCATTCAATTTGTTGTTAGGACGCCCTTGGCTCCATGACCTAAAGGCCGTCCCTTCATCTCTCCACCAACAAGTGAAAGCCATAGTTGGAGGAATACCCATCACTATTGATGCTTCGCCAATGAGGATCAAATCAATAGAGAATCCAATCATCAACGTGGAGCACGACGAAGATGATGAAGACCTATGGGGCTTTAACGAAGAAGTCTCCTTAATCCAAGAGGATGAAAGGACATCTCTTTGCCACAACCCCCATTCCAACATGATTATCAACACTATGCTAAAGAAACAAGGACACTTCCCTGGGATGACCTTAGGAAAGAAGAAGGGGATAGCAAAATCGATAGAGTCACCTGGCCTCCCTAAACTAGATACTTTCGGACTTGGTTTCGAACCGACTCGGAAAGATCTCAACCGAGCCCAGGACAAATTGAAAGCACGTAGGAACGCTCGCATTCAAAAGAAAGCAATTCCAATGGATCAGTACCCTCTTACGCTTAATGGTCAGTTTATAAAAGAAGGAGAGGACTATCCATGCCATGAATTTCCCGAACCATTTGTTGTAAATGGCATACGACAACCAGGATTCGAGATTTTCTTGGATTGCTACTTCACTGACGAAATCCCAACTCCCGTCCACAAGGAGAAAGCACCCCCATGCTTTGACTTTAACGTCATGGGATTACTGTTTGGGCGAGAAAAGAATGAGCCAGTTTATGAAGAAGATAACTCCTCACTCATTCAAACGGTCCTACAAAGTGAAAACTTCGACCCCTTAAAGCTAATTACTCCAGCTGAAGGATTACCGCAAGGGTGGCGCAAGACTATCAAGATGATTACTCCGAGTGGAAGGATGATATCAATCACGACAGGACAAGGGCCAATGTTTGAAGAATCGTCAGAGTCAGAGTCAGAGTCTGAGTCAGAGTCTTTCCCTTTAGAATCTTCTGGGTCTTTAGCAATAATGCCTCCCCTTCTTTATTTCTTCTCCTAGGATAGTTAGTGATCCAGTCGCTGAGGACATATCACTCTTTGATGTAATGATCTCAGAGTATAATAATATCGCTCATTCTCCTTACTTCTCGTGTTCTTCCCTAACCCAAGATGACGAACTTTGCTTAGCTAACGATGAAAAAGATAAAGAATTTATTAAAGAAATGGAAACACTTGAAAAGAAAACACCAGTAATTGAAGAGACTGAAACAGTTGACATCTCAAATGATTCAACTCATAAAAGAGAAGTTAAAATCGGACTAACATTGAATAAACAAGAAAGAACCGATTTAATTAACTTGCTTAAAGAATTTATCGATGTATTTGCTTGGTCATATGAAGATATGCCAGGCATTAACAGAGAAATAGCTCAACACACTATACCATTAGTCTCAGGAATGAAACCGGTAAAACAAAAGTTGCGTCGAATGAAACCCGACGTAGCACTTAAAATAAAAGAAGAAGTTCAAAAACAAATAACTGCAGGTTTCATCAGGGTATCCAAATACC
The DNA here is from genome assembly GCF_948465745.1 of Chenopodium album. Classification (NCBI taxonomy): domain Eukaryota; kingdom Viridiplantae; phylum Streptophyta; class Magnoliopsida; order Caryophyllales; family Amaranthaceae; genus Chenopodium; species Chenopodium album. The sequence goes on from NC_137839.1 coordinate 56,300,517, forward strand.
CCGAATGGGTCGCCAACGTCGTCCCAGTTCCAAAGAAAGACGGAAGGGTAAGGATGTGTGTCGACTATCGAGGTCTAAATAAGGAAAGTCCAAAGGACGACTTCCCTTTGCCACACATCGATATTCTGGTAGACAACACGGCAAATCACGCGCTTCTCTCATTCATGGACGGATACGCAGGGTACAATCAGATTCTCATGGCGGAAGAAGACATGGAGAAGACAACTTTTATCACACCATGGGGCACTTACTGTTACACAGTAATGCCATTTGGGTTGAAAAACGCAGGTGCTACTTACCAACGTGCAGCAACTGCCTTGCTCCATGACATGATGCACAAAGAAGTTGAAGTATATGTCGACGACATGATTGTGAAATCAAAGGACCGTCCAGGCCATCAAGTAGCCTTAAGGAAATTTTTTGAAAGGTTAAGAAAATACAATATGAGGTTGAATCCATCAAAATGTGCTTTTGGAGTCACCTCAGGCAAGCTCTTGGGGTACGTCATAAGCTCTAGAGGAATAGAGATAGATCCAACCAAGATTAAAGAAATCATGTCAATGCCACCGCCCAAGACCGAGAAACAAATTCGAGGATTCATTGGCCGGTTGCAATACATAAGCAGGTTCATATCAAAACTAACAACGATATGCGAACCAATCTTCAAAAAGCTCAAGAAGAATGTACCAGTAATATGGGATGACGAATGTCAAGAAGCCTTTGACCGGATCAAAGCCTATCTCGCAAATCCTCCCGTATTAGCGCCAGCACTTCCCGGAATACCTCTTAGATTATATTTGACGGTTACGAAAGAGACAATGGGAGTCATGCTAGCACAAGAGGTAGAAAACAAAGAGATTGCAATCTATTACTTAAGTAAGAAGATGCTCGAATACGAAACACGCTATACACCACTCGAGAAATTGTGCCTCGCTTTGGTGTGGGCCACAACTAAGTTAAGACATTACATGTTGGTGCATACCGTTTTCGTGGTATCTCGATTGGATCCACTCAAATACTTGTTCGAGAAATCAACACTCAATGGACGTATTTCAAGATGGATAGTCAACTTAGCCCAGTTCGATGTGCGGTTTATGCCACAAAAAGCTATTAAAGGATCCGTGGTGTCAGACTTTCTGGCAGATTTTCCAATAGAAGACTCGACACCAATACAGGACAACGAATTTCCAGATGAAGATTTGATGGTCACCGAAGATGATACTTGGACCTTGTATTTCGACGGAGCCTCAAACCAAAAGGGATGTGGTGTCGGAGTGCTACTAGTATCACCTAAGGAAGAACACGTCCCAATCTCAATAAAGCTTGATTTCGACGTTACCAACAATGCTGCTGAATATGAAGCATGTGTGGTAGGCCTTGAAACAGCTCTGGCATTGGGAGTAAAGAAGTTAAGGATATTCGGAGATTCCTCTCTAATCATCAATCAAATATCTAAAAGGTGGAAAGTAAGGAGCGAAAGCTTAGCCCCTTACCAAACTTATCTGGAAACTCTTACCGATCAGTTAGAGAAGGTAGAATACACATATCTACCTAGGCAAGAAAATCAATTTGCTGATGCCTTGGCAAGATTAGCCTCAATGGTTAGGATTCCCACGGATATCAAGCAAATGCCTCTAACTATCGAAAAAAGGCACAAACCAACATATATACAGGCTATAGAAGACGACGACCCAGTCCAAGACGAAGATGAAGAACAAGAAGAAGAACCATGGTACACATACATTCTCAACTATGTCACCAATGGAGAATACCCTCCTCATGCTGACAAAAGAGCAAAACGAGCCTTGAGACTTTTGGCTTCTCAATATGTACTCATAGACAACGAGCTACATAAAAAGGTACCTAAAGGTCGAGCCCTCCTATGTGTAGGGAAGGTGGATGCACAAAGAATAATAAGAATGGTCCACGAAGGAATCTGTGGAACTCATATAAATGGCAAAATGTTAGTCCAGAAAATAATGCGAGAAGGGTATTATTGGACTACCATGAATAGAGACTGCCATCAATATGTGAAAAGATGCCCTAAGTGTCAAATTTATGCCAATTTACAACACGTTCCCCCATCTTTGCTCTACACCTACACATCGCCATGGCCATTCTCTACATGGGGAATTGACGTAATTGGAAAGATCGCTCCTCCAGGGACAGGAGGCCATGAATTTATTCTAGTATCAATTGATTACTTTACGAAGTGGGTTGAAGCGCAATCATATGCTAAACTCACCGCAAAACATGTAGCACTCTTTATCGAGAGGAATATCATTTGTCGATATGGAGTCCCACATGAAATGATAAGTGACAATGGAACTCACTTTCAAGCCGAATGTGAAGATTTTCTACACAAATATGGTATCCAACATCATCATTCGTCCCCTTATAGACCTCAAGCAAACGGAGAAGTCGAGGCAGCTAATAAGAATTTAAAGACTATCATCGAGAAAATGACAGAGAATTATAAGGATTGGTCTGACAAGCTTCACTTTGCATTGTGGGGTTATCGCACGTCAATCCGTACGTCAACAGGAAATACACAATTTTCTTTGGTATACGGAATGGATGCCGCACAACCAGTCGAACTAGAAATACCATCTCTACGTATTGCACTAGAAAGTAAACTCGATGAAGTCGAATGGACTAGGGCACGATATGAAGAATTAATCCTACTCGACGAAAAACGACTAGAAGCTCTACATCACACTCAGTGCTATCAAACTCGTATGGCTAGACATTTTAATAAGAAGGTCAAGACAAGAAATATCAAAATAGGAGATTTGGTATTAAAAGTGCTACGGAAAAATGTTTTAGATCCAAGGGGAAAATTTAGACCTAATTGGTCTGGCCCCTACATTGTCAAAACAATCCTGTCAGGTGGTGCAGCAAAATTAACTGATATGGATGGCAATGAATTCTCAAACATGACCAATCTTGACCAACTTAAATTATACTACCCATAATTACTTGAGGAGGACACTCAAGAGAGCTACGTTCGGCCTGATTCCTTAGGAAAGGATACGTAGGCAACCCATTACGGGTGCGGCCACTTTATTTTTCGACATCTCCGCGTTCCAGAATCAACAAAAAGTTAACAAAAGTCGGAAAAGCAACTGGCGTCACAGAACAGAGCGTGGCGCCAGCAAAAAGCCATTAGCGCCAGAGGACGGTATTGGCGCCTGGCGCCAGACCTCAATAGCTGGCGCCAGACCTCAGTCTTAAAATCTGGGCGAATTTCGGTGTTTTTCGGAAAATTTTCGACTTCCGTACCCGAAAGGTTTCCGAAAACTAATTTTTTTTTTCGGTTTTTCATTGCTTTAATAAAATAAATTTAAAGTAACGATTTAATAAAAAGCTGAAATTTCATTAATAAAATAAAATTGCATTGTTAATGGAATTTAAATAAGGCTGAAATAAATTAACTTTAAATAAAAATTAAGAATCTAATAAATCTAAAGCTAAGCAATGTTCTAGTCTTTCTTCTCCTTCTTTGTTCTTTTCCAATTCTGTTCCGCCTCCTCCTCTTCATCCATTACTTTAGCTAGTAGGCATCCTTTAGAGGACCTACATTCAATTTTCGAATAGATTGTTTCTCCTTCAGCTAGCACCCCATGCTTCTTTTCCACCCACGTCTTCTTGTCTATAGCTTTCCTTTTCCCCTTGTCTTTAGTAGTATTCTTCTTCTTAGGCATTGTAGGTGTCTTGAACTCAATTCTTGCACCTAAGCGTTCCTTGGCCGATGTCACCCTGTCACCTAGACGATTCTTCACATCGGTTCTACCCTGATCAATTGAAGACTTCTTCAGCAACCACTTCTTTACATCATTAGGTAAAGAAGGGGGAACCTTTTGGGTAATCACCTCCCATAAAGGTCTAGCGCTCTAGTAAGTGTCAAATTTATCTACTTCTTGAGATATGAGATACTCATAGGGAGGACGAAGATCCCCGGAAGGAATATTTTGAAGCAAGCCATATTGTCTCTTTACTCTGCAGGGGTAATAATATGTCATGCGAGACAAGCTTGGAAGACGGCAGAAAGGTTGCTTGTTAACACCAACCATCCTTTTTATTTTCCACCATGGGATGACCCACTTGATAGCGAAATCACGTGATTCAAAAACTTTCTTCCACCCATGGCGCCCAATTTTAGAGATGCGCTTCTTTCTTCTCACAAAGCAAGTGGGCGTATAACTTTCAATGTCGTCCGGAGGGCTAATTAATCCTAGCCTCTCCATTAGCCACATCTGTAAAAAAATTCCAATGCAAATAAATTAATATTACAATACAAAAATATATTTTTTGATTTCTGTAATTAAAAATATTATTTTTCTACCTGTAATAAAATTGGAGAACCGCGAAGAGGTGCTTTTGGGTCCCTTTTCAATTCATCTAGACTAATCATAGTCTCTCCAACTATCAATGGCATTGGATTTCTCCCTGATTCAATTTGTTCTAGCACAGTGGTTATAATTGATTGACCCTCGTTAATTTTACCACTGCTAAGACAATATTGATTAAGCATGCAGAATAAAAACGTCCTTCTTCTATATATGTGAAAAGATTCAGAAAGCGGTTTATCAAAATAATAGCGTGCGAATTCTTTTAAGTTCACCACATTGCCATCTACTATCTTTGATAAATCCCTTTCCTTCAAGTTAAAAAAGCGCTCAAAATCCTTATAGTAATATGCATCTACTCTAGGGATTACTACCAGGTCTATTGCAGGGAAGCCTAAAATAGCGCCAAATTCCTCTGGGAAAGGGCTAATTTCATCATACCCTATTCTAAAACAATGTGTATCAATGCTCCAATATTCTAAAGCGGTATGTATGAAGTCTATGTCTAGATCTACTCCTTTAATACCATAAATTCCCCCCAAGTGAAATAAATCCAATTCTTTTCTTTCTCTAGCATTGAGGGATCGACACCATTCATGAGAATATTGGGTGAAGGTTTTAGTGGCTAAAAACATGATTATTATTTTTTCTAAAGAGAAGAATAATTTTTTTCGCTGGAATTATCTGAAGAATCGGCTGATCAGGGGGCTATTTATGCACAAATTGCGAGGAATTTCAATCTGACTGGAATATGGAGTCAGCGTAAATTGGCGTCACGCACCCGAAATTGTCGTCACCCATCTGCTATTGGCGCCACACGCTAGAAATAGCGCCTGGCGTCACGCGCCACAGGCTGGCGCCAGCTGGCGCCAAGTCAGTAGGACAGCCGCGCGTGCTCAGTTTGCGTTTTGATGTTAAATTGGAGTCGGTTAATGACTTTATGGCCCCGTTTTAATGTCTTTCTATCCTTTTCTTTATTAATTAAATATAACAGTTATTTTTTATTTTTATTTCTTTTTTTTTTGAATTAATTTTCAAAAATCAGCCTTTTTCTCCGTTTTATTTTCCCTTTTTATTTTTCCTTTTGGGGGAGAGAGTCGGATAATACCCTCCATCAATAATAAAAATGACGGAATTTTTGTTATCACATTTGCACACACTAACATAATAATAGATAAATTTACAATAACAATAAAGTACAAGTGTCTAAATAACAAGTCAAAGGCAAAGTTCTAAAAAAAGTCAAAATAAAATGCATATACAGAAGCAAACTACGGCGCCGGAGGACGTAGGCCCATCATGCCATAAAACTGCGCCGTCCGAGGAGTCACCTCTCAACCAGCTCCGGCCTCAGCACCAGCTCCAGTCTCCGTAGGAGGACGGAAACTCAAAACAGGACCGCTCCAGCCAAGGTCAACCTGAGGCTGAGACCGCGGAGGCTGCTGCGATGACGAGCCAACCTCGTACATCCCACCACCTCTGAAAGCCGAGGTAGCCTCTCCTACTGGTGCAGCAGGAGCACCCTCAGAAGAAGACCCTGAGCCCTCAGCAACATCGGCTCGAGCAGCCTCGGAACGACCACCTCTACCTCCTGACGAAGTGTGACGACGTCTCGAGCTAGACCTCGCCGGCTCTCTCCGCCCCTCAGGCCTCGTACGGGTGTGAGAAGCAATCGGCTGACCCTGCAAAAAGAATTAAATCAGAAACAAGGTAAAAAACTGAAGCCATAATGCAGATATAATGAGTAAAGAAAAGTTACCTCTCGGACAGCGTCGTCTCGACGACAGGTAGCTGCATTCCTCATCCGAACGAGCTGGCTCCGGAAGGCATCTATACATCGTGCCATAGCCGAAACCACTTCGCGTGAGAACTATCAAGGAAAGTTAAGTCAGTAAAAATGCATGATAACTGAATATAAGATTCTGTATTAAAACTAGGCTTACCCTAGTCTGGTGACGAGGAATCGACCGCTCCACGAAGCGCTCGCCCTCAGGAGCCGGAGAAATCATCTCCTCGATCGGCCCGTACATCCCCTGGTAGTGGATGGACATACGGGGTGGCACAAACTCAGTGGGACCATCCTGCTAAGACAGAAAGAAATCAGCAAGGTATCACTTGGGGCTACTCAGCGAAAAACAAAAGTTAAGGATCTTACCCTCACATCCTCGGCCGGTACAGGGGCTGGAGCTAACAAAGGAAGTAGCTCCTCAGCATAACTCCGCCCAAGGATCACATAGGACCGCCAAAGGGAACCAGACTCCTCAGCCATGCTCGACAACTCTCTCTCGTCAAACATGTGACGTGGTGGAGGAGCAGGAACAACAAAAGTATCGGAAGAGTGTTGTCTAGCAACTCTCTCTCCTAAGTACGCAAACGCTCCGTAGGTCCCCAGAAAGTAGCGACGCTCAGCAGAGTACTGTGCGGCTAATCCAGGGACTGTCCAACCACCCCATGGTCGGTATACTACCTCAGGTCCCTATAAGAATACCAATCAGGTAAGAACATGTATAAAACGTCGCAGAAGAGCAAGATAAACACTAAAAGTCGTACCGAGATGATCCGACTTCAGACACGTGCAGTAGACAGGTCCACATGGTGGCCGCCCCAAGAGGCGCTCACCGGATACCCCCTCGGCGATGGTCTCGCCGGCGCAATGGAAGGAAAGTACTCATAGAACCAGATCTACAAAAAAGCTAAAGTATGAGTAAATGCTGCCTAACATATAGGGCTAAACTTCATAGGGAATAATGTTTACCTCTACGACTTTCCAGAAAGCAGACAGAGCAACATTCGTCCTAAAGGACCGGTGGCGACACGAGTCCCTCAGTGCGCGAACGAAGTCAGTATAGGCCAAGTTGGCCCAGTCATAAGTCCCGATCCGCCGGAGATCGCGAACAGCAGGGAGGTAATAAAGCAACGCCCTACTACCCCTATCAGAGGAGAATATCCCTAACAACAACATCAGCACAAAGATGCGCACCCGCTGCTCTTGGGTGGTCACATCGTCATCAAGAGCCGCTGCCAGCGTCGAGCGGCGAATCCCCCTAGCACTGAACTGAGTCGTCTCGACCTCAGCTCGGGCCAGAACAGCAATCGGCCCCAACAGTTCCTCGACCTCTGGAAAAAAGACATCGATACCGCCGTCGAACGCCAGCGGCACAGAAGAGAACTTCAGTCCTGTGATGAGACTGAAGTCTGTAGGAGTGACCATCATCTCACCCCAAGGAAAATGGAAGGTGTTGGTGGTGTCCCAGAAGAACTCCACCAGAGCGCGTACTACGTGGTGACCCCCGCTGGAGGCAACCATAGCCTTGGAGGTCTCGAATAGGGCAACCAGTCCGCAAGACTCCCATAGGAGTCTCGTCTCTCGATCTTTGGAGATATGCATCCTATACAAATCGCCTAGACCATCACAACCAGAGCCGTGATGTCGTGTCCTCCCAGGCTCGGTTCCCCGTCTCAACCTCTCAGAAATGTGGTGGACAGGGGCAAAGAACAAGGTCTGCTCATCCCACTCTGGGAACTGACCAAGCGAAGTGGACGGTGTAGTGTCGTCCTCCACGGGCTCATGATCCCGTCTAGTGTTTCGGGACCGTGAACCTGAGCCTCTTTGTCTAGCCATGCTACATTGTGCAGAATCATCATAAATTAAGGTTCTATAGTATATAAAGGTTCGCCTAGCCGCATGATACTATGTTCGCAAAAAACAGAGTACGTAGTACTAAAACAGAGCACAAATTCAAATTGAGCATGACAACATTTTTTCAAGCAATCAAACAATTTCTTGCAACACTATAGTGATTATTGTGACAAATTGAACAAGAATTGCTAGCAAAAACATCAAGAACGGGCCGCATTGTTCTTCACGACCTTAAGAGGTTCAACAATGGTGGATTGCTCATTTCTTCACCAAATTGAGCCAAACAAGTCTAAAATTACTCCCAAAGCAATATACAAACATAAACAAGCAATTTCATGGCATAAAACTTGATAAACAAAGCACATTGAGCATTATAAGTTTTGAATTTTCATGAAATTCGTGAATGAACATGCCAAAAATTCATAAAAACCGGTGTGAGTTGGAGGAAAACTTACATAGATCGGGAATATGGATGAGAAGAGCTTTGATTTGCAACAAATTTGAGCGAATTCGGTTGAGAAACGAATGAGCAACGATCAATTGAAGTTTTCGGACTTCTCTCGGGCTGTTTCGTGACGAACAGAGCAAGAAATAAAACGGAAAACTGTTTTTAAAGAAGAATCCGTGCTGGCGCCAGTCCCTAGGCATTGGCGTCACATTCCATGCTTGGCGCCAGACGCCAATTTCAGCGCATGGCGCTAATGCCATAAGTCTGGCGCTGATTGATTTTCAGCGACGCCAAAGCAGCCAGCCACCTGATGGGGTTGTGCTAGCTTTCTGCAACATATTTTGGGTTCCTTGGTACGCCAGTTAGCCCCTCTAAGCAATTTGATATGATTAAGTAATCGGCTTGATTACATAAAGTGATCGACCTGATGAAAAGATCGTCTCACTTAGCTTAAAGCGCCTAAGCATTGGCTCATTAGCAAAAAGCACCGACATACAGGCTCATTAGCATAAAGCACCGACATACAGGTTCAAGAGCAAAGAGCGCCGACGTACAGGCATAGCAAAAGCAAGGTTCAGGCGAACTTTTAAAGATCGACAGGCGTGGATCTTTGGTATTTTCCTTTGGGAGATTATCGCATCAAATGAGGATGACTTCAAGAGAAGATTTCTTCGGCATCATTCCCTAGCTTGCGGAAAGTTGTCACAAACAACTGAAGGTAATTTCGGGCGAAGTTGTTTTCGATCATAATTCCTGAGGCATGAAAGATGACCGTAATGCGGATGAGAATTATTTCAAGAGAAATAATTTTCGATGATATTCCCTTGGACGTGGAATATTATCATAGCGGAGAGGGTAGTTTCAAACGAAACAATCTTCTATTTGGAAGCAGTTACAAGGCGTAGCGGTTTTCAGGCGGGATGGCATTCTCTAGCTTGCAGGAGGTCATCACAACACAAAAACAACAAATCGGTTACTTTCAGAGACGTGTGCTCGACGGTGCAAGATACGCGTTTCTTAACTCTTTTATCTGTTTAACTAATGCTAGTTTTGCAGGTATCGGCGTTACAAGATTGATTTAGGATCGCAGGACATTCTGAATCATTCTCCGTCCCTATCGATACTTTGACTTTCATTTTCGAAACTTCCGTTTTTCCAAACTTAGTCAAAGTGGGGGCTTCTGTAGACACCCAAATGTGTCTCCCCAAAACCAAACCCGGTGATGAGTACCTTTCACGTCGAATCATAATCGAATGAAACGAAAGTGTGGAAAGGTCTAGTGTTGCGAAAAGTTTTATTTCTTTTCTTTTTCTCTTCTCTCTGTTTTTGAAAACTTTATTTTAAGAAAACAGCCAATCCAGTTTGGTTGGTCCATGATATGGGTCCAATAGTGGTGTAGTTGGATGGGGTTTGCAAAGACCTTTCCAACGATATATTATAAACCCAATTCCGATGAATATTGAGGAATTTATGGCCAATTTACTAAACTGGGCCCGGTTTGAGCTTTAAGTACGGCCCAATGATCTAGGGGAGGGCCTAATATGATTTATCATTCCTAATGTAATTAGGAATGGTTTTGGTCTTCTAGAACATTCTAGAAGGTTTTAACATTCTTAATTCGGTTAGGACTCTTCAGAGTTTTAATTAGATCAAATAGCATTTTCGACTGAAATTATATTATTTTATCTTCCAGTACGGGAAATTTATCAGATTTTCGAAAACGCGTTGAAATCCAATTTGGCGTCCAACCCCAGGCCTTGGCGCCTGGAATCAGGATTGGCGCCAGACGCCAGCCATTGGCGCCTGGCGCTAGCCACTGGTCCTGGCGCCAATGAGCCAGGGCTGGCGCCAAGTTAGTTTTTCGACCTTCAGACTCTGTTTTGATAAATTATCTTTTTTGGATGATTTTCTCTATAAATATCGTATCAAAAACTCCGGTTTCATTCATCAACAATCACCTTTTTTCAATTACCAATATTCAATTCTTTTTTACATCATTCATTCATCAATTTTCAATAACCTTAATTCATACATTCTTTCTCCTTTGCTTTTTAATACAAAATTCCGCATTCACAAGATCTAGAAACACTTAGCCATATTCGAAGTTGCCTTCGCCCTAGACGTGAAAGGTTTTAATTTCTGAGGGTTTGGTCCCAAGTCTCTATTTCAATTATTTAATTTAATTGCTTTGATTATTATTTTCCTTGAAGTTACTAACGTGTGTATTTTGTAATTAGAAAGAGGTACGAATCATCCAAGTAAGTACTTTAATTGGTTTAATTGATATTATGATGTAGATATCATGCTTAGATTGTTATTTTGATTCCTAGTATAATGTCTAGGGTAATTTTAATATTAAATATGATTGCTATGATGCCTTTTATTTTCTTCCTAATACTTATGATTGTTAGTATCATGTTAGGGTTAAAGATTTGATTTTTAATGCTTAGTGACATGCTAGGGTTTGTTATTAATCTTGTTAGTATCATGCCTAGGATCTTGATATGCTTTAACATGATTATGATTATTATTATGATTGATATTATTATTATTGTAATTATTATTCATGATATTATTATTTATTATGTTGCTTGATATGTATCATATTTTATATTGTTATTGCTTGATCACCTTTTATTGAATGTTAAAGGGAATTGGTACTTGTAATCACGCTTAATAAGATAATTAATAATCTTGTTTAGGGTTAATTGTGATTATAAATTCAAGTGATCGCCAATAATAGTTTATTTGTGCATTAATATTCAACCAACATAGATTAAACAGGTTTAGGGTTAATCCTATTGATTGTATGTTAGTCAGAAAGCGCACATGAATACGAGCAGAATAAAGTAGAGGCCTATTATTAGGGCAGGTTCAATCTCTTTTAGGTTGGATTTGTACCATCATCCCCGAACCCTTATTTGGTTCATGACCTTATGGAGTTGACGATCTCTTGGATCGTTAAGGGGTGTAAACTTCACCTCGTGAACGGTTTACAAGTTCCTTAAAAACTTGTTGGCGACTCTTTTGCTCTATCTTCTTCCCTTTTGGACGCCACCGTAATTTAGTGTATGATCATAGTGGGGTTCAAGCTAGTGGGATTTTAAAGGCTTGAAATTATTCCCTACAGATCTCAACTCAAAATTTTCATGTTTGGCTAGGCTGGAATTCCTAGGTATGCCCTTGCCCCATTATATGGGTTTCACAGGGTACCTTACCTTTTCTGTTCGCCTTAATTAAAGGCGGACGTATACATATGAATCGGGATCAAGTTTCCCGTTCTTATTTTATTTAATTTACTTTTGTCCTGCGACCGGGTTGCTATGTTGCAAGCAACCTACTCGCAAATTTCACGCGGTCTATCCGTATAAGTTATGACTGTGCATATAAGCATAAATTAAATGGAAAAATAATTATAACAATATTTGACTTTTCATTAATTTGTCAACATTACATTGTTGTTGCTGTACGGCTTACATTGCTCGGTCAACAGACCTAGCTGTATACACAGCTTTTTGGCTAAGTACTTAAACATAATATTTCTTTAGATTGTCGGCGTTCCATGTACGCGGGATGGGTCGGCCATCCATGGCTTCAAGACGGTAAGTGTAGGGAATAATTTCAATCCTTTAAAATCCCACTAGCTTTAACCCCACTGTGATCATACACTAAAGTACGGTGGCGTCCTAAAGGGAAGAAGATAGAGCAAAAGAGTCGCCAACAAGTTTTTAAGGAACTTGTAAACCGCTCACGAGGTGAAGGTTACACCCCTTAACGATCCAAGAGATCGTCAACTCCATAAGGTCATGAACCAAATAAGGGTTCGGGGATGAAGGTACAAATCCAACCTAAAAGAGATTGAACCTGCCCTAACAATAGGCCTCTACTTTATTCTGCTCGTATTCATGTGCGCTTTCTGGCTAACATACAATCAATAGATTAACCCTAAACCTATTTATCTATGTTGGTTGAATATAAATGCACAAATAAACTATCATTGGCGATCACTTGAATTATAATCAAAGCTAACCTAACAAGATTATTAATTATCTTATTAAGCGTGATTACAAGTACCAAATTCCCTTTAAACATGCAATAAAAGGTTTGATCAAGCAATAAATAATAAGCATCAAGAAACATAATAATAATCATGAACAATTATCAATAAAAAATTATAATTAAAATAATCATGAACAATAACGAATATCATAATCATAGCAATCATAATTAATAATAATCATAATAATCATAATTATAACAATATTCATGTTAAAGCATAATAAAAGTAAGATCCTAGGCATGATACTAACCAGATTAATAACAAACCCTAGCATGTCACTAAGCAATAAAAATCAAGTCTTTAGCCCTAACATGATACTAACAATCATAAATATTAGGAAGAACATAGGAAGCATCGTAACAATCATATTTAATATTAAAGTTATCCTAGACATGATACTAGGAATATCATAATAACAATATGAACATGATTTCTACATCATAATATCAATTAATCAATTAAAGTACTTACTTTGATGCTTCGTACCTCTTTCTAATAACAAAATACACACGTTAGTAACTTCAAGGAAAATAATAATCAAAACAATTAAATTAAATAATTGAAAGAGAGATTTGGGACCAAACCCACAGAAATTAAAACCTTTCACGTCTAGGGCGAAGGCAACTTCGAATATGGCTAGGTGTTTCTAGATCTTGTGAATGCGGAATTTTATATGAAAAAGTAAGAAAGAATTGAATGAATTAAAGAATGCTAAAGAATTAATGATTGAGGAGAATTGGTGAATGATAGATGTAGATGATGAATGAAAACGGAGTTTTTGATACGATATTTATAGAGAAAATCAGCCAAAAAAGATAATTTAACAAAACAGAGTCTGACGCTCAGGAAACAAGGTTGGCGCCAACCCTGGCTAGCTGGCGCCAGGCACAAATGGCTAGCGCAAGGCGCCAATGGCTAGCGCCTGGCGCCAAGCCTGGTTCCAGGCGCCAAGGCCTGGGGTTGGACGCCAGTCTTGATTCTAACGCGTTTTCGAAAATCTGATAAGTTTACCGTACTGGAAGATAAAATAATACAATTTCTTCGAAAATGCTATTTGATTTTGATTAAAACTCTAAAAAGTCAACAAAGTCAACTTATCAATGCTAATTGAATTAGGAATGGAAAGAACATTCTAGAAGACCAAAACTATTCCTAATTGCATTAGGAATGATAAATCATATTAGGCCCTCCCCTAGATCATTGGACCGTACATAAAGCTCAAACCGGGCCCAGTTTAGTAAATTGGCCATAATTTCCTCAATATTCATCGGAATTGGGCTTATAATATATCGTTGGAAAGTTCTTTGCAAGCCCCATTCAACTACACTACTATTGGACCCATATCATGGACCAACCAAACTGGATTGGCTGTTTTCTTAAAATAAAGTTTTCAAAAACAGAGAGAAGAGAAAAGAAATAAAAACTTTCCGCAACACTAGACCTTCCACACTTTCGTTTCATTCGATTATGATTCGACGTGAAAGATACTCATTACTGGGTTTGGTTTTGGGGAGACACAAATGGGTGTCTACAGAAGCCCCCACTTTGACTGAGTTTGGAGAAACGCAAGTTTCGAAAACAAAAGTCAAAGTATCGATAGGGACGGAGAATGATTCAGAACGTTCTACAATCCTAAATCACTCTTGTAACACCGATACCTGCAAAACTAGCATTAGTTAAACAGATAAAAGAGTTAAGAAACGCGTATCTTGCACCGTCGAGCACACGTTTCTGAAAGTAACCGATTGTTTTGATGACCTCCTGCAAGCTAGAGAATGCCATCCCGCTTGAAAACCGCTACGCCTGTAACTGCTTCCAAATTAGAAGATTGCTTCGCCTAAAATTATCCTCTTCCGCATTGATAATATTCCACATCCTAGGGAATACCATCGAAGATTATTTCGCTTGAAACAATCCTCATCCGCATTGATAATATTCCACATCTTAGGGAACACTATCGAAAATTATTTCTCTTGAAATAATCCTCCGTTGTTTGTGACAACTCTCCGCAAGCTAGGGAATGATGTCGAAGATATCTTCTCTTGAAGTCATCCTCATTTGATAAGATAATTTTCCAAAGGAAAATACCGAAGATCCACGCCTGTCGATCTTTAAAAGTTCGCCTGAACTTTGCCTCCGCTATGCCTGTACGTCGGCGCTCTTTTGCTTTGAACCTGTATGTCGGTCCTCTTTGCTCTTGAACCTATATGTCGGTGGTACCTTTTACTAATGAGCCAATGCTTAGGCGCTTTAAGCTAAGTGAGACGATCTCTTATCAGGTCGATCACTTTATGTAATCAAGCCGATTACTTAATCATGTCAAATTTCTTAGAGGGGCTAACTGGCGTACCAAGGAACCCAAAAATATATTGCAGAAGGCTAGCACAACCCCAACAAGTGGCTGGGTGCTTTGGTGTCGCTGAAAAACCATCAGCGCCAGCCATTTGGTGTTAGCGCCAGGCGCCAAGCCCAGATGGTGACGCCAATGCCTAGGGACTGGCGCCAGCACGGGATTTTCTTTAAATGCCCGTTTCTTCTTCATTTGTTGCTCTGTTCGTCGCGAAATTGCTCGAAAGAAGTCCAAAACTTCAATTGCTCATTGCTTGCTCGTTTCTCCACCGAATTCGCTCAAATTTGTTTCAAATCAAAGCTCTTCTCATCTATTTTCCCGATCTATGTAAGTTTTCCTCAAACTCACACCGGTTTTTACGAATTCTTGGCATGAACATTCACGAATTTCTTGAAAAGAATTCTATGATGCTCAATTTGCTTTGTTTGTCAAGTTTTATGTCATGAAATTGCTTATTTATGTTTATATATTGCCTTGGGAGTAATTTGAGACTTGTTTGACTCAATTTGGTGAAGAAATGAGCAATCTGCCATTGTTGGACCTCTTAAGGTCGTGAAGAACAATGTGGTTTGTTCTTGACGTTTTTGCTAGCAATCCTTGTTCAATTTGTCACAATAATCACTATAGTATTGCAACAAATTGTTTGATTGCTTGAAAAATATTGTCATGCTCAATTTGAATTTGTGCTCTGTTTTAGTACTACGTACTCTGTTTATGCGAACATAGTATCATGCGGCTAGGCAAACCTTAGATACTAAAGAACCTTAATTTATGATGATTCTGCACAATGAAGCATGGCTAGAGAACGAGGCTTAGGTTCACGGTCATGAAA
Source organism: Chenopodium album (assembly GCF_948465745.1). Classification (NCBI taxonomy): domain Eukaryota; kingdom Viridiplantae; phylum Streptophyta; class Magnoliopsida; order Caryophyllales; family Amaranthaceae; genus Chenopodium; species Chenopodium album. Next base: position 56,316,196 of record NC_137839.1, read on the forward strand.
CACTAGACGGGAGCATGAGCCCATGGAGGACGACGCCACGCCGTCCACTTCGCTTTGTCGGCTCCCGGAGTGGGACGAGCAGACTCTGTTCTTTGCCCCTGTCCACCACATTTCTAAGAGGGTGAGACGGGGTACCGAGCCCGGGAGGACACGGCATCACGGCTCTGGCTGTGACGCTCTAGGCGATCTGTACAGGATGCATATCGCCAGGGCCCTCGAGACGAGACTCCTATGGGAGTCCTGCGGGCTAGTTACTCTGTTCGAGACCTCCGAGGCTATAGTCGCCTCCAGCGGGGGTCATCATGTAGTGCGCGCTTTGATGGAGTTCTTCTAGGACACCACCAACACCTTCCATTTTCCCTGGGGCGAGATGATGGTTACCCCTACAAACTTCAGTCTTATCACAGGACTGGAGTTCACTTCTGTGCCACTACCGTTCGACGGTGGGATCGACGTCTTTTCTTCAGAGGTCGAGGAGTTGTTGGGGCCGATTGCTATTCGGGCCCGAGCTCAGGTCGAAACGACTCAGTTCAGTGGTAGAGGGATTCGCCGCTCGACGCTGGCAGCGGCTCTTGATGATGATGCAACCACCCGAGAGCAGCGGGTGCGCATCTTTGTGCTAATGTTGTTGTCAGGGACATTCTCCCCTGACAAGGGTAGTAGGGCATTGCTTTACTACCTCCCAAATGTCCGTGATCTCCAGCGGATCGGACTTATGACTGGGCCAGCTTGTCCTATGCTGATTTTATTCGTGCCCTGAGGGACTCGTGTCATCATCGGTCCTTTAGGACGAACGTTGTTTTATCTGCTTTTTGGAAGGTCGTAGAGGTAAACATTATTCCCTATAAAGTTTAGCCCTACCTACTAGTTAGCATTTATTCACACTTCTAACTCTTTGTAGATCTGGTTCTACGAGCACTTTCCTTCTGTTGCGCCGGCGAGACCATCGCCGAGGGGATTTCCGGTGAGCGCCTCTTGGGGCGGCCACCACGTGGACATGTCTACTGCACATGTCCGTAGCTGGATCATCTCGGTATGACTTTTAGTGTTTATCTTGCTCTTTCGCGGTGCTTTAGATATATTCTTGCCTGATTGGTGCTTTTTATAGGAACCTGAGGTGGTATACCGACCGTGGGGCGGTTGGACAGTCCCTGGATTAGCCGTACAGTACTCTGCTGAGCGTCGCTATTTTCTGGGGACCTACGCAGCGGTCGTGTACTTAGGAGAGAGAGTCGCTAGACAGCACTCTTCTGATGTCTTCGTTATTCCTGCTCCTCCGCCACGTCACATGTTCGACGAAGGACAGTTATCGAGCATGGCTGAGGGAGCTGGTTCTCTCTAGCAGTCCCATGTGATCCTCGGGCGGTGTTACGCTGAGGAGCTACTACCTTTATTAGCTCCAGCCCTTGTACTGGCTGAGGATGTGAGGGTAAGATTCTTAGCTTTTTTTTTATTTTTCGCTAAGTAGCCCCCAAGTAATACTTTACTGATTTTCCCTGTTTTATCAGGACGGTCCTGCTGAGTTCTTGCCGCTCCGTATGTCCATTCACTACCAAGGGATATACGGGCCGATCGAGGAGATGATTTCTCCGGCTCCCGAGGGCGAGTGCTTCGTGGAGCGGTCGATTCCTCGCCACCAGACTAGTGTAAGCCTAGTTTAAGTTCAGAATTTTGTGTTCATTTATCATGTATTTTCACTGACTTATTTTTCTGACAGTTCTAACGCGAGGTGGTTTTGGCTATGGCACGATGCATAGATGCCTTCCGGAGCCAGCTCGTCCGGATGACGAACGCGGCCACCTGTCGTCGGGACGACGTTGTCCGAGAGGTAACCTTTCTTCACTCATTATACCTGCATTATGGCTTCAGTTTTACCTTGTTTCTGATTTAATTCTTTTTGCAGGGCCAGCCTATCGCTTCTCACACCCGTACGAGACCTAAGGGGCGGAGAGATCCGGCGAGGTCTAGCTTGAGACGTCGTCGTACTTCGTCAGGGGGTAGAGGCGGTCGCTCTGAGGCTGCTCGAGCCGACGTTGCTGAGGGCTCGGGATCTTCTTCTGAGGGTGCTCCTGCTGCACCAGTAGGAGAGGCTACCTTGGCTTTCAGAGGTGGTGGGATGTACGAGGTTGGCTCGTCATCGCAGCAGCCTCCGCGATCTCAGCCTCAGGTTGATCTTGGCTGGAGTGGTCCTATCTTGAGTCTTCCTCCTCCTACGGAGACTGGAGCCGGTGCTGAGGCTGGAGCTGGTGGAGAGGTGACTCCTTGTACGACGCAATTTTATGGCATGATGGCCTACGTCCTCCGGCGCCGTAGTCTGTTTCTGTATATATATTTTATTTTGACTTTTGTATAGAACTTTGCCTTTGACTCATTATTTAGACACATTTTGTATTTTTATGTTATCGTAAATTTATTTGATTGCTTTATTATTATGTTAGTGTATGTTAGTGTGTGCAAAAGAAGTGTGATAACAATTTTTGCGCAAAAATTCCGTCATTTTTATTATTGATGGAGGATATTATCCGACTCTTTCCCCCAAAAAGAAAAAATAAAAAGGAAAAGAAAACGGAAAAATGCCGGTTTTTTTTTTTTTTTTTGAAAATTAAAATAAAATAAAAAAAGGAAATAAAATAAATTAAAAATAATTACTATATTTAATTAATTAATAAAAAAGATAGAAAAGATATTTAGGAAAATTAAACGGGGCCATAAAGTCATTAACCGACTCAAGTTTAATATCAAAAACACAAACAGAGCACGCGCGGCTGTCATGGTCACTTGGCACCAGCTGGCGCCAGACTATGGCGCGTGGCGCCAGACGCTACAATTAGCGTGTGGCGTCAAGCTCTGGAGGGTGGCGCCAATGTCGGGGCTTTGACGCCAATTGACGCTGACTCCGTATTTCATTCAGATTAAAATTCTTCGCAATTTGTGCATGAATAGCCCCCTTCTCAGCCGATTCTTCTCATAATTCCAGCGAAAAAATTTATTCTCTTCTTTAGAAAAAATAATAATCATGTATTTAGCCACTAAAACCTTCACCTAATACACTCATGAATGGTGTCGATCTCTTAATGATGGAGAAAAAAAAGAATTAGATTTATTTCACTTGGGGGGAATTTATGGCATCAAAGGGGTAGATCTAGACCTAGACTTCATACATACCGCTTTAGAATTTTGGAATATTGATACGCATTGTTTCAGAATAGGGTATGATGAGATTAGCCCTTTGCCAGAGGAATTTGGTGCTATCTTAGGGTTTCCTGCAATAGACCTGGTAGTAATCCCTAGAGTAGATGCATATTACTATAAGGATTTCGAACGCTTTTTTAATTTAAAGGACAGGGATTTATCAAAAATAGTAGATGGCAATATAGTTAATTTGAAAGAATTCGCACGCTATTATTTTGATAAACCTCTTTCAGAATCCTTTCATATATATAGAAGAATGGCGTTTTTATTTTGCATGCTCAATCAATTTTGTCTTAGTAGTGGTAAAAATAATGAGGGTCAATCAATTATCACCACTATACTAAAACAAATTGAATCAGGGAGGAATCCGATGCCATTAATAGTTGGAGAGACCATAATTATTCTCGATGAATTGAAAAGGGACCCAAAAGCGCCTTTTCGCAATTCTCCAATTTTATTACAGGTAGAAAAATAACATTTTTAATTACAGAAATCAAAAAATATATTTTTGTATTGTAATAATAATTTTGTTTTCATTGCAATTTTTTACAGATGTGGCTAATGGAGAGGCTAGGGTTAATTAGCCCTCCGGATGACATCGAAAAATATACTCCCAATTGCTTCGTGAGAAGAAAGAAGCGCATCCCTAAGATTGGGCGTCATGGGTGGAGAAAATTATTTGAATCACGTGATTTTGCTATCAAGTGGGCCATCCCATGGTGGAAAATAGAAAGGATGGTTGGTGTTAACAAGCAACCTTTTTGCCGTCTTCCAAGCTTTTCTCGCGTAACATATTATTATCCTTGCAGGGTAAAGAGACAATACGGCTTACTTCAAAATATTCCTTCCGGGGATCTTCGTCCTCCCTATGAGTACCCTATATCTCAAGAAGGAGATAGATTCGACGCTTACTGGAGCGCTAGACCTTTATGGGAAGTGATTACCCAAAAGGTTCCCCCTTCTTTACCTAATGATGTAAAGAAGTGGTTGCTGAAGAAATCTTCGATTGATCAGGGTAGAACCGATGTGAAGAATCGTCTAGGTGACAGGGTGACACCTGCCAAAGAACGCTTAGGTGCAAGAATTGAATTCAAGACACCTACAATGCCTAGGAAGAAAAATACTACTAGAGACAAAGGAAAAAGGAAAGCTAACACCACGGACAAAAAGGCTTGGGTGGAAAAGAAGCATGGGGTGCTAGCTGAAGGGGAGACAATCTATTCCAAAATTGAATGTAGGTCCTCTAAAGGATGCCTACTAGCTAAAGTAATGGATGAAGAGGAGGAAGCAGAAAAGAATTGGAAAAGAGCTAAAAAGGAAAAGAAAGATTAAAAACATTGCTTAGCTTTAGATTTATTAGATTGTTAATTTTATTTAAAGTTAATTTATTTCAGCCTTATTTGAATTCCATCAATAATGTAATTTTATTTTATTAATGAAATTTCACCTTTCAATTAAATTGTTTACTTTAAATTTATTTTATTAAAGCAATGAAAATCAAAATAATTTTCCAGAAGTTCTTCGAGTACGGAAGTCGAAAATTTTCCGAAAAAACACCGAAATTTGCCCAGATTTTATTTTCGAATTGGCGCCAGTAATTGTGGTTTGGCACCAGCTATTGAGGTCTGGCGCCAGGCGCCAATACCATCGGCTGGCGCTGATGACTTCTAGCTGGCGCCAGGCTCTGTTCTGCGACGCCAATAATTTGCCGACTTTATGTTGACTTTTTAGTTGATTCTGGAACGCGGAGATGTCAAAAAATAAAGTGGCCGCACCCGTAAAGGGTTGCCTACGTATCCTTTCCTAAGGAATCAGGCCGAACGTAGCTCTCTTGAGTATCCTACTCAAGTAATTATGGGTAGTATTTTTTAAGTTGGTCAAGATTGGTCATGTTTGAGAATTCATTGCCATCCATATCAGTTAGTTTTGCCGCACCACCTGACAGGATTGTTTTGACAATGTAGGGGCCAGACCAATTAGGTCTAAATTTTCCCCTTGGGTCTAAAACATTTTTCCTTAGTGCTTTTAATACAAAATCTCCTACTTTGATATTTCTTGTCTTGACCTTCTTATTAAAATGTCTAGCCATACGAGTTTGATAACACTGAGTGTGATGTAGAGCTTCTAGTCGTTTTTCGTCGAGTAGGATCAATTCTTCATATCTTGCCCTAGTCCATTCAACTTCATCAAGTTTACTCTCTAGCGCAATGCGTAGAGATAGTATTTCTAGTTCGACAGGTTGTACGACATCCATTCCATATACCAAAGAAAATGGTGTATTTCCCGTTGATGTACGGATTGACGTGCGATAACCCCACAGTGCGAAGTGGAGCTTGTCAGGCTAATCCTTATAATTTTTTGTCATTTTCTCGATGATAGTCTTTAGATTCTTATTAGCTGCCTCGACTGCTCCGTTTGCTTGAGGTCTATAAGGGGACGAATGATGATGTTGGATACCATATTTATGTAGCAATTCTTCACATTTGGCTTGAAAGTGAGTTCCATTGTCACTTATCATTTCATGTGGGACTTCATATCGACAAATAATATTTCTCTCGATAAAGAGTGCTACATGTTTTGCAGTGAGTTAGTTTAGCGTATGATTGCGCTTTGACTCACTTTGTAAAGTAATCAATTGCTACTAGAATAAATTCGTGGCCTCCTATCCCTGGGGGAGTGATTTTTCCAATTATGTCAATTCCCCATGTAGAGAATGGCCATGGCGATGTGTAGGTGTAGAGCAAAGATGGAGGGACATGTTGTAAATTGGCATAAATTTGACACTTAGGGCATCTTTTTACGTATTGATGGCAATCCCTATTCATTGTAGTCCAATAATACCCTTCTCGCATTATTTTCTGGACTAACATTTTACCTTTTACATGAGTTCCACAGATTCCTTTGTGAACTATTCTCATTATTCTTTGTGCATCCACCTTTCCTACACATAGGAGAGATCGACCTTTAGGTACCCTTTTATGTAGCTCGTTGTCTATGAGTACATATTGAGAAGCCAACAGTCTCAATGCTCGCTTTGCCCTTTTGTCAGCATGAGGAGGGTATTTTCCATTGGTGACATAGTTGAGTATGTCTGTGTACCATGGTTTTTCTTCTTGTTCTTCTTCTTCGTCTTGGACTGAGTCGTCGTCTTCTATAGCCTGTATATATGCTGGTTTATGCCTTTTTTTGATAGTTAGAGGCATTTGCTCGATTTCCGTGGGAATCCTAACCATTGAGGCTAATCTTGCCAAGGCATCAGCAAATTGGTTTTCTTCTCTAGGTAGATATGTGTATTCTACCTTCTCTAATTGATCGGTAAGAGTTTCCGGATAAGTTTGGTAAGGGGCTAGGCTTTCGCTCCTTACTTTCCACCTTTTAGATATTTGATTGATAATCCAAGAAGAGTCTCTGAATATCCTTAAATTCTTTACTCCCAATGCTAGGGATGTTTCAAGGCCTACAACGCATGCTTCATATTCAGCAGCGTTGTTGGTAACGTCGAAATCAAGCTTTATTGAGATTGGAACGTGTTCTTCTTTAGGTGATACTAGTAGCACTTCGACGCCACATCCCTTTTGGTTTGAGGCTCCGTCGAAATACAAGGTCCAAGTATCATCTTCGGTGACCATCAAATCTTCATCTGGAAATTCATTGTCCTGTATTGGGGTCGAGTCTTCTATTTGAAAGTCTGCCAGAAAATCTGACACCACAGATCCTTTAATAACTTTTTGTGGCATAAACCGTACATCAAACTGGGCTAAGTTGACTATCCACCTTGAAATACGTCCATTGAGTGTTGATTTCTCGAACAAATACTTGAGTGGATCCAATCGGGAGACTACGAAAACGGTATGTACCAACATGTAATGTCTCAACTTAGTTGTGGCCCACACCAAAGCGAGGCACAATTTTTCGAGCGGTGTATAGCGTGTTTCATATTCGAGCATCTTCTTACTTAGGTAATATATTGCATTCTCTTTGCTTTCTACCTGTTGTGCTAGCATGGCTCCCATTGTCTCTTTGGTAACCGTCAAGTATAACCTAAGAGGTATTCCGGGAAGTGGTGGCGCTAATACCGGAGGATTTGCAAGATAGGCTTTGATCTTGTCAAAGGCTTTTTGACACTCATCATCCCATATTACTGGTACATTCTTCTTGAGCTTTTTGAAGATTGGTTCATATATCGTTGTCAGTTTTGATATGAACCTACTTATGTATTGCAACCGGCCAATAAATCCTCAAATCTGTTTCTCGGTCTTGGGCGGTGGCATCGACATGATTGGTTTACTCTTGGTTGGATCTATCTCTATTCCTCTAGAGCTTATGACGTATCCCAAGAGCTTGCCCGAGGTGACTCCAAAAGCACATTTTGATGGATTCAACCTCATATTATATTTTCTTAGCCTTTCGAAAAATTTCCTTAAGGCTACTTGATGGCCTGGACGGTTCTTTGATTTCACAATCATGTCTTCGACATATACTTCGACTTCTTTATGCATCATGTCATGGAGTAAGGCAGTTGCTGCACGTTGGTAAGTAGCACATGTGTTTTTCAACTCAAATGGCATTACCGTGTAGCAGTAAGTGCCCCATGGTGTGATAAAGGTCGTTTTCTCCATGTCTTCTTCTACCATGAGAATCTGATTGTACCCTGCATATCCGTCCATGAATGAGAGAAGCGCGTGATTTGCCGTGTTGTCTACCAGAATATCGATGTGTGGCAAAGGGAAGTCGTCCTTTGGACTTGCCTTATTTAGATCTCGATAGTCGACACACATCCTTACCCTTCCGTCTTTCTTTGGAACTGGGACGACGTTGGCGACCCATTCGGGGTATTTGTATACCTTGATGAAACCTGCAGTTATTTGTTTTTGAACTTCTTCTTTTATTTTAAGTGCTACGTCGGGTTTCATTCGACGCAACTTTTGTTTTATAGGTTTCATTCCTGGGATTAGTGGTATAATGTGTTGAGCTATTTCTTTGTTAATGCCTGGCATATCTTCATATGACCAAGCAAATACATCAATAAATTCTTTAAGTAAGTTAATTAAATCGGTTCTTTCTTGTTTTTTCAACGTTAGTCCGATCTTAACTTCTCTTTTATGAGTTGAATCATTCGAGATGTCAACTGTTTCAGTCTCTTCAATTACTGGTGTTTTCTTTTCGAGTGTTTCCATTGCTTTAATAATTTCTTTATCTTTTTCATCGTTAGCTAAGCAATGCTCGTCATCTTAGGTTAGGGAAGAACACAAGCAGTAAGGAGAACGAGAAATATTATTATACTCTGAGATCATTACATCAAAGAGTGATATGTCCTCAGGGACTGGATCACTAACTATCCTAGGAGAAGAAATAGGAAGGGGAAGTGTTATTGCTAAAGACTTAGAAGACTCTAAAGGGAAAGACTCTGACTCGGACTCTGACTCCGACGACTCTTCGAACATCGGCCTTTTCCCTGTCGTGATTGATATCTTCCTTCCACTTGGAGTAGTCACTTTGATAGTCTTGCACCACCCTTGTAGTGATCCTTCGGCTGGAGTAATTAGCTTCGAGGGGTCGAAGTTTTCGCTTTGTAGGACCGTTTGAATGAGTGAGGAGTTATCTTCTTCATAAGCTGGCTCATTCTTTTCTCGCCCAAACAGTAATCCCATGACGTTGAAGTCAAAGCATGGGGGTGCTTTCTCCTTATGGACGGGAGTTGGGATTTCGTCAGTGAAGTAGCGATCCAAGAAAATCTCGAATCCTGGTTGTCGTATGCCATTTACAACGAATGGCTCGGGAAATTCATGGCATGGATAGTCCTCTCCTTCTTTTATAAACTGACCATTAAGCGTAATAGGGTACTGATCCATTGGAATTGCTTTCTTTTGAATGCGAGCGTCTCTACGTGCTTTCAACTTGTCCTGGGCTCGCTTGAGATCTTTCCGAGTCGGTTCGAAACCAAGTCCGAATTTATCTAGCTTAGGGAGGCCAGGTGACTCCATCGATTTTGCTATCCCCTTCTTCTTTCCTAGGGTCATCCCAGGGAAGTGTCCTTATTTCTTCAGCATGGTGTTGACAATCATGTTGGAATGGGGGTCGTGGAAAATATATGTCCTTTCATCCTCTTGGATTAAGGAGACTTCTTCGTTAAAGCCCCATAGGTCTTCATCATCTTCGTCGTGCTCCACATTGAAGGTTGGATTTTCTATGGATTTGATTCTCATCGGCGAAGCGTCAATAGTGATAGGAATTCCTCCAACTATGGCTTTCACTTGTTGGTGGAGAGATGAAGGGATGACCTTTAGATCATGAAGCCAAGGGCGTCCTAACAACAAATTGAATGACGCTTTAATGTCTACTACTTGAAAAGTAGTAGCATGTTCTATTGCTCCTGTCGTCACATTTAGGATTATTTTGCCAAGAGCTTGACGGCGAGTATTATCGTAAGCTCTTATTCCTTGTGTGGACGAAGTTAAATCCTCATCCCTTATGCCGAGCATCCTTGCAGTTCTAAGTGGACAGACATTGATAGCTGATCCATTGTCTACAAGAGTCATGGGAACATTCATCCTTTTGCAGACTACCGTGAGGTTTAATGCCTTGTAGTGTTTGTCATCTTCTGGGGGTAAATCTTTGTCAGAGAAAGTGATTAGATTAATCGGACTAGGAAGGTCACTTGTGAGGAAGTTAGCTAGTCCCTCAGGAGTGGTGTCAGAATCTATCCTGATTTTATCCAAGGCATTCATTACAGCCAACCTTTGTTCTCGAGATGTTGCCAGGAGCTTCCACACATTCATCTCAACTTTTGTCTTCTTAAACTGTTTAACGGTGTCGTTGTCTTCGATGATAGGTATGGGAACTTGTTGTACGGTAGGCATAGGTTGTGTTGAAACGGGAGGTTGCATCCTCCCGGATCTTGTGAGGACGTCTATTGATGAATCTTCTTCAGCCCAAATGTCGTCTCTGGTGTATGATACAGAAGGTGAAGGTCCTACTATGTCCTTTAGGTAGACATCTTCTTCATCACTGTCCCACACTCCATTAACGGTTATGTCCTCTTCTTGTTGAACTTGGATTAATTCCTTTTCATCAATCATTTTCTGCACCAAATCCTTGAATTTGAAATAGTTTTCTATGGTGTGCCCCCCTGATTGATGGTACTGACAGTAATATCTATCTATCATTTTTAACGACTCAAATGGTCTCGGTTCGAGAGGTTTGACCTTGCCACTCTCGGAGAGCATTTCAAACATTTGTGCATATGGGATCCCAAATGGAGTGTAAACTCTATTGCTCTTCTTGGGTTTTTCGGTGACTTGTAAGGGAAAATACTTTGCCTCATAAGCCGTTTTCACTGGTGTGAATTCTCTTTTAGGTTCTTCCTTTGGACATGGAAGCTCATCATATTTCTTGTGAAGTTCGTTCATAACTTTGAGAGCTTCACGTAATAGTTGCGATGCCTCCTTCATAGACAGTGTGAGCAATTGTATGTCTTCCTTATTTGCTGGTTCTGGAAGGTTATCTCTTACATCGAAAAAGATCTCTTCTCCTTTTTATTTGACATTGATTTCTTTGACAGGCTTAATGAGAGATGAGGGGTCAACCTCGTTTTCTTCATCGGAGATAGCCAAAGTATGAGCTAGAGGTGCATTGTCAATGCTTGGCTTCTTACTGGCAGGGGGTAACGGTAATTTGTTATTGTCAATTAGATCTTGGATAGCTTCCTTAAGCTTCCAACAGCTTTCAGTAGAATGGCCCCTACCTTGGTGATATTTGCAATGTGCGTTGGGGTTCCAGTTAACCGACCTCTTCTCAACTGGTGGATCCCCAAATGGTCCAATGGGAGTTATAAGACCTTTTGCATTTAATCGATCAAATGCGGTGTCATAACTCATGCCAATAGGAGTGAAGTTCCTCCTAAATGGTTTCCTTTGTCCTTGGTTGTTCATGGCGAGGACTTCTCCTAGATTAAAGGTGCTAACGTTATTTGGGTGGGCGGTTTTTGAAGAAGAAGGATTGTCGTTCTTCTTTCCTTTCCAGCCACTGTTGGAGTTATTGTTGGCAGCTTTAGACTTAGCCAAGTCATCTTCAATATTGATCCCAATATCATAAACAGCCTTAAAGGTATGAAGGTTATTTTGATATTTAAGATGTTTGGAATATTTTTCTTGGAGATTTTTTATGAACAGTTTCACGGACTCTTTTTCATTTGGTACCTCGATCATTTTAGCTGAGGTTTCTCTCCACTTGTTAAAGAAAGAAGTGAAGTCTTCATTCTCTTTCTGTTTGAGGATTTCAAGTTCTCTATGGTCAGTCTCGACTTGAATGTTGCATTTGTACCTATCAACAAAAGCGTTTGCTATAGATTCCTAGGTAGAGGTCTTTTCTTTCTCGAGAGAGAAGAACCATTGTTGGCAAACGGTTTCAAGAGATAATGAGAACAGAGAAGGGAAGACCTTCTTATCAATACCCTTGATACTCATTATTGTTTCAAATGCTCTTAAATGGAAGTAAGGGTTGTCAATTGCTCTGAATTTTGGGATGTCGTTGACGTTGAACTTCTGCGGAAGAAGATCTTTATCCACCGAGACCCCTTGGGATGTGAGTTCTTGAAACTTGTAGTCGCTGGACAACTTGCTTAGGCTCTCTTGCATGAGATCCATTTGTTGTTGTTTCACGGGATCATCGATCCTAAGTGCGAGAAGCTTCAGTGTCTCAGTCACATTAGCCAGTTGGTTCTTAAGATCATTAACTTCTTCTTGAGTTGCCATTATAACTCTTGCTTTCCTCTTGCGGGCTATAGGTTTGTCGAAAAGTTGGACTTGTACGACGAGGTTATCTTTGATTAATCGTCCTTCCTTTCTTGACCACGCGCTGTAAATTAAACCATTTTGCGTTTTAATTACTTGACTCGAATCAACTTGACTTTATGGTTTATTTTTTAAAAAAAAGGATGCATATTTTTGGCAACAATAATGTACATATTTTTAGGGAACTAAGTATTATTATTTATATTGGAGGATTAATATCCAACTTACCCCCCTAAAAAAATGACGGAAAAAACGCGCACACAAGACTTTCTTAATCATGATCGAAGCATGTGTATTGGTGTGTGCATTGAGTGTAAGTGACATGCTAGGACTCTTGTGTAAGACCATGGGACTTAGTGCCTAAACTCGATCATTGATTCAATTAAGCATTATTGTCAGTAAAATTAACCGAATTAAACAGAAGACTGATTAATTAGACTTTAGATGATGACTCGACAAATAATCCGAACTGTCGGCCAAGCGACAGGACTGGCGTCACACTGTGGTGGTTGGCGCCAGACAATTTAGTTGACGTCTGGCGCTACACACCATAGTGTGGCGCTACAGCTCAGACTTTGGCGCCAATAGTGAAGCTTCGGTCTGGGACTGTTTTCGGTATTATTAGTCAACTGGGGTATGCCTAAAGTCGTACTAGGTCAATTCCGATTGAAAAAAAAGACTTTATTGACTCAAATTAATTAATTAATTAGGCAAATTTCTTTAAGTCATTAATTTATTTAATCTCAACACAAGTCAACAAACGGTTAAGAGAAACATAGAATATATACGCACAACAAATAATACACAATTAGTCAAGTAGGCACAATATGATGCAATGCGTTTGCAACTTAACCATGGCTCTAGTTCTCTAAAGTTCGGGATATGGGTTAGTCAATAGAGGGTCCATGGTCAATTTTCCGGATGCACCGCGCGGAAGCCTAACCGTGAAGGGTTGGCGCGAGTGGATGGGACACCGCGAGTTTTAGAAAAAACTCGCTTCCATGGTTTGGTGAATTCAACATCTCGGATGTACCCTTTGTTGCATGGAGCGTTCAATCGGGTAGATGGAGCATGAATTCCCAGAGGGTTATGTCCATATGTAGAACACATATGGGTTTCATAAAAGTGAGAAAAAATTCAATCAAGAAGTAGGATCGAGCAAACAATATGAAAAACCGGTCGAAATTAGAACGCATATTTCTAGCTCGGTATTGGGGGAAATTGGCGCCAGCAAACAGAGACTGGCGCCAACTTTTAACTGTAGCGCCTGGCGCCAATACTGGCGTCTGGCGCTACGGCTAAAAGTGTGGCGCCAAGCTCTGGCCCCTAACGCTACTTCCCACATGCCTCAGCAGCTTTCTGTGCTCGATAAAATCTTCCAGTTTCGCGTGGTGATATTTTAGTCCTAGTTGTGAAAGACATTTCTCAAATTTCCTACGTGTAAAATCCTTTAGTTTTGACTCATTACGGATGGTCTTTCCAATGAGAACCTTTTTATGCATATGACAATAATGTTAATCAAAATTACACACATGAAATACTTAGAACTTTTCGAGTCTCATCCACTCATTCTAGATCATTGCCGAAATAAATTCAGGAATTAAAATAGAAATCCTCCCCAGTGGAGTCGCCAAAAACTGTAGGGAATAATTTCAAGCCTTTAAAATCCCACTAGCTTGAACCCCACTGTGATCATACACTAAAGTACGGTGGCGTCCAAAAGGGAAGAAGATAGAGCAAAAGAGTCGCCAACAAGTTTTTAAGGAACTTGTAAACCGCTCACGAGGTGAAGATTACACCCCTTAACGATCCAAGAGATCGTCAACTCCATAAGGTCATGAACCAAATAAGGGTTCGGGGATGAAGGTACAAATCCAACCTAAAAGAGATTGAACCTGCCCTAATAATAGGCCTCTACTTTATTCTGCTCGTATTCATGTGCGCTTTCTGGCTAACATACAATCAATAGATTAACCCTAAACCTGTTTATCTATGTTGGTTGAATATAAATGCACAAATAAACTATCATTGTCGATCACTTGAATTATAATCAAAGCTAACCTAACAAGATTATTAATTATCTTATTAAGCGTGATTACAAGTACCAAATTCCCTTTAAACATGCAATAAAAGGTTTGATCAAGAAATAAATAATAAGCATCAAGCAACATAATAATAATCATGAACAATTATCAATAACAAATTATAATTAAAATAATCATGAACAATAACGAATATCATAATCATAGCAATCATAATTAATAATAATCATAATAATCATAATTATAACAATATTCATGTTAAAGCATAATAAAAGTAAGATCCTAGGCAACCAGATTAATAACAAACCCTAGCATGTCACTAAGCAATAAAAATCAAGTCTTTAGCCCTAACATGATACTAACAATCATAAATATTAGGAAGAACATAGGAAGCATCGTAACAATCATATTTAATATTAAAGTTATCCTAGACATGATACTAGGAATATCATAATAACAATATGAACATGATTTCTACATCATAATATCAATTAATCAATTAAAGTACTTACTTTGATGCTTCGTACCTCTTTCTAATAACAAAATACACACGTTAGTAACTTCAAGGAAAATAATAATCAAAACAATTAAATTAAATAATTGAAAGAGAGATTTGGGACCAAACCCTCAGAAATTAAAACCTTTCACGTCTAGGGCGAAGGCAACTTCGAATATGGCTAGGTGTTTCTAGATCTTGTGAATGCGGAATTTTGTATGAAAAAGTAAGAAAGAATTGAATGAATTAAAGAATGCTAAAGAATTAATGATTGAGGAGAATTGGTGAATGATAGATGTAGATGATGAATGAAAACGGAGTTTTTGATACGATATTTATAGAGAAAATCAGCCAAAAAAGATAATTTAACAAAACAGAGTCTGACGCTCAGGAAACAAGGTTGGCGCCAACCCTGACTAGCTGGCGCCAGGCACCAATGGCTAACGCAAGGCGCCAATGGCTAGCGCCTGGCGCCAAGCCTGGTTCCAGGCGCCAAGGCCTGGGGTTGGACGCCAGTCTTGATTCTAACGCGTTTTCGAAAATCCGATAAGTTTACCGTACTGGAAGATAAAATAATACAATTTCTTCGAAATTGCTATTTGATTTTGATTAAAACTCTGAAAAGTCAACAAAGTCAACTTATCAATGCTAATTGAATTAGGAATGGAAAAAACCTTCTAGAAGATTCTAGAAGACCAAACTATTCCTAATTGCATTAGGAATGATAAATCATATTAGGCCCTCCCCTAGATCATTGGACCGTACATAAAGCTCAAACCGGGCCCAGTTTAGTAAATTGGCCATAATTTCCTCAATATTCATCGGAATTGGGCTTATAATATATCGTTGGAAAGGTCTTTGCAAGCCCCATTCAACTACACTACTATTGGACCCATATCATGGACCAACCAAACTGGATTGGCTTTTTTCTTAAAATAAAGTTTTTAAAAACAGAGAGAAGAGAAAAGAAATAAAAACTTTTCGCAACACTAGACCTTCCACACTTTCGTTTCATTCGATTATGATTCGACGTGAAAGATACTCATCACTGGGTTTGGTTTTGGGGAGACACAAATGGGTGTCTACAGTAAGTCCCATCTCGAACCTCTTCCCTGACTCGATATGGCCCTTCCCAATTTGGGGTCAGCTTCCCATCCTCATTTGCTCGTCCCACAGCCTCCATCTTTCTTAGGACCAGATCTCCCAACTTTATCGGTCGCTTCGACACTCGGCGATTGTACGCCCTTGTCATCCGTAGACGATAGATTTCGTGTCTAAGTGCTGCGTTGCCCCTAGCTTCAGGAATGAAATCTAAGGCGATCTTCATGTCTTCCCAATTGTCCGCTTCATCATATAACATCACCCTAAGGGTGGGCTCATACATTTCTATTGGAAGGACTGCCTCGGCACCATAGACTAAGAAGAAGGGAGTTTCTCCTGTGGAACTCTTGACCGTGGTTCGTATGGACCACAGCACATTGACTAACTCGTCAGCCCATAAACCGCCTGCTCTTTCAAGCTTGAGCTTAATTCCATTGGAGATCAATTTGTTGTATGCCTCTACTTGACCATTTTCTTGTGGACAGCCAACTGAAGCAAAGAAGTGAGCTATGCCTTGGTCTTCCAACCATTCTTTGAGTTGAGGCGTTTCGAACTGGGGTCCGTTGTCAAACACCATAGACTGTGGAACGCCAAAGCGTGTAATGATACTCTTCCATATGAAAGCGGAAACATCCGTCCATTTGATACCCCGGACAGCCTCGGCCTCTACCCATTTTGTGAAGTAGTCTACTGCTACAAACACATACCGCCTCTGGCCGGACGCTGGTGTGTACGGTCCTAAAATGTCCATCCCCCATTTGGCAAAGGGGAGCGTACTACTGATGGCCGAGATACTGTTGGCGGGTCGGTGAATTAATGTTGCAAACCTCTGGCACTTGTCACACTTCTTTACCATTTCCATTGCGTCCGACCTTAAGCTCGGCCAGTAGTAGCCCAGGCGGGCAGCCTTTTCAGCCAAAGCTCGTCCTCCAATGTGAGATCCACACTGCCCCTGGTGAAGATCATCCAATACATCATGCCCTCTCTTAGGAGTGATGCATTTGAGGTATGACTTTACAAATGCCTTTTTGAACAACTCTCCTTGCTTAATTTCAAACCAGGCCGCTCTCTTTTTCATCAACCAGCTCTCTTTAGGATCGGACGGGAGTAATCCGTCCTTTAGGTAAGATATGATCCCGTCCATCCAAGTGGAGCTTCTATCAATGGCGTGTACTGGCTCAGCGTCAATACTCCTCTTTTCTTTCACTTCCCAAAATACTGAACTGGGAGTATCACATGATGCTGAGGATGCTAACTTAGAGAGGGCGTCCACCTGATGATTGGACGAACGAGGGACTTGCTGTAGAGTAAAGTGAGCTAGGCTCTTAGCCTCCTCTTTGACAATCTTCAAGTATTTTATCATGGTCGGCTCCCTTGCCTCGAAGTCGCCATTCACCTGGCCGACTACAAGTAGGGAGTCCGAGGATACATCAATTTTTGTCGCTCCTGCCGCCATGCACATTCTAAGGCCGGCCAAGAGGGCTTCGTACTCGGCCTCATTATTAGAGGCTTGAAACTGGAATCTCAGAGCATATTCAAACTTATCTCCCTCGGGAGACTGACATATAACACCTGCACCACAACCAGTAGCTGTCGCACTACCATCCACGAACACTTTCCAGATCTGGTCTCCGGCTGTCTGAAGATCCGGCCGAGTCATTTTAGCTAAAAAATCAGCAAAGGCTTGCCCCTTAATTGCTTTTATTGGCTCAAATGCAATGTCAAAGCCTCTCATTTCCAAGGCCCATTTAAGCATACGGTCGCTTGCCTCTAGAGTTGTAAATAGCTTCTTCAAAGGCTGGTCTGTGTAGACCACAATTGAATGTGCCCAAAAGTATGGCCGCAGCTTTTTCGATGCCATGTACAATGCCAAGCCAAATTTTTCAATGGGGGGATACCTTAGCTCGGCGTTATGAAGTACGTGGCTAATAAAGTAGACAGGGATCTGGCGGCCGTCCCGTTCAGCAAGTAGGACGGCACTTAAGGAGTGCTATGAGATAATGTAGACACCCATTTGTGTCTCCCCAAAACCAAACCCGGTGATGAGTGCCTTTCACGTCGAATCATAATCGAATGAAACGAAAGTGTGGAAAGGTCTAGTGTTGCGGAAAGTTTTATTTCTTTTCTCTTCTCCCTGATTTTGAAAACTTTATTTTAAGAAAACAGCCAATCCAGTTTGGTTGGTCCATGATATGGGTCCAATAGTGGTGTAGTTGGATGGGGCTTGCAAAGACCTTTCCAACGATATATTATAAGCCCAATTCCGATGAATATTGAGGAAGTCATGGCCAATTTACTAAACTGGGCCCGATTTGAACTTTAAGTACGGCCTAATGATCTAGGGGAGGGCCTAATATAATTTATCATTCCTAATTCCATTAGGAATGGTTTTAGTCTTCTACAACATTCTAGAAGGTCTTTATCATTCCTAATTCCATTAGGACTCTTCAGAGTTTTAATCAAGATCAAATAGCATTTTCGATGGAAATTATATTATTTTATCTTCCAGTACAAGAAATTTATCAGATTTTCGAAAACGCGTTGAAAACCGCTTTGGCGTCCAACCCCAGGCCTTGGCGCCTGGAATCAGGATTGGCGCCAGGCGCTAGCCATTGGCGCCTGGCGCTAGCCACTAGTCCTGGCGCCAACTAGCCAGGGCTGGCGCCAATGTGTTAATTTGCGATCTTCAAACTCTATTTTGTTAAATTATCTTTTTTGGATGATTTTCTCTATAAATATCGTATCAAAAACTCCGTTTTCAATCATCAATAAGCATCAACTATCATCAACTCTCTTTATTCTCCAATTCTTTTCATTCGCAATTCATTCATCTCATTCATTCATCAACTTTCAATAATATTCATTCTTTAGCATTCTTTTCTTCAATTCTTTTTTAAATCTTTCTTGCTTTTTAATACAAAATTCCGCATTCACAAGATCTTGATACACTTAGCCATATTCGAAGTTGCCTTCTCCCTACACATGAAAGGTTTTAATTTCCGAGGGTTTGGTCCCAAATCTCTCTTTCAATTATTTAATTTAATTGTTTTGATTTATTATTTTCCTTGAAGTTACTAACGTGTGTATTTTGTCATTAGAAAGAGGAACGAGGCATCCAAGTAAGTATTTTAATGGTTTAATTGATATTATGATGTAGAAATCATGCTTAGATTGTTATTTTAATTCCTAGTATCATGTCTAGGGTAATTTTAATATTAAGTATGATTAAAAGTACGATGCTTCCTATGTTCTTCCTAATTTTTATTCATGTTAGTATCATGTTAGGGTTAAAGATTTGATTTTTATTGTTTAGTGAAATGCTAGGGTTTGTTATTAATCTTGTTAGTATCATGCCTAGGATCTTGCTATGTTTATTATGCCTTAATATTAACATGAACATGATAATTATTATAATTTTTATAATTTATGGTTATTATTATTTTGATGATGATTATTTTATTATGATGATTATAATTATTATTCATGATATTGATTATTTATTATGGTGTTTGATATGCATATTATTATATATTGTTATTGCTTGATCACCTTTTATTGCATGTTAAAGGAAATTGGTATTTGCAATCATGCTTAATAAGATAATTAATAATCTTGTTAGGGTTAATTTTGATTATAATTCAATTGATCGCCAATAATAGTTTATGTGTGCATTAAATTCAACCAACATAGATTAAACAGGTTTAGGGTTAATCCTATTGATTGTATGTTAGTCAGAAAGCGCACATGAATACGAGCAGAATAAAGTAGAAGTCTATTATTAGGGCAGGTTCAATCTCTTTTAGGTTGGATTTGTACCATCATCCCCGAATCCTTATTTGGTTCATGACCTTATGGAGTTGACGATCTCTTGGATCGTTAAGGGGTGTAACCTTCACCTCGTGAACGGTTTACAAGTTCCTTAAAAACTTGTTGGTGACTCTTTTGCTCTATCTTCTTCCCTTTTGGACGCCACCGTACTTTAGTGTATGATCACAGTGGGGTTCAAGCTATTGGGATTTAAAGGCTTGAAATTATTCCCTACAGATAGCGAGATAGATGAATAGCTTCTCGCTCTTAAGTGGACTGACAAATCGAGGCAATGTATGTAGATGGCCTTTTAGCTGTACGAATGCTTCCTCGGCCTCCTCTGTCCACTCAAACATGGCTTTCTTTTTTATGGTTTGAAAGAAATAGCGACACTTATCCCCTAATCTTGACAGAAATCTACCAAGTGCGGCCAAACAGCCGATCAATCTTTGGATTTCTTTAATTGTCCTTGGTGACTTCATGTCCATGACAGCTTGGATTTTTTCAAGGTTGGCCTCGATTTCACGTTGATCAATTAAAAATCCGAGAAATTTACCGGACTCAACACCAAAGACACATTTCTTTGGATTTAACATCATCTTATGCCGCCTGAGTTCGGTGAAATTTTCTCGTAGATCCTTCAAATGGTCGGTCGGCTCTTTTGACTTCACAATCATGTCATCAATGTACGCCTCCATATTCCGGCCGAGCTGATCTCTGAAGACTGTGTTAACAAGTCGCTGAAAGGTAGGTGGGGAATTCTTAAGGCTGAATAGCATAACTTTGTAACAATACAACCCCTACTCAGTCACGAACGCTGTTTTCTCCTGGTCTTCTTCCCATAACGGAATTTGATGGAATCCGGAGTATGCGTCCATAAAACTCATCAGGGCATGCCCGGCCGTCGAATCAACCAGACGATCAATTTTGGGCAGGGGAAAACTATCCTTAGGGCATGCCTTGTTTAGATCGGTGTAATCCACGCACATTCTCCATGTTCCATTTGGCTTCTTAACAAGGACCACATTGGCCACCCATTCTGGGTAATAACATTGCCGAATGAAACCGGCGTCCAAAAGCTTCTTGACTTCTACTGCGGCTGCCTGATTCCTCTCTTCTCCATGATTCCTTTTCTTCTGGCGGACAGGTTTAACGGCCGGGTTTACAGCCAATTTATGCACGGCCAGGTCTGGACTTATACCTGGCATCTCGCCGACATCAAATGTAAATACATCCTTGAACTCTCTCAATAATTGAATTAATTTATCCCCAAGCACATCCAAGGCTATAGTGCCCACACTGACCGTCCGACCTGGTTGATCGGGGTTAAGCACTATATCCTGGTGACTGCCGGCCGACTGGGGGCGTAGCTCTTCTGGCCGTCCGACGGTCATTAGCTGTTATGCTTGCTCTATCTTGGTCGCCTTACGCTTCTTGCCGACCTGGTGTGTTGGGAGTGAGGTTCCTTCTTCTTTTGGCTCGGACGTTTTTGGTCCGCGCGCCGTAGGCTTAACCGCCAACTGATTGCATTCCTTAGCCATCTTCTGACTTCCTTGGATTGTACCTATTTTCCCGTCCATCCTTTCAAACTTTAGCAGCATTAGGTGAGGCACAATGACTGCTTTTGCTGCATTCAGTGTAGGACGGCCGAGTATGACATTATATCCAGTCAATTCTTTCACGACCAAGAAGCGGACAACCATATCTCTTCCTTCCCCTTTTTGCCCGAATCGGACAGGTAAGTCTATCCGCCCCACTGGGTGGATGACATTCCCCCCAAATCCGACCAGTGGGTGAGTGATGTCCTGGAGAGCATCCTTTGGGAAGCTTAGATTCTTCAAGGCGGCCAGGCTGATGATATCAGCCGCGTTACCCGTGTCTATCAATATTCGTCCGACCTTCAAGTTGGCTATTTTCATAATGAATACCATGGGATCATTGTGCAAGGCTTTGACCTCCCCCCGATCGGCCTCACTGATGATTACTTCGGGGAAGGGTTCAGCCTTCACCGAGTCCATCTGCATCACCTTCCCCAGGTTCCGGGCGTCCTGCTTGATCCCTTTCATAGTGGGACCGCCTGAGGAAAATCCTCCTAATATCACGGCCACAAAGCCTGAATCAGTGTTATTGCCATCATCTTCTTTATCTTTGTTCTTATCATTCTTCTGTCTTTGCTCGGACGTGTTGTTTGTCCGTGTGTAAGTGAATTTGGACTTCATCACATACGAATTCAGCATGCCCTTCTCGGCTAGTTTGTCCAGCATTCTCTTTAAGTTAATGCAATCGTTCGTGTCATGTCCCACATCCTTGTGGTAATGACAATACTTGTTCTTGTTCTTATACTGAGCCGGGCCTCTCAGCGGCTGTGGCTTCTCAAATTCAAACTTATCCTTGATTTCCATCAGGATAGAATAGCAATCCTTGTTGAATTCATACTGAGGCTCGTACGCCTTGGCCTTCTTGGACTTTTGTGGCTGGGCATCAGCCACCCAGACTTCCTTTCTCTTTTTTCTATCTTTCTTTTGGCCGACCGAGTCTTGCTGAGAAGGTTTTTTCTCAGCCCCCTTGGCCGGCGCTTCCCCTTTGGTGAGCGAACAAAAGTCCACCGCCTCAATATAAGTTTCGGCTTCCCGCAGAACACCTGCGTATGTCCGAATCTTTTTCCTTACCAAGTCAAATTTAAAACCATTGTGCCTTAATCCCCGGAGAAATTCAGAGTAAGCCATTTCGTCCGGCAGATTATGAATTTGGGCTTTTTCTTGGTTAAATCGCTGGACGTACGAGCGTAAGCCCTCATTTTTTTCTTGAACAATTGTCGCCAAGTTAAGGCTAGTCTTTCGAGGCGGTATGTTGTATGAAAAATTTCCCACGAACAGCAAACTAAGAGTAGTAAAACAATTAATACACCCGGCCGGCAAACTGTTGAACCAATCCTGCGCCACACCTTTCAGAGTGGCCGGGAAACATTTGCACCAAGTAGCATCATCTACGCTTTGCAAGTACATCAGGTTCCTGTACGAGGTGATGTGCTCTTCTGGGTTGCCCGTGCCATCATAAGCTCCCACAAGCACACTCTTCACCTTTGGTGACTGAGGGGCACTTAAGATATCTTGCAAAAACGGGGGCGACTTATCTCCTAGAGTAAGTAGACGCATCTGCCAATCGATGGGTTGCGGTTTCATGGACGGTCCAGCCAGATAGGGAGCCTATCCGTACACCTGCCCATATGGCCCATATTGTCCGTACGCCTGGGGGTTCGGCTGCATCAATCCATTGAACCCCTGAGGAGGCTGATATTGCAATGATTGTGCTGGAATAGGAGTTGGGGCATGGAAGACTGGAATAGGAGTTGGGGTGCGGACTGTCTGACTTCCACTGGAGATGGCCGTGTTGGTATGTTGGGAAAGAGAATGATGTGAAAAATCATCCGGCATAGTTGGGTTAAAGCCGTGTCCAAGTAGGCGACGCGTTCCCGCTGCTTATGCTGAAGGTAATCTCTTGCGTCCTTCCATCATCTGGACGGCTCAGGCTCCTCTCTTCGAGGCTGCCTACCCCTCACCCAGCCGACTGCGTTTTTGCCAGCAAGTCAGAGAAATTAGTTCGTGGTACTCTCGGGGACCTTCCAGTCGGCCTTCGAAAAGGAGTGTTTCCAGCGTCCGTTGCATGGACTGCTTTGCTGTGTGTCTTCTTTGGAGCCCTCTGTTCCTCTCTCCTAGGCGGCTGCCTAGAGGTAGAGGCTCCATTGTTTTCAATATCTTTTCTGAGTTTGTTAAGTGCGGCCTTAAGAGAGGCTGCGGTAACAGGAGGGTCATCAGCTTCTTCAAATGTGGTTATCAGAGGATCGCTAGTACGGATCGTAGGGATTAAATCCTCTACATGTCCATCCTCGCCTGGATTAGGTGTCTGACCGCCTATCGCCATAACGTACGAGTATCCCCACAGACGGCGCCAAATGTTTCAGGTATTTTTTGGATTTCCTGGGATACTGGTCACGCTCTTCTAGCAATGAGTCGGTCCAACCTGCAAAACAATGAATATTCCGATCAACGGAATATTCGCCTCCGATGATCAAGTCAATGATCAGAACGGAAAAGGCTAGAGAGAGAAAGTAGAGAGAAGTTGGAGCTATTTAATGCTCTGTTGTTTTCAATTGTCTGAATTCCCCCCCCATCATAAATGATTGGGGTATTTATAGGGGTGGGACTCGTGCCCCTCTCTAGGGTTTATACCCTAGATTTGCGTGACGTGATTGGCTGCGCAATCAGCGAATGCCACGTGCCACTCTGGGGGCGCCGTTTTACGGCTTTCATTGATATCTCTCGGGATTTGGGCCCTGACGTTGTTAGGGCTTTCTGGCGTGCTAATTTTTAAAGAAGGAACATATTGCCTAAACGCATGGCATCTTCCCGTGGTGACACGTGTCACCCTATAACTGGGCCACGTGTCACTATGGGATTGGCCTGAGACATTAAGGACTCTGGATTGCGTGGCATCTTCCCGTGGTGACACGTGTCACCCTATAACTGGGCCACGTGTCACTATGGGATTGGTCCACGTATACGAGGTATTTTTACCCTCAACAAGTATTATCTTTAAATATTAGTTATTATCTTAATATTAATTGCTATTATAAAAATCAATTATTGTTATTATAATTAATATTATTAGTTATAAGTATTATTATTACTATTAGTATAATTACTATTATTATTATTATTAAATATTAATTATTATTGTTATTATTATTATTATTATTATTATTATTATTATTATTATTATTATTATTATTATTATTATTAAATATTAATAATTATTTATTATTATTTTTTTATTAAATATCAATAATTAATTATTGTTATTATTATTATTAAGTATTAATTATTATTATTATTAAATATTAATTATTTATTATTATTAAATATTAATTATTTATTATTATTATTATAAAATATTAATTATTATTATTAAATATTAATTATTTGTTATTATTATTATTATTATTAAATATTAAATATTATTATAATAATTTAATATTAAGTATTAATTTTAAGTACATCAGAGCAGGGCAGAACAGGGCAGATTGAAGCAGAGCAGAGCAAATTTTAGCAAAGCAGAGCAGTGCAGAGCAGAGCAAAACAGATTTTAGCAGAGCAGAGCAGAGCAAAGCAGCTCTAAAGAACGGGGCCTTAGTGTGTGTTGTACTTGAGTATTCCATTTAATTTTACCAATGGTGTCTTGGCTTAATGGTTGTATGATAATATTATAGGTTTAATCCCCTCATTTGCAGTTGTAATTTGTATTGTCATTGAGGCTTATACGCAAGGAAACAAAAAATGTTGGATTTTATATTATTTTTTCCTATCAATCTTTTAAAAAGAAAATTAAATAAATAAATAATGTAATACACCACAATAGGCATACTAAACTTTTTTTTATTTAGAAAATGAGCTCTCTGCTTTATATGATATGCTGCATATTTTAGGAGGTTGGATGAAATAATTTAATTAACAAATTATTTATTTTTCACAAATTTTTATATGTGGTTAGCCACATGGTCAGCCATCGTGGACGTTACTTTTTTAGAGTTATAAGGGTTCTCAATCAGTGTTACAAGGATTACTCACTTAGTATTGTAAGAGTTACTCGATCTATTTAATAGGGATCACTTTATTTTTAACAAGCGACCACGTGATGTGGCTAGCCGCACATAAAACACGATATAATATATTAGGATTTTTTTTTCTTTTTTTTAACAGAGGATGTTTAACAAAATCAAAAGAGAATTATTTGGAAAAAAAAGTGGTAAATTTTATTGTAATAGAGAAAATAACGAAGGCTTTATTATTTTTCAAATGTTATATTAGATCTTTCTTTTTTTAAGCTTGCAAATATTCTTCATTATAAAAATTTTATTAGGAATCTATTTTGTACAACAATTTTTTCTGTATGTGGCTGGGGGTTATTTGAGTTAATCGGTCTGGGGTTACTTGAGGGGTTCGGTAAGGGGCTACTTGAGGAGTTTAGTCATGAGTTACTCGGTTAAGGGTTACTTGAAAGGTTGCTCAATCAGGAGTTATTCGAGGGCTCATTTGGTTTGGGGTTACTCGAGGTGTTATTCGATCAGGGATTACTTGGTTAAAAGTTACTTGAGGGGTTTGATCAGGGGTTACCTGAAGGGTTACTCGATGGGTCACTCTATCATGGGCTACTCAGTTAGGGGTTACTCGATCAAGAGCTACTTGAGGGGTTCAATCGAGAATTACTCGGTTAGGGGTTACATACTTGAGGGCTTCGGTCAGGGCCGGATTACTATTTAAGGGGTTACTCGCTCAGGAGTAACTCAAGTAACCTCGACCACACATTTTAATTCCCCATTTCTCAATGTGTATCCAAAGATACACATTAAATTAGAAAATTCGTCTCATTATTAAAGTACCTAATGAGAAAAAAGATCCCCAAATTTTTACATAATTTATTATAATTTCTTCACACTTAAAATTTGACTATGCATAACTGAAAGTTTGTAAGTTGACTAAGATACTTTAAGTATATTTCTGTTTTTTTTTTTAATATAATTTAATTGATTGGACAATATTGAATTTTATTATTTACATATGACACATACGCTTTTATTTTTTTTATTTTTTTTTATTTTTTATAAAAAAAATACACTTAATAAAATTGAATTGTCAGATAATTTCTATTTTTTGTGTTTGTGTAGTGGTAAGGCCACGCATACTTTTACATCAATTGTTTAAGTATGTAGTTGATGTAAATGTTAGTTGTCAAATATATGAAATTACATTAAACAATAATCGATCACAAAACCAATAAATATACAAAGTTATATTGTATTATTTGTTATTATTAATAGTTTTTTTTTAAGATATATAGTCACAAGCACATGTGATTAGAATCGATCTTAGAATTCCCTGAAAATAGGAAGGACACTTTAATTGTGTTGCTTTTTATTTTATTTTTTATTTGTACAACAAACTAAAATGATTAATTTTGAAAAACATATAAGTTCCGTTTAAATGTTATTGATCAAATAAGGACTAAAGAGGTAATGGGCAGGTATTATACGTGGATGTAAATACCTTGGAAATAAAGTGAAGGGGCAAGGGTTGTATAAGTATAAACCGTATAATAGGCGTAACTTGATCATGGGTTACTCGATCGGTTAGGGATTACTTGATCGGTCATGGGTTATCCGGTCAGCATTTTAATATGTGTTAGCTTGATGCACGGTTTGGCTAGCCACCCCAAAAAGGCATTGTAAAAAAAAAAACAAAAAAAAAAAACTACTCCGTATAAGTTTAAGTAGTTGTATTTAATTTGAATTCTTTAAAAATAAGAGTAAAAAAATGTTTTTATAAGTACTTTGGCCATATATCATTAGATTTTATCATTGAAAAGAATGTATGATTACTGTATTAATTTACATAAATTAATTGTTACTCTGGTATTCAATTAATTTAAGATTTTACCCAAAATAAAAATGAAGATTATTACTCCCTCCGTTTTAGGAGAAATCGGATAAAGTAATAAAATATGGAGGTAGTGGGGTAGGTGGAAAGATAAAAAAAATTATAAAAAGAATAAATAGTGGAGAGAATTGGATGAGAGAGAATATAAAATTAATACTCCCTCCGTTTTTAAATACTTGCTCAACTTTCCCTTTGCGGGCGTTTTTAAATACTTGCTTCATTTTCTTATTTGAAAAGATTTTATAATATTTAATTCATTTTTTTCAACTAGTGGACCTAATTTTATTACTTTTAGATTCTCTCTCCTCACATTTACCTTCCACCAACCCCACTATCTCCATATTTTAATACTTTCTCCAATTTCTCCTAAAACTCCACGCATGGAGAAATGGAGCAAGTATTTAAACACGGAGAGAGTAAAAGGAAAAATTGTCAAGAATAATACGACCTTTCATGAGTCTTCTAAAAATAAAACGACTTTTTGATTATTTCAAAATAAAACGACCTTTGACATGAATCTGCTTAAAATAGAATGTTACCAATTGGTAACCTGTTTAATAAGTTTATGGTGACACGTGTTGTAAGTTAATTGGATCGGTTTTTTTTAAAAAAGAAAAAAAATAAAAAGACAAAACCCAACAGCCCCACCCTTTCACCGCCAGCCACCACCAGCCCTCAACCTCCACCACCGGCCACAACAAACTTATCAATCCGGCCGAAATCCCAGCCATCACCCCAGCAATTTCAAACTTGAAAAATCTTCCTCAATTCTCCCAAAAAGAAATGAGCTCAAAAAGCTATCAAATTGGTATATGACCAAAATTAAAATATGGGTCATCATCACGTTACGAGTTTTGGGTGACTAAAATAAGCAAAATGTAAGAATTCTGCAATTTTCACCGTGTCTCACTATCTTCTCATCAATCTGCTTGAGAAATTAAACAAAAATTTTTTTGAAACAACTTCGAACTTGCTTTACGAAGTTGGTGCTAGTGGCGCTGCAGGGTGGGATAAGACATTAATGATAGAGTAAAAACATATTTTTGGTTGAGCTGATGGTTGAGGCCTAGCAATATGTTTATACTCTATCACTCCCCCTTCACATGAAAGGCCCTTTTGGGCTTGAAATGTGATGCAACACTGGTCCACCCATACCTGGCGTGAATTAATTCCACTTTGAAGGAGGGGTGGATGAGATTCGAACCCGTGACCTTTATGTCACGCTGGCTCTGATACCATGTTAGTGGACCAACTCAACCAAAAGCTTAAGCTGATGGTTGATGCCCAAGAATATGTTTATACTCT
Organism: Chenopodium album; assembly: GCF_948465745.1. Classification (NCBI taxonomy): domain Eukaryota; kingdom Viridiplantae; phylum Streptophyta; class Magnoliopsida; order Caryophyllales; family Amaranthaceae; genus Chenopodium; species Chenopodium album. Next base: position 56,344,421 of record NC_137839.1, read on the forward strand.
ATCAATTAAGACGGCCGCAGACATGGGAGGAGAGGGAAGTCGGGGAGAGTCGATTGAGGAGAGTTTATTAGTTTATTACTCCCTCCGTTTCTTATTTCTTGCAACAAAGGGGGGTTGCACACTTCCCAAGTCAAAAGATTTTAGGCAATAAATCATGAGTTAATAGGATGTGATTAACTTTAAAAAAACAAGGGAAGTAAAAGGGACCACCCTTTTTTTTTACTTTCACATCGGCAGAATTTGGGACGGTGTACTTTTCCCTCCCAATTTTTCACCAAATTTTAAAAATTCAGTTTTCCACCTTCAAATATTTCCCTCATCATACTTTTTCCCCAAGCAAAAGAGGGTATAAATATCAGTAGTTCTCAACAAAAACAACAATTCACTTAAATTCATTACACCACCATTTTCATCTACCATCTAATGAATATATCTTAGCATTAAAATCAGCAAAAGTTAGCACTAAACAAGTTCAGAAAACTACCATAAATACACCCAGCCTACATCCTAACATCTAATTAGTGCTAAATTAGGGGCATCGGCTTCATTTTGAAATCTTCAAAACCAGATTCCGTTTGAGTTGTCCAAAAAGTTGCATCCTCCACTTCATCACCATCGCCAGACCTGGTTCAGAACAAGGTAGTATATGTTAATGGATATAGATATGGAAGAATTGTTTTCAATAGAACAGTTGCTAGGAGAAGAACAAGAAGCTTTATCAAGTGACTCATCACTGTCCAGTATAGATTCAGAGGATGAGTATGCTGCCGAATGAGCATACTCTAAGATTTTACAGAATCAGCAGACAACCCAACAAGGAGAGAAGAGGAGAGACCTTACCATTGAACAGAAAAAGCAAATAGTGGATGTCATTCTGTTAAAAATGCAAGGAGGTGATCTGCCAAGGGGTTTTTTATCACAACAAGCAAGACAGCATGACATCCAACAATGTCAAGATTGTATGCAGACATTAAGAATCAAATGGCCCTGGGGAATGTCATTGATGTCAGATCCAAAAAATTGGGAAGGACTGGTCCAAAACCCAAAGAGTACTCTAATGAATGGTTGCAATCTGTCCCATTATACAAAAGAACAACAGAGAGAAGCTATGTAGGTGCACTAAATGTTTCACAGTCAACAATTCATAGATTAAGGAAGAAAGGAAGACTAAGAACACACACAAGCACAAACCATCCTGCATTGACATCCAATCATAAGGTGGCAAGGTTGAAGTGGGTATTAAGTCACATAAACCCAATTCCAACTCAAGGGGACCTAAAGTTTGTTGACATGCAAGAAGTTATTCACATAGATGAAAAATAGTTCTACTTGAACCCTGAAAAAAGAAAATTCTATCTCCTTCCAAAAGAGGAAGATCCTTACAGGTGTCAACAGTCAAAAAGGTTTAAGATCAAGGCCATGTTCATGGCAATGATAGGCAAACCAATTTATACAAGAGATGGGACTCTACTGCATGATGGAAAGTATGGTATATTTCCATTTGTCAAAAAACAGATGGCAAAGAAAAAGAGCAAAAACAGAGAAGCTAGTACATTGGAAACTAAGGCTGTATAGAATGTCAACAAAGATGCTATCAGAGAAATGCTAATGGAACACATCATCCCAGCAATACACCAACAATGGCCAGAGATTGTCCCAAAAAATGTCAAAATACAATGGGACAATGCAAGGCCTCATCAAATTCCAAAAGATGAAGAATTTATTGCTGCATGTCATGCTAATGGTTTTAATATAGAAGTGGTGTATCAACCAGCTCAATCTCCTAACTTGAATGTCTTAGACCTAGGGTTGTTCAAAGTCATTCAGTCCCTACAATATCAATCCTTCCCCACAACTTTGGATGACTTAATCAAAGAGGTGACCAATGCATACAATGGTTTTGAGGCTAAGGCCAACAAGTACATATGGCTAAAATTACAGTCAGTCATGATAAAGGTCCTGGAAAAACAGGGAGGAAATAACTTCTCACCACCTCATATGAAGAAGAAGAAGAAGCTTGACAAGTTAGGTGTACTTCCTAAACATCTACATGTTCCTAGGCAGTTGATACATCAAGCTGTGAATTATCTAGACACCATGTTCATCCCAACAACAAATGCAGCAGTTGAAGACCAACAAATGGAAGTTGATGCTGACTGAAGACAGAGAAATGCAAAGACCCTTACAAGTATGTATAACTGCCACACATAACCTTCATAGTATTTTGCTGACCTAGGTAAGAATTAGTGTTTGTTATTAAATGTTACAATGTTTTGTAGGTAATGCTTAGGTTATGTGTATTTTGATCAACCAAATGCAACACATGTAAGGCAGTCATGTAAAGTTAGGGCATTGTTATTTTGAAAACAGGGGTGTAATTGGTAAGCTATTGGTTAGTATGATATGAATGCATCTTTTGAACAAATAAATTATTGAATTACCATCAGTAAGGGTATATGTATATCAATCAGTTAAGCTAGGGTTGTTACCTCAACACCAGGGCCATAAGGCCATTGATGGAGCAATGCTACCACTAGCAACTGTTATTCAAATGAGTTCCTTCATCACATGGCTCAATCTACTAAGGCTTAGTCACACAAAACCTAGTTAGGGACTCACACAAAACATACATACGCTGGGACACTTCACACCAACACATCAATAAGCAACAGAATAGCATGGCAATTAAAATCATTGGGTAGTCTAAATACCATCAGTCATAAAGGGGGGTTGCTGAAACATAGATAAACATAGATTGATATCCCATAAGCCAGTCAATGTGCATAAGAGTGGGACTCTTAATAGCATAAATTCACAAAGAACACAGTTTCACCAACAATATAACATAAGACTTCATCTTTCATCAACATAACAATCCCCTGGCCATTATCAAACCAACATTCAAGGCATTACATAACGACCAAGACAGAGAGTACTAACAAACCAAATACCATAACATAGAATAAAACAATCATCAAAATGATAAACCAACCAACACACAGATTACCACAAGCCATATTAAGACAACAATGATACAGGGACTCAAAAGACAAGTAAAGCAGCAACAATAAAACAAATGGAGAACAAAATAAACATGAACTGAGGAGAAGTAAGGTTATACGCTGTAGGGTTAATTGTTAGAGAACCACTCAGGGTGCATATCCCTCAGAAAATCCATGTAATCCTCATCACAGAAAAGCTCCGGGTCAACAGGCAGCCTAGATCTCACCCTTTTCATCCCTGAGAGGGACCCTTTCTTCTGCTGTTTGGCAGTGAAAGACTCACCGCCTTCGACCACCGCCTTAGAACGGGACTCCTTCACCACCCCTTTGGAAGACCCAACAGCTTCCCCCTTCACAGATCCCTCGCCTTCAGTCTCCCCTTCCAGATCTATCACCTCAATAGGGTATTTTGGGGTTTTTTCCGGCCAATTTAGACTGGACCTCACTCTCTTCATCAGAAGTCACATCAAGTTTCGCACCACAGCGAACCCTATAGGAGAGCGGCCTCATCCTAGCACGCCGCAAGGGTTTGATCTTCCCAGATCCCCTCTCACAGATGTATCGAGTCTCACCTGGAGGTAGGTCATCCTTGGGTTTTTCAGGGGGAAGATTCTCAAAGCAAAACAACGAAGCATCGTTTTTTTTCAGAGGAACTCATATTATGACTCAGGAAAAACGATAGATCTAGAAGGGGAGTAAGGTGGAAAGTTAGGAAGAAGGAGAAAGCGGCGATTCACAGCAAATGAACTAGGGTTCCAAAAAAACAGGAGAGAGAAAGTTTCAATTTTAAAAGGAGAGGAGAGAGACGAGGAAGCCATGGAGTAAATGCAGGTTGGTGAAAAAAATGGAGATGAATTGAATGAAGTGGTTCGGAAGATGAACCATTTTGTTCAACAATCAATTGGATAAAAATAGAGGGGAGATAAAAGGGTGATGATTTTTTTGGTGGGAATGATTAGGAGTTGATAATAAGTTAACAATGTGATTACAAATAGGTAAGGGTGATTTATCAAATTAATGATACATAAGCAAGGGTAATACGGTAAATTTACCTTTAAAAATTTACTAAATAAGGAAAAAAAACTTGTTGCAAGAAATGTGAACCATCCAAAAATGGCAAATGTTAAAAGAAATAAGAAACGGAGGGAGTATTTTTCTAATCAAGTTTTTTTTACAAAAATAAAAATCATTTTTTAAAAAAGAAAATAGTAAAAATAAAAATAAAAAATCATAACCAATCACAAGGTGACATGTGTCCAGTTTTACTTATAAAATAGGTTACCGGTTATTTATTCTATACATAGAAGATGTGTGTCAAAGGTCGTTTTATTCTGGAATAACCAAAAGGTCATTTTATTTTAGGAAGATTGGTGAAACGTCGTATTATTTTTGACAAATTTTTCTTAATAGAATATGATTTATGTTGGGTCCACTAGGTGAGAGAAATGAATTAAATATCGTAAAATCTTTTCAAATAGGGAAATGGAGCAAGTATTAAAAAACGGTTGAAAAAAGCAAAGTGGTGCAAGTTTTTAAAAATGGAAGGAGTAGTAAACCGTGCATCGCACGGGTGCTATACTAGGTAGGGGCCGTTTGGTTCACACGAGGGAATCGGAATGGAATGAACAAAGGGAAAGGAGAAGAATGGAATGAAAATACCCTTTTTTTTGCTTTGTTGTTTGTTTTTAAAACAAAGGGAATCAATCCCACCACTACACCACCACACCACGACCACCACAACCACCACTGCACCACACATTTCATATTTCTCAGCCACCAAACTCCTAGTCGGCCCTCCCCTGCCCCTCGCCGTCTTTCCCTCTCCCCTCGCCGCCCTTCCCCTCCCCTCGTCGCCGCTAGCTGCGTGAGCCACGACCTCCCCTCCACCGAAAAAACCTCCCCTAGCCCCGCAAAACCCTAGCCCTGATCTCCCTTGACCCCGAAAACCGCCGCCCAGCCCACCCACCACCCTCAAAACTGATGTGTCCAATTTATATAGTGTTTTACCCCCGTCCCTTGGTCATAATTAATAGTGTTTTTGGCTCTTTAGAGCCACTTTTATTACTAATTGGTGTTTTCTAGTGTTTTTATAGTTTTGCTTGAGTTTTGTAGGAAATTGCACATTCCGAGCGTTTTCCGGGGTTTTCATGGAGCAACTACGGACATTAGGAGGAAACGACCATCTTTGAAGCCCAGGATCAGTTAGAGCCGGTGATTAAGGGCTCGATGTGTGATACCGGGGCATTTGGACAGAGTATTCAAGACCCAAAGAGGAAATCTGGATTGGGCCGAAGAAGCAAGCCCAATCGAAGTCCAAGCCTCGAGAAAGAGACCGGGCCCGATCGGGCAAACTTGCGCCCGATCGGGCGGGCGCACAGAAGAAGGCATCAGCAAAGGCGTGACCGATCGGGTGAGCATTAGCTCGATCGAGCGCGGCTGCCCAGGAGAAGCCTGAAGATAAAGGCGGGCTCGGTCGGGAGGCCCTTTCCTCAGTCGAGCGTGTGTTTTTGGAGCACCTGATTGCCGAGTTCTTGGTTTTTGATTAGGATTTGTTTTAGAGATATTTAAGTACGATTTTAGTACGTAATTTTTATTTACCTTCTCTTTTAGACTTTCTCTCTCTACTTAGAATATTTTCTCTCTCTAAAATTCTCTTAACCTTGTTCTTAATTCAGATTACTTTTGGTGACGATTTCTTCTCTGTTAATTTCAGTTATTTTCTTTAATTCTTTCATCATGTTTTATTTTATTGCTTTGATTAGTTTAGTTTTAATTATGCGTGGGTAGTTTTATTTCTAGGGTTTATGGGGATCCAATAAATAATATGAAGGGGTAATTTGTGATTGGTGATTGTTGATTGTCAATGCTTAATTATTTTCCTATTGATTGATTTAATGCTATGCAATTAGGTTTGGCCAGCTTTAATTATATGAGTTTAGCAATATTGATTCGAGATTTGAGAGATGAGAATTGATGTTTAGGCTTAGTTTCAATAGGCGGACTAATTTATAAATGGTTAAGTTGAGATTCGAGAGATGAGATTTAATACCGGTAAATTAACTCTGTGATTGTAACACGTAGCGAAAGCCCTTTATAATCTGATTAATTGATGCATTGATGATTGCTTATTATGATTTCCCCTAGAATATTGTTTATTGGTGAACCTATGCCCTAGGCTTTTTCTTCATTGATTTACCTCTTATTTTATTTCCTTTCTACTCTTACTTTTAGTAGTTTAATTACCTTCTTATAATAATTTGGTTACTTGATAATTTAGATTGCTTTTAATTAATTAGGAATAAATTGACTTGTTTCCCTGTGGTTCGACCCTTCTTCCCTATCTACATAATAGTGGATTTAGGTTTTATTTTTTGTTAGGTGAATACGACTTGAGCCTGTCAAATTTTAGCACCGTTGCCGAGGAAACGGTTTTATTTTTATTTTCTGATTTTTTTTTTTTGTAGTCTAGATTATCCCCTCTTGTCTCAGAGAACGTTAGTTCTTTGAGGAAATTCTCATATTTGTCTTTTAGTTCTTTGTTTATGCCCAGGTGTTCCAGATCAGGTTACATCCCATTCGATCCTGAGATTGAGCGCTCGTTTATAGGAAAAGGAATCTTTATAGACAAATCCTGGCGGGTTTTGAGGAAAACAACAATCGAAGAGACCCTCCAACTCATTCTAGTGACTCAGAAATTCCTTCAGATTCATAATCAGAGATGGCGGTACCAAAGAAGCTCAGTGATTACTCGCAGCCAAAGCTCACGGATTTTCCACACCTTACTCCCACTTCAGCCCTTGATGGAGTGCAATTTGAAATCAAGCCCCAATTTATCACCATGATAGAGAGGAAGCAATTTAGTGAAGGTAAGGGTGAAGATCCTAATCTTCACATTGCAGATTTCTGCCAATATTGCAACACCATTAGACAAGCTGGGGTCATGCAGGACCAAATTAGGTAGATTCTTTTTCCCTTTTTATAATGTGGCAAAGCTAAATTATTGTTTAATGGTTTGAATAAAACTGCACTTGGTATTACTGTAGACACCTAAAAATGTCTCCCCAAAACCAAACCCGATGATGAACGATCTTTCACCGCCACTATTGGTTGGGTTTAGTGATTAATCCCGAGAGTGCTTAAAATATCGTATTTAATTAAATTTAGTTTTGGAATAGTGCATGGATCAGTCTTGATGTTTGGTCAAAGTATATTTTTAATTTCAGCCCAAACTTATTATTTAATTTTAGCCCAAACCTTTTTTATTTTATTGTTTTATTATTTATTTTGGCCCAAACTTTTTATTTATTTTAGCCCAAATAATAATAAATCAAAAAAAGGCCCGAAATCATCAATCGGCACTTAAAATGCTGAACGAAATTAGGGTTAAAAATGAATTTAGACGGAAAAACGGACTAAAATCTCCTGCGTCACGGCAACAGTCTATCGTGTCACGGAAACTTTCCCATCTGACGGTGGGGTTTCCCGTGACACGGGACATTTGCTGTGACACGGGTGTTTCCGTGACCTTTCCGCGTAAACCCTTAACGCGTTTTCTCTCCCCGTTCACTAAATATTTCCCGCGTCACGCAAATGTGTACCGTGTCACGGGAATGTTTCCCGTCTGACGGTAGGATTTCCCGTGTCACGGCACACTTTGCCGTGTCGCGGTATACTTTTTTAGGGTTTTTATCATTTTAGGGTTCCGTGTGTTCCCTCAGCACATTTTTTCTATAAATACCCCCTCATTTCTGATGTACGGGGCATCAATTAATTCTCTATTTTTCTCTCTTCTATGCTCTAGCCTAAACACTAGCCTACCCTTCTTCTTTCAAAATTCCTTCTTCAAGCACTCCAAAGAGTCCGTACTTTACTCGTGGTTCTGTCCTTAAGCCAAGGCGTGAAAGGTAGAACTGTTTGAGGATTTGGCCCCAAATCAACTCTACTTTATTTAATTTATTTTAATTATTGTTCCATTATTATTTTCTTGAAGTTACTAACTCGTTTATTATTTTGTAGTTGCAAACAAACAGAATCAAAGTAAGAATTATGTTCCTTTTATTTCTATTATTTTTCTAATGATTTTATATTGTTGGAATTATTGTTAACTTGCTTCCAATATTAATGCTTATTTTATGATCACCATATTGCATGTTTAAAGGGAATATGTAATTGAAAATCATGCCTAATAAGATAATTTGGACAACTGGTTTAGGTTCCTTTTTAATCTTGTTGCTTAATTTAAGTTATCACAAATATTTTAGAATTATATGTTGCATTAATATTTAACAAATTTAGCTAAATAATAGTTTGGAGCAAATTGAATATTTTTTTTGTATGCCTTTAAGATCGCAGGAATCATTTTTCAATATAAGAATTGAGTAGAGGCCTATACGGGCGAATGTGACTCAATGACTCACTTCGTACCATCATCCCCGATCCTCCTTTCGTGGTTCCGAACCATATGGAGTTAGTAATATCATGGATTATGAATGGGGTGTAACCTTCATGGGTCAATCGTTGTTGCCTATCGTTGTCCCTTTATCGTGGTTGCCTTTAATGATCCGTGAACGGTTTACAAGTTCCTTAAAAACTTGTTGGCGGCTCCCTACTTTCCTTGTCCCTAATCGTATACGTCAATTCCCACTTCCTAAGAGTGCCAAGCATATTCGCACATGCTTTAACGTAGGCGCACTTCGAGCGACGCCTACAATTTGGCGACTCCACCGGGGAGGATTCTTGGTTATTTATCGATTTGAGTGATTGGTATTTAATTAAGATGAGTGGAAGAGACTTGAAAGATTCTTGAAAAATATTCCTGTGATTAATATGGCATTTTTGCATATTCATAGATGTTTTAACGTCGCATTTAGGTCTGTCCCGTAGGAGAAATTGAATAACTTGATTGCGTACGAAGGAAAACAGGGTATCAGTCAGATTTTCTGTCTGCCGTGCCACGGCAGAATCTGCCGTGTCACAATACAGTGCACCGTCTGACGGTGTGAAGTACCATGGCACGGTGTTCTCTTCCGTGTCACGGCAGTCCTAAAATCAGTCCGGTGACTTGTTTTATATTCTCACAGTCAACTTCCTTCGATTTTTCTGAAAAAACGTGTGTGTTCTACATGCGTCTTAGCCCCGGGGGATTTAAGCTCTATCAACCCATAAACACTCATGGAAATAAGGGTTCATCCGAGTTATTAAATCCACCTAAACCATGGAGTCAAGTTCGATTTCATCACAAACTCGCGGAGCATCCCGTTAGCATACACCCTCAAGGAAGGCTGCCTTGCTAACGCGTCCAAACTCTTAACCATGGTACCCTATTGACACCAAATAAACCCGACCATAGTCGAACATAGAACTTGACATTAGGTTGCGAACTATTCTTTGCATCATTGTGCCTACGTGTTTTATGCTTGGTCGTTTTGATCCTAACCTTAACGATCTTTCTTTGTCTATGGTGGATTATTTTATCACAGACGATTGCCAATGGACCGTACTCATTTAGTAATTAGTGCAAAAAAAAAAAATGTTTTCCGCGCCACGGGAAGGTCAACCGTGTCACGGCAAATTTCCACCGTGGCACAGTGGACCTGCCAAAAAAAATAAAAAAGAAAAAAGTTTGCCGCGCCACGGGAAGGTCTACCGTGTCACGACAAATTTCCACCGTGCCACGGCGGATTTCCAGCTCACAAAATAAAAAAAAATAAAAAATAAATAAAAAAAATTCTCGTGCCACGTCAGCATCCACCGTGGCATGAGAAAGTTTACCGTGGCACGGGAAAGTTCACTTTGTCACGGTAATTTCCACCGTGGCACGGTGGACCTGCAAAAAAAAGGGGGGGAGTTTGCCGCGCCATGGGAAAATCTACCGTGTCACGGCAAATTTCCACCGTGCCACGGTGGATTTCCAGCAACAAAAATAAAAAAAAAATTCTCGTGCCACGTCAGCATCCATCATGGCACGGGAAAGTTCACCTTGTCACGGCAATTTCCACCGTGGCACGGTGGATTTCCACAAAAAAAAAAAACCTACCGCGTCACGGCAACTTGTACCGTGACACGGTACAGTTTTCCGTGTCACGGTGCCCTTGAAATAAGTTCAGTCAGCTTTTTTTAAGTCTTCCGTGTTAATTTGGTCCTCGTGTCAGTCATTTTTGTTATTGTTCACATGTCTAGCCATACGATCATACCACGAGTCTTATAACATCCCTTAGTCACTCACGAGTCAAGTATAGTCCACACACTTTCTTTATGTTCCGACTCGAGTCGTGCACCAGGTCGTTTATGATCGTATACTAGGTTCATGCACCCTTTTTTCGTCATAAAAAAAATGAGTGGAGTTTTCTCACCTGTTTTCAAATGTCTATTTTTTTCCTTCCTTTCCTATCTTGAGCAATGAGTCAAACAATTAAGTGAATTATTTTATTTCACAGTACTTGGTCAAGGAACAAGGATAGATTAATACGGTTCGATTCATTACCGCAACAATCTCTCAGATATAATAGGCGTTCAAAGAGAACTTTGCCATCTCCACATTAGTTATCACCTTTCAATGCCCACTAAAGAAGATATTGAGAACATCAACAAATCCATCGAGGCACTGTCTGCCATGATGCAAACCCTTACCACTAGGGTCACTACCATGGAACAAAACAAGGTCACTGTTTCCACCATTGACAAATTGAAGGAACAAATGAGTAAGATTTCTGATGATTTCACTTATGTGGAACGACCTCGCACTCCTTTGAATGTGAAGGATAGACTCCCTGAAAAGTTCTCCACTACTGATATTCCAAAGTTCAAGCCTATTGACAATCCAATATTCCATTTGAAGGCGTTATCTGCAACCATGGCTCTTAAGGGATTGGACGTAACACTCTTCCCTATGGTGTTCCCTCTCTCCTTAGAACATGCTTGCCAACAATGGTTTTATTCCCTAGATTACAAGTATACCGCGACTTGGCAAGATGTCACCGAAAGTTTCATGAATCGTTACAAGTGTAACATTCAAACCAAAACTTCTGAACGTGAACTCTCCATTCTAAAACAGAAAGAGAATGAAGGCTTCACCGCTTACCTGAACAGGTGGAGGGAAACAGCTTCACTCTTGGTAAATTTCCCAAAGAAAGAGAGATGGTTCGCCTCTTTATTCAAAATCTGACTCATAAATATAGGGAACATCTCAAATTTCTTCCACTGAACACTTTCGAAGCTGTATACGACATTGGCATCAATATCGAGGATGAGCTAATAAAGACTGCTGGTAGTAACAATAATAACACTTGGAAAAAAAAGAAGAACGACCATCCTTCTTCTTCGTCTTCTAAGCACAAAAATACTACCAACAATATAAGCCAAGTTGATCTCAATGAAGTGTTAGCTCTTAATGCTTCATTTCCCAAGAAGAAAAGAGCTTACACTCCTTTAGGAATGACCTATGATGCGGCCTTTGATCGCCTTTACAGTCAAGGATTGATCACACCTATTGGGCCATTTCCAGAGCCAAAACCTGAAGAAAGAAGCGCCAAATGGAACCCCAATGCCCATTGCAAGTACCATCAAGGAAGGGGCCACACTACGGAGCAATGTTGGAATTTGAAGGACGTTATTCAAGACTTGGTGGATGCCAACAAACTTCCTGTCCCTCCAGGCGGCAAGAATTAATGAACACAAGGCGCACTTCCAGCGACGCCTACAATTTTTTCTATAACACAAGGCGCACAACAGATCCTTCGTGCAAGATTTCATGATTTCTTTCTTTATCATTTATCTCCATTCCCCCATTCATGTCTAGCATAGTTTTTCCATTTTGAATTTTTATATGTTTCATGTGTTTCGTTCACCTTTTCCATTAATAAAATGAGAAATTTTCCTTTACATCTCGATCATTGAAATTTTCCTTCATTCATTCATTCTCAAGAAAAAAAAATCAATTACCGAAATAAACCCAAGGTACACCAATGACTTGAGGCACCTTTGCAACCCTGTCATTCCCTGTTAACCGTTCAATCACATTCTATTTCTTCATCAACCATTTTGAGCTTTGTTTAACGTTTGGCCTTCATTTCTTTAACCCACATTTACTTAACCCTGGGATTGGAAGATGTGTAATTGTATAACATTCAAAAAGCAAGTAAAAAAAAGCAAGAAAGCAACAATAAAACAATGTCTAAAGGCAAGTGTTCTAATGTCTTTGATATGAACACGTCTCAAATTGTGTCTCTCATCGAGTGCTCGGTACCATGCCTGAGAAACATGAATTCTAAGTGAGTGATGGACCGCATGATATGAGATTTCCTACATTGATTCAAAAGAATGATAAAAAAAAAAAATCAAAGCAAAAATAAATGTTGAAAATAAACTTGCAAAATTCAAAATTTTCAAATTCACAATTACACATTTTGGGGGCTTCTCTCGGGTCTTGAGCCTTTTACCCCTTTCTTCCTTAAACCATCAACTTAAACATATTACAACCCTTGAAAGACCTCTTTGAGGTGTACATACACTTGTGCAAAGTTCGGTTAGAGCTACGTTCAGCCTGATTCCTAACTGATACGTAGGCAACCTCACATTGAGGTGCGGCCACATTCATATTCATATCTATGCATGATCGAGTCAAAGAATATCCAATGCTTATCTCTATATCCCTACCCATTTAGAGCTAGACTTGGGGGCTTGAACCCACATCACATTAGCTTACACAGCCTAGAGAGTCATCATCTTTGACTCTTCACACATATATTTCCATCACCACAACCTTTGCAGCCTCACCTTAGTATCATTTTCACACACTTCTTTCACACATACATATCCATATCGTCTTTCCCTTAGGAACCCTTTATCATGAAATCTTGTTTCCCTACCGCTCATGCTTCATCATCTTTCAAGACAACAATGTATACTTGCTTAGCTTCTTGACCTGAGCAATGTTCATTGTTTCATGCATCGCATAATGTGCTGAGAAAAATTTATAATCATACAAAGCATATCGTTCTTAGCTCCTTGACCTAAGAAACGTTCATAATCACTTCATCTATATACGTGCTTAGCTTCCAGACCAAAGTGACGTTCAAGATCGCTTCTTTACACTATATGATGCTTAGCTCCATGACTTAAGTTCATTCATCTATCGTGTCACATGATGTAATTGTCCTTAGCCTCCTGGCCTAACAACATGCATCATGCAAACATTATTTTCAAGACAAGCAATTCAATCCATATGATTCATTTCGTCTTGCTCAAGGAGGAAGTTCAAAACTTCTTTCCTTTTTCATTATTTTATTTTGGGGAAGTTCAAAAACTTTTTTAAAATTTTTATTGAGGGAATTTCGAAAATAAAATTTCATTTTTCACGTCTTTCTTTTTCGGGAGAAAGTCGGTACCCTCCACTCATATCATGACAAAAATGATGGAAATTTTTTTTCTTTTGCATTTTCGGTTGCTTGTGTCTGCACACACACACACACACTCAAACTATACAAACACAATCACAAGTCATACTCATGTCATGTCATGTCGTGTCAAGTCAAACTTGGTCAAGTCAGTTGGTCAAGTCAATCATAGTCTATACGAGTCCCCTGACAAATTTTATTTTGCAGGTCTTATCAACAGCCCACGTTCGGGGACAAGCGGACCATTTACATCCCACGTCCGGGGACAAGCGGACCATTTACAACCAGCCCACTTCCAGGGACAAGAGGACCATCTACAGCCCACGTCCGGGGACAAGCGGACCATCTATAGCCCACGTCCGGGGACAAGCGGACCATCTACAGCCCACGTTTGGGGACAATCGAACCACCATCATTTCACGGCGCAAGGTTCTCGATACACAGAGACTTGCAATCTCATCATCTGTCGACTTTCCTCAAGCATGAAAAGTATTATCCGGTGGATTTCTTCAAGCATAGAAAACCGCCAAATTCATATGTCGGCTTTCCTCAAGCATGGAAAGTATCATTTTCAGGCTTAGAAAGTTACCAAATTCATCAGTGGGCTTTCCTCAGGCATGGAAAGCATTTCAACAAATGTCATCCGGTGGATTCCTTCAATCATAGGAAGCTGCCAAACTCATTTGTCACCGATACACTGGTGCCAGATACGTATTCTATCCTTTTACTCTATTATCTATGGAATTAACATTTTTCAGCAGGTATCGGCGTATACAGAGTGATTTAGGATCGCAGAACGTCTTAAATCATTCTCCGTCCCTATCGACTACTTTGACTATCGTTTTCGAAAGTGACGTTTCTACAAACTCAGTCAAAGTGGGGGCTTCTGTAGACACCTAAAAATGTCTCCCCAAAACCAAACCCGATGATGAACGATCTTTCACCGCCACTATTGGTCGGGTTCAGTATTTAATCCCGAGAGTGCTCAAAATATCGTACTAAATTAAATTCAATTTTGGAATAGTCCATGGATCAGTCTTGATGTTTGGTCAAAGCATATTTTTAATTTCAGACAAAACTTATTATTTAATTTTAGCCCAAACCTTTTTTATTTTATTGTTTTATTATTTATTTTGGCCCAAAATTTTTATTTATTTTAGCCCAAATAATAATAAAATCCAAAAATGGCCTGAAATCATCAATCGGCACTTAAAATGCTGAACGAAATTAGGGTTAAAAATGAATTTAGACGGAAAAACGAACTGAAATCTCCCGCGTCACGCAACACTCCACCGTGTCACGGGAAACTTTCCCTTCTGACGATGGGGTTTCCCGTGACACGGGACATTTGCTGTGACACGGGTGTTTCCGTGTCCTTTCCGTGTAAACCCTTAACGCGTTTTCTCTCCCCGTTCACTAAATATTTCCCGCGTCACGCAAATGTGTACCGTGTCACGAGAATGTTTCTCGTCTGACGGTGGGATTTCCCGTGTCACGGCACACTTTATCGTGTCGCGGTATACTTTTTTAGGGTTTTTATCATTTTAGGGTTCCGTGTGTTCCCTCAGCACATTTTTTCTATAAATACCCCCTCATTTCTGATGTACGGGGCATCAATTAATTCTCTATTTTTCTCTCTTCTATGCTCTAGCCTAAACACTAGCCTACCCTTCTTCTTTCAAAATTCCTTCTTCAAGCACTCCAAAGAGTCCGTACTTTACTCGTGGTTCTGTCCTTAAGCCAAGGCGTGAAAGGTAGAACTGTTTGAGGATTTGGCCCCAAATCAACTCTACTTTATTTAATTTAATTTAATTATTGTTCCATTATTATTTTCTTGAAGTTACTAACTCGTTTATTATTTTGTAGTTGCAAACAAACAGAATCAAAGTAAGAATTATGTTCCTTTTATTTCTATTATTTTTCTAATGATTTTATATTGTTGGAATTACTGTTAACTTGCTTCCAATATTAATGCTTATTTTATGATCACCATATTGCATGTTTAAAGGGAATATGTAATTGAAAATCATGCCTAATAAGATAATTTGGACAACCGGTTTAGGTTCCTTTTTAATCTTGTTGTTTAATTCAAGTGATCACAAATATTTTAGAATTATATGTTGCATTAATATTTAACCAATTTAGCTAAATAATAATTTGGAGCAAACTGAATATTTTATTTGTATGCCATTATTCAATATAAGAATCGAGTAGAGGCCAATACGGGCGAATGTGACTCCATGACTCACTTTGTACCATCATCCCCGATCCTCCTTTCGTGGTTCCAAACTATATGGAGTTAGTAATCTCATGGATTATGAATGGGGTGTAACCTTCACGGGTCAATCGTTGTTGCCTATCATTCTCCCTTTATCGTGGTTGCCTTCAATGATCCGTGAACGGTTTACAAGTTCCTTAAAATCTTGTTGGCGGCTCCCTACTTTCCTTGTCCATAGTCGTATACGTCAATTCCCACTTTCTAAGAGCGCCAAGCATATTCACACATGCTTTAACGTAGGCGTACGTCGAGCGACGACTACAATTACTGACTGGGAAACTCTTGCCTTGAGTTTTTTATAATAGATATTACCCTGCAGAGAGAATAGCCGTACTGAGGAGTGCTATTCAGAACTTTGCCCAAGACGCCTGTGAAACTTTACATGAGGCTTGGGAGAGGTTCAAGGATTTACAGAGAGAATGCCCCCACCACAATCTGGCACAATGGAAATTGATCCAAACTTTCTACAATGGACTTGAAAATTCATCTAGATCAGTTCTAGATTCTGCAGCTAGTGGGAGATTCATGAATTTAAATGTGGACGATGCCGGACAGGTTATCGAAGATATGGCAATACACAATTCCCAATAAAGGAATCCTAGAGGGTTTGCAAATAAAGGAAAACATAATGTTGATTCCGTATCCTTTTTGCAATCTTAGTTAACATCTATTTGTCAGAAACTAGATAATCTTGCTACTACTCTTAACTCTATAGCTAATGTTTCTGCTGTTGCTAACAATGAAGCTTTTTATGAAAATTGTGGAATTGTAGGGCATTGGGAGCAAGATTGTAGGAGTTCCATGGAACAAGTTAATGCCTTTCAAACCTATAGGCAAAATAACCCATACTCCAACTCTTATAATCCTGGTCTCCGGAACCATCCATATCTTTCTTACCGGAGTACCAATGTACAAAACCCTCCACCTTCACAACAACCACAACAACAACCTCCACCACAGCAAAAATATTACCATCCTAATTCTAGCCAGAAAAACCAAGCACAACCCTCATCATCTTCTAACCCTGCTGTGACAGAAATTAGAGCAATGCTTACCAACATGCAAAAGCATATGGAGAGTAGGGATGCGCAAATTGATTCAATTTTAGCTCATAATAAGATCATGGATAATCAAATTGCACAACTTTCATCTACCCTACAAACCCGTCAGCAGGGAGCTCTACCATCACAACCAATCCATCCCACATATCATTCCAATGCAATCACTCTAAGGAGTGGTTCACATTATGATGGACCTCCTATGCCAAAGGAAGATGCACCTGTTCCTGATCTAGATTCCTCTATACCAAACGCTAATCCTGCTAACCCTACAGGGCTAAAAAAAGATACTAACCCTTCTAATGTTGCTTTGCAGGGTAAATCTCAGGATAAGGGAGGAGATGTGCAGAGCCCAGTTATCAAACTACCGTTCCCTAATAGACAATCGAAGAGTAAGTTTGATAAACAATTCGGTAAGTTCTTAGAGGTTGTGAAAAACTTGCAGGTAACAGTTCCTTTCACTGATTTAATCACTCAGGTTCCTGCATATGCTAAATTTATGAAAGACATTCTGACTAGGAAAAGGGCCTTTAATGAGGTAGAAAATGTAGCTTTTATAGAGGAATGTAGTGCCTTATTGCAAAATAAATCCCCTCCTAAATTAAAGGATCCTGGTAGTTTTTCTATCCCTTGTCATATAGGGAATATTTTTATTGATAAAGCTTTGTGTGATTTGGGTGCCAGTGTCAGTGTTATGCCATCATCTGTTTGTGCTTAACTTAATATGGGTGATTTAAAAGTTACTAATATAATTTTGAAAATGGAAGATCATTTTGTAAAATACCCTCTAGGTATTTTAGAGGATGTCCCTGTCAGAGTTGGTAAATTTTTTATCCCTGTTGATTTTGTTGTTTTAGACATGGCTGAGGATACACAAATTCCAATTGTATTAGGTAGGCCTTTCCTCCATACTGCAGGAGACATTATTGATGTCAAAAATGGTAAACTAACCATTTCTGTTGGTGATGATAATGTTACTTTTAATTTAGGGAAAGTTTTGAAAGGACCTATGTTAGAGGAAAATTGTTGTCTTATTGATGTAATTGATATAATGGATGATATTTGTGATGATAGCTTGCCACAGGTTCTTGTAAGGGATCCCTTGGAGGAAATTCTTTATGGGAATTTATCTGCTAATAATGCAAGCATCTGGGGTAATGAAGTACATGATATTGAAAAAGCTCTTTCCCTAAAAGAGTTAGACCCCAAGGAGACAATGAAGGTAGTAAATTTAGTTCACGAATCGAAACCTGCAGAGGTTAAGAAACCTAAACTAAAACCTCTCCCTTCTCATTTAAAATATTTTTTTCTTGATGAGCAGGAACTATACCCCGTGATTATCAGTACTGCACTTGATGACCTACCAACTTCCCAACTTCTAGGGGTTCTTCAAACCCATAAGAGAGCAATTGGGTACGGTATTGATGATCTCAAGTGTATTAGCCTTGATTTTTGTATGCACATGATACATTTAGAGGATAACTATAAGGAATACATTCAACCCTAGAGAAGGTTAAATCCTAACATGCAGGAAGTAGTGAAGAATGAGGTTATGAAATTACTCGATGCAGGTATTATCTATCCTATTTCTGACTCCAAGTGGGTAAGTCATGTGCAGGTAGTACCTAAAAAAGGTGGGATGACTGTGATTACAAATGAGAAAAATGAATTAATCCCCACTAGAACTGTTACAGGGTGGCGTATGTGCATTGATTATCGTAGACTAAATATCGCCACTAAAAAGGACCACTTCCCTCTCCCCTTTATAGATCAAATTCTTGAGAGGTTAGCTAACCATAAGTTCTTTTGCTATTTGGATGGGTATTTGGGATTTTTCCAAATTCCAATTCACCCTGGAGATCAGGAAAAGACTACCTTTACATGCCTTTATGGTACTTTTGCTTATCGTAGGATGCCCTTTGGTTTATGTAATGCCCCCGCTACCTTTCAATGTCGCATGATGAGAATTTTTTTTGATTTCATAGAGTCTATCATGGAAGTCTTTATGGATGATTTTAGCGTGTATGGTTCTTCATTTGATGCATGTTTAATAAATCTCGCTAAAATTTTGAAACGATGTAAGAATGCAATTTGGTGCTAAATTGGAAGAAATGTTACTTTATGGTGACAGAGGAAGTAGTTCTAGGTAGACATGTTCAACGGGTCGGATCCGGACTGGACTGGGCCTTACTTAAACCGGGTTGGGCTGGACTAGGGCCAGAGATAATCTAAAATGGGCCGGGCTGGGTTATGGATCATTGAGTCCGGCCTAGCCCGACCCATATAAATATTGTAAAGGATTTTTAAATGGGCCTTTAAAGGGCCTTTTAGAGCAAACAAGTTCACTTGTAAGTTAAAAGATGTTAATAAGTTAAAACTTGGGTCTTCGTCTTTACTAAACACCAGTTCTCATTACTGCTCAATTTGCAACTACAATTGGCAGCTTTTTCTAGAATGTTTTATGAGACATAAAGAACTTAACTAATCAACAAATATAATCCTTTCACCCAATTATAACCACCTTTCATAATTCATTTTTTATAATAGTACAAATTAGCCAAATAATCAACAAATATATTCATATTACCCAATTGAAACCACCTTCTCCACAACCAAATGATTGATGACCCGTTTAATCATAGGTTTTCTGTCCATTTTCGAGGTTTTTTTTAGTATTTTTTTGTGTGTTTTTAGTCGAGAGGAGATTCGGTTTATGTGACAAAGACGAATTTAGTATGAAGTGTTATGCTTCTGATTCAGATCTTGCACAAGAGAGTAGAGGAGAGAGACTATGTTGAAGCTTGAAGCTCGAATTTTAGGGTTTATAATTTGGGTATGTTTTGGGGATTTATATTTTAGTGAGGAGAGAGAATTAGAAGATAAAGAATCAGAAAATCAAAATGACTGAAAGTATATTGAGGATAAAAAGCCCTATAAGGCTGACCCTTTTAGGGCCCTTTTTAAAACCTTACCCAACCTTTAAAAGTCCATTACTTGATGCCCCTTTAAAAGTCCGGCCCATTTATTTAATGGACGGGCTCAGCCCTTTTAATTTAGGGTTGGATCAGAGCTTTTAGTGGGGGCCCGTCCATGTGTACAGGTCTAGTTCTAGGTCACATTGTATCTGATAAGGGTATACAAGTAGATAAAGCTAAGATTTCAGTGATTGAGCAATTACCTCCCCCAATTAATGTTAAGGGAGTTAGAAGTTTCTTAGGTCATGTAGGGTTTTATCGTCGCTTTATCAAAGACTTTTCTAAAATTGCTAAACCACTGACTCAGCTTTTACTCAAGGATGCCCCTTTTATTTTTACAGACGAGTGTCTTGAGGCTTTTAACAGGATTAAGCAGGCTTTGATATCGGCACCCATCATATGTGCTCCCGATTGGAATCAACCTTTCGAGATTATGTGTGATGCAAGTGACTTTGCCCTAGGAGCCGTGCTCGGACAGAGAAAGAACAAAGTTTTGCATGCTATTTATTATGCAAGCAAAACTTTGGATGAAGCCCAAGTCAACTATGCCACTACGGAGAAGGAGTTTCTTGTTGTGATTTATGCTTTAGAAAAACTTAGATCATATCTTGTTGGTTCTAAAGTCATTGTTTTTACTGACCATGCCTCTCTGAAGTACTTGATAGCCAAGGCGAAATCAAAGCCTAGGATACTCCATTGGGTTCTTTTGCTCCGGGATTTCAATATTGAGATAAAAGATAAAAAGGGAGCAGAGAACGTAGTGGCAGACCACTTGTCACGTATCAAGTCTGATGAGGGTAAGGATTCTCTCCCTATAGATGATTCTTTCCCTGATGACAACCTGCATGCAGTTTTAGAGCAACACCCTTGGTATGCTGGTCTTGCTAATTATTTAGTGGGTGGTACTCTACCTCCTGACTTGTCCAACCAACTGAAAAATAAATTCCTTTCTGATGTTAAACATTATTTTTGAGATGATCCTTAGCTTTTTTGTTTCGTGAGTGTGCAGATGGATTATTTCGCAGGTGTGTTCCCAAATGGGAAGTTCACGGTGTGCTTACTAGTTGCCACACCTCACCATATAGAGGACATCATGGCCCCACCAAACAGTTGCCAAGATTAATGAGTCAAGTTTCTATTGGCCTACTATGTTTAAGGATGCTAACACTTTTGTGCAGGCTTGTGACTCTTGCCAGAGGACTGGCAACATTTCACGGCAGCATGAGATGCCTCAAACTGAAATCTTAGAAGTTCAAATTTTTTATGTTTGGGGTGTTGATTACATGGGACCGTTCCCTTCTTCAAACGGGAACCGTTATATACTTGTCGCCATTGACAATGTATCCAAGTGGGTCGAGGCCATTGCCACTCCTACTAATGATGCCAAGGTGGTCCACAGACTTTTCAATAAGACTATCTTTCCAAGATTTGGAGTGCCTAGAGCTATAACCAGTGACGGAGAATCTCACTTTCATGAGCGGAAGCTAGACACCCTCCTCAAAATGTATGGTGTTTATCATAGGACAGGGTTAGCCTACCATTTCCAAACTAGTGGCCAAGTTGAAGTTTCCAACCGTGAGATCAAGGCCATTATAGAGAAGGTGGTGGCAAAATCAAGGAAATATTGGAGCGATAAGTTGGATGACACCCTTTGGGCATACAGAACTGCGTTTAAGACCCCAATAGGTACTACTCCATATAGACTCGTGTACGGAAAAGCATGTCATCTTTCGGTGGAATTAGAATTTAAGGCATATTGGGCTATTAAGGAGCTCAATTTGGATGCCAAGTTAGCGGGTGAAAAGAGGTTACTTTAACTTAACCAACTCGATGAGTTTAGGTTGACGGCCTATGATAGTACTCGTGTCTACAAGGAGAAATCAAAGAGATGGCACGACAAGATGATCCTTCCGAGAGAGTTCAAAGAAGGTGATAAAGTGTTGTTGTTCAACTGTAGACTTAAACTATTCCCAGGAAAGTTGAAGTCAAGGTGGTCGGGTCCTTTTACTGTCAAAAGGGCTAACAAATTTGGTTTTTTGGAGGTATTTGATGAGCATGGTAACGAGTTCAAGGTTAATGGCCAAAGACTCAAGCTATATCATGAGGGGGCTACGATTGGTGTAGTTGAACTACTTCACCTAAGCGGTTCCGGTTCATTTTGAGCTTCAATGTGGTAAGAGGGTCGTGCGGGACCTAGATAAACCAGCACTTTGCGGGAGGCAACCCGTATTTCTTGCTTTCTAGACTAGTTTTTCCTTTATTTTATTTTTATTTATTTTTTTTAGAGAGGTGAGGAGAGTGCAATTTTACCTTTCATAAGTGTTTTTGTACAGGTATTAGATCATACAGTAAGGATATTTAAAGAGAAAAAGTTAGAAGAAAAGAGCATTCCGATTTGGGTACGGGCCCGATCGGGCGAGCCCCTAAGGGTCAAAATTGAGCAAAAACGTGCCCGATCGAGCAAGGATTCCCGATCGGGCTCGCAATTTGAATTTTATCGGAGCATATTATGCCCGATCGGGCGCGCAAAGAAGGAAGAAAAATCAAGGGAAATTCGCCCGATCGAGCGGATTTTTGGATAAATAGAGTGAAGTAAAAAGGTATGTTGGGCGAAGCAAAGGGCGAAAAAATTCTTCGAGTTCGCGCCCGATCGGGCGCGCA
Organism: Chenopodium album; assembly: GCF_948465745.1. Lineage (NCBI taxonomy): Eukaryota > Viridiplantae > Streptophyta > Magnoliopsida > Caryophyllales > Amaranthaceae > Chenopodium > Chenopodium album. The sequence goes on from NC_137839.1 coordinate 56,366,789, forward strand.
CTTCACAAATCTGAAACACATATCTTCACCCGGTCGGGCGCGCCTATTTTGGCCGGGCTTTTATTTTCCTTTCCCCTCCTTTTTTTCTTCTTCCTTATTACTTCTTCTTCTTCATTCACACTTTCTCTCTCTAAAACCTCCATTTTCAAACCTTCAAACTCACTTTCCTTTCAAGATCTCCTCAAATTCATCCATCAAAACTCCAAAATGTTTACATATTATTCATCCTTACACTTTCCTCTACAATCCCCACTAAATTTCTACCACTTTATCTAAATTTTTCTCAAAACCCTTAGAGAGAGAAAGCTTCAAATCCTACCTTTCATACATACAATGGCTTCAAAAAGATCAAGACAACAAAGGGGTGAAGGTTCGAGGCAACAACAACAACTGATGGTTGACCCGGAGCTTCAAATTCTTTGATGGGATGAAGTTGTCATCACCTCAACCGAACAACAAGCTAGGATGCTTAACCTCATCCAGAGGCAGGTAATTTCTACTCGCTTTGTACATCATCCTACTTTGTCTAGGTTAGGAATTGATAAACCGGTAGAGAAATTGTTCAAAGGTATAGGAATGAGTGGATTTTTTCAAATGCATTATGACACCTATGATTATTTGACTTTAGAATTTGTTTCTAGCTTTAATGTTATTAAAACTAATGCTTTGATCACTCATGTCCAATTCCGATTGTTAAACAATGTTGTGCGTTTAACTTTAAAAGAATTTGGAAAATTGTTTGAGCTTAAATCGGATAAACCTATTTAACCCTCCCAAGACCACATTGCCATGGTCTATAAAAGACTCACTGGGGAGGGTTTACTCAACCTCTAACATGCCAAAGGGATGTGGGTTCAACATCCCATCCCAAAGTTTTGGCAAAGGTTTGTCGGCCTCACAGTCTTTGGGAGGCATGAACTGGCAAATGTTAGGAGGGATGAACTTGAATTGTTGGCTTCATATATGATTCCCAATGCTGAAAAACTAAACATACCACATAGGATAGCCCAACATTTCCAAAGGGCGGCCAATGCGGCCGAGTAGGGTAGGTCTAGGGCGCCCATCTATTTTGGGGGGTTGGTGACCCATATAGCAGTAAAACACCTAGGATGGACCCTGACCGGACATATGAAAGTGGAGGGTTCTACCCTCATGGACCTAGCATACTTAGGGGGCCTTAACTGGGTGCAACCTATTAGAGGTGAGACATGGTGGATAGTCCACTGGGAATCGGGTAGGAGAGACCAAGCTTTTAAGCTACCCAACCCCGCCTTGACAAAATTTGAGAAGGGGAAGCCTTCCTACACCTTTGAGTTAGACGGCCAAGGCGGGGTTCAAGAGCCTCACCATTCACAACAACCCCACCCTTCACCCCAATACCAACCACCACCCTAACCCTACACATATGGCATACCCACCTCCTTCGTTGATTACAACATAGACCCCCATGCCCCATATGACTTTTCGGCTTTTAGAAGCCAACTTGACCGTATTGAGAGAGGGAAAGGGAGAGTGGAGGGCATGATGTAAAACCTAGACTCTAGGTTAGGCACCCTAGATAGGAGGGTTGGCCAAGTAGAGAGGAACCTCGGGAGGGGTTTATACCCCATGTATGACGATTATGCACACCGAGTAGCTATTCCCCCCGAGGCATTAGTTCCCGATTGGTTCCAATACCCTCAAGTAGGGTATTCGACCTCCGGAGCCTATGGTACTTATGTGGACTACTCTTCAGTCCATGGTTATGGGGTCGATGCTCCTTTTGGGGGGATGGGGAGAAATGTAGACCCTAACTACTTTGCAGGTTGTTCGGGCTATGGTGGTGCCGGTACGAGCCAGGGTGGTGCCGACTCGAGCTATGGAGGAGGATATCAGAGGATGGATGAGGATGATGATGAGGAGTAGCTTCTCCTAGCTACACCCCCAAGTCAATGAGGGCATTCCTTGATTTGACTTGGGGGGAGATATCTTGTACATATGGTAACTCTTTCTCTCTTTTCTCTATTTATCGCTTTCTAGTATAGACTTTATTGCTTTCTAGTGTAGTTTTTATTGCTTTCCTATATGAAAAAAATACAAAAAAATGAAAAATATAAAAATTCAAAAAAAATACTTTCAAATGAATTGTAAATCATGCTTCCTTGTGTCCCATACTTGGAAAATATTGTTTTGATTCTTGGTATATGATAGTGAGATTTGTGAATTTGTTGATCATGATTTGAATTTTAATTGTTCGGATGCCTAAACATGCGTAAATTTTGCCAAATATTTGTGAATATAGTGATTGACTAGTTGATTTGGTTAGGAATTGTGTGATAGTTCCTGGTATGCCAAGGAATTTGAGTATTGGTTTGCAAGTAATAGTAATGTTTGTATGGCTCAATATTATGCACATTGAGGAGGACGAAAGCATTTGTTCTCTTAGGTAGTCTTCAGATGATATTAGATACATTTGTTCCCTTCTTGATACCCATGTTGCTGCTTGTGCCCTTTTTATTGATTATTTAGCCACATTACAAGCCTATATGAGCCCCATTGGTTACTAGTCCCAAGTTTGGCTTGGGAGAGCTATTAGTTGGTGAGGTGAGGGAGTTGTGGTGTGCACTTTATTTGCACAATGTGGGAATAAAAGAAGAGTGATTGTTCTTTTGATTGAATGATTGGAAAAATGTTGATGGTTTATGTTTCAAATTAAAGCTGAAAATTTCCAATGTGAGATAAAAAGAAAAAAAAAAGAGCAAAGAAAAAATTGTTTCAAATGTTGAAGTGTTCTATGTGAAGGTTTCTCAAGAAAAAAGAAAAAAAAAAGTTCAAGTTTGAAAAAAAAAAGAAAGAAAAGAAAAAGAATGAGTTCAAAGTTTGTTTTAATTCACTCTATTTGCTATTATCATACTTTGTGAGTGAATATGTAAGTGTTGGATTGTTGTTTTGTATGGGAGTGCTTGGTGAATTTTTGTGGAGTTAAGTTATGACTGGAGATGATTTGGTCATTACTTGTTTTGACCTTAGGTTTTGTTAGGATATGGCTCCCTTAAGCATGGCTTTTATCTCACATTTTCCTAAATTTATTCTACCCTTTAACCTAGCCTTACATTACAAGCTTTAAAGACCTTTTGACCTTTGTGCATAGAGTTGTATGAATGTGAAAGTGTTGTTTATCAATGCAAGTTATGATTTGACATATTTCGAGTCGACTTGTAGGTTGAGTGTACATCTTTTTAAACACACGAGAGTGTGAGTTGGGAGGGCATTGTTCACATTAAATGGAGTTGGTTGGAGAGCGATCGAGTAAATCTTTTACTCGCCCCATAAATGAGAGTTGAGTGTGTGAGCACTAGTCTTCAATTCTATATGCTCATGTGGTTTGCTCTACTTGACAATTGTTGGGGAGGAAGAATGATTAGATGAATGAGATTGATTAACATTGAAGCATGTTCATTAGATTTGCCTTGAATCGTTTGTGCTTGATTTTGTTTACTAGGGATGAAGCGTGTTTTATATGTTCATTAATGAGCTCTTTGATTAAGGACTAGCAAAGGTTTAGCTTGGGGGAGTTTGATGTGTCCAATTTATATAGTGTTTTACCCCCGTCCCTTGGTCATAATTAGTAGTGTTTTTGGCTCTTTAGAGCCACTTTTATTACTAATTGGTCTTTTCTAATGTTTTTGTAGTTTTGCTTGATTTTTGTAGGAAATTGCACATTTGGAGCGTTTTCCGGGTTTTTCATGGAGCAACTACGGACATTAGGAGGACACGACTATCTTTGAAGCCCAGGACCGGTTAGAGCCGGTGATTAAGGGCTCGGTTTGTGATACCGGGGCATTTAGACAGAGTATTCAAGACCCGAAGATGAAATCCGGATTGGGCCGAAGAAGCAAGCCCAATTGAAGTCCAAGCCTCGAGAAAGAGACCGGGCCCGATCGAGCAAGCTTGCGCCCGATCAGGCGGGCGCGCAGAAGAAGGCAACAGCAAAGGCGTGCTCGATCGGGTGAGCATTAGCTTGATCGGTCGCGGCTGCCCAGGAGAAGCTTGAAGAAAGAGGCGGGTCCGATCGGGCGGCCCTTCGCCCGGTCGGGCGTGTGTTTTTGGAGGCACCTGATTGCCGAGTTCTTAGTTTTTAATTAGGATTTGTTTTAGAGATGTTTAAGCACGATTTTAGTACGTAATTTTTATTTACCTTCTCTTTTAGACCTTCTCTCTCTACTTAGAATATTTTCTCTCACTAAAATTCTCTCAACCTTGTTCTTAATTCAAATTACATTTGGTAACGATTTCTTCTCTATTAATTTCAGTTATTTTCTAATTCTTTCATCATGTTTTATTTTATTGCTTTGATTAGTTTAGATTTAATTATGCGTGAGTAGTTTTATTTCTAGGGTTTATGGGGATCCAATAAATAATAAGAAGGGGTAATTTGTGATTGTTGATTGTCAATGCTTAATTATTTTCCTATTGATTGATTTGATGCTATGCAATTAGGTTTGGCCAGATTTAATTGTATGAGTTTAGCAATATTGATTCGAGATTCGAGAGATGAGAATTGATGTTTAGGCTTAGTTTCAATAGGACGATTAATTTATAAATGGTTAAGTCGAGATTCGAGAGATGGGATTTAATACCGGTAAATTAACTCTGTGATTGTAATACTTAGCGAAAGCCCTTTATAATCTGATTAATTGATGCATTGATGATTGCTTATTATGATTTACCCTGAAATATTGTTTATTGGTGAACCTATGCCCTAGGCTTTTTCTTCATTGATTTACCTCTTATTTTATTTCCTTGCTACTCTTACTTTTAGTAGTTTAATTACCTTCTTATAATATTTTGATTACTTGATAATTTAGATTGCTCTTAATTAATTAGGAATAAATTGATTTGTTTCCCTGTGGTTCGACCCTTCTTCCCTATCTACATAGTTAGTGGATTTAGGTTTTATTTTTTACTAGGTGAATACGACTTGAGCCTGTCAAAATCCCTAGCGGCTAAGGTTTCGAGGGTGGTGGGAGGGCTGGGCGGCGGTTTTCGGGTTCAAGGGAGATCGGGGCTAGGGTTTTGCAGGGCTAGGGGAGATTTTTTCGGGGGAGGGAGGTCGGCGAGGCTTGGGGGAGGGGAGGGCGGTGGTCGGGGAGGGGCGGCAGTGGTCTGGGTAGGGGCGGCGGTGGTCTGGGATGGTTTTCTGGTGGTGATGTGGTGGTGTGAAGGTGGGTAGGGAATGGGAATGGAAATACCTAGGGGGTGGGGAATGAAGTTTGAAGGATTTGGGGTAATGGGGAGGGTAAAGGGAATGAATAAAAGTGCTAAACAAACATTAACAAAGGGAATCGGGCCAGTTTATTGCCTTTCCTAATTACCCCCATAAACGACCCCTTAGTGTAATAAATGAATATATTTCATTAATGCTTTCCTCTTTTAGTTTTGGAGATTTGATTTTAATAATCCAACTTTTTTGCGGTCCAATTCTATTAATCTGACCTTTCGATTATTCCACAATAATCCAACCTTTAGGGGGTAATCTATTCTAATAGGTCAAAGTGACCTACTACCTATTCTTCATGTAGATAATTATTTAAAAAAAAAAATAAGATTAAATATAAAAATTCCCAGCCAAACAGCTTCCCCCCTTCCATGGCCTGGCCACCCATGTCGACCCTACTGGTTGCTGCCCCTTTCCCTCCCTTTCCGATTCGTCCACCCTCTTGCCGCCCCTCCTTCCCTGCAATCACCCCTTAAAACCCACCTCGTAAAATTAAAGCTTTAGAAACCTAGAACCTTAATTCGGATCCTTTAATTCAGAAATTGATAGAAAATACTTTGAATTTGGTTTTGAGGGTGAGGTATGGGAAGAAGAAGGGGTTTGGGTTTTAAGGTAGAGGAAAGACGATGGGGTGGGGTTTTCGGGTAGAGGGGTATGATGGGGTGGAGTTTCAGGTGGAGGAATGGCGGTGGGGTCAGGATTTCAGGCGGAGGGGTGGTGAACTGGGGATTTCTCAGCGAATTTGATGGTGGTTCTTCCTTGATTTTTTAAATTTTTTTATTAATGTTTATGTTAATTTCTAGGGGTTTCAAAATGGGTTCCATCTTGAATTTTTTTTTTTTTTTTTTTTTTTTTGCAAGGTTAATTCTATTTACTGGCATTGTTCATGTTTTGTAGAAAATTATATGCATAATGTTGAACTTTTTGAAGGGATAATTTCAAGAACAATTCTTTTTTTCTGGGAATTTTGAAGCTGATATGCTTTTGTTAGAGCTGCATTTTATCATTTGGGATCTGAAATTGGTTTCCCAATCATAAAATCTCTGGGATTTCAGGTGGAGGGGTCGGGATTTCAAATGATACGAGACAGCGGCGTGGTGGTGACGGAGAGGGTGGGGTTATTGAGGTCGGATTTTGGGGGTTACGGTTGTCGAATTATGGGGGTTACGATTATGGAGCTGCTTTTTCATGGAGGTAGAAGGGGAGAGGAAGAAGGTAAAAAAGGTTTTTTAAATTTAAAACTTTTTTAAAAAATAAATTGAATTTTTTTTTTGGGACAAATATAAACAGGACACATGGCACGTGACCTGCTATTTTAAGTTAAGTGACATGATTGGCCTAATATAATAGCACACCCCTTAAAGCTTGGATCATTGTTGAATAATCAAAAATTCAAAAGATCGGATTAATAAAAAAAAATCACGTAAAAATTGGATTATTAGAATCAAATTTTCCTTTAGTATTAGAGCTATGTATAGCATTTTTGTTATTTTTGGTGCAAAAAAATCCCTCCATGAGTTTAAGGGGAATGGAGCTATAAAATAAGGGTCATAAACCTTTGACTAAACGTAACAGTAAGGATTTTGGAAACCTAAGACTAAACAAATCGAGAAACATATCAATTATACCTCACCATTACCATTATTGTTTCTTAAGCCTAATTTATTTAGCATTAAATTATTTACTTATATTACTTTTACAAGGTCGTTTAACCCAACTACTGAACTGATAGTGTCACGAGTCAATCCAATCTAGTTTTATAAGTTAGGCACTTTAAAAATTGATTCCATGAACTTCGAGTCATGATGTCAAACTAGTTTGATTAAAAATAATACTTCTAGTTGCATGACATTAGGTACAAGCTTAGCTTGTTTTGTGCAATTGTGCTTATTACATACAGATTACTTCCTACGTTTTTTTTTTATTTTTTTTTATTTTTTTATTTATTTAATTCAACACTTTCTTGAATGAAAATATTATATACTTACTATTTTTAAAATTTTTGCAATCTTATATCTACTGCATCACCTTTATTATTATTTCCTCAGATCAACAAGCCCCACTCGTACAGAATTTCAACAAATTTAAAACAATCCAGATAAAGTTTTACACAGTCTAAGACTCTATGTGTTGCATTTAAAACAAAAATGGAGGAAGTACATAGTAACTTCGATAATTGATTTGTGTCACCTATAAGCTTGCCGGGGAGAGCAGGTCAATAGGTAACTGTTATGGGTAAAAATATGCAAGACCAAGTCAACGACAGTCAACGAAGGTCAACAACGAAGACTTTCCTCGACGAAGCCATAAGATCAACGAAGCCTGTAGCATCGGCAGAAGACCGAGTCAAGTAACAACTTGCTATTTCTTAGGGAAGGGATAAGCTCAGACTTAGTCCAACTTCAGCCACCCCAGTCCGTTCGAATTCAAAACACAAGAGAAGGAACCTCCGCAACTAACGTCCTAAAATCATGGACACGATTTTATCTCCTTGCAACGGCTAGGGTGTGACCTAGCAAATCATCTATATAAGGGTCGTAGTAGCAACGAGCATAACATCATCTGATAGCATTCATCATACACCAAAAACTTGTAAACCGATATTACTTTTTGCATAGTGAAAGTTTGGTAGATCCTCATTCTACCCGCGGTTTTTACCTTCTTTGGGTTTTCCGCGTCACCAATTCCTTGTGTCGTTTACTTTCTTTTTACTTTTCGCCTTATATTATATTTTGCTTAGTTGATCCGTAGCCTAGATTTTGATATTCAATCCCACTTAGCAAAAATTAGCACAAACAGTAACCACAACCGGATTGCCACAGGGCAGATTGCTAACCAGAAAAAGGTACTCGTAATTCAGTCCTTTTAGATGCTTCAATCATATAATTAATGTCTGATAATTACACCCCAAACACGTAAGATTGACTTCAATTTTCCAAAAAGTGAGATTTAGAAATTTTGATATGGACAAAATGTTGAACTCTAAAAATCTTATCCAATTGAAATCCGAATTTTGGTATTATTTGCTAGTGGATCCTTCAAAATCCATTATAATCTCAAATTGGTATCAATCAATTAAAAAAAAAAAAAAAAAAAAAAAAAAAAAAAAAAAAAAAAAACACTATGTTACGATCTTATAAGAAGACGTTCCTGATTTCCCAATGTATCTATCTTTCTTTCAAAATAAAAAATAAAAAAAGATTAAACAAATCAATTTAATAATAAAAAGTCATTCAACATCTACAAAAGAAATTTAAATTAATAAATACAAAAAATTGAATCAAATTAAGGTTTTTTTCATAAAAACTACGGTCGTTGAAAAGATCTTGCATTGTGGTACATCTCTCACACACACCGTTGGAATATATAGTCTTTTCGGAGAGACGGTCTAACGATTTATTGTAACCGTAAGGATGATTTTCATCTAATTTGCTTGAACGCATTTGAAAATTTGACAACCATTGCGATCCCAAACAAATTTTTACCAAAGAACTGACAATAGGGCAAAAGATGATTACCTTTTTGATAAACCCTAACACACAAACAAACCCTAAACATAAACGAACAACCAAACTAACTAAAACTAACGACTCCACCATAGGGAAACAGACGAATATCTACACTACTTGTGCAGATTTATTGATACCTAAATTGCAAAACTAAATAAAATTAAGGGAAAAGGGTCAATAATCTAATTTCCTCTATTTCCGGCTTAAACGGTCAAAATTTTGGAGAAACCCTACAAGAGAGGAGGAGAGGCGAGAGATTTTTAGGTTCTCAGCATGTTGGTTTTGTATCCTTCAAAAAAAAAAGTTTGGGTATGTTAAATTCAACTTATTCATGAGCATATTACTTATTTCAATTTAGATAAGAGAAAAAAAAAAGTTTAAACATGTTTTATCATTTGTACTGTATGTGATTTTTTTTATCACGGAATAAATTTAATTGTAAAAAAAATTTATTAAAATTAAATATTAATGAGATACACATTAATACGAATCCAATAATACCCTATTTGATATTTTTTTTCTTATAGATTAACTTATATATAAGGTCAAAGTTTAGTCAAATTAAATCAAACAATTAGTTATATTAGATTAGAAAAGTAAGCTAAGAAAAAAAAATTATATCGGATTAGATAAGCAAAATACGGTGAATTAAACATGGTCTTAGACCCTGTTCTCTTCACCTTAAAAAAATAATATTAAGTAAAAATAATTTCAGTTCAGTAAAATAAGTTTAGTTCAGTAAAATTAATTTCAGTACAGTAAAAATAATTTTAATTCTGTAAAAATAAGTTCAGTTCAGTAAAATTCAGTTTTCTTAAAGAAGAATTATAATAGAAAATCAGTAAAAATAATTTAAGTTCAGTAAAAAAAATTTAAGTTCAGTAAAAATAATTTCAGTTCAATAAAATTAAGTTCAGTTCAGTAAAAATAAGTTCAGTTCATTAAAAATAATTTAAGTTCAGCAAAATTAAGGTGAATCAAACAGGGCCTTACTATTTCCATACCAAACTAGTTATTGGCTCAAGTGATGCCCCGAACCATTATAAACTTATGATCATGTGAGTTTGATCAAACTTAAATTTAATGAGTTAATGAAAAAAAAAATCATTTTCACTTAATTTTGCATCAATGGAATGAATCACATCTTTGTTATTTTTATATCCATACTACTGATATTATATATAATTACAGTTTTATCATTAATTGCACATGTTTCTTTTTGAAAAGGAATTAAATATTTTAATATAGCATCATGAGTGATAATATGTAACTTGTAATGAAAATTTTAGTTGAATAAACAAGGCTATAAAAATGACCAAGTTGTTTACATATAATAGATAGTTGTTTAAATTGAAAGGTTTAATATAAGAAGAGTTTTCCTTGTTGAATAAATTTTATTAATGCTTATTGTTAATCATTAATAAATATTAAGGTATTTATTATTAGAGTGCTTGAATAGACACCATATATATAATATAGCTTATATGAAAGGTTTTATGAGGCTTGTCATGTCATTACTTATGTGACGCTAAGTCATGATGAGAGAAGATGACATATGTCAATACCATGTTGTCCATTTGAATTTTAATAATATTATAGAATATTACATCTCTTCTTGTTATTTTAAACATTTTTCGGGTGATATTTCCAATAGTAATTACTCTCTTTATTCCTTTTGTTCTTTAAATTTAGTATCATGTACAGTAATTAATAAAAATTGATTAAGATTTCCTTTTTTTTTTTTTAGTTTGATTCTAATTTTATACGAAGTAGTTATTTCAATTAATGAAACTATGGGAGCCTTGAAGGTGCAAAAAAAATTATTGGATGAAAAAAACATATAAAAATAATTTCAATGAATATAAATAATTATTTAATGACGATGGACATATATCAATTATGTCAATTGCATTATTTATTTATTTATTTTAACAGAGAGACAAGGCAATGGTGAAGAAAAGATTCGATCTATGATTTTTTAATACCATCCCTAAAGATTATAACTAGCAAATACCTAGTGTGATTTATACTTCCTCCCATTAAAAATAAACATTAATAGAAAAAATAAATAGAAAATATATGAATTATGTGTTTAAAAAATGTGGATAAATCCTCTATTAGAAAATATGGCCACGAGCCATTGTTTCCACGGAACACCGTGCCGTCCACACTTTAAAAATTAATACATATGTATATCCTATGCTTAAGGGAAAGTATACATGACCATCCAATAATTAGAGTGGAATCACCAAAATTTTCAATAAATATTAACATTTTACATGCAAGATTATTACGTACTTATTATAACGTCAATTTCATTGCATTAATTAGTAAAAGTAATAGGCGGCACAAATGGTTAAATTAAAATTAAAATAGTGAGACAATTTCACATGTGAAAGGAACATATGAGGTCCATCCTTTAATCCACATCCCTTCTATATAAACCCAATCAATTCTTTCTCTCCATTCATCAAAACATCTCAAGTAATACTCTATTCTAAATATCTTTCTTATTAACTAACCACATATATAACCAAACACCTTAATTAAATTTCTTGATCACTCTCCTAAAATGGCAACTTCTAGGATAGCAAGGGTTGCATTAGAAGTTGCACCACCTCAATTTGTTAACGTTATGAGGAGGCATAGAGCGTCCAAGATGTTAGACACCATCCATGAAGAAGATAGAGATTTCAATAATAATACGGACTCGTTTTCGTTGAAGAATAATAACAATATTACTAATGCTCCTAGCTTTGCTCAATCTTCTTCTACTTCTCCTTCCTCGGCAACTTCTTCATTTTCGAGCATGTCGATTTCAAGTCACTTTTTTTCTCGCAGAGTTTAAGGTTTTGTATATTAGTTACCTCTTTAACATGTTCATTGTACATAGTATTGTACTAGCTTGGACGTCTTTTTTCCCATGGGAGTATTTATTAAGAAAACTATCATGGTTGTACTTAAAGTTTTTGCATTGCTGCTTGTGCGTGTACTTTTTACTACAAGCATTTTTAATGCTTGCAGTTATCTATAAGAAGCTTAATTTTATAGTGTAACATATCTACTTGTATTTTACTAAGTTTTTTTTTTTTATTGGTTTATATGAAGTATATACTATATAAATTAGAACTATAAAGGGAAATACAGTGTTTAATTTGCTTCATGAATATAGAAAATCGACTCCATAGAATTTTTGAATAATGGACAAACAAGATGAAAAAGATATATATAAATTCATATTACATTTTATAGGCTTAACCATCTTCAATGCTGCTAGCTAGGGACTATTTTGCAATTTAGAAAATTCCCTAGCTACTATTTTGAACATTGGAGCTTAAAAATTAAATTAACTCGGTCAAGCAGTCAAGTTAATTTGCTTGAGAAAAAATTTGTCAAAATGAATAGTTACTATAATAATAAAACTAGTGTGTGGCCCCGGACGATGCACCGGATTTTGCTTTGAATATCAATATATATTATTTGGGCTATAAAGTCATAAACTATATAACTCCCAAAAAATTAAGTTGACAATTATAATTGATGAAATCATGAAATTAAATAAACGCTCTCAAATTGATGTCTTGTACAAATTAAAGTATTTAGTGTATTATAATTGAATATAAAATATAATGAAAACATATAGCAAAGTTGGTAAGAATATTATCTCATTTATTATTGGTCTTGAGTTCAAACCTTGTAATGATAAACATTTTTATTGTAATTGAAACATGTTCATAGTATAATAGATGTGGCATATTTATAATACATGTGAAGGGTGTCACATGGCACATATCTTGTATTAGGTACACTTTTAATATATAAGTATAGACTAAATTTCAAAGCTAATAAGATTTTAAGGCTCATTTAAAATTTAAATTAAAAGCTAATAGCTAACCATTATGCACAAATTAAACTAGGTACAAAAGAGATTAGCTAAAATCTTATGTGGCATAAAAACCTAGTTAATTCGCTAATTACACAGTAACTTACATTGGAGTTGCTCTTAATTAACCTAACCCATATGATTAACCAAATCAAGAAAGTAATCCAACTTACTACTTTATTAGCATGAATTCGGTATCACTTTTTCAGCTATAAAATATATAATTGTAAATTCCAGCCATAATCGAATTTCTATGGACATAACATTTTTCATGTCTATTTTTTATGGGTAATGTTATATGCAGCCCTAAGGATTATATATAAGCATTAAATATACTCTTGGAAATTGTATAAAATTAGAAATTTATGACAAAAACACGCGTAAATCAGTCTAAATAGTGTTTATATTTTCATGATTTCTAAACTTTTTACGATTTTCAAGAATAATTTTAATGCTTATATGTAGCCTTAAGGGCTATGTATATCATTTTCCATTTTTTATTATTGAGCTACCGTAGTATTAGTTAACCAAATTGTTAGGCATAATGATACGTTACTCAAGAAATTATCCTTTTTATTAATCATGTGATTGATAAATATAAATACAGAATACATCAGTAAAAGTTTAGTTCCGTTATTTTTTGGGTTTGTAATAATTACAACTAAATGTAAGCCCGTGCGACGAACGGTTCTAGGAATCATTTTATTTAATATAAAATTGTGCATATTTATGAAGATTATTCATTAAATATATGGATAAAATTCCTAATATCATAAGATAATTTTTTAATTTTAACAGTAAAGTAATCTTTTGTTGTTTTATTTATTTTATGTGACGCTTGAATTTAAAACCCCAAACCTTATTCACTAATTTTGCTTATGTGACAATTTAAATTTTTAATTTAAAAAAGAAATGACAAATCTTGTTTTATTTATTGATCAAAATAAGTCTTTTGTCTATATGTTTATTTAATATACTCGTTCTGTATAAAATGTTAGTCTCATTTATAATCGTTAAATATAAAATATCATCGGAAATTAGTCATATGAGATTTAGTTTTATTCGTCTCGATGAATACATTATTAGAATCAAATTTTTACAATATTTTCTAGGGAGAGATTAAAGATATTTGCGATTAAAAATTTGCATCCATATATGTAAAAAAAATAATTATTACTTTTTTTTTGTTTTTTTGAGAAGATTTATTGGTTTTTAAAAATAATTTAAGTTTTAATTATTCTCTATTTATTGTTTTTACCTATGTGTCAAAATTTTTAAATCTTATTCGTCACTTTTGCTTAGGTGGCGAGTAAATTTTTTAATTCTAAAATAAATTATTAATCTAATTTTTCATTAGACAAATAATACCTTTTTTTTATGTGGCACGCCAAATGGTCTCGAAAAATGTCTATTAGATTTTTTTTAAGAGAGCCACAAGGGCGGGGTGAGAATCGATCCCAATACCTCTAAGGACTGGGAGGGAAGCTCTATAAATTTGTTAGAAACTAACTATAATTCACAGGTAACTCTCGCCTCTCCTCTCCTCCTCTATTCTAGAGTTTCTCCAAATTCTTGTCGTTTAGGCCGGAAATAGTCTAATTTTTTTTTATTCAGAAATTAGACTATTTTCGATCCTATTTCCTTAATTTTCTTTAGTTTTGCATTTAGGTTTCAATAAATATAAATGAGTAGTGCAGATATTCGACCGTCTTCCTATATATGGTGGAGTCGTTAATTTTTATTAATTTAGTTGTTTGTTTATGTTTAGGGTTTGTTTGTGAGTTAGGGTTAATAAAAAAGGTAATCATCTTTTTCTTTATTATCAGTTCGTTGGTAAATATTTGTTCGGTATCGCAACGGTTGTCAAGTTTTCAAATACGTTCAAATGAATCAAATGAAAATCATCCTTACGGCTACAACAAATCGTTTGACTGTTTTTTCAAAAGGTTATATATTCCAGCAATGTGTGTCAAATAGACCATAGTTCAAGGTTATCTATTCAACGATCGTAGCTTTGATGAAGGAAATCCTAATTTGATTCAATTTTCTGTATTTGTTAATTTATATTTCCTTTGTAGATGTCATATGACTTTTTATTTATAAATTGATTTATTTCCAAAAAAACATACCCTACAATTCACGAGCCACTAATAATTTAAGGATAAATCTATGATAGTCATCCTTAAAATGAACGTTTTGTACGGTTGTGAGATATTACATTATTAGTTTATATCAAATATATGCATAACCAAATCTAATTTGGCTCATTAGCTACAATACTACATTAGTCTTTACAAAAAGTTTCTAATAATAATAATAATTAACACATAGTGAATTTGGAGAACGTGAGAATCCTTATTATAAATTTATAATAATATTTAAAATCTACCTTCAAAATCAAGGTTTATCTCCTCTTTTTGGGGGAGAAATTTTTTAGGCTTTAATTCATGGGAAAAATTGCTCAGAATAATCCCACCTTTGCTTCATCCGCCTAAAATAATCCCACCTTTCGATTATTTTTTAATAATCCGACCTTTATACCCTATCCGCTCCCAATAGTCCCAAGTGACTTGAAACCGGCTAAACAAGTTACCACAGGTGATTTGGAACTATTTGCACACGTGTCACCACTCAATTAGTCTAAAATATATCTAAAAAAATAATAATTAAAAAAAATCATTAAATTTTTTTTTTAAAAAAAAAACCAACAGCCACCTTCTCTCCGGCACACCCACCACCGAAACCATCTCCCCTACCCAGCCCACCTACCGAAACCACCTCCTCTACCCAGCCAACCCATCGAAATTGTCCCTTTCCCTTAGTAATGGCAGCTGTGAGGGGTTTAATATTCGATTTTGGGGCTGATTTGTGGGCGTCGAAATCGGCTGCTCTAGTGAAGTCCGCCGGCGGTTGTTGGTCTATGGTGGGTGGCGACTCACTGTTGTGGAGGATTCGTTTTGTGTTTGTTGCGGGGAGAGTGTGGCCTGGGTGGCGGGTTTGCGAAGGAGTAGCAGTAGCAATGCGTTGGTGGTTTGCGGGCTGGTTGCTTTAGAAGTTGGCAAGCTGGTTTTGGATTCGGGTGGGCCAGAAACGGGGAGGGGGAAGGAGGGAGTGGTCGGAATCAGGAAGGGGAAGGGAGTTGGTGGTCGGATTTGGGAGGGGAAGGGAGATGGTGGCCGGAAATGGGTAGAGGGTCGGTGGTTGGGGCTGCCGGATTCTGGGTTTGGGATATTTTGATTTTTTTTCTTTTTTTTTAATTATTTTTAAATAATTTTAATTTTAATTTTTTTGACCAATCCTAGACTGACACGTGTCTAGTAACTTGTAATAACAAGTTAGATGACCGGTTGGGACCATTTAAAGCGGAAGAGATATAAAGGTCGGATTATTAAAAAATAATCGATAGGTGGGATTATTTTGGGCGGATGAGACAAAGGTCGGATTATTTAGAGCAATTTTTCCTTAATTCATGATAATATATCTAATGGATTATCGTGAAATTTGTTCGTTGGTGAAAAATTATGCTAGGTCGCAAAATTTTGCGTTAAAAATTGTAGATAAAATACCTATTACTCCAGGATTCATTGAAAAAATTGTAGATAAAATACCTATTACTCCAGGATTCTTTGAAAAAATTGTATAGTTGCAAGTCACAATATTTAGAGGTGTCAAAAACTGATTCGATCAACCCAATTCAAATTAAGCTGAAAAAAGCGATTCATATTTTGATTTTTATGGATACAATAATTTAGCATCACTCAAATGGAAAATGAATCCAACTTATTGACCTCATCAAACCCGATTCACGCACCCAAATTTACACTTTTAATTGTATACCTTCCACGAAACGTCCCCTGTCCACTACAATAATTAACAACCACATACATTTTAAAAATTAATTTATGTGTATATCCTATGCTTAAGGGAAAGTGTACAAGACCATCCAATAGTTAGGGTAGAAGCACCAAGATTTTGCATAAAATGAACATTTTACACGCAAGTATATTGCTTATAGGGTCAATTTCATTGTATTAATTTCTTAAAGAAAGAGGCGGCACAAATGGTTAAATTGAAATTAAAATTGAGAGACAAAATCACATGTGAAAGGAACATGTGAGGTCCATCCTTTAATCCACATTCTTTCTATATAAACCCAATTAATTATGAGAAAATTCAACTTTATCAATATGATAAACATGAGTTGTTTATTAAAGGGTATATTGGACTATTTACTCATGAATAGTAGGGACAACTTTGCCATTTAATATTTTTGTTAGGCAAATTCAACTAACAGCGTAGCCTTGTCGTGAGTCAAAATTTACAAGCAAAATCATCTTCTTCACTAGAGAAAGTCGGCGAGTCGACTAAACGCTAGTGACTTTGTAAGTCGATTTTTCTTCCAATTTGGTGTATGTATAATGGAAAAAATTCAGAAAATTATAATGGAGAAATTCAATCTTCAAACCCAATTTTAGCTTTAATGGAGGACATGGTCATCCTACCCTTTGGGGTTGACCATGCCCTTAATTTCACCCTTATTTGTAGGGTTTTTTCGTTTATATCGGCGCCGAATGGGGTCATCTTCAATGTCACCGTCTTCAATGGTGTCGCCTTTTATGTGAGCTTCAATGGAGGAGGAAAGAGGAAGAAGAAGGATCATTATTGCAATTGACGACTTCATTGTTGAAGAAAATATGGTGATGAAAATGGTACCTTCCTCCATTGTTGAATGGAGAACCTGGGTCTTCTTTCTCTTTCTTCTGTGCTGTTTAGAGGGAGAAGATGAGTAACTTCTGTCAGTTAGGGACCAATCTTCAGCACGTGATTAAAAAAAAGGATGAAAATATTTTTTAATTAGCCAGCACGAGATTCTATGTAAAATAATTACCAAATTACCATTTAATAAACATTTCAAGTTTATCAAATTGATAAACCTGGGCTTCCTCATTAATTATTTATCTTCATTCATCAACACATCTCAAATAATACTCTATCTTACATCCTTCTAAACCATAACCAAACACTTTAATTAAGCTTCTTAATCACTCACCTAAAAATGGCAACTTCTCGGATAGCAAGGGTTGCATTAGAAGTTGCACCACCTCAATTTGTTAACGTTATGAGGAGGCATAGAGCGTCCAAGATGTTAGACACCATCCATGAAGAAGATAAAGATTTCAATAATAAAATCGACTCGTTTTCATCCACGAATAACAACAATGGTAATTCTACCCTTAGCTTTGCTCCAACTTCTTCTCCCTCGGCAACTTCTTCTTTTTCGAGCATATCAAATTCAAGTTACTTTTTTTCTCGGAGAGCTTAAGATTTTGTATGTCAAGATTTTGTATGTATGGTACCTCCTTAACATGATAGATATGCATTATACGTATAATAATTGTAGTATATATGTCTTTTTTTCTCATGAGAGTACATATATTAAGGAAATTGTCATGGTTGTACATCAAATTTTTGCTGCTTGTGTGTGTAACTGTGTACTACTATAATTTTAATCCTTGCAGTTATCTATAAGAAGCCAAATTTGTATGTACTTGCACTTTTACTATGTTTTTACAAGTCTATTATTCCGTACTAAATTATGAAGGGAATATAGGCTTTAATTTTTTTTTTTTCTTTTTTTTGACACAATAGGCTTTAATTTGATTAATACTTCGTATAGAAAATTCATCGCCTCGTTTAGAAGGTTATATTTGAAATGGGGCCATCGTGTTCAACTCATTTAGGCTTGCGAAGAAGACCTCTAAATAACAAGGATATCTTTTTTTATTTTATTTTTTTTGCCCTAACAAATGAAATCCAAGGTCAATACAAATTACAATTGAGGATGGAAGGATATGAAATAAATCGTTCACAAGCCCTCTAGTCTAAACCAATAGCATATTTTTATAGTCAAGGGTAGAAATGACAACAAATATCTATGCACTTTTATTTTATTTTTTTCTAAAAATCTTTTAAATCGTATTCCTAAAATTTAATTTAGTAGATTTAATACTACTATGCAAACTTTCTATCAAAATTAACATATCTTTAGTTAGGCCTTGTTCTCTTCACCTTAAAAAAATAATATTAAGTAAAAATAATTTCAGTTCAGTAAAAATAAGTTCAGTTCAATAAAATTAATTTCAGTTAAGTAAAAATAAGTTCTGTTCAGCAAAATTCAGTTTTTTAAAGAAGAATTATAATAGAAAATCAGTAAAAATAATTTCAGTTCAGCAAAAATAATTTCAGTTCAGTAAAATTAATTTAAGTTCAGTAAAAATAATTTCATTTCAGCAAAATAATTTCAATTCAGTAAAAATAATTTCAGTTCAGCAAAATTAAGTTAAAGAGAACGGGGCGTTACATAGATCAATAGCATGCATATATTTATTTGGAATTGGTACGGCTTAGGAGATTGTCCCAAATAAATCAGCTTAATGTAAATATGTAACCAATCAACGACGAATCAAGATGGACAAGCATAAACAAGTAGAAAACATCTTTTACCATGTTCCAAACTTCCAATATAAATGTACCTCGTAAAGGTTACCAAATTCCAAACTTCCAATATAAATGTAGTTCATATAGGTTACCATTTCTAATAGTACAATCAAAATGAATGTGGCTGAGTCAGAATTTTTTTGTTAGAGAGGCCAAATATTATGTATGTATTCTCATATGAGTCGTATCACATATACAAAAAAAAAAAAAAAATCTTTTACCAAAACGGCTAAATTGACAACAATATTTATCAAAACGGCTAGTTTTGAATTTAAATTCCAAAACTAGCTAAATTATACACTTAGAAGTAAATTAGCTTCTTTTTTTTCCTTAATTTGAACCAGTTTGTTCAGGGTTCACTTAATTGATTTATTTTTTTTTAAAATTTGTTTTTTGATTTTATTTTAATTTTGTTTTTAGGATTGGTTGTAAGTTGGAAAATTTAACGATCTACGGAGTACAAATATACTAATTTTTTCGTCTAGATCGTATCATTTAAATTTGGAATTTCAAGTTGTATTGTTCTATCAACACAACCACAAATTTATACAATGATAACGGGTTTTTAAAGTATTGTTCATCTTTTTCATGCATATTAATTGTATACGGTATGTTAATGTCAGCTAATTTAAATATTTTTGAGTTTAATGTGCATAATAAATCAAAATTACACATAGTTATGTGATATATAACGGTAGACAATGAATATATTCTCGGTTGTTTTTTTTTTTTTGTTTTTTTTTGTTTTTTTGGGAAATTTGGAACAATTTTTTGAGTTTTTTCTTTTTGTCTATTTTTTTTTTTTTTTTTTTTTTTTTTACAAAATGTTGATGCTTGCACCTCTGAATAGAGTAGAGTCATTGTTGCAAATATATTATGTTGAATGTTATTTTTCAAATTAATTTGATATCTTCTTCTAGGAAGTCCCAGTTAATCAATTTGGTAAATAGTTTTGTAAAAATAGCCATTTTGGTAAAAGATCTCAAAAAGATATATACTTCTTTATAAGACTTCATATAAAATTTAATAATATAAATACAATAATTTCCAATTCTAATACGAGTACAATATAAATTAAGGGTCTGTTCTGATACGATTATTTTTAGTTCAATTCAGTTCAGTTCTAATAAGTTAAGTTAAGTTCAGTTCTAATAAGTTCAGTTCAGTTCAGTTCAGTTCAGCTCCTAATTTCCTTCCCTTATAAAATATTTAGTTCAGTTCTGTTCAGTTCATCTCTAATTAGTTCAGTTCAGTTCAGTTCAGCTTAGCTCAGTTCAGTCAATCTGAACAAGCCCTAAGTATAAACAAAATGAGTCATTGAGACCCAATTATTTACTCAAGTATTTAAAGTGAAAAATTGAGCTAAGTGAGTATATTTTCATATTTTGGATATAGAGAGACAAATGCCCAAAGACCCCAAACTAGATACTATACTCTTATTCTACAAGTTTGCAGGAGGTAAGTGTGATAAACTTGAAGAAAAAAATTGCAAAGAATTAGACTCGAACTCAAGATGACGATGAGTGGATGACAAAACGAATCTTGCTACAAAATTTAACCAATTCTAAAACAATGTACCATGTGCAATGTACTGCTACTTTTAATACATATACACAGTCATGTGGGAGGCCAAGTGATCATATATACACTTTAATTTTCATATATTTTTAATTTTTTTTTTGAGCAACGGAACGAGCATTTTAATTCATTAACTCAAGATCCGCCAAAGTTTGAAAGCTTTGGGGGAAAAGAGAGGTACAAATACGAGCCGAATTAATATTCGTTTCTCATCGAGCAACTAAATGGACAACATTATTACTGGATCTTTTCATATATTTTTAATTATTACGTAATTAAAAACATTTAGCAACCAAAAAAATCCTTATAATTCTGGATTTTTTAAATGGAAAAACTGACTGAAATAATCCCGACTTTTCTCGATTCGTTCAAAATAATCCTAACTTTTGATTTTTTTAATAACCCGAATAATATGAATTTTCTTCAAATGATCCCAATTGATCTGGAATCAATTGAATAGATAATTTTTTTTTTTTTTTAAAAAAAATTAGCTTACATGTGTCACCACTTGATTAGTCAAAAATAGTAATTAACACTTAAAAAATTATTAGATACTAAACAACACTTAATTAACTAAGGGACTGTTCCATTTAGCTTAATTTTAGTTCAGTTCTATATAATTCATTTCCTAATTTTCTTCTCTCATAAATAATTTATTTCAGCTCTTTTTAGTAGTTCATTTCAGTTCAACCCCAATCAATTCATATCAGTTTAGTTCAGTAAATCGGAACATGCCCTAAGTAAATATAACTAATTATTTAAAAATAATTATAAAAAAAAACCACCAAATCATCAATAACTATATACTAAAAGACACATTTGGAATAACACGTGTCAATTTTTGGTGTGTCTTTAGGTTTTTTTTTTCTTTCTTTTTATATAAGGAAAATCTTGATATAAATCTTTAATATTTTAGAAAATTATTATATACAATAATAATTGTCATACGACAATTTTTCTGTATGGCTGGCCACACCATGTGGCAGGGTTACTTGTAGGGGTTACTTGTATGTGTTACTTATTCAGGGGTTACTTGTAGGCTTGCTTACTCAGGCCGGGTTACTTGTAGACATTACTTGTAAGGTTTACTTACTCAGTCGATTAGCTCGTTTTTAGGTGTGGCAGGGTTACTTATTTAGAGTTTACTTGTAAGGGGGTTACTTGTTCTAAAAAAAAAAAAAATTAGAGGTTACTTGTATGGGTTACTTATTCAGGGGATACTTGTAGGGGTTATTTACTCAGGGGTTACTTATTACTCAGCCGGCTAGCTTGTTTATAGTGTGAGAGTAACCCATGACTGATTAGATAAGCCCTTGTGTAGTTCAACTTATTTTTACTTATTTCAAAAAAAAAAAATTCAAATCAATTTAGATAAAAAAAAATAATTTCAGATCAGACCAGATAAAAAAAAGTTCAATCATATCATCGTTTTATGTGCAGTTTTTTTTATCACTAAATATCTTTAATTTCATCATGAAAAAATTATGAAAATCACATATTAATAAAATACACATTATTATGAATCTAACAAGACCCCACTTGATATATTTTTACCGCATATATTATCGTATATTTAAGGTCAAAGTTTGGTCAAATGTGACATTGAGATTAGACCAGATTAGATCAGATCACACCAGACCAGATCGGATTAAATCAGACCAGATTAGATAAGTTCTGATAAGCAAAAATAAGGTCAATCAAACAAGCCCTAACCCTTGAATAAGTATCCCCTATAATTTACCCATGACCAAAGGAATAACCCAAAATACGTAACTGTAGGCGTCGTTCGAAGTGCGCCTACATTAAGCATGTTGTGAATATACTTGACACTCTTAGGAAGTGGGAATTGACATTATACGATTACGGGCAAGGAAATTAGGGAGCCTCCAACAAGTTTTTAAGGAACTTGTAAACCGTTCACGGATCATAAAAAGGCAACCACGAATAAAGGGACAACGAAAGACAACAACGATTGACCCGTCAAGGTTACACCCCATTCATAATCCATGAGATTACTAACTCCATATGGTTTGGAACCACAAAGGAGGATCGGGGATGATGGTATGAAGTGAGTCATGGAGTCACATTCGCTCGTATTGGCCTCTACTCGATTCTTATAATGAAAAATGATTCCTGCGATCTTAAGGCATGCAAACAAAATATTCAATTTGCTCTAAACTATTATTATACTAAATTGGTTGAATATTAATGCAACACATAATTCTAAAATGTTGTGTCCACTTGATTAAACAACAAGATTAAGGCCCTGTTTGGGAGAAAGCTGAAAGCTGAAAGCTGAAGCTGATTGAGTTAGCTGATTTTGACTAGCTGATTTTATTAACTGATTTGACTAACTTATTGTATTAACTGATTATATAAAAGTGTTTGGTAAATAGCTGATAGCTTAAAGGTGATTGAGTATATGAAATGACCAATAAGCTAATTGTGGGGTAGGTAGTTTAGATAGGATTTTAAATTAAATGTGGTTATTAGTGTCATTTCACAATAATTAATGAATAAGCTAATTGAAAAAGCTCCTAAAATGAGCTTTTCAAAAATAGCTTATTTAGTGGAATAAGCTATTTCAATAAGCTTACTACCAAACACTTGTATTAGCTTGTTTGACTAGTCAATCAGCTAAAGTTAGTCAAATAAGCTAATATACCCCCAATAAGCTAACTACCAAACAGGGCCTAAAAGGATCCTAAACCGGTTGTCCAAATTATCTTATTAGGCGTGATTTTCAATTACATATTCCCTTTAAACATCAAATATGGTGATAAAAAATAATAATAGAACAAACATTAATATTGGAAGCAATTTAACGATAATATCGTTAGTGAAATTAAATATAAATTAACCTAATCATGATACCAACAACAAGAATAAAAATAAGAGTAATTAAGTGATTAATTACTCACTTTCCGCGTTTCCTTGAATTGCCACATCATGAATAAATTGTTAGTAACATCAATAAAAATATAAATCAAACTGAAAAAATTAAATTAAATAAAAAGTAGAGTTGATTTGGTCCAAACCCTCAGTTAATTATACCTTTCACGCCTTGGTTTAAGTATAAAACTGTAGGTATTGTATGGACTCCTTGAGTGCGTAAAGGAAGGAATATTGAAAGAATGGGGAGGCTAGTATTTAGGCTAAAGAGGGAGAAGAGGATGAATTTGTTATCAATCTTGTTGATGATTGAAAAAGGGGTGATATGATCTCTATTTATAATGAAAAAATAAGGGTTGAAGAATCAAGAAAAGATAGAATTCGAAACGGAATAATACTCTTGCAATAGACAACAGTTTTTGCGGTTTTTTGTTTTTATCATATCTTTTGATCCAGAAACCAGAATAAGATAAATAATATTTCTTTGTAAATATCTTGAAGTTTACTTTCTAACACAATTGGAATTAGATTAAAATATTTTGTAGAATAAAAGATAAGGCCGAAATAGTGGGACGGTGTCAGTTTTGGATAGAGTTTGGTATTTCATTCATATCTTTTTTTGTTATAGCTCAGAATTGATATTATAATATATCATTGGAAAGATAATTTCAAGAGCTATTCAACCATATAACATTTGGATAAAAACTATGAGGCACGAAAATAATATTTGTCTATCTTTGAACGTCTTTCAATTCGAATAGAATTAGGACTTTCAAAAAGAAAAGTTTATCCAATTTTAAACTCTTTAATCTTATCATTTCAAAAAGGATAATTAAGAACTTTTAGAAACTTATAGAATCTTCCAATTAATCCTAATTGTTTTAGGAATGAGATTAAATCCTTTGGACCCTCCACATGATCATTGGGTCGTAGGTAAGGTGGACTTAGGTTCGGTTTGGGCTCAGTTTAATATTTTGGTCATAATTTATTTGTTATAACTCGGATTTGGGCTTATAATATATCGTTGGAAAGCTCTTTTCAAGACCCATACAACTATTAAATCATTGGACCTAGATTATGGACCAAAATAAACTGGAATAAATATTTTTATAAAAAGGACACGAAATGAATGATTTTAAGGGACATAAAATGAATTATTTTGTGTTTAAAGGCCTAAAAAGAGGAAAATAAGTTATGGTTTGGGGAAATGGGCTAGGAATTGGGTTGTTTTATGAAATGAAAATATGGATTTAAGCACCCCAAATATTAAATACTCAACCCGACCAATAATGGCGGTGAAAGGTTCGTTGTTCATCATCGGGTTTTGTTTTGAGGAGACATTTTTAGGCGTCTACAGTAACCCTTACGCTTTAAAAAAAAAGAGTAACCCTTACAAGTAATCCCTACAAGTAACCCCGGACCAAACAAGTAACCCCAGATTAAGTTAACCCTAACTCCTAAAAAAAACCTTACAAGTAACCATTGACCAAACGAGTAACCCCCTACAAGAAACCCCATCCACATGGTGTGGCCAGCCACACATAAAAATTTGTAATTGTTATAGGTAACTGTATAAAATAATTAAAGATCTTTTACATTCTATAAATGGGTATGCAACTTCTATATGTATGTGTTTTGACAACATATAATTACATAAAAAAAAAAGCAATATTTGAGAATTTTTTTTTAAGAATATAATCTTTGTATACTTGAAAAGAATAATTACTTAATTTGAAAAAAAAGGCATACATATCTATAGCAATATATAATGTGAAAGAGGAATTTGGGTGATAAATTTTACTTTTCCAAAATACCCCTCTCATCTTTTATTTTCTAAAAAATAAAAAGAAAACTACCTTTTTTTCAATATAATCACTGATTTGGGTATTTCTACCCCGCCACATGGCACAATGAGAGCCTGGCATGTGTTACCTGAGGCCTCCGAATGGACCTCTCAGGGGCCGACACGTGTCAAGCAGATATCCCCTCAAGAATTGGCGGCATTCAAGGCCCAATTTCCGAGGCAACCGCAAAGTGGCGCAGCCCAAATCCCTAGTTCACCAAACCCTAGGGTAGGACACACCTTTCTAGGACCCTATAAATAGGGAGATTCCTTCATTTATTGGGGCACATATTAATCATTACATCATTTATGCTCTCAAAAACATAGAACACCTGATCTTGGAATCCGAGAAGATATTTACTTTCTGCACATTTTACTCCGAATCTGTACTAACTTATTCTTCGGAGGCAAACCTCCGAACATCCGAAGCTCCATTGTTTTGCAGGTACAGGCGGCTTTGTTAGACCAAGTATTCGAGTTGTAACTCTCCCAAGGGACACTAAAATACCCAAACAATTTGGCGCCGTCTATGGGGAAAGTACCTCAAAGATGGTTTCACAAGATCCTGTACCGCTTCTAGAGACCAACCGGCCTACAGTTGATGCAAAGGTCCATTCTGACCATGACTTTGGTGATGACTGTCAGGTCAAAGCCTATGTGGCCGCTGATGGGTCACTAATCTCTAAATGCATCTGTCACAATAGAGACGGGAGCGGAACATTAACCAGGCAGGTACAAGTAAGCCCTAGAAAGTCGTCTAATCAGATGCAGGCGGCAGGATCAGCCCTAGTAACCCGAGATGAGCTCATGAAATTCATGATAAGTTTTCAAGGGTGAAATCAAGGAATTAATTACCAATAGGACGGCTGCTCCTAGGAAGGAACAATCGGCCAAAAAACCAGCTCGGGCTGAGAAATTAAAGTCAGTGAGGGACTGACATCCTACCCCTCACCTTGCGGCCTCAAATTGATCTCTCCAAACTCCATTTCCCAAAAGCGGAAAAGAGAAAGGCCATCCGGCATGTGCAGCAGGACAACAATAAAAAGACCTTTTCTGATGCTCGACATTACATTGAGCAAAAAAAGAACTAGTAGCTGTCTGAGTCGGCATCCACGTCGACATATCCGAAAAGCTTCAAGAATCCCTCAGTGAGTAATTCAAAATCTGTACATAGGAATCCATCAGGCGCCCCTCCGTCCACATGGGTCCCTATATGATTAACTCGGCACAATATGTGGGCCAACCATTATACAAGCCGCCTACTTTGCCCTACATCTAGCCTGCCTTCTTTGGAGGACAGACGACATACAATTACCAGCCTATGGACTTGCAGCTTCGGATGCAAAACCTTGGAGAACAACCCTCTGGGTTCACCTAGGAGATAGCTAAGGCCGAACAACCAACCAAGGTATGAATGTGTTGGTAGGGACCTGTGATGGTACCTCCAACCCATAAGATCACCTTCTGGCATACACCCACCTCATGTATCTACAGGGATTGGATGATGCCGCTTGGTGTCGCCGCTTCCCAGCTACCCTGAAGGGCATAGCCCAACAGTGGTTCGGCAACCTACCGGCTAGATGCATAAACAGCTTCAAGACGCTGACGTTATTATTTGCTTCCAACTTCTCTATGAATATCCCTACAAAGAAAACAAGTCTTAAACTGAGCAATCTGCAGTTGGGAGATAGAGAAGGATTGCGCTCATACGTTAGGTGGTTCAATCTAGTGAGAATCCAGATTTAAGGACTGTATGACGAAGCTGCCTATATAGAATTCTTCAAGGGTCTGAAGGATGGGTCAACTTTCAAGTTCGACCTCGTCCGCAAGAAAATCTTTACCCTCCAAGGAGCCCTAATGGAGGCGGAAGCCTATATATAGGCGACCGAACTCTGCTCCTCAAATAAGAAGTCGGACTCTAAAAGGTCTGACAAGCAAAAGAATAGTCGGCCTGCTCAGCCGGCTTAGAAGCTTGAAGAGAGCAAGAGGAAGAAAGAGATCTGGGCGGTTGATAAATCTGACCAGCCGGTGTAGGGAATATTTCAAGCGCTACCCAAACTTGAACCCTACTGTGATCATACATGATGGCGTCCAAAGGGAAAGAAGATAGAGCAAAAGAGTCGCCAACAAGTTTTATGAACTTGTAAACCGCTCACAGGGTGAAGGTTACACCCCTTAACGATCCAGGAGATCGTTAACTCCAATAGGTCTGGAACCATGACTGGTAGTTCGGGGATGAAGGTACAAATCCAACCTAAAAGAGATTGAACCTGCCCTAATAATAGGCCTCTACTTTATTCTGATCGTATTCATGTGCGCACTCTGACTAACATGCAATCAATAGGATTAACCCTAAACCTGTTTATCTATGTTGGTTGAATATTAATGCACAAACAAAACTATTATTAGCGATCACTTGAATTATATTCAAATTAACCCTAAACAAGATTATTAATTTATCTTATTAAGCATGATTACAAGTACCAATTCCCTTTAAACATGCATAAAAGGCGTGATCAAGTAATAACAATAAATATCAAGCAACAATTATTATAACAATTATAATTATAAAAAATCATAAAAATAATCATAATCATGTTAAAACATAATAATAGCAAGATCCTAGGCATGATATTAACAAGATTAATAACAAATCCTAGCATGTCACTAAACAATAAAGATCAAAGCTTTAGCCCTAACATGATACTAACATGAATATTAGGAAAGAAAATAGGAAACATCATAACGATCATACTTGACTTAAGGAACTTATTCTTTACCCTAGACATGATACTAGGAAGCATTCTTTTAATCATACTAGATATTAGAAATTACCCTAAACATTATACTAGGAATCAAAATAATAACCTAGACATGATTTCTAAATCATAATAACAATAAAATCAATTAAAAACACTTACTTGGATGCCTCGTACCTCTTTCTAATAACAAAATACACGCGTTAGTAACTTCAAGGAAAATAACAAACAATATAATTAAATTAAATAATTGAAAGAGAGATTTGGGACCAAACCCTCAGAAATTAAACCTTTCACGTCTAGGGCGAAGGCAACTTTGAATTATGCTAGGTGTGTCTAGTGCTAATGTATGAGGAATTGTGTTTGTAAAAGGCTAGGCTTAGAAAGAGAGAGAATCAAGAAATTCTTGATGAGAGTTGATGAGAATTGGTGAAAATTGATGAAAATTGATTATTGATGAGAAGAAAGAATTAGAAAGAATAAGAATTGATTAGAATTGATGATTAAAAACAGAATTTTAAGAGGCTATTTATAGAGAAAATAAGTCCGATGGATAAAAAAATGAATCAGAGTTTCAACGAGAATGAAACACGATTAGCGCCAGACACTGGTTATTAGCACCAGGCACTGAATGTTAGCGCCAGGCGCCAAGCCTTAGCGCTAGGCGCTAATGCTTGTTGTCAGGCGCTAATAATCAGTTTCACGCGTTTTTTGTTTTTATCATATCTTTTGATTTGGACGTCCAAATAAGGCATATAATATGTCGTTGGAAAGCTATTGAAGTATATTTTTTTTAACCCAATTAAAAACAGATTAAAATCTTTTGTAGATAAAAATATATGAACGAAATAGTGGAAAGGTGTCAGATTTTGATAGATTTTCATATCTAATTCATATCTTTTTCGTTATAGCTTGGATTTAATATTATAATGTATAATTGGAAAGATAATTTCAAGATCTGTCCAATCATATAAAATTTGGATAATGATTATGAGGCACGAAAATAAAATATGAAAATATTCCACTTCGTACAAAACAAGGATTCTGAAAAGGTGTAGTTTTATTCAATTTCAAACTCTTTAAAACATAATTATCAATCCTAACTCCATTAGGATTTAAAAGAACCTTCTAGAGTATTCTAGAACACTATAATCAATCCTAATAGATTTAGGAATGATAATTAATAATAGGCCCTCCCCTAGATCAGTGGGCCGCATATAAAAACCAAATCGGGCCAAGTTTAGTATTTTTGCCATAACTTCCTCATTATTCCTCGGAATTGGGCTTATAATATATCATTGGAAAGGTCTTTTCAAGCCCCATCCAGCTACACTATTATTGGACCCTTATCATGGACAAAACTAAACTGGAATGCACGTTTTTCATAAATAAGGTAAGAAAAGAAATATTTTTAAAAACAGAAAGAAGAGATATTTTAATAAAAACATTCTCATCACTAGACTTTTCACACTTTTGCTTTGTTCGATAATAAAATGACGTGAAAGGTATTTATCACTAGGTTTGATTTTGGGGAGATGCATTTGGGTGTCTATAGAAGCCCCCACTTTGACTGAGTTTGGAGAAACGCAAGTTTTGAAAACGAAAGTCAAAGTATTGATAGGGACGGAGAATGATTCAAAATGTTCTGCGATCCTAAACCACTCTTGTAACGCCGATATCTGCAAAACTAGAGTTAGTTAAACAGATAAAAGAGTTAAGAAACGCGTATCTTGCACCGTCGAGCACACGTCTCTGTAGGTAACCGATTTGTTGTGATGATCTTCCGCAAGCTAGGGAACACGATCGAAGACAACTTTGCTTGAAATCACCTCCAGTTGTTTGTGACAATTCTCCGTAAGCTAGGGAATACCGTCTGCAGACTGCTACGCCTGTAACTGCCTCCGATTTCTGCTGTGATAGTATTCGAAAAGATCACTGCTTGTTGATCCTTAATGCTGCTATGCCAGTACGTTGGCAGTTTGCTGCTTGTGAACCAGTATGTCGGTGCTTTGCTGTGATGACAATCCTCTTTTCTTTAGGAATAGTTACCAACACAACTCTTGTATGATGTATGACAATCCGATTTAGAGAAAGTTGTTAATGCTTCATAACAATCCATCCTTGGAAATGTTGCCACGATGAAACGACAATACGTATCTCGAAAAATTTGCCAAAATCCATCTTTGGTAAAAGTTGTCAATGCTTCGTAACAATCTGTCATAAGAATTTTGCTACGATCGACAATCCACATCTTGGAATATAACTCTTGAAAGCAATCCACCTTAGAAATTTGCCAATGCTATGCGATAATCCTTTTGGGAAAATATTGCCACAATTGACAATCAATGTCTTGGAACATTTGCAAAAAAGAGTCGACCGACAATCCACTTCGGGAAAATTTGCCACTTACGGAAATGAATGACAATCCACGTTTGAGGAACCTTTGCGGAAATTTATGATGAATAGAGACCTACGACAATCCTTTGGGAAATTTTGCCATAGGGAACTGGGTGTATGACAATCCAATATCGGAAAACTTGCCAATGAGTCGATGAATGTATGACAATCTGAACTTGGAAAAACTTGCCAAACAAAGAAGGAGCATGACAATCCACGCTTGAAAACTTTGCCAGGGATGACTATCCAATCTTGGAAAAATTGTCGTTTGAAGAAGATGCGCGACAATCCATATTTTGGAAATATTGTCAGTTGGAGATGACAATCCAATCTTGGAAAAATTGTTGTATAAGTGATGCGCTTGCTTTTGAACCGATACGTTGGTGCTTGTAATGAGCCAATGCTTAGGCGCTTAAGCTAAATGAGACGCTTTTTTTTTTTCCAGGTCAATCACTTACTACGATTGTAATCGAGCCGACTACTAACCATGTTAATTTGCTTATACGGGTTAACTGGCATACCAAGGAACCCAAAATTACTGTATGAAGTCGAAATAACAAATCTGAGAGGCTTTGAGCTCTGTCGCTGCTGAAATATTTCTGGCGTCAAGAATTGGCTCTGTCGCCAAACGCTAGGATCTAGAGCCAGGCGCTAAACTCTGTTGCCAGACGCCAGATGTTGTTGCCAGACCTTGTCGTCTGGTGCTGGAGTCGGGTCTTCCCTATTCTGCTCTTGCTGCCGCTGGGATGCACCTTTATTTATCTTTGACTATAGGACTTTGCTAGTCTCTTTAATTATTTTAGGGTTGACCTAAGGTTTAATGTCGCTTGACTCATTGACTTGACACGAATTAAGGTATAAACTTGACTCGCTGTGATTGACTCGAGGTTGACTCGACTCGAAGTGAAATGATACGTGTGACTCATGACCCGTGTGTGCATTGTATTGTGATCGTGCGACTCAAAAATGCAAAAAAGCAAAAATTTTCCATCGTTTTTGTGGAGGGTACCGACTTTCTCCCGAAAAAGAAATACGCGAAAAAGAATCGATGTTTTTGAAGATGCATGTTAAATGAGCTTAGTCAAATGTCATTTGATACTATCTCTCAAGGTGCAAGGATTAACCCATCCTAGGCTATCTCAATTGACTCAATGATGAAAGTATTTGGGTAACTTAGGCATGGAGGCTAAGCACTTCATACTTCGATGCAATGACGAGTGATGAGGGATATGACAAGGCATGTTTCAGCGTTGTGTTAATATTTCATGACAAAGGGTTCCTAAGGGAAGTATATTTTGTCATGTATCAGTGCAGTGTGTGAAAGTGATACTAAAGTTAGGCTGCAAGGGCTAAGTGTGTGGGAAAATATTATTTCAAGAAGAGTCAAATGATGGTGACTCTTTAGGCTAGGTAAGCTAATGATGTAAGGATCAAGCCCCCAAGTCTAGTTCTAAATGAAAAGGTATGAGCATTGGAATTCCTAGATATGATCAT
Organism: Chenopodium album; assembly: GCF_948465745.1. Taxonomy (NCBI): domain Eukaryota; kingdom Viridiplantae; phylum Streptophyta; class Magnoliopsida; order Caryophyllales; family Amaranthaceae; genus Chenopodium; species Chenopodium album. The sequence continues at coordinate 56,398,899 of NC_137839.1, forward strand.
AGTGTAAGTAAGTGAATGTGAATATGAATGCATTTTTATTACGGCCGCACCTCGATGTGAGGTTACCTACATATCCATTAGGAATCAGGCAGAATGTAGCTCTAGCCGAACCTCGCACAAGTGTGTGTATACCTCAAAAAGGTCTTTTTAAGGGTTGTAACGTGGTTAGGCTAAAGGTTGAAGAAGAAGGGGATAAAGGCTCAAGACACTAGATAAGCCCCCAAGGTGTGCAACTTTGTATTTGGAATATTTGTATTTTCATGCTTGAGGTTTTCTACTCTTTTTTTTTGCTTTATTTATTTTTGCTCTCTTCTTTTTTTGCTTTTGCATTTTTTTATTTTTATAAGTGTGGGCAATCCCGATCATGCGGTCTATCACTCACTTGGCATTCATGTTTCTCAGGCACGGTACCGAGCACTTGATAAGAGACGCAATCTGAGACGTGTTCTTATCAAAGACATTTTCACATCAAAGACATTGGAACACTTACCCTTTTGTACACTTTTATGATATTGAAAACAGCATAAGTTGCACACTATCCCATCCCAAGGTTAGGTAGATATAGATTGAAAAATGACAAGCCTTTTGAGTCTTTATATTTTTATGCTTGAGGCTTGCTTCTCTTTTTTGCTTTTTTTTTTTTTTGCTTTAGCATTTATTTTATTTTAATAAGTGTGGGCAATCCCGATCATGCGGTCTATCACTCACTTGGCATTCATGTTTCTCAGGCAAGGTACCGAGCACTCGATAAGAGACGCAATCTGAGATGTGTTCATATCAAAGACATGTTTATGTCGATGACATTGGAACACTTGCCCTTTTATTATTTTATATTTCTTTTTTATTTATTTTGATCTTTTGAAATTACTCAAGCTTTTTATGATATTGAAAACTGCATAAGTTGCACACTATACCATCACAAGGTTAGGTAGATGTAGGTTGAAGAAAGAAAGGTCTATCGTTAAACAAGGCTCAAAGTGGTTTATGAAGAAAGGATTGTAAATTAGAAAGGTGAAAGGCAATATGATGTGGCTACAAGGGGTGCCTCAAATCATTGGTATACCTTGTGCTTAGCTTGGCAATGATTTTTGTATTTTTTTTTATTTTATTTTTTTTAATGCAATGAAATGAAATCATCATATGCAAGGAAATAAATATTCATTTTATTAAAAGGGAAAAAGAAAGATTCTACAAAATTAATCTAAGGGAAAAGAAAGGTGCCTATGCTAGAATTATTGGGGGAAAGGGTAAATAAAAAAAGAAATAGAAAAAAGAGGTCATAAAATCTCGTTGTTGAAGCTTACCTCTGTCTTGTGTCGTTTGCTTCATCATCACCCAGTCTTCTCATTAGCTACAGGCAATGGGATCTTATTTGCTTCTATGAGATCTTGAATGAGATTTTGAAACCTGTAGCATTCATTAGTAGTATGACCGCGTCCTCGATGGTACTTGCAATACGAGTTGGGATTCCATCTCGAAGATTGATTTTCTGGCGTTGGATCCTCGGTAGGGCCAATAGGTTTGATTAATCCTCGATCGTAGAAACGGTCGAAAGCAGCATCGTAGGTTATTCCAATGGGTGTGAGTTATCTCCTGGGTTTCTTTTTATATCCTTGATTATCCATGGCTAAGACACCGTTATGGTCAAGGGTACTAACATTATTACTAGAGTGGGTGTTTTCGGAAGAAGAAGGATTGTCGTTTTTCTTTCCTTTCCAGCCACCGTGGTTACTATTGTTAGTAGCTTTTTGCTATGAAAATTCATCTTCGATCTCTATACCTATGTCATAGACGGCTTTGAAAGTATTCAAGTTGTGTTGATATTTTAAGTGCTTTGAATACTTTTCTTGGAGATTCTTGATAAACATCCTCATAGACTCTTTTTTGGTGGGGACCTCATTCATCTTAGCGGAAGTTTCCCTCCACTTATTGAAGAAAGAAGTAAAGCCTTCGTTCTCTTTTTGTCTTAGCATTTCAAGTTGTCTATAATCGGTTTCGACTTGAATTTTACACTTGTATCTATCAATTAAAGCGTTTACTATCGATTCCCAGGTAGAGGTTTTCTCTTTGTTAAGGGAGAAGAACCGACAAACGGTTTCAAGAGATAGAGAAAATATAGAGGGAAACACTTTCTTATCAATACTCTTAATACTCATTATTGTTTCAAAAGCTCTTAGAGGAAAATAAGGGTTTTCATTTGCCTTGAATTTCAGGATGTCGTTGGCATTGAACTTCTGTGGAAGAAGCTCGTTGTACACCAAGACCCTTTGTGAACTAATGCCTTGAAATTTGTAGTCACTAGATAGCTTGCTCAAGCTCTCTTGTATGAGGTCCATCTATTGTTGCTTCACTGGGTCATTGATTTTGAGGGTTAAAGCCTTCAACTCCTCAGTCACATATGTCAATGATTCCTAAGCTCATCGACTTCTTCTTGAGTTGCCATTACCTTTTTGGCTTTTCTCTTTTGACGAATCGGTTTATCAAAAAGTAAGACTTGAATAAAGAGGTTGTCCTTGATTAATCGCCCTTCTTTCCTTGACTAAGTACTGTGGAAAGGGAAATTAGGGATATTCATTGTTAATTATTTGACTCAACTCTATTCAACATGCATAGATGGAAGAAGGTAGGAAGAATGAAGGTTATGATGTGAAGAAAGATGATGTAGAGGGAGAAATATGAAAAAAAAAATTAGGAATAGAATGTACCCCCAACTCAAATAATGGAAAAAACCGACTCATGCATGAACCTAATTGTAGACACCCATTTGTGTCTCCCCAAAACCAAACCCAGTGATGAGTGCCTTTCGCGTCGAATCATAATCGAATGAAATGAAAGTGTGGAAAGTTTAGTGTTGCGGATAGTTTTAATTTCTTTTCTCTGTTTTTGAAAACTTATTTTAAGAAAACAGCCAATCCAGTTTGTTTGGTCCATGATATGGGTCCAATAGTAGTGTAGTTGGATGGGGCTTCACAAGAGCTTTCTAACAATATATTATAAGCCCAATTCCGATGAATATTGAGGAAGTTATGGCCAATTTACTAAACTAGACCCGGTTTGAGCCTTATATGCGGCCTAATGATCTAGGGGAGGGCCTAATATAGATTTATCATTCCTAATGCAATTAGGAATGGTTTTAGTCTTCTAGATTTTTCTAGAAGGTTCTTTTCATTCCTAGTTCAATTAGCATTGATAAATTGACTTTTGTTGACTTTTCAAAGTTTTAATTAAAATCAAAGAGCATTTTTGAGGGAAATACGATTTTATCCTCCTGTACGGCAATTTTTATCTGATTTTAGGACAACGCGTAAATTTCCAGGTCAGCGCCAAACGCTAGCTGTAGCGCCTGGCGCCAGGGTTAGCGTCTGGCGCCAATAGCCAGCGTTGGCGCCAACCTTGTTTCATGTGCGCCAGACTCTGTTTTGATATTTTTATCTTTTTGGCTGATTTTCTCTATAAATAAAGTCGTAAAAACTTCATTTTCATTCACCAGTATTCACCTACAACCAGTTTTCATTCACAATTATCAATTCTCTCCCATTCTCTTTTATTATTCACCAACTCTCATCAAGGTTTTCTTAACTAGCTTTTTACAGACGAAATTCCGCATTCGCAAGATCTAGAAACACCTTGCCATATTCGAAGTTGCCTTTGCCCTAGACGTGAAAGGTTTAATTTCTGAGGGTTTGGTCCCAAATCTCTTTGTCCATTGTTTAATTTAATTGTTTTGTTTATTATTTTTCTTGAAGTTACTAACGTGTGTATTTTGTTATTAGAAAGAGGTACAAGGAATCTAAGTAAGTACTTTAATGGTTTAATTGATGTTATTATGTAGAAATCATGTTTAGATTGTTATTTTGATCTTCCTAGTATCATGTCTAGGGTAAATTTAATATCAAATATGATTAAAAGTACGATGCTTCCTATGTTCTTCCTAATATTTATGATTGTTAGTATCATGTTAGAGTTAAAGATTTGATTTTTATTGCTTAGTGACATCCTAGGGTTTGTTATTAATCTTGTTAGTATCATGCCTAGGATCTTGCTATGCTTTAACATGATTATTTTATTATTATTAATTATGATTTTCGTTATTATTTTTATTATTATTATGTTGCTTGATTTTATATTTTTATTGCTTGATCACACCTTTTATGCATGTTTAAAGGGAATTTTGGTACTTGTAATCATGCTTATATAAGATAATTAATAATCTTGTTTAGGGTTAATTGTGATTATAACTCAAGTGATCGCCAATAATAGATTTATTTGTGCATTAAATTCAACCAACATAGATAAACAAGTTTAGGGTAATCCTATTGATTGCATGTCCAAAAACTCGCCGTGGATCAAAAAAAGAAGCCCATCCGGCAAAAGAAAATAAATCACAACGAGGAGAGAAGTGAGGCGGAAACTGCTGAAGTAATAAAGCTGTTAGACGCTAGGTTCATTCGGCTATATATGTAACTTCCCTGATAGGGTTGCGAATGTTGTGCTCGTGAAGAAGCCCAATGGTACATGGCACATGTGCGTTGATTACACTGAGTTGAACAGAGCATGTCCAAAGGATAGTTATCCACTTCCAAAGATCGACAATCTGGTCAACTCTACAACTTGACATGCCCTGATGAGTTTTATGGACGCTCAGGCTTTCACCAGATTCCGTTGTGGAAAAGGATCAAGAAAAGACGATATTCGTCATTGATCAGGGGCAAAGGCATCCGATAGCGCAAACAATCGCATGGTATACAGTAAGTTAAAACATTTAGCTTAAAATCTATGCATAGCAAGTTATAAAATTAAAAGCTTTAAAAAATTTTAAGGCATCAATATGATCAAAACCAGTCAAACTGACCGAATGTTTCATTAAATTAAAAATAGTCGTCCCTGTGGACGACTGCAAGAGTTAACCGGTAAAACCGGAGATATTGTTGATTCACCCGACCTCCTGGTCGGTAAAAATACATAAATACTCGGCACTCAGGCCAGAAATGAAAACATTTGGCCATTCGGCCGCAAAAAAGAATCCCTATGAGCTTAAGCATCAGGAGGAAGGTTGACAGCATGAGCAACCGCATTCCCTTGGTGGCCTCCAGCCGGCTACTCACTAGTCTCTTTATTCACTTCTTCCTCCTGATCTTCCTCGTCCTTAGAGGTCGAGTCCTCTATGGAGGCGGACACCTCAGCCTTGGCTGCCTCTTCTTCTTCAGCCAACTTCAAGAGTTGGGCGTTGAACTCGTCACTTGCTGCATCAAACTTGGACTTCCAAGTCTTAGCGTCAAACCAGGATGGACCGCCTCTTAGGTCATCTGCATGATGGCGTCATAATCGTCCATCATATGTTTGACTAGGGATTCCTTCTCCTATTCAAACAAAGACTTGTATTTTGATTTGAGTTGGGTTTCCTTGTTTTGCAGATGACCCTTCAGCTTATACACCCGCTCTTGCAGCCGGTCTGCCTTTTTGTCTGCCTCCTCTAGAGGCGCCAACTTGGTCTTGAGGGCCTTGACCTCATCTTGAAGCTTTGTGATCCGCCCCCTTGCTGCATCCAAGTCCTTATTGACCTGTAGATTTTCAGATGCTTGGGAATACGTCATATAAAGGGTCGAAAGCTTGTTTTAAGCAATCCAAAATTTGCAGTATCAAGGGAGGAGGCAGCCCGGGCATTCGCAGCCTTTACCTCTTTGTTCTTCTCATTGAGACCTTTTAAACCCGTTCACGCGCAGCGTAGACTCCATTCGTCCAATTATGGGAAACTATTAGAACCAAGCGGCCAAATGCAATTATTCGAAGAAAAGTGTTGAAGCATAAAGGTTTTGATGATGAGGAACTTGAACTAAAGCAAACTCAACTAATAAAGGTTTTCAAGTGTGTGATTAGTTTAGGTGAAGTTGATCTTGGTGATGGAAGAAGTAACTGAAACTAAGAAGACATGAAGAGATCTTTATTGAAGGAGTTAAACAAATCAGAGGAAGAGTTCTCTAACAAGAACTAAGTTCCCTAACAGGAACGTTCTCTAACAGGAACTTGAAGACAGCAAGCTTAAATTTTTTGGTGGAACTTAATAAGCTTGGAGCCCAAGTAATCTACCTAATCAAAAGCGCGACGCAGCAATAATATTTAGTTAAGGTTTTTATCTTATAAATTATTGTTAATATGTTAAGTTGGTTAATGCACGAAATTTATTAGAAGCGTGATAAGTTTGCTTGGTAAAAAAATAATGTGGAAAATGATAAAAGATAGATTTTAGGAGAAGATTTTCTAAAAAGATTGTTTTCTTTAAATCAGTTTGTTAAAAAGATAAATCTTTTTAACAAATATCTTTTTAATCTTATTTTCCGGAAAAGATTTTATCCCACTTGATTTCCATAAAACCGTGTTTAAAGATAAGTTAAGTTAACTTATTTATCTTTTAGAAAACCTACTTTCTATACGAGTGATACTTGTATAAATAGTAGAAAGCAAAATGGTTTTAGGTTTTTGTGAGTTTATGCGTGGAGAAATCATAGTGCTATAATTGAGTAATTTTACCAAGCTTCTAACTTGTCATATTAGTTTCGGATTTCGTTCATTGCTTGCCTATCATACATACATTTGTATTGGTTGGGTTAGTTGGGTGAGTTTGTAGTTTGCTTTATATACAATTTTGTGTTGGCTTCTAAGTGAAGCTATGAGTTTTGTACTTAGGTGGTACAAGTATTTAGTACTTTGGAAGTACGTGTAGTGCTTTGGTGGTACGAGTGAATTTAAGTGTGGTGCTTAGATGGGGTAGGATAGGGTCCTATCAAGTAGCAAGTCCAGTGAGGAACTTGTGAAATAAAGGTCCATGTCTAATAGGTTGTAACTTGGTGTTTGCCCTATTATAGTGAAATGGTTTGTGTTTGAAATCCTTGAGGTAGGGTTAAGGTTTTACTTCCAGTTGGGCCCTGGAAGGTTTCCTCGTAAAATCTGTGTGTTTTAGCAAGTTCTTATATGCATTGTTTATTAATCAGCAAAAAGTAGTCATTAGGAACTCTATACAATTGACCCCCCTCTTGTATTAATCGTCTCAACTAACAAAAAGTAAAAGCAATTTTCTACAAGTGATACCTCGCAGAGGAGTGCCAAAATGGCGTCCAGATTGAGGGAGCCGACTCCTCTGACGGCCGACTTCTTGTCGTGGTCAAGGGCCCTCAGCATCTTTCTGGCCAGCTGCTGGACATCCGGCCTTTGAGGAGGAGCATTTGCACAATCAATGTTTTGTAAGTGTATGTTGTATATCCGGCCGAATGAGCGGGTATCTTTGGATATGCTAGACAATTGTTTATTAAACTTTACCCTACAAGGATAAGGTAAAGGGTCAAATGCAGATATACCTTCCGACTCCTGCTCGAGGGGAGTTTTTCCCCCACCACCTGCTGGGCAGACAACAGTGTTGAGTAGCTTGCAACTCTTCAATACCCCTTGGGCATCCGACCTTTTGACAGGCTTGAGTCGTATCACCTAATCAAAAGTAATTCCTAAAACCACTAACTAATAATAAATAGGGAAGTAGGGTCGAATTCACAGGGAAACAAGTCTTTTTATTCCTAATTAATTAAAAGTAATCTAAATTATTAAGTAACCAATTTGTTATTATTAAAGGGAACTAAACTACTAAGATTAAGGATAGGAAAAATCAATAAATGAAAGACCTATGGCATAGGTTCACCAATAAATAATATTCCAGGGTAAAACACAATAATCAATCATCAATGCATCAATTAATCAGGTCATAAAGGGATTTCTCTACGTATTACAATCATAGAATTAATCTACCGGTATTAAATCTCATCTCTCGAATATCGACTTAACCATTTATAAATTAACCTGCCTATTGAAACTAAGCCTAAATATCAATTCTCATCTCTAGAATCTCGAATAAATATTGCTAAACTCATACATAAAAGAACTGCGCATATCAAGTTGCATAGCATTAAATCAATCAATAGGAAATTAATCAAGCATTGATAATCAACAACAATAAATTAGCCCAACATATTATTTATGGATCCCCACAAACCCTAGAAAGAAAACTACTCACACATAATAAAATCTAAACTAAACAAAGAAAAAAAAGGAGACATGATGCATAAAAAAAATAGAATTATTGAAATTAATAAAGAAGAAATCGTTACCGAAATTAACGTAAATAAAGAGTTGAATCAAGAACAAAGTATAGAGTTGTAGAGAGAGAAAATAATACTAAGTAGTGAGAGAAAGTCTAAGAGAAGAGAATAATCGTATTAAAACAAATTTATACTAAGCTCCTAAAATCATAATTAGAAACTAAGTAAAAATCGCCGGAAACAAGCTTTTTAAAACACGCGTCCAATCGGGAGAGGCACCCCCGATCGGGCCTGCCTTTTTTCCATCAGGTGCATCTCTCGTGCTCGACTTGGCGCGAGATCGAGCGAAGGGCTACTTCATTCTTCTTTCGCCCCGCCCGATCAGGCGTGCCTTCGGGCGAGACCAAATTGGCCAGGCAAAGCTCTTGGGCTATCTTTGACTCTTGATTAGGCTCCGATCCTTCGGCCCAATCCGGATTTCCTCTTCGGGTCTTGAATACTCGGTCCAAATGCCCCGGTATAACATATGCTGAGCCCTTAATCACCGGTTTGATGTCTCTAACCGGCCTTGGGCAATGAAAGATGGTCGTGCTCCTCCAATGCTCGTAGTCGCTCCATAAAATCGCGGGGAAAATGCTCTAAAAGTGCAAATCTCTACAAAACTCAAACCAAACTACGAAAACACTAGAAAACACAAATTAGTAATAAAATTAGCTCTAAAGAGCCAAAAAAACTACCAATTATGACCAAGGGACGGGGGTAAAATACTATTTAAAATAGACATATCAAACTCCCCCAAGCCAAACCTTTGCTTGTCCCTAAGCAAAGATCTCATAAATGAATAAATAAATACATGCCTCACCCCAATTAGTCAAAATAAAGAACAACCAATTCAAGGCAAATCCGACAAGCATGCATCAACATCAACAAATCTCATCCATCCAATCACTCATCCTCCCTAACAATTGTCAAATAAAGCAAACCACAAGAGCATATAGAATTCAAGACTAGTGCTCACACACTCAACTCTCATTTATGTGGCGAGTAAAAGATGTACTCGATCGCTCTCCATCCTAACCCTTTTAATGTGAACAATACCCTCCCAAACTCACAACGCTCGTGTGTTTTAAAAGACAAGCACTCAACATATTAGTCAACTCGGAATATGTCAAGTCATTCTTTGCATTGATAAACAACTAATTTCACATTCACACAACTCTATGCACATAGGTCAGAAAGTCTTTAAAGCTTGTAATGTAAGGCTAGGGTACGGTAAAGGGTAGGAAATATTTGGGAAAATGTGAGAGTAAAGTCATGCTTACGAGAGCCAAAATCCTAATAAAACCAAGGTAAAAAATAAATAATGACCATATCATCTCCAACACAACTCAAATCCACAAAAATTCACCAAACAGCCAAATCAATATTTCACAAAATCACCGTCACTTACGACTTCACTCATAAAAATATGATATTAAAGAACTAGAGTGAATAAACAAACTTTGAACTCATTCTTCTTTTTTTTTTAATTCTTTTTTTTTTCTTTTCTTTTGAGTAACCTTCACATAGAACACTTTTTTTTTCTTTTTATCTCACATTGGAAATTTTTTCAACTTTTGAACACCTATTTTAATATTTTTTTTCCAATCATAACATAAGAACAAATAAATAACTTCTCAAATTTACCCAAATTGTGCAAATAAATAAGCACACTACAACTCCCTCACCTCACTAACTATTAGCTCCCCCAAGCCAAGCTTGGGACTAGTAACCAATGGGGATTTAATAGGCTTGTAATATGGCTTATAAACAATAAATAGTCAAGGCAACAACATGGGTAGCAAGAAGAGAGCAAATGTATCTACAATCATCTTAAGGTCACCTAAAAGAACAAATGCCTTCGTCCTCCTCAATGTGCATATATAATAATGACTCATATAAACATTACTAAAAGTTACAAACCAATACTCAAATTCATTGACATACCAGGAACTAACACACAGTTCCTAACCAAATAAACTAGTCAAGCACTACATTCACAAGTAGTTGGGCAAAATTGGCGCATGTTAAGACATCCAAGCAATCAAACTTCAAATCATGGCTAACCATTACAAGAAAATAACCTTTTCGTAGCGATTATTTTAACCTTTAGAATCGATTATAATTGCAACAAAAAGCTTTCCCAACGAATGGTCATTCAATATAATATCCCCCGTTGCCTTAGCCTTTAGTAGTGGTTTTCAATATCGTTGGGGTTATCCTCAATAATCAATACGAAAAACTACATCCAATCGTGGTGATTATTGTAACGATTACAATCGCTATAAAGGTTTAACTCATTTTCTTAAAAAAAAATTAAAAAAAAAAAAAAAAAAAAACATGCATATGATCTTTACAAGAATTGAACAAGCAACCTCAAACTCTTATATTAAATGTTTCACCAATAAGCTATGACATATTTTATGTATTCCTTGTCAAACAATATTTATATATCTAGTGTTGAAAAGGCTTTTCGTATCGGTTTTTAGGATTTAGTAGCGATTGTAAATGATACGATTTCACAAAATTATATAAATATGTAAAAATAGTGTGGATATGTATTATTATGTTTTCCGTATCGATTTTATATGGGTAAACCATGGCGATTGTAAAATGATACGACTTCCTTAATTATTTCACAAACATACTTGCATATTGTAGCGAATGTACAATCGCTACAAAAAGACATTTTTCTTGTAGTGAACCTATCCACAATGCTCATCATCATATACAAAGAATCAAAACAATTTTCAAGTATGGGACACAGGGAAGCATTATTTACAATTCATTGGAACGTATTTTTGGATTTTTAATTTTTCAATTTTTTTGTACTTTTTTTTATTTTTATCAAAGCAATAAAACTACACTAAAAAGCAATAAATTTATGCTAAAACACACCTAAAAGAAAGAGAAAAAGAAAGATACCAGATCCAAAAATCTCCCCCAAGCCAAAATCAGACAATGTCCTCATTGGCTCGGGAACTAGCCCATTATGGTTAATCCTCATCCATGGAGCCAAATCCTCCACCACTGCCACCTGCACCATCTACAGCAGAAAAGCTACCCCCAAAATAGTTAAGCTGAAACCCCCCCAGTCGGTCCCCCAAAAGGTATGTCCTGGCTGTACTCGTGGAAAGATGAATAGTCAGTATAAATTGTAACACCCCGTATTTTTGAACCATTATTTTATGTGCATTTAAACCTAGTAAACCTAATTTCTAATTTAAATATCAATTTCTAAATTGAAATGTTGATTTCGTTATTTTAATATAAGGGTAATCCCAAGCTTTTGAAACCCTAATTATAATATTTTGACAAGACGTTTGAAAGTTATTATTTAAAAGGGTTCTATATTTGAGTTTTAATCATTTCAAACCGTATTTGACTTATCTGAATTGATATTAGCTTTAAAGGGTGATTCCTTAAGCTTAAGCATCAATTCAGTAAGTGTTTCTAAAAAAATATGTAATTTCAATATTTAACTTATCACAATTGATACGGGTCATCATGGGTGATTCCTTGACTGAAGTGCCAATTTGATAGGTATAAAATGTTTCTATGATTTTAAAGATGTTTTACGTTCAATCGTATCAATATCGATGTATAAAGTTGTATTGGGTGATTCCGTCGACTTGATTATCGAATTGATATTGTTTACAAACTGTTCTTTAATTTATATTTATAAAACTCATTATAATTTCCTTTTATTAATTGGGTCATTATAAATTAATAATATTATTTGTTTCGTATATCGCCTCTTTATATTGCTTTTCTGTAAAATATGAACTTTATATATATTTTTGTTTCGTGATTTAAATTATTGTTTTCATTATTATTATTGTAATTACTATTTATATTATTATTGAGATATCAATAATATAATCTATATTGTTGTTTTTAAACGCGTTTTAAAATGTCTTCCATTACTTTCCTTTCCTAGTTTAGTTTCGGGTCAACTAGCATTTATATATTGGTCGAGTTTTTCCTCAAAGCTTTCATTACTATATAGATTAAGATAGACTTGTTTATTAGCTTCCTTAAACCCATTCTTAAGCTAAAGTAATCATTTAATCAAGCCCAACGAAAAGCCTTGAACCTAGTTATTATGGGGCTTGTTGGTGCGCTTCTTTTGAGCCCATTTTACGCTGATGTACATAGCAGCTTTGAGGGATATTTGGCTGATCATTTTACCCTAATTAACCTCCTCTAATCAATGGTAATAACCCCTAATTATGGCTGCCCAACTCCTCTCCTTCTCCTTCTCTTATAACGTACAAAACAAGGCTAACTTTCATCAGTTTTTCTCCACCCAAAAGATGCAGCAACTCACTCCTCTTCTCCCCATATTTTTCGTGGGATTCAAGGTGGGAATCAAGGGGAAATCAAACACTAACATACTGCCATAAACTCTGCAAAAGTCGTGCTCCATTTCCCCTATAAAAACAACACGGAAACGAAGCAAGGCACAAGGCTACTTGGGAGGGTGTTGTTCGTATTGGTTGCTGCTGTTTGTACTTGGTAGTGCTGTCCTTTTCTTCTTGTTTTGGTGGCTTATACATCAAGGTAACTAGCCTTTCTTCCCTTAGGTTAGAAATGCTAGGTTTTAGGGTTGAATTGATAGGTAGAAATCATGTTAGGGTTAGATTGATTTGTTGATTTTCGTTCTTGATATGTATGTCAGAATCTCGTGTACAATTAAGGGATTTTGGGTGCTTGAATCATGTTTTCCATGCTTGAATTATCTTACAATCAATCCCTAATAGGTGTATGATATTTTTTATGATTATATTAGGTTTTGTGATGACTTGTGGGTACTTAAAAAACTGATTATGTAATCTGATTATGTTTGTATAAGACTGTAGTTTCTGCAGTGGTTATTAGTCGTGAATGAGCCATGAATTCAATGATTTTATTTTATATTATTGTAGAGGATTGTTTTACGAACGATTTGATATATTATGGGTAAAATTCGGAGGTGTTTAAGGCCACCAAATGACTGATTCTGTGAGACAAGCTGTGCTGCCAACGAGAATATGAACGTGATGTTAGACAGAGCTTATGAGCATGTATATATCTTATATTTGTGACCAATTGAATATATCTTCTAGGTTATCATGTTAGGATTATTGAGGAGTTTATATCATAGCGAAATTCCATGTTTATATGCAAAATTCTATCTTTTTATGAGCATGTATATTCTAAACTCTTGGATTGCTGACAACATGTTTAGTATATCTTCTTAGGTCTTAAATTCTTAAATTAATTATCTTGATTGATTTTATTGCCTAATTTGAATTATCATCATGTTAGGATATTCCCTAAATTGATATAGCATGATTTTATATAATTTAAGATAGTTTAAAGTGCCTAAATTAGTGCAACATAGCTTCTGCCCCTAATCTGCTAGGCGTGTGAAGGATGGTGATTTTCAATTGTGTATTCCTTGATTTCTAAGCGCAAATGCATGTTTAATATGGCCTATTGTGTTTTAAAAGTGTGTACTAAAATGAGCTAATCTTAGTTTCATGTTTAAGGTGGGTTTTTGGGTGAATTGGTATAATTGGTACTGCTGTACATTAGTGTAGGGGCTGCTGTAAATATGATTTTATTTTGGCATGTTCTCTCTTGAATTTCAAATCCAGAATGGTTTTATATGATTCCTAATGAGTGTATGTATATGCCCTAATTTTTATTTCGCATTTGAAGCATGATTGGTTAGGTTTTTATGATGATTATTGGACTTGTATGTTGCTGTCTCGTTTTGGTTGTTTTATGAAATGATAGTTTGGATATTTGGTTTAATTAAATGATTTTATGTAATTTTTTTATTGTAAGTATTTCAATTTATTTAAAATTATATTTTTAAATAGGTGATGATTGAATTTTTGGGTATTATAAACCCCTAAAGTGAAATATTTCTATGTGTGTTTGAATATGTGTGGGTTGTAATTGTATTGTCGACGTCGTAATGCTTTAGAGAAGGATAACACTGTCTTTAGCATCACTTCGCCAAGAGTTGTGAATGCACTTAATTGTTGAATTTCGATAATTAATTATATTCCCAAACTCAGACGATACCTTTTGTGTTTTATTAAGTTGAAGTGTGTTTTGAAAGGGAGTTTCAATTGAATTTAAGAAATATGATTTTCTTATGCAGTTTGAATTGAGTGTAAGACCATTTTTGGCTTCTCTGCAGATTTCTGAGTGAAATATATTGTATTATCTATTTTAAGTGATTTTTGAATTGTGTGTGGGGCCATAGTCGGGTGTGAGGCCGAGTTGCTTCCCGATGGTTAATGAACATGCTAACTACCTGGATTGCGAGTCTTAGGTAGCTCAACCTGGGTTAATTGTTGTCGTCCGGGGGTGTGTAAGACCTTATAGGCATCTACCCATAACCGGGAGTTGGCCAATCTTAGACACGGTCTCTGCGAGATGACCGGGGGTTCGTCCTGACAAACCTTAGGAAGTGGATTGCGAGGCCACTAGCGTTCCCTCCATGCCAGTTCTACTGTTTTGAAGGTTTTGGTTTTGAAATGTTTAAACTAATAAATTATTACTTATTTGAAGTCTATATATTATTATGATTGAAATTGAGTGATTTAATATTGATATTTCTGTTTTAAGTTTATTTTGAAATATTTCATTGTTTGTATGGTTTAATGGTTTTAAGTGATTTCATTTGAGTTTTCAAGTTGATTGTGGTTATGGTTTCTTTCTGTTAATTTAAGTCTAAGATCTTCTATTTCTGATTTGAGGGAGAACTGCTAGTTGCTCTTCACTGATTGTGGAACGTTGTTATAATTTGCAGGTTTCATTTGTTTATTTGATATCTGTGACGCTGGGTTGGGGATTGAGAGTTTAGAACCTAACTTTTAGGCTTGTATGCCTTTGTTTTTAGCTGATTGTTTAATTATTTTGAATTTAGTCTAGTTTGGCCGATAAGGGTTGTTCTGCCCTTGGCTTTTGAATGTAATTGATTTGTCCATGTTAAAGTTTGTTTGCTATTTTCTTTTGTTCACATAGTTTGCGCTTAGCTTAAACAACTTAATTTGGATGTGTGAATAAGTTAAATTTGACTTTTAGACCTAGGTTAAGCTTGACTTTTCTAAACGAAGTTAAGTAGCCTCCCGTTCAAGCGTAATTCCGCTAACGCTTCCAAATCCGAAAGGAGGGGGTGTTACATAAATACCACAGGCGGTGGGATCTCTATCGTATCCCTGGGGTGGGGGTTGAAACCAATCAGGGTAAATAACATCGTTGGGAATATTACCCCAATTAGCATAATCATCGTACATGGGATACAGGGCTCTACCCTGGTTCTTCTCAAGGTACCCTAATTGCTGGTCGAGGGAGCCTACCATCCTCCTAAGGTCACCCTGTGAATGCTCTATACGTCATAAGTCTTGACCTATACTTTGTAAGTCCCAAACCAGCTCAGAATCAATCCTAGGAGGAGGTGGGGCCATGTGAGGCATGCGTGGTGGTGATGGTGCTATCACGGGCTTAGGCTAGGGTGGTTGTACTGGCTATGCTTGCCCCCGAGCATGGGCAACTAGCATGTCATAAGTGTAAGAGTCTTGCTTAGGAGGAAAAGCAGTCAAGTCAGGGTTAGGTAGAGAAAAGATAGGGAAGGATTGCTCAGCTGCTAACCTAACACACCAGTGGGGGATTTGTTATCTATCTAATCTCACCCAACCCAAGTCCTCAAGGTGCCTAAGGTTCATATAAGTGTCCGACCCACAGTTAGTGAGACCGTGGGGCCTACTCTCCACAAACCCGACTTTCTTTACTGCTATCCTAGTAACTAGGCCTCCTAACCTAATAGGGGTACTAGCCATGTTACTAGTCGTGGCATGTCTACTAAGGTGGTGGATAATATATCTTATACCCATGTTAAGTTTACCATACCCAAACACATAATGTCCAATTACAACAAGTTCGTTGGTTTGGGCGTTATGTGGTTCGTTCCTACCTAAAAAGCAAACACCCGAAAATCTTTGCCATAATTTAGAAACAAGGTGATGGATAGGTCTGGCAGTAGCATGTTAGGCGTTAGGGGCCGGCAAACCAGTCAAAACACGATAAACATCATCCATTTTATAATCAGCATGCCAATGGTGAGGTAATTCAGATTCCAAATCAAATAATTTACAGAATTCAACATAAGTTAAACTAACATTCTTATTGTTCAACCTAAAAATCAAATTCGGCACATTTTTACTATTTACAATAGTTAAAGAGAAAAGAAATTCACATGTCAATTCACGAGACGTAGGGTAGTGCATATCAACAAATTTTCTCATTCCTATATCGTTCATGAATCGTCTAACACTACTAAAAAACCAAGTGAATTGCGACCCTCAATGCCGGTCGCAAAATATGAAGAAAACGGTTGCAATTGGAAATTGCGACCGTCACTAGTCGCAAAGGCCCAGTCATTATTCTGTTGGTCGCAAAAACAAAAATTTGCGTCCACTTGGCGGTCGCATATCAAATTGCGACCGTTTTTCTTATTTTCAACGACCGTTTTTAAAGCTGGCGTAATCAGTTATTTGCGACAGTTTGAGCGATCGCAATTGATCAAAATTACGACCGCCTAAGACGATCACAAAATCCTAAGAACTTCGACAAGGTCCTAGCTTTGGCAATTTTCAGAAAATTACAACCGTCTAAGATGGTCGCAAATTCCTGGGAACCGCGACAGGGTAATTGGTGGTCGCAATTTCTTAGAGAATTGCGACTGTTCATGACGGTCGCAATTAATTAAATCTGCGACATGTATAGACGGTCGCAAATATGATATAACAATATTGCAATTTTCATATAATACAATTTGCATTATCGATGCCATCCTAACCTGAACCTATAACCTGTTATCAAATGAATTTATTTTAAAATTAATAAAAATTAAAAATAAAATGCATATTTCATATAAATAATAATAGTAATAATTAATAAGTCCAACTTCAAACAATACATACAATAACAATGTTCAAGTTAATAATAATAGTAATTAGTTAGTAATAGTTTTTTAATCTTAACTTAAAAACTAAGTAAGGCCTATATGAATTATACTAAGTAATGGCCTATGTTCTTTCAAAAAATAGATAAGGCCAACATGTGACAATATAATACTAAGTTAAGGCCTATATTCCCCAAAAAAATAACAAAATGGCTTATATCCCCTTAAAAAAGCTAAGGCCTATATTCCCAAAAAAAAAAAAACCTAAGGCCTATATTCCCCCCAAAAAATACTAAGGCCTTTATCAACAATACTAATCTAAGAGCTTTATGAACAAAAACTACGAAACCGGAGTCTGGTGACCAACCCCACCACCACTCATGTCCAGGTCATCTTCCTTACGAAGCTGAAATGGAGGACCACCTGAACAGTTAGAGAACAAGTTTTGCAACATCGTCTCCATCATTCGCTTACTCTCAATTGCCGCCTCCTCCCACTCCTTCTTCAATGCCTCCTGCAATTGCGTAGCAAACTGTGCCTCCATCTATGCCTACATTTGCACTTTTGCATCCTGCAATTGCGTAGCAAACTGTGCCTCCATCGGCTTGCACATGTTCCTCCAATTGTGAAGCTATAGAAGGATTGTACGATTGCGAGCCTTTCTCGAAAGAGGGGCTGTAAAAAAAACTAGCACTTGCACCTGGACCCTTCACTACACCCTTTTTCCTACCACCAACGACCTCCCAATATAGCTGGTTAGGGTCCGGTAATGACCCTTGAGTGGAAGACTCGTCAAGCTTCTTTTGGTAGGCATCCTAAAATCAAACAACTCATATTTAGCATATTAAACATGTTTATAGGTTAAAATTGCTTAATCATACACATTTTAAAGCATTTATATGGCTATAGGTTCACAACTTGGCTAAAATGGCTTAAATGGCCTTCTAACTTACCCATTTTCTTTGTGTTTGATATATTCTAAGATTTTATCAATCAAACAACTCATATTTAGAATTTTAAACATGTTTATAGGTTAAAATTGCTTAATCATACACATTTTCAAGCATTTACAAGGCTATAAGTTCATAACTAGGCTAAAATGGCCTTCTAACTTACCTATTTTCTTTGTTTTTGCTATATTCTAAGATTTTATCAATCAAACAAATAAATCATATTTAGCATACAACACATGTTTATAGGTTCAAATTGCTAAAACATACACATTTTCATGCGTATACAAGGCTAAAGGTTCATAACTAGGCTAAAATGGCATAAATGGCCTTCTAACTTACCCATTTTCTTTATTTTTGCTATATTCTAAGATTTTATCAATCAAACAACTCATATTTAGCATACTAAACCTGTTTATAGGTTCAAATTGGTTAATCATAGACATTTTCAAGCATTTATAAGTCTATAGGGGCATAACTAGGCTAAAATGGCTTAAATGGCCTTTAAACTTACTCATTTTGTTTGTTTTTGAATATATTCTAAGAGTTTATCATTCAAACAACATATATTTAGCATATAAAACATGTTTATAGGTTCAAATGGCTAAAACATACACATTTTCATGCATATACAAAGCTATAGGTTCATAACTAGGCTAAAATGGCTTAAATGACCATCTAACTTACCCATTTTCTTTGTTTTTGCTATATTATAAGATTTTATCGATCAAACAACTCATATTTAGCAAAAAAAAAACATGTTTATAGGTTCAAATTGGTTAATCATAGACATTTTTAAGCATTTACAAGGCTATAGGGGCATAACTAGGCTAAAATGGCTTTAATGGTATTCTAACTTACCCATTTTATTTGTTTTTGCTATATTCTAAGATTTTATCAATCAAACAACTCATATTTAGCATATTAAATATTTTTATAGGTTCAAATGGCTAAATTATACACATTTTCATGCATATACAAGGCTATAGGTTCATAACTAGGCTAAAATGGCTTAAATGGTCTACTAACTTACGCATTTTCTATGGTTTTGCTATATTCTAAGATTTTATCAATCAAACAACTCATATTTAGAATATTAAACATGTTTATAGGTTAAAATTGCTTAACCATACACATTTTCAAGCATTTATAAGGCTATAGGTTCATAACTAGGCTAAAATGACTTAAATAGCATTCTAATTTACCCATTTTCTTTGTTTTTGATATATTTTAAGAGTTTATCAATCAAATAACTCATATTTAGCATATGAAACATGTTTATAGGTTAAAATTGCTTAATCATAGACATTTTCAAGCATTTACAAGGCTATAGGTTCATAACTAGGCTTAAATGGTCTTCTAACTTACCCATTTTGTTTGTTTTTAATATATTCTAAGAGTTTATCAATCAAACAACTGCATAACGTATAAATTATTCAATATTTTTTTATTATAGGTTCCTTAATCATTTGAAACGTAAAATTGGCAATAAGGCTCGTGTGGAAGGTTCAATTTGCAATGCATATCTAACGAAAGAGATAGGGTACTTTTGCTCTAACTACTTCCAACAAGGAGTGGATACCAAAACACGTGACTTAGGTCATAATGTTCATGATGATATTGAAAGCACTTTGGATGATAGTGTTCCGGAGCTGTTTAGGGTTGATCATGGACATGCTTATACTAGTGGAGTTCGTCGCTTTTTGGATGAAAAAGAACTACAACGTGCTCATTTATATGTTTTGGGAAATAGCTGCATTCTGGAACCATATGAGAGGCATTAAATTTGTATATTATCACACTCACTAAGATTTCATTGAATTTTGCATTGTATCCAATGTCCACCATTTTCATTAATACTCTTTATCTGGTTATATGGAAGGGGGTTTGAGGACTACATTGTTCAAATGTAACCCACTATTCGCAAAGAAGATGTGTGGATTAAACATGAAGCTCAATTCCTCGAGTTGTTTAGGTTAAAAGTGAGTATATGATATGCATTTGACATCAACAAGTTTTCTTACTTTGTTGCTATAACTTCACGGCATATATCAATTAAATATAATTATGCCATATGATAAGGTGATTCAAGAAAAGCCAAATGATGAAATACTAGTAGAAAAAATGCTATTTGTAACTGGCGAAATTGACTTTTTGTAACTGGAATTGTTGGTTACGAATGCCACCGTTACAACTAGTGGAAATTATTTGTAACTGGCTAATGTTAGTTACAAATAATGTACTATTCGTAACTGGCTTAACCTAACGCCAGTTACAAATAGGCTATTTTCTAAATTAGAAAGCATACTATTTGTAACTAGCGTTAAGTTATACCGGTTTACAAATAAAGTATTATTTGTGACTGGCATAGCCTAATGCCAATCATGAATAGTGTTTTTATTATTTTTTTTATAAAAAATGGTAGCAGTAGCAAATTCCTCTACTGTCACCATCCGAACGCTACATTTATATTTTTTTTCAAAGTAAAGACCATTAATTGTTAATAACTATCAATCTAACCAATATAAAACCAACTTAAGCGACATCTTGTAAATTATATTGAATTGATGTACTTGTAAATTACAAATATTTTTCTCACAATTCACACTAAATAATACTCTATAACTAATAAAAAGCTAGTTAGTTAATTTATACAATGGTCAAACTTCAAATTTTGACGATTTTGTCGATTTTGTCTATGTCTGCTTCACAAATTTGACTGTTTCATATGGGATAGCAGCAGTCCACACTGAGCACTTGATATTACGACAGAATTCTGCATGGGAAAGAAATATATACATAAACAATAGCATAAATTAAAAAAGGGTTGTTTCATACCGTCACCAAGTGAACTCTTCCAACATGGTCAATGCATCAAACTGAGGGGATATAAAAGAAAATAAGCATCAAAACTAAGGGAGACTACTAAGGTAACATCAAACATCGACATACACTTAGGAAAATCAGTCTTTGCAAAATTATTTAATTAACTAAATGAATCTAAGTGCCTAAACTAGCTCAAAACTCTTGAGTGAACTCCAACCTGAACATTATATGTAATAAAAATAAAAATAAAGATTATCTTTATGCCGTTTGATTAACAAGGACTGTCCCCTTAACTGCATAACCTTTTTAAAATAAACGGAAATGCATCAAAATAGGCTGGAAAAAAGAAGATACCAAATTCAAGTTATATGAACAAATAGCATGGTTTATAAAAATACGAGCACCAAAGAGTATGATTTGATAGCAATCCTTCACCACATAAACTACAGTAAATTTGGACTTAAAAATGACAAAAGAATACCTCAGAGTTATGGTCACTCATCAATTAAGCTAAGCCTTACAATTATTCCAAGAAAACCCACAAACTAGATCCTCATATATGAAGCCAGTTCCATCAGTATGTATGAGAGCTCACTAGCGTATATAATGAAGATATCCCAATACAAACTCCTTTCAAAGTGTTCCTTTACAACACCTCACATATTGATAATTCAAAATAAATAGTCTAAGAACATCTATTAATTTGAAGCTGAAACAAGAAGTCAAGATAAGATTAAAGGCTACCAATAGTTGTACTAGCTGTAAAGGTAAACTCATAATTGGTGCGGTTGATAAAAGTTTGCAGGATAATTTGGTCCTAGCATGATATCAGAGGTACACTTATGACAATCTGCAAATTAAAATTACAATCCATGTTGACTTACTAATGATTTGCAAATGACATCATAAGAAACCATCCTCTTCCATTCTTGCCCCACCTCTCTTTTCTAAGTACAATCACATACATGATAGTTGTTCCCTTCTTATCGCAAATATACTCAATAAAGATATATTAGGAGCATTCAATAAATTGCACAGTTACTACACAGTACACAAATATAGCAATCATACAGGCGGGCTTCAAAATTCAAAATGAAGCTCCGAGGTCATAAAACAAGTACAATAACAATAAAAGCAGACACCAAGGAAATACATGAATCTGCTTCAAAGCAGGGAAAACACTTTCAGTTCAAAAAGTAAAGAAGCTATAGATGAAAATTAAGAGGGCGAAAAAAGGACCTTGGTTAAGAGACCATCCTTCGCTAGCTTGTAATTGCTGTCAGCATGGCTCTTTGCTACCACACGCTCATCAGTCCAAAAAATATACTACTTGATCCAATCAATAGTTTTGTTATAAGGCGCTTCAGTGAGTTTTCTATTTTGGCACAAAATGATACACACAAATAATTAACCAAAAGGCATGAATAATGTAAAGTATGAGCAATGAATAGATTGAATACCCCAATAAGCCAATGAGAGAACCACCGGATAAAGCAATGGTAAAAACGCCCCACTCTTTTACTGATGCATGCATCTGATAATTCAGATATATATTCTACCAAGTCAGTGCTTAGATAATCTAAACTCTCATGAATCCTTAACTCTCCTCCTCTCGTCTGAACTCAAGGAAACGCCATGCTTTCCTTTACACAACAAATTTGATGAACAAGTTATGTTTCAACAAGAAGATAAACTCTTCAGTTTTAATCAACACACGTGAAAATTCAAGTAATACACCCAATATACAGAAGTGCAACTTACATGGAAAATCCATTTGCTAAATTCAGTCACAAACTGCTCATTGCCGGATTTGTCAAATCTGTTACAACAAGAAGCATTTCCCTTAATTTACAAATAATAGAAATAATTTACTTCAAAATCATATTCCAAGTAATTAAGTAGGTATGTATTAATCAGAAGAATCAAACAATAATATTGTCCAGAAAGGTATACAGTAAACACAGTGAAGAAAATAAAGAAAGCAATGACCTGAGCATCTAGTAATAAATAATTATTTAAGAACAAATTCAGATAATGTCACTGATATGCATGATATAGATTGTTAGATACATGAATGATGAGTATGTTAGCAAAACAATGATTGTCACATAAAACCATTAAGAAAATTGGTGCATGAGATATTCCACCAGCATTTAATTGCCCAATGAGTACAAAAACATTTTGATAAGAAAAAATAAATAATCCTCCCATAAACCATTCACTTTATAAATCAGGAAGTACTTACATAGACATATAAACATATTGCAAGGATTAAGATCCACTAACAAGTCCAATAATAAGAAAATTTGCAACAAGCCCAAAAGTGGATAAAATAAACAGCATATGTACTAAGTTTTGAAAGCAACCACAAAAGTCACTAATGCATCTTGTACAACAATGGATCTTATTCAGGGTGATAAGTTCTTATATATTCTTACTAGAGCTAATTTGGTTTAGACTCTCCTAGTAACCTTCTTCGGAATCCTAAAGTTCACAGTTGAGAAAGTAAAGCTCTAATTGTAGCAATGTACCATCATTATCGAAAACCTTAAAAAGAAAAAGGATAAAAACTACAATTGCTTAATGGAGCAGCTGATTGAATTGATTGCAAGAATCACAAGATAGTTGTTTTGTTGTCTCTACATAAAATGCTATTAACCAAGAAAGATCCAAATCAAAGCTCTATTTACCTAGTAGAGCTACCAGCCTTTTGCACTCTTAGCTTGATCTAAAGAATCTGAACAAAGAAACTGAATTTTTGTAATCAACAAAAAACAATACAGCCCTTCAATAGCTATAAGAACAATATGTTAAAGAGGCAAACAAGTTTACCGGTCACTGAAAAGTTTAAGTGAGCCTGATATTAGAATACAAGCATTGTTTCGTGCCTAACAAGAAGGAATGAAAAATAACTATTAATGTTCATGGAAAATTTTCAATAAATATAGCGAAATTCAATATATAAGGTTGAAAAATTTTCAATAAACAAATGAAAAAAAAAAAAACCAAAACAGGCTATTACATATGGGCATACTCAAAATATTCTGGACAAAAGGTTTTAATTATTTCAATCAATATAGCGAAATTCAATATATAAGGTTGAAAAAATCGATTAGAAAATAGAATCGACTCAGAGTTATTGGGCAAATTAAAAGGTTAAATCTAACAAAAACGAAGATAATCATGCGAAAAATTTTACCAGATGAATATTCTAGCAAATCGTATGGACTGACAAGATTGTTTGAAACTCACGAATTGAACTGTAGAAGGAAGTAATTAAAAACAAAGATCCAACGAAAAGGGTAACTGTTTTAATGATTAGGGTTCTTTAGTACGAGTTGAGATTGACATTTGGATTGATTAAAACTCACAAATTGAATTAAAGATTGATGAATCGAGCACACAAATTGGGGAAATTTGATTATACTCAAAAGCGAGAGGTAAGGGATCTAGGAGGACTCTAGTGGTGGGATATTGTTTAAGTCTTTTGTTTGTTTTAAAAAAAATTATTTCTTCTAACTTCAATAAAAATTTAATAAAATTATTAGGAAGTACTAACTTTTTTTTTTTACCTAAGGAAGTACTAACTTAATATTTATAACTGACATTTTTTGTAAGCTACGAGTAGTTACAAACTTTTGGGTCAAAGTTTCTTTGACTTAATTTTTGTAACTGGCGTTTGTAAGCTAGTTACAAACGCTTTGGTCAAACTTTCTTTGACTTAATATTTGTAACTGACGTTTGCAAACTAGAAACAAATTTTTTAGTCAAAGTTTCTCTGACTTAATATTTATAACTGGCATTTATTTAGTCAGTTACTAATAAAATTTCAAACAATGATAAACCACATATTAGTAACTGACATTTACTATGCAGGTTACTAATGTCATGAAATTTGTAACTGACATTATTTTAGTCGGTTACTATTGATGCTTTCGTAAATAGCATAACATACGCCAGTTACTAATAGGGCATTACAAATAGCATTTTTTCTACTAGTGATATGCAAACAACTATAGGTGTATAAACGAAAATGGCGGCTATGAGTTTTTAGGAGCTAAAACCTTTCAAACGGATACATCCAACGATATTAGACAAGACTACATAACCTAGCTTCATAAGGTAAGTGAACTGGTAAGTGTTCCATAGAGTTGAAGAACGCTAGTGGAAATATCTTCTCGAGCTTACAAAGAATTTCTGCAATGTTGTGTTCCAATCTTTCCATATCACTCAATTTGATGGTGGAACAACAAAGATCACGGAAGAAAAGACTAATCTCAGTAATAGCTTTCCAAACATGGACCGAGAGAAATTCCTTCAAAGCAACTTGCAACAATCTCTCCATGAAGACATGACAATCGTGGCTTTTTAAACCATGAAGCTGACATGATTGTAAATCTACACATCTACTCAAATTAGAAGCATAACCATCGGGAAATTTCAAGTCCTTACCCACTCACATAACACTTTCTTTTGAGCCTTGTCGAGTGAGAATGGGGCTTTTGGCAAAGTGTCTTTCCCTCTCGCATCCTCCATCACATGTAGTTGTGGTTGTTTGCAATATTTGGCAATGTTATTTCTAGATGCAACCGTGTCTGAAGTATGTTTTTTTCACATCCATCACTGTGTGAATTAGTTGGTTAAAGAAATTCTTTTCAATATGCATGACATCGAGGTTGTGGCGGAGGAGAAGAGTCTTCCAGTACGATAGCTAACAAAGAATGCTTTGTTTAAACCACCCTGGTTTCTACTTTTTCAAGCTTGCGAGTGCTTCTGGTCCATCTATTGCCTTAGCAAAGTGTTGAACTTGTTTCTATAGCTCGTCGCCGGACAATATGTGAGGCGGTATCCCTTTTTCAACCTTATTCTTACAAAAAGCAATTTTGTTGTTTCGAAAAGGATGTTCGAGGGGAAGAAATTGGCGGTGACAATCAAACCAAGACATTTTACCACCATGTTGAAGCCAAAAAGCTTTTGATTTGTCTAAGCAATATGGACATGCTTTTTTACCAGCTATTGCCCAGAAAGCATACCATAGGCTGGGAAATCACTTATAGTCCACAAGATTGTTGCACGCAAATTAAAGTTTTTTCTTTGCGAGATGTCGTAAGTTGTTACACCAACAACCCACAGTTGTTTCAATTCTTTAATTAACGGTTGCATATACACATTCAAGTTCCCCTTTGGATTTTTAGGACCAGGAACGAGCACAGAAAGGAACATAAATGGTTTTTTCATGCACATCGATGGAGGCAAGTTATAAGGGGTCAGAATGACTGGCCAACATGAATACTTACCCCCAAACTTGCCATTAGGAGCAAACCCATCGGTACACAGACCATGTCTCACATTTCTAGGTTCAGATGCAAAATCGGGGAAGGATCAATCCAAGTGCTTCCAAGCTTCACTATCACTAGGATGCGCCATTGTGCCTTGGACTCTTGGATTTTTGGAATGCCAAGTCATTTCCTCCGCAACGTTCTTTTTTGCAAACAATATTTGTAGCCTTAGAGTGATTGGAAAATAGATGAGTTCTTTTATTGGAACCAATGACCCCTTTGAAGTCCTCTTGTATCTATCCCTTTTGCACACTCTAAACTTATCCAACTCAGCATCAGCTTTCCAAAATAGCATACAACCCTTTGGGCATTCATGGATCTTCTCGTGCGGAAGCTCAAGTCCGTTAAGAATCTTCTTTGTATCATAGAATGTTTTCCCCATCTTATTATTGTTGGGAATCGCTTCGTTCAGTAATGAAGCAAACCCATCAACGCACCTATGGGGCAAATTGTATTCCAACTTCAAAGATACAATTCAAGATGCCATTTCTAGCACAGACATGGAGCTACCTTCGTACAGTGGTTGCTCGACAGCCTTTAAAAGCTCTTGAAATGCTTTTGCTTGAGCATTTGGCTCTTCATCTGAACCACTAGTACTATCGTCACCCTGTGGTTCATGATTACTCCCAAGAGCATCGAGAACCATTTCACGGTAAGTATTTGGTTGCTTTACACTTGGTGTAGGGAACCCTTCACCATGAGAAACCCACTCATAGTAATCAGGTATAAACCCCTTTTTGTACAAATGGAGTTTTACTGTGTTGGCATCATGAAGACGTCTATTCTTACATAACATACAAGGGCATCTTACTTCATCTATGCCCGGGCTCTCACGGTGAGCTTCACAAAACCGTATGAATTTTTCAACACCATCCACAAACTCTTGCCTAAGTCTACGGGCATTACCACCATCGTATCTATCGTACATCCACCAACGCTCTTTCCTTTTCATGGTGACAAATTCTACAACACTATGAAAAACAAATTACATTAACCATTCACACTCAACTTATATTCATTACAATAATGGCATACGATACAATTAGAATCGAAATGATATCCAAAGGTCCTTATCATGACTTGAACAAGAAAGCTGATTTCACATTCTTTATTAAGAGATTTAAACATATGTTATGTCACATGCTTCTAACTTGATAAATATTTATAATTTTTACAACATGTTTTCTAAAATACTTATTATATATAATTTACAATATTGATTAAACAATTTATAACTTACACTAATAAATTATATTTATCCAATTTCAAAGTAAATTGATGTAACATTAATAAAATCAAAGAAGCAATATGATTTGTATAGTTAACAAAGATGGGAGTTTGCTAACAAAAATCAAAATATTAAAATAAACCACATGTAACCCTTCATGAAAAAATAAAATAATTTACAAAATACACTATAGAACCATAATACAAATTAATGTTTGAAAGATTATCATAACCCCGTAAACATACATATTTCTAATAAAGCCATTGTAATTCAATAAGAATCATTTTTTAAAAAAACAAAAATGAAAATTATCCAACACGTGAGTTCATACCAACCAATAGTTCTACATTGGACATAAAGCAAAATAAATTTCTATTCCAATCAAAACACATTTAAGTTCAAGCCTACGCACAATAAAGCGTGAAAAATCCAACAATGAACCAAGCTATCAATAGCAAACCTCTTGCTAATACTAAACTGACCATTTAAGAATCACTAGGAAAACCCGCTTAAACAAGTAGCACATTCACAAAGTAAAGTAATGATAATAAACTGAAATCAAAATGCATCTAATAAGGATTATTTTTCTAAATTATAGATCACAACTCCATAATAAAATCTAACATAAATATGAATCATATTGCACAAGTAAAAGAAGTAGTTAAATAAGAAGGGAAGAAAACACACACTGGAGGAGTTGACCGGAAAAGCAGAGTTGGTGACGAAGGTGTTCCTGGTATATGGTGGTGTTACACTTTTAGGCAGGGTGTTTATAAAAAACTTCAAAATTAAAAAAATAAATAACTACACACGACTTACCTGGTGGCGGCGACGGAAAAAGACAGAAAAAGGAGGAGGGACGGGCACAAGAGGAATTCGGCGACGGTGGAGCTGCAAAGGGGGTTAATTTGCGACCCACAATTAGCTATTTTAGACAAAATAACGAAATTAAAAAAAAATCAACCAAAAGGTCAAGACTGAGAACATAGCTTTAATCAAAAGTTCAAGAGTGAAATTTCCCCATATTTAACCCAATATCAGCCAAAAAAGATATTTCTATCGTTTAAAGAAAAAATTCAACTATGTAGCCTAATATTAAAATAATTAAAATGAGATAAACCCATGTATTAATACACATTTACGATAAGGTAACTTATTTGGAATGCACATTTACCATGTCTAATTTTTAACTAGTCATTATGAACCTTGCATATTAGACAAAATCATGTACAAATTCAACAGTAAATCTCAAAGCTAACAAAGTTACATGGCTTATTTATCGATTCAAGACAAAAAAATTTCATTACATCCAAACTAAATCTAAAAAATAATAGCTAATATAATGGTTGCCGTGTTTTGCCATCTTAAATTACCTAATTTATGCATTTTGATTTGCTTTAATATGTTTTTGGTTGGATTTTACTTTCTATTTTGGTTGGTTTCCTAACATACTTTCAAATTGTAATTTTATCAGGTTTACAGAATATACTTACACAATGCGGGTGACAGTAGCGGCAAATGTTTACAGCTTTGGGGTGATTCTGCTAGAGCTGCTAACAGGAAAGCAGACAGTTAGTGAGGTGACATAACTGGCTAAGTGGGTTCTTAGAAATTCTATACAGCCACAAAAATGGTATCAAATTCTTGACTTAGAGTCAGTCTGACATCACTATCAGTCAAAAGCCAGATGCTAGCAGTACTCAAAATTGCTCTGGCTTGCATTAACGCCTCATCAAAGGAAAGGCAAAAGATGAAGAGTGTGCTAAGGATGTTGTTGAATGCAAGATGACCACAGCCTAAAGAACTCAAGTTATAACTACAAAATGTTGATTTTAATTAGCCAGGAAATTAAGACAACCTTGGTAATGGTTTTGTAAAATATACTTAGCTATCTTTACACATGTCAATCACTTCGAGCAACAATTTATTTTTGATATTGTTTTTAAAAGTGAAAATCATTAAACACAAAGCAATTAGTACAACTTCATATATGCAATGAATTGTGTTTAGCAGATGATTATATATTGTTTGCAGAATATTCTTCATTTTAACTGTATATCATAAGACACAAACTCAGCAAAACTTGTATCAAATACTCAAAATTCACAAGCGCAAAAAGTGGAATCTTGTTACATTATAGGACCTTTCGCAATCTGGAACAAAAACAACATTACTTGCTGACAGAGCTTATTACCCCTTGAATTTGAATTAACTAAATTTCAAAAAAAAATAAATAAAAAAAAATTACAACCACTTACCTGAATACACTCGACAGAAAATAAATTTAAAAAGAAAATAATAAATAAAAAAACCCAAATTGCATGACTTACATGAGTATACTCGACGGAAGATGGAGGAGGCTAAGATAGAAGGAGGAAATCGGCGACGGTAAGCCTGCGAAGGTTGATTTGTGACCCAATTTTAGGGTTTTTGCCCAAATTAACAAAAATTCAAAAAAAAAATAATAATACCATCGACTTACCTAGATACCATCGTCGGAAAACAAAGGGGGGATGGTTAGGAGGGGAATTCGGCGACGGTGGTCTACGTGGGGGGGGTTGAATTACGACCCAAATTTAGGGTTTTCACATAAATTAACGAAACTAATTGTAGACACACATTTGTGTCTCCTTAATACCAAACCCGGTGATGAGTACCTTTCACGTCGAATCATAATCGAATGAAGTAAAAGTGTGGAAAGTCTAGTGTTGCGGATAGTTTTAATTTCTTTTCTCTTCTCTTTGTTTTTGAAAACCTATTTTAAGAAAACAGTCAATCCAGTTTGGTTGGTCCATAGTATGGTTCCAATAATGGTGTAGTTGGATGGGGCTTTCCAACGATATATTATAAGCTCAATTCCGATGAATAATGAGGAAGTTATGGCCAAATTACTAAGCTGGGCCCGGTTTGATCTTTATATGCGGCTTAATGATCTAGAGGAGGGCCTAATATTGATTTATCATTCCTAATGCAATTAGGATTGGTTTTATTCTTTTAGATTCTTCTAGAATTTTCTTTTCATTCCTAATTCAATTAGCATTGATAAATTGACTTTTTTGACTTTTTAGAGTTTTAATCAGAATAAAAGAGTGTTTTTAAGGAAAATACGATTTTGCCCTTCTGTACGGCTAAATTTTATCTGAATTAAGAAAACACGTGAAAAAATTAATTAGCGCTTGACGACAGACATTAGCGCCTGGCGCTAGCCTTAGCGCCTGGCGCTAACTTCTTTTTTTCTCTTCGAAACTCTGATTTTATTTTTATCCATTTAGCTGATTTTCTCTATAAATAGCCTCCTAAAATCTTCGTTTTTCATCGCCAATTCTCATCAATTCTTAAGCTAAAGCTTTTTCTCTAAGCTCTCTTTTTCTAAACCAACCTTTTTACAAACAAAATTCCGCATTCACAAGATCTAGAAACACCTAGCATTGTTCGAAGTTGCCTTTGCCCTAGACGTGAAAGGTTTTTAAATTCTGAGGGTTTGGTCCCAAATCTCTCTTTCAATTAATTAATTTAATTGTTTGTTTATTATTTTCCTTGAAGTTACTAACGCGTGTATTTTGTTATTAGAAAGAGATATGAGGCATTCAAGTAAGTGCTTTAATGGTTTTTATTGATATTATGATGAAGAAATCATGCTTAGGTTGTTATTATGATTACTAGCGTCATGTTAGGGTGTTTTGATCTTCCTGGTATCATGTTTAGGGTAACAACTAAAAATTCCTAATATCAAGTATGATTAAAAGTATGATGCCTTTTATTTTCTTTCCTAATATTCATGTTAGTATCATGTTAGGGCTATATATTTGATCTTAGATGTTTAGTGACATGCTAGGGTTTGTTATTAATTTTTGTTAGTATCATGCCTAGGATCTTGCTATTGTTATGTTTTAACATGATTATGATAATGATTATTATGGTTATAATTGTTATGATGATGATTTATAATAATTTTTATTATGATTATTATTATGTTGCTTGATTTTTATTGTTATTGCTTGATCACACCTTTTATGCATGTTTAAAGGGAATTTTTACTTGTAATCACGCTTAATAAGATAATTAATAATCTTATTTAGGGTTAATATGATTATAATTCAAGTGATCGCCAATAATAGTTTATTTGTGCATTAATATTCAACCAACATAGATAAACAGGTTTAGGGCTAATCCTATTGATTGCATGTTAGTCAGAAAGCGCACATGAATACGATCAGAATAAAGTAAAGGCCTATTATTAGGGCAGGTTCAATCTCTTTTAGGTTTGATTTGTACCTTCATCCCCGAACTACCAGTCATGGTTCCAGACCTATTGGAGTTGACGATCTCCTGGATCATTAACGATCTCCTGGATTGTTAAGGGGTGTAACCTTCACCTCGTGAACGATTTACAAGTTCCTCAAACTTGTTGGCGACTCTTTTGCTCTATCTTCCTTCTCTTTGGATCCCACCGTACTTTAGTGTATGATCACAGTGGGGTTCAAGTTAGGGGTAATGCTTGAAATATTCCCTACACTAATAAAATAAAAAATAAATAAAAAGTAAAATGGCATACCTGTGTGTAGCGTCGCCGGCCGGA
Source organism: Chenopodium album (assembly GCF_948465745.1). Classification (NCBI taxonomy): domain Eukaryota; kingdom Viridiplantae; phylum Streptophyta; class Magnoliopsida; order Caryophyllales; family Amaranthaceae; genus Chenopodium; species Chenopodium album. Next base: position 56,430,909 of record NC_137839.1, read on the forward strand.
GACAGGTCGTCGGTGGGAACAATGGCGGAGCAACGACCGTTCTTTTGCTGTTCTCCCGCTCCCCCCTTCTTCTCTACTTCGAATTTCCTTTTCCCCTTCTTTACAAATGAACTCCCGATTTTGTTTTAATTTGGTTTTAAAAATTCTACGACCGGTTAGACCGGTCGTAATTATTTTTTAAATAAAAATAAATCAGATAATTTTAACGACCGTTATAACAGCCGCAATATATTAAAAAACGGTCGTAATTAATTAAAATTACGACATGCTATGAAACGGTCGTAAATAATACTAATTGCGACCGTTTTTATGACAGTCGCAAGCAAACAGTCGTAAAATCACCAAATTTGAGTAGTGTAACATAATCAAATAAGACTAAAGTAGACTCGAGGGTAGGGCGGTGTAACCACCGTGAAGGGATTACCTCGTGCTCATAGAGCTTTTTGAGCCGTTCCTTTTGTGTTTGAGTGGTTATCCGGATAGTTGGCCACTGTGGAAGCTGCAAATCCGGTTCATATTGTAGGCTCGAACTCGAACTTCCCCCAAGAATTGATCTTGCCCACTTTGATGCCATTTGGTAAAATGGGTATAAAAATTATTTGATTAGAATTGGGAAATTTTGGTATAGAATTGAAGAGGATGAAGGGAGGAGTAAGAATATGTAATTATATTTGAATTTGGGTGAGAAATGAGGAAAAAGTTTAGAGAGAAGGTAAAGGAAATTGAGTGTTTAGAGAGAGAAATAATGGAGGAAGGAGGAAAAAATGAGAAAAGAAAGAAGGATGAAGAAGAATAAAGAAGAAGAGAAGCCGGGTGGGGCTCGGGCCCGGTCGATCGCCACATTGCCCGGTCGGCAATCTGAAGATTAAAACGTTTCTCGTCTCGCGCCCGATCGGGCGCCATCTTGCCCAGTTGGGCGAATTAACTTCTTCGAAAATGATCACTCCCGCGCCCGATCGGGCACCCTCACCTGATTGAGCGATTTAATCCCAAATTTTTTTCTTCAACTCTTGCCCCCGGTCAGGCGCGCTTCACTCGATCAGGCGAGAAAATAGTTTCATAATCGTCAAATCTTGCGCAAGCCGGTCGGGCACACCACGCCTGATCGGGCGAATTATGGGCATTTTTCTACGAACCTCTCGCGCCCTGTCGGGCGAAGCTTTGCCCGGTCGGGCACGCTACAACACTAAGAATGTGAATATCTACTTCTCTTTTCTCCAAAATTGACTAACTCTTCTCCTTCAAACCTGTACAAAACTCAATAAATTCATTAAACTCCCTCCTCTCTCCTCTCACAAGAAAAAAGAAATAAAGAAGGCTAGACTAAAAAGGAAGAAAATTACGGGTTGCCTCCCGTAAAGCGCTGGTTTATCTAGGTCCCGCATGACCCTTTTACCATAAGACGAGAAGTTAGGATCCTTGGCCTACCTCCTGGTCGGGTGGTTCGTCACCTGGTGGAGCGGTTTTTAGATCACGAAGCGGCTTCCTGACATGCCTTGTGAGACGCCATTTCACCTTATCGGGTGGATCCTCCTTGGCGCGAACTGGTGGTTCTTTGCTACTACTCCCAAGAGACCCCTTTTTTACCATTGGTTGCCTCAAGTTGTCACTGGATTGAGCAATTGCAACTCGATCCGGTGTTACACTCATTATACACTCAGTTTTCACAGCTTGCTTGTTTGTTTCTTCCTTCTCATCTTCAAAGCCAAGACCGACACAGTAAAAGGCTCTTTTGATTGCATCAACTTCCTTTTGCCATTTGTCTATTTCATCTGTAGAAGATGCAAGACAAGATACCGCCTCCAAGGGATCTTTTACAAGAGCTTGGGGCTTATTAGAACAATTATCAACCACATTAACACTAAAACACTTCTCCTCTGTCATGGGGCTTTTAGGGGTATTATTCAAATTGAAAGTAATTTTGTCATCTCCTACTAATAGTGTCAGTTTGCCAAATATCACATCTATAATTTCTCCTGCAGTGTTAAGGAATGGTCTACCCAAAATAATTGGAGTTTGCAAATCCTCAGCCATATCAAGAACAACAAAATCAACAAGTATATAAAATTTACCTACTCTAATAGGAACATCCTCAAGAACACCTAAGGGGTATTTAAAGGAATGATCGACCATTTGTAGAGTAATATTATTAGTTTTCAATTTACCCATATTTAGCTTGGAACACACAGACAATGGCATGACACTAACGCCAGCACCCAAATCACATAATGCATTATCAATCATTAGATTGCCAATATGACAAGGGATAGAAAAACTACCCGGATATTTCAGTTTAGGTGGAGATTTATTTTGTATTACGACACTACATTCTTTAGTAAAAGCGAGTGTCTCTACCTCACTAATAGACCTTTTTCTAGTCAATATTTCCTTCATGAATTTAGCATATGTAGGAATTTGTGTAATTAGTATTGTAAAAAGAACCGTTACCTGCAAATCTTTAACCATCTCCAAAAACTTACCAAACTGCTTATCCAAATTAGTTTTTAAATGTCGATTGGGGAATGGAAGTTTGATAACTAGCTTTGAAGGATTACTGCTCTTATCTGGAGCTGCTACCTTCCTTGGAGTTATACCCTGCAATGTATTACCAGAAATATTAGTGCTACTCTTTAGCCCTGTAGGGCTATTAACAACATTGTTTGGTTTACTGGAATCAAAATTAGCATTATTAATTAAAACAAGTTCATCATTTCTGGGCGTAGGGGGCTCATCACAATGTGAACCACTCCTTAGAGTAATTGCAAAAGCTTTATCAGTAGGCCTGGTTGGCTGCGATGGTAGGGCTCCCTGTTGACGGGCTTGTAGAGCAGAGGAAATCTATGCAATTTGATTATCTACTATTTATTATGTACTATGATCAAATCAATTTGAGCATCTCTACTCTCCATGTGCTTTTGCATACTAGCTAGTATCGCTCTAATTTCTACCAAAGCAAGGTCAGAAGATGAGGAGGGTTGTTGTGGTTGGTTCTTCTGGCCAGGATTGGGATGGTAATATTTCTACTGTGGTTGTTGTGGTGCCTGTGATTGTTTTGGAGGTGGAAGATTATGAACATTGGTGCTCCGGTAGAAAATATATGGATGGTTCTGGAACCCAGGATTGTAGGTGTTGGAGTATGGGTCATTCTGCCTATAAGCTTGTAAGGCATTAACTTGTTCCACGGAACTCCTGCAATCTTGCTCCCAATGACCTACAATTCCACAATTTTCACAGAAAGCCTCATTAGAATTATTATTAAATGCATAAACATTAGCTATATTTGCAGTACTAAGATTGTCTAATTTCTGACAAATAGAGGTTAATTAAGCTTGCAAAAAGGATACAGAGTCGACACTATGTTTCCCTTTGTTAGTAAAGCCTCTAAGATTCCCACATTGGAAATTGTGGATTGCCATATCTTCAATAACTTGACTTGCATCATTAACATTAAGGTTCATAAATCTCCCACTGGCTGTAGAATCTAATATTGTTCTAGATGAATTACCAATCCCATTATAGAAAGCTTGGATCAACTGCCACTGCGCTAAATTATGGTGGGGACACTCCCTCATCTGCAGATCCTTGAATCTTTCCCAAGCCTCATATAAAGTTTCATTTGGCTCTTGGGCAAAGTTTTGAATTGTGCTTCTTAGCAAAGCTGTCCTCTCTGCAGGGTAATATTTATTATAGAAATTCAAAACAAGAGTCTCCTAGTTAGTTATACCAAGTGCAGTTTCAATCCATTATGCCATAATTTGGCTTTTCCACATAAAGAAAAAGGAAAAAGAATCTCCCTGATTTGGTCTTGTGTGACCCCAGCTTGCCTGATTGGTATTATAATATTGATAGTAGTCTGCAATATGAAGATTTGGGCCTTCACCCTTAGCTCCAATGAATTGCTTCCTTTCTATCATCGTGATAAATTGGGGTTTAATCTCGAATTTCACTCCATCAAGAGCCGGAATGGGAGTAAGGTGTGGAATATCTGTCAGCGACGGCTGCGAATAATCGCTGAGCTTATTAGGTGTTGTCATCTCTGATTCTGAATCCAAAGGAACTTCTGAATCACTAGAATCAGTTGGAGGGTCTATGTGATTATCGTTACCCCCAGAACCCGCCAGGATTTTCCTGTAAAGATTCTTTTGTCTGTGAAAAGAGCGTTCGATCTCAAGATCGAATGGGATATAACCTGATCTGGAACACCTGGGCATAAACAAAGAACTAAATAGAAAATATGAGACTTGCCTCAAAGAATTGACGTTCTTAGAAATAAAAATAAAATTGTTTCCCCGGCAACGACGCCAAAATTTGACAAGCTTGAGTCGTATCACCTAATCAAAAGTTATTCCTAAAACCACTAACTAATAATATATATGGAAGTACGGTCGAATCCATAGGGAAACAAGTCTTTTTATTCCTAATTAATTAAAAGTAATCTAAATTATTAAGTAACCAATTTGTTATTATTAAAGGGAACTAAACTACTAAGATTAAGGATAGGGAAAATCAATGAATAAAAGGCCTAGGGCATATGTTCACCAATAAATAATATTCCAGGGTAAAACACGATAATCAATCATCAATGCATCAATTAATCAGATCATAAAGGGCTTTTGCTACGTATTACAATCACAGAATTAATCTACCGGTATTAAATCTCATCTCTCGAATTAACCATTTATAAATTAACCTGCCAATTGAAGCTGAGCCTAAATATTAATTCTCATCTCTCAAATCTCAAATCAATATTGCAAACTCATACATAAAAGATCTGCGCAAATCTAGTTGCATAGCATTAAATCAATCAATGAGAAATTAATCAAGCATTGATAATAAACAACAATAAATTACCCCATCATATTATTTATGGATCCCCACAAACCCCTGAAAGAAAACTACTCACACATAATTAAATCTAAACTAAACAAAGAAATTACAAAAAACATGATGAATAAAAAAAATAGAATTACTGAAATTAATAAAGAAGAAATCGTTACCAAAATTAATGTAATTAAAGAGTTGAATCAAGAACAAAGTATAGAGTTGTAGAGAGAGAAAATAATACTAAGTAGTGAGAGAAGGTCTAAGAGAAGAGAATAATCGTATTAAAATGTATTCATACTAAGCTCCTAAAATCCTAATTAGAAACTAAGTAAAAATCGCCAGAAACAAGCTTTTTAAAACACGCTCCCGATCGGAAGAGGCACCGCCCGATCGGGCCCGCCTTTTTCCATCAGGTGCATCTCTCGCGCCAGGCCGAGCGCGAGATCTGGCGAAGGGTTGCTTCATTCTTTTTCTGCCCCGCCCGGCAGGGCGTACCTTCGTGCGAGACCAAATTGGCCGGGTGAAGCTCTTGGGCTATCTTGAACTCTTGATTGGGCTCTGATCCTTGAGCCCAATCCGGATTTCCTCTTCGGGTCTTGAACACTCGGTCCAAATGCCTCGATATCACATATGTCGAGCCCTTAATCACCGGTTTGATGACTCTAACCGGCCTTGGGCTATGGAAGATGGTCGTGCTCCTCCAATGCTCGTAGTCGCTCCATAAAATCCCTGGAAAATGCTCTAAAAGTAAAAATCCCTACAAAACTCAACCAAAACTACGAAAACACTAGAAAACACAAATTAGTAATAAAAATGGCTCTAAAGAGCCAAAAAAGCTACCAATTATGACCAAGGGACGGGGGTAAAATACTATATAAAATAGACATATCACCTTACTAGGGTTATTCCAAGCATTTGGTGGGAGCTAACTCCTGCCTTCTTGCCAGTATTGAAATCAATGTGCTTTCTAGCCTTGCCAGAAACATCCCCCCGATCTTTCTTCTAAAGCTTGGGGTCTGGCTTTACAGTAGGAGAAGCCTTAGACGAGCCGCCTTGCATCAAATCAAAAAAGTTAGGACCACAGGCAGTGCTAAAGCACTTCTATACATTTATAAGTTTTTAAATTTTGTACCTTAGGAGCCCTGCCCTCTTCAAGCTCCTCATTTCTCCGTTTGCCCAAAACGGACGAACGATATTGGGTGGCTGAAAGAGCAGTCAGCTTCTTTGTGGCTGAGAGTTTTTCCATGGAAACATCTGCACCAAGAAAACAAGAGTTAAAAACAAACAAATATAATCAAGTTCCAGCAAAATAATTAAATCAAGCGGCCTACGACCTCTCGGCCTCTCCAAACTAAGACCACAAGCGGCCAAGTACTTCCCATCAGATGGTCCCTCATGACGAGGAATGTAGATTTGAGGGGTTACCTCCTTCCCCCCTTCTGTTCATTTATCCGAACGAAAATTATAAAAAGGCCACGGTCTAGAATTGGCTCCAGCGCCTTTCTTGGGACAGGCGGCAGGGCCTTCTTCCCAGCAAGAAGAGGAGGGTTCTGGTTCCACTAGTTGTATTTCTTGTTGCATAGGTGTAGGGAATATTTCAAGCGTTAACCCCTAACTTGAACCCCACTGTGATCATACACTAAAGTACCGTGGCATCCAAAGGGAAAGAAGACAGTGCAAAAGAGTCGCCAACAAGTTTTTTTTAGGAACTTGTAAACCGTTCGCCCTTAAAGATCTAAGAGATCGTCAACTCCGTAAGGTCTTGAACCAAATAGGGTTCGGGGATGAAGGTACAAATCCAACCTAAAAGAGATTGAACCTGCCCTAATAATAGGCCTCTACTTTATTCTGATCGTATTTATGTGCGCTTTCTAACTAACATGCAATCATTAGGATTACCCCTAAACCTGTTTATCTATGTTGGTTGAATATTAATGCACAAATATATCTATTATTGGCGATCACTTGAATTATAATCAAATTAACCCTAAATAAGATTATTAATTATCTTATATAAGTGTGATTATAAGTACAAATTCCCTTTAAACATGCATAAAAGGTGTGATCAAGCAATAACAATAAAATCAAGCAACATAATAATCATCATAATAATCATAATAATAATAATAACCATCATGTTAAAGTATAATAACAAGATCCTACGCATGATACTAACAAGATTAATAACAAACCCTAGCATGTCACTAAACAATAAAAATCAAAGCTTTAGCCCTAACATGATACTAACAATCATAAATATTAGGAAGAACATAAAAGGCATCATACTTTTAATCATAATTGATATTAAAGTTACCCTAGACATGATACTAGGAATATCATAATAACAATCTAAGCATGATTTCTACATCATAATATCAATTAAACCATTAAAGTACTTACTTGGATGCCTCGTACCTCTTTCTAATAAAAATATACACACGTTAGTAAATTCAAGGAAAATAATAAAACAAACAATTAAATTAAATAATTGAAAGAGAGATTTAGGACCAAACCCTCAGAAATTAAAACCTTTCACGTCTAGGGCGAAGGCAACTTCGAATATGGCTAGGTGTTTCTAAATCTAATGAATGCGGAATTTTTATTTTTGAGAGAAGGCTAGTTTATAAAAGAGAAAGAGATAGTAATCAAGAAAATCTTGATGAGAGTTGCTGAATCAAAACGGAGTTTTTAGGAAGCTATTTATAGAAAAAATCAGCCAAAAAGATAAAACATCAAAAACAGAGTTCTGACGCGAAAAACCAAGTTAGCGCCAGGCGCTAAGGATAGCGCCAAGCGTAGCATCAGGCGCTACAGCTGGCGTTTGGCGCTAACTAAGAAATTGACGCGTTTTCTTAAAATCAGATAGAAATTGCCGTACAGGAGGATAAAATCGTATTTTCCTCAACAATGTTCTTTTATTCTGATTAAAACTCTAAATAGTCAACAAAAGTCAATTTATCAATGCTAATTAAATTAGGAATGAAAAGAACATTCTAGAAGAATCTAGAAGACTAAAACCATTCTTAATTGCATTAGGAATGATAAATCCATATTAGGCCCTCCTCTAGATCATTGGGCCGCATATAAGGCTCAAACCGGGCCCAGTTTAGTAATTTGGCCATAACTTCTTCGTCATTTATCGGAATTGGGCTTATAATATATCGTTTGAAAGCCCTTTTCAAGCCCCATCCAACTACACTATTATTGGACCCATATCATGGACCAACCAAACTGGATTGGCTATTTTCTTAAAATAGGTTTTCAAAAACAGAGAGAAGAGGAAAGAAATTAAAACTTTCCGCAACACTAAACTTTCCACACTTTCACTTCATTCGATCATGATTCAACGTGAAAGGTACTCATCACTGGGTTTGGTTTTGGGGAGACACAAATGGGTGTCTACAGAAGCCCCCACTTTGACTGATTTTGGAGAAACGCAAGTTTTGAAAACAAAAGTCAAAGTATCGATAGGGACGGAGAATGATTAAGAACGTTCTGCGATCCTAAATCACTCTTGCAACGCCGATACCTGCAAACTAGCGTTAGTTAAACAGATAAAAGAGTTAAGAAACACGTATCTTGCACTGTTGAGCACACATCTCTGAAAGTATCTGATTTGCTGCTGCATTACTGTTGTTTTGATGGCCTCTTGCCAAGAGAATGTCATCCCGCTTGAAAACTGCTACGCTTGTAACTGTCTCCAATATCGAAGATTGCTTTGCTTGAAACGACCTTCTTCCGCTTTGATTATATTCCACAAACCAGGGAACACTATTGCTTCGCTTGAAATAATCCTCTTCTGCTTTGTGACCATCTTCCACGTCTAAGGGAACATGATCGAAGACAACTTCGCTTGAAATCACCTTCAGTTGTTTTTTACAACTCTCCACAATCTAGGGAACGCTGTCGAAAATATCCTCGCTTGAAGTTATCCTCACTTATTGCGATAATTTTCCAAAGAAAATTACTGAAGATCTCCGCTTGTCGATCTTTAAAAGTTCGTTTGAACTTTGCTTCCGCTATGCCTGTACGTCGGCGCTTTTGCTTCTTTGAACCTGTATGTTGGTGCCCTTTGCTGAATTACGAACCAGTATGTCGGCGCATTTTACGATGAGCCAATGCTAAGGCGCTTTAAGCTAAGTGAGACGATCTTTCATCAGGTCAATCACTTTGTGTAATCAAGTCGATTACTAAAAATCGTGTCAAATTGCTTAGAGGGGCTAATTGGCGTACCAAGGAACTCAAAATATATTGCAAAAAGGTTAGAACAACCGTACTAAGTGGCTGAATGTTCTGGCGCCGCTGAAAAAACATCAGCGCCAATTAACTGGCTGTAGCGCCAGACGCTGGAGCTAGCGCCAGGCACTAAAGCCTATCTGCCGACGCCAAGGTCTGGCGCTTGGTGCTAGAGTCGGGTTTTCCTTAAATACCCTTCTCTTCCTCATTTTTGCTGCTGCTCGTCGCGTTTCTTGCTCGAGAATTCTCAGAACTTCATTTGCTTCGTTCTTTCTCATTTCTCAACCAAATTTGCTCAAATTTGTTGCAAATCAAAGCTTATTCCATCCATTTTCCCGATCTATGTAAGTTTCCTTCAAACTCATACCGATTTTGATGAATTTTGCATGTGTATATTCTCAAATTTCTTGAAATTTGAAACTTAGAATGCTTAATTCTCTTTGTTTATCAAATTTTATGCCATGAAATTGCTTGATTATATTTATACATTGCATTGGGGGTAATTTGAGACTTGTTTGACTCAATTTGGTGAAGAAATGAACAAATTGCCATTGTTGAACCTTTTGAGGTCGGGAATACAATGTGGCTCGTTCTTGATGTTTTTGCTAGCAATTCTTGCCCAATTTGTCACAATAATTACTATAGTATTGCAAGAAATTTTTTGATTGCTGGCAAAATGTCGTTATGCTCTATTTGAATTTGTACTCTGTTTTAGTACTACGTACTCTGTTTTTCTTTTTTTTGCGAACATAGTATCATGCGGCTAGGCGAACCTTAGAAACTATAGAACCTTAATTTATGAAAAGTCTTCACAATGTAGCATCGCTAGACAGCGAGGTTCCGGTTCACGATCCCGAGACGTTCGACGAGAGCATGAGCCCGTAGAGGACGATGTCGAGTCGTCCACTTCGCTTGGTCGACTCCCCGAGTGGGATGAGCGGACCTTGTACTTTTCTCCCGTCCACCACATTTCTGAGAGGGTGAGACGAGGCATCACTGTTGGGAGAACGCACTGCCATGGTTTCGGCTGTGACGGCTTGGGCGATCTGTACAAGATGTACATCGCCAGAGACAATCAGACGAGACTTCTATGGGAGTCTTGCGGTCTTACTGCGCTGTTCGAGACCTCCAAGGCAATGGTTGCCTCTAGCGGGGGTCACCATGTAGTTCGTTCTCTGGTGGAGTTTTTTTGGGACACCACCAACACTTTCCACTTTCCCTGGAGTAAGATGATGGTCACTCCTACCGACTTCAGTCTCATCACAAGACTGGAATTTAGCTTCGTGCCACTGTCGTTCGACAATGGGATTGACGCCTTTTCTCCTGAGGTCGAGGAGCTATTGGGTTCAATTGCTATTCGGACTCGATCTGAGGTAGAGTCGACTCAGTTCAGTGCTAGGGGGATTCGCCGCTCGACTCTAGCAGCGGCTTTTGACGATGATGCGACTACCCGAGAGCATCGGGTGCGCATCTTTGCATTTATTTTGCTGTCAAGGACGTTCTCCCCTTACAAGGGTAGTAGGGCGCTGCTTTAATACCTTCCTGCTATCCGCGATCTACACCGGATTGGGACTTATGACTGGGCTAGCTTGGCCTATGCTGATTTCATTCGAGCGCTGCAGGACTCGTGTCGACATCGATCCTTTGGGTCGAATGTTGCTTTGTCCGGCTTTTGGAGGGTCGTAGAGGTAAACCTTATTCCCTATAAATTTTAGCTCTATATTTTAGTTAGCATTCACTAATAACTTTAGTTTCTTGTAGATCTGGTTCTACGAGCACTTCCCCTCAGCTGCACCGGCGAGACTGTCACCGCGCAGGTTTCTAGTTAGTGCATCCTGGGGCAGCCGTCGTGTGGGAATGTCCACTGCCTATGTCCGAGATTGGATCATCTCGGTATGATTCTTTTCTTATTTGAAATTTTGTGATGCCTTAGATAGATTCTTGCCTGATTGTCGCTCTTTGCAGGAGCCTAAGGTGATGTACCGACCGTGGGTTGACCTGGCAGTCCCTGGGTTAGCCGCGTAGTATTCTGTTGAGCGTCACTATTTCTTAAGGACCTATGGAGCGACTGCGTACCTTGGAGAGAGGGTTGCTATTCAGCATTCCTCTGATACCTTTGTCGTTCCTGCTCCTCCCCCACGTCACATGTTTAACGCCACGAGGTTGGTGAGCATGTAAGAGGGAGTTGGTACCCTTTAGCGATTTTACACGATCCCTAGGTGATGCTATGAAGAGGAGCTACTGTCGTTGTTAGCTCCAGTTCCCGTACCTGCTGAGGATGTGGCGGTACGATTTTTCAGCTTTTACCTTTCGTTAAGTAGCCCCCAAGTAATGCTTTACTGATTTTGTTTTACCTTGTCAGGACGATGCTGCTGAGTTCGTGCCACCCCGTATGTCTATCCATTATCAGGGGACATATGGGCCGATTGAGGAGATGATTCCTCCGGCTCCTGAGGACGAGCGCTTCGTGGAGCAGTCGATTCCTCGCCACCAAACTCGGGTAAGCTTGTTTACTTGCAACTTTTGTCCATATATGTTATGCATGTTTACTGACTTATATCTTTGACAGTTCTCACGCAAGGTGGTTTCGGCGATGGCACAATGCATAGATGCCTTCCAGAGCCAGCTTGTCCGGATGAGGAACGTGGCTACCTGCCGTCGAGACGACGCCGTTCAGGAGGTAGTCTTCCCTTCTTATGTTTTGCATTACCGCTTTGATTTTTCCTGTTTCTTATTTTAATTTCTTTTACAGGGTCAGCCCATTCCTTCTCGTACCCGCATGAGACATGAGGTGCAGAGGGATCCGGCGAGGTCTAGCTCGAGACGTCGCCGCACTACTTCGGGAGGTAGGGGCGGTCACTCTGAGGCTGCCCGTACTGAGGCGGTAGAGGGCTCAAGTTCTTCCTTTGAGGGTGCACATGCTGCGCCGGTAGGCCAGGGAGAGGTTACCTCGGCTCTTAGAGATGGTGGGATGTACGAGGTTGGCTCGTCATCGCAGCAGCCTCCATTTCCTCAGCCTCAGGTTGATCTCGGGTGGACGGGTCCTACGTTGAGCTTTCCTCCTCCCGCGGAAACTGGAGATGATGTTGGAGCTGGAGCCGGAGCAGGTGGAGAGGCTACTCCTCGTACAGTGGAGTTTTATGCGATGATGGGTTTACGTCCCCCAGCGCCGTAGTTTGTTCCTGTGCTTTTTTATTATTTATTTTGAATTTGTATAGAACTTTGCCTTTTAGTTAGACTCATTTTTTTAGACATACTTGTATATACATACTATTATGAGTTTATTTTATTTATCATTTTTTTTCATTTATTATTTATAATTATGTGCAAGTTTGTGTGTGCAAGGAAATGTGACAAATAATTTTGCGCAAAAATTCCGTCATTTTTATTATTGATGAAGGGTATCCGACTTTCTCCCCCAAAAAGAAAAAAATGAAAAAAGGAAAAGTCAAATAAAATATCGAATTTATAAAAATTTGGAAATTAGTCTAAATAAAATCCAAAAAATAATATAATAATTAATATAATAGCTATATTAATTGAATATATATTTTTTTTAAAAAAGATAAGGAAACCGTAAAGTCATTAGCAGACTCGAATTAAGTTAAAAACGCGTTTTTAGAAAGCGCGTACGATGAGGCAAATTGGCGCCAGCTGGCACCACGCATTTTGGTGTAGCGCCAGGCACTACACAGCGTTTGGCACCAGGCTCTGGCGTCAGGCGCTAATAGCTGGCGTCTGGCGCTAAATAGCGCTGACTTCGAATCCTTCCCAGATTAAAACTGCTCCAATTTTGTGCATAAATAGCCCCCTGCCCAGCCGATTCTCTTCATAATTTCAGCAGATAAAATATTTCTTAGTTTTTAGAAATAAATATCATGTCTCTAGTCACCAGAACTTTTACCAATTACACCCATGGATGGTGTCGGTCTCTTAACACCAAAGAAAGAAAAGAATTAGATGTGTTTCACTTGGGGGGTATTTATGGTAGCAAAGGGGTAGATCTTGACTCAAATTTTATTCATACCGCTCTAGAATATTGGGATGTAGATACTCATTGCTTTATAATAGGGTATGATGAAATTAGCCCTTTGCCGAAAGAATTTGGTGCAATTTTAGGTTTCCCTGCAATAGATCTTGTAGTAATCCCTAGAATAGATACATATTATTATAAGGATTTTGAACGCTTCTTCAATTTAAAAGACAGGGATCTATCAAAAATAGTAGATGGAAATATAGTTAATTTGAAAGAATTTGCACGCTACTATTTTGATAGACCTTATTCTTAATCTTTCCATGTTTATAGAAGAAGGGCTTTTTTATTTTGTATGCTTAATCAATTTTTTCTTACTAGTGGTAAAAATAATGAGGGTCAATCAATTATAACCACTGTATTAGAACAAATTGAATCAGGGAGAAATCCAATGCCTTTAATAGTTGAAGAGACTATGATTATTCTAGATGAATTAAAGAGGAATCCAAAAGCACATTTTCGGGGCTCTCTAATTTTATTATAGGTAGAAAAATAATATTTTTAATTACAGAAATCTAAAATATATTTTTGTATAGTAATAATAATTTATTTGCATTGCAATTTTTTTACAGATGTGGCTAATGGAAAGACTGGAATTAATTAGCCCTCCAGACAACATTGAGAAGTACACTACAAATTGCTTCGTGAGGAGGAAGAAACGCTTCTCTAAGATGGGGCGCCACGAATGGAAGAGGGTCTTCGAATCCTGCAATTTTTCCATCAAGTGGGTCATCCTTTGGTGGAAAATAGAAAAGATGGTTGGTGTCAACAAGCAACCTTTCTGCCGTCTTCCAAGCTTGTCTCGTATGACTTTTTATTATCCTTCTAGGGTAAAAAGATAATACGGCCTACTTCAGACTATTCCTTCTGGAGATCTTCGTCCTCCCTACGAGTTCCCTGTCTCCCAAGAAGTAGACAAGTTTTATGCTTATTGGAGTGTCAGACCTTTATGGGAAGTAATTACCCAAAAAGGTTCCTCCTTCCTTGCCCAATGATGTGAAAAAATGGCTTCTGAAGAAACCTTCAAAGGACGTGAAGAAAAATCAAAGCAAAACTGATGTGAAGAGTCGTCTAGGTGAAAAAGTGATTCCTATTAAGGAACGCTTAGGTGAAAGAATTGAGTTCAAAACACCTACAATGCCTAGGAAGAAAAGTACTGCAAAAGATAAGGGAAAAAGGAAAGCTGACACCACATAAAGGAAACCTTGGGTAGAAAAGAAGCATGGAGTCCTAGCTGAAGGGGAAACTATCTACTCCAAGATTAAATGTAGGTCCTCTAAAGGATGCTTACTAGCTAAGGTTATGGATGAGGAGGAGGAAGCAGGAAAAGGGCTAAGAAAGAGAAAGAAGATTAAGAGCATTGCTTAATTTCCAATTATTAGACTTAGTTTATTTTTTTATTTAAAGTTAATTTATTTAAGCTTTAATTAAATTCCATCAATAATGTAATTTATTTTATTAATGAAATTCAAGCTTTTAATTAAATTATTTACTTTAAATTTATTTTATTAAAGCAATGAAAACCGAAAGAATTAATTTTCCAGAAATTTTTCGAGTACGGAAGTCGAAAATTTTCCGAAAAACACCGAAATATTCCCAGAATTTTAACTGTTAATTGGCGCCACCGATCTGAGACTTACGCCGGTTGCGGCAGTCTGGCGTCAGGAGACAGTTGCTGTCGTCTGGCGCGCTGATGGTCATCGGCTGGCGCCAGAGTTTTTTCTGTGACGCCGATGTTCCGTCGATCTTCTTTCGAATTTTTAATTATTTCTGGGATGCGAGATTTTAGAAAAATAAAGTGGCCGCACCCGTAAAGGGTTGCCTACGTATCCTTTCTTAAGGAATCAGGCCAAACGTAGCTCTCTTGAGTATCCTGCTCAAGTAATTATGGGTAATATTTCTTAAGTTGGTCAAGATTTGTCATGTTCGAAAACTCATTGCCATCCATATCAGTTAATTTTGTTGCACCTCCTAACAGGATTGTTTTGACAATGTAGGGTCCAGATCAATTAGGTCTAAATTTTCCCCTTGGATCTAAAACATTTTTCCTTAATGCTTTTAACACCAAGTCTCCTACTTTGATGTTTCTTGTCTTGACCTTCTTATTAAAATGTCTAGCCATACGAGTTTGATAACACTGAGTGTGATGTAGAACTTCTAGTCGCTTTTCATCGAGTAGAATTAATTCTTCATATCTTGCCCTAGTCCATTCAACTTCATCGAGTTTGCTCTCTAATGCAATGCGTAGAGATGGAATCTCTAATTCAACAGGTTGTACGGCATCCATTCCATTTACCAAGGAAAATAGCGTATTTTCTGTTGATGTGCGAATTGACGTGTGGTAACCCCACAATGCGAAGTGAAGCTTGTCAGGCCAATTCTTATAATTTTCCGTAATTTTCTCGATGATAGTCTTTAAATTTTTATTAGCTGCCTCAACTACTCCATTTGCTTGAGGTCTATAAGGGGAAGAATGATGATGTTGAATGCCATAATTTTTGTAGAAATTCTTCACATTCGGCTTGAAAGTGAGTTCCATTGTCACTTATCATTTCATGTGGGACTCTGTATTGACAAATAATATTTCTCTCGATAAAGAGTGCTACATGTTTTGCAGTGAGTTTAGCGTATGATTGCGCTTCAACCCACTTTGTGAAGTAATCAATTGCTACTAGGATATATTCGTGGCCACCTGTTCCTGGGGGAGTGATTTTGCCGATGATGTCAATTCCCCATGTAGAGAATGGCCATGGCGACGTGTAGGTGTAGAGCAAGGATGGAGGAACATGTTGTAAGTTGGCATAGATTTGACACTTAGGGCATCTTTTCACGTATTGATAGTAATACCTATTCATTGTAGTCTAATAATATCCTTCTCGCATTATCTTTTGGACTAACATTTTGCCATTTATGTGAGTGCCACAGATTCCTTCGTGTACTATCCTCATTGCTCTTTGGGCATCCTTTTTTCCTACACATAAGAGATCTCGGCCCTGAGGTACCCTTTTATGTATCTCATTGTCTATGAGTACATATTGGGAAGCCAAGAGTCTTAAACCTCGTTTTGCTCTTTTGTTAGCATGGGGAGGGTATTCTCCTTTGGTGACATAATTGAGTATATCCGTGTACCACGGTTCTTCTTCTTCGTCTTGGACTACCTCATCATCTTCTATAGCCTGGATGTATGCTGGTTTGTGCCTTTTTTCTATAGTTAGAGGCATTTGCTCGATTTCCGTGAGAATCCTAACCATCGAGGCTAGTCCTGTCAAGGCATCAGCAAATTGATTTTCTTCCCTAGGTAGATAAGTGTATTCTACCTTCTCTAACTGATTAGCAAGAGTTTCCAGATAGGTTTGGTAAGGGGCTAGACTTTCGCTCCTTACTTTCCACCTTTTGGATATTTTATTGATGATTAATGAAGAGTCTCCGAATATCCGTAACTTTTTCACTCCCAATGCTAAAGCTTTTTCAAGGCCTACCACACATGCTTGGTATTCAGCACCGTTGTTGGTAACGTCAAAGTCAAGCTTTATGGAGATTGGGACATGCTCTTCTTTAGGTGACACTAGTAATACTCCAACGCCACACCCCTTTTGGTTTGAGGCTCTGTCGAAGTATAAGGTCTAAGTATCATCTTCAGTAACCATCAAGTCTTCATCTGGAAATTCATTGTCTTGTATCGGCGT
The DNA here is from genome assembly GCF_948465745.1 of Chenopodium album. Taxonomy (NCBI): domain Eukaryota; kingdom Viridiplantae; phylum Streptophyta; class Magnoliopsida; order Caryophyllales; family Amaranthaceae; genus Chenopodium; species Chenopodium album. Next base: position 56,447,688 of record NC_137839.1, read on the forward strand.
CGAGTCTTCTATTGGAAAGTTTGCTAGAAAGTCTGACACCACAGATCCTTTGATAGCTTTTTGCGGAATAAACCTTACATCAAACTGGGCTAAATTGACTATCCATCTCGATATGCGTCCATTGAGTGTAAATTTCACGAATAGATACTTGAGTGGATCTAATCGGGAGACTACAAAGACGGTATGCACTAGCATGTAATGTCTTAACTTGGTTGTGGCCCACACCAAGGCGAGGCACAATTTCTCAAGTGGTGTATAACATGCTTCATATTCGAGCATTTTTTTGCTTAGTTAGTAGATTGCGTTTTCTTTGCCTTCTACTTCTTGTGCTAGCATAGCTCCCATTGTCTCTTTGGTAACTGTTAAGTACAACCTAAGAGGTATTCCCGGAAGTGCTGGTGCTAATACGTACGGGAGGATTTGCGAGATAGGCTTTGATCTTTTCAAAGGCTTTTTGACACTCGTCATCCCATATTACTGGTACATTTTTCTTAAGATTTTTAAATATTGGTTCACATATCGTCGTCAATTTTGATATGAACCTACTTATGTATTGCAACCGGCCAATAAATCCTCGAATCTGCTTCTCAGTTTTGGGCGGTGGCATTGACATGATTGCTTTGATTTTGGTTGGGTCTATCTCTATTCCTCTAGATCTTATGACATAACCCAAAAGCTTGCCTGAGTTGACTCCAAAAGCACACTTAGATGGGTTCAACCTCATATTATATTTTCTCGGCCTTTCGAAAAATTTTCTTAAGGCTACTTGATGGCCTGGGCGGTCTTTTGATTTTACAATCATGTCGTCCACATACACTTCGACTTCTTTATGCATCATGTCATGGAGTAAGGCAGTCGCTGCACGTTGGTAAGTGGCACCCGCGTTTTTCATCCCGAATGGCATTACCGTGTAGCAGTAAGTGCCCCATGGTGTTATGAAGGTTGTTTTCTCCATGTCTTCTTCCGCCATGAGAATCTGATTATAACCTGCGTATCCATCCATGAACGAGAGAAGTGCGTGATTTGCTGTGTTATCCACCAGAATATCGATGTGTGGTAAAGGGAAGTCGTCCTTTGGACTTGCCTTATTTAGATCTCGATAGTCGACGCACATTCTTACCCTTCCATCTTTTTTCGGAACTGGGACGACGATGGCGACCCGTTCAGGGTATTTAGATACCTTGATGAAACCTGCAGTTATTTGTTTTTGGACCTCTTCTTTTATTTTAAGAGCTACGTCGGGTTTCATTAGACGCAACTTTTGTTTTACAGGTTTCATTCCTTGAATTAGTGGTATAGTGTGTTGAGCTATTTCTTTATTAATGCCTGGCATATCTTCGTATGACCAAGCAAATACATCGATAAATTCTTTAAGTAAGTTAATTAAATCGGTTCTTTCTTGTTCATTAAGTGTTAGTCCGATTTTAACTTCTCTTTTATTGGTTGAATAATTTGAGATATCAACTGTTTCAGTATCTTCAATTACCAGTGTTTTCTTTTCGTGTGTTTCCATTACTTTAATAAGTTCTTTGTTTTTTTCATTTTTAGTTAAACAATGCTCGTCATCTTGGGTTAGAGAAGAACACAAGAATTAAGGAGAAGAAGATATATTATTGTACTCTGAGATCATTACATCAAAGAGTGATATGTCCTCAGGGACTTGATCACTAACTATTCTAGGAGAGGAGATAGAAGGGGAAGGTGCTACTACTAAAGACCTAGATGACTCTATAGGGAGAGACTCTGACTCTGACTCATACGACTCTTTGAATATTGGTCCTTGCCCTGTCGTGATAGATATCTTCCTTCCACTTAGAGTAGTCACCTTGACGGTCTTGCGCCACCCTTGTAGTGATCCTTCCGCTGGAGTAATTAGCTTCAAGGGATCAAAGCTTTCGCTTTGTAGGATTGTTTAAATGAGCGAGGAGTTATCCTCTTTTTAAGTTGGCTCATTCTTTTCTCGCCCAAATAATAATAATCCCATGACGTTAAAGTCAAAGCATGGGGGTGCTTTCTCCTTATGGACAGGAGTTGGGATTTCATTTGCGAAATAACAAAATAAGATAATTTCAAATCCCAGTTGCCTTATGCCGTTTACGACAAATGGTTCGGGAAATTCATGGCATGGATAGTCCTCTCCTTCTTTTATGAATTGACCGTTAAGGGTGAGAGGGTACTGATCCATTAGGATTTCTTTCTTTTGAGTGCGAGTGTCCCTACGTGCCTTTGATTTTACCAGGGCTTGCTTGAGATCTTTCCGAGTCGGTTCGAAACCAAGTCCAAAAGTGTCTAATTTAGGGAGGCCAGGTGACTCCAACGGTTTTGCTATTCCTTTCTTCTTTCCTAGGGTCATCCCAGGGAAATGTCCTTGTTTCTTCAAAATAGCATTTACAATCATGTTGGAATGGGGGTCATGGCAAAGAGGGGTTCTTTCATCCTCCTGGATTAAGGAGACCTCTTCGTTAAAGCCCCATAAATCCTCATCATCCTCATCGTGCTCCACATTAATTATGGGATTTTCTATAGACTTGATTCTCATAGGTGAAGCGTCGATGGTGATAGGAATTCCCCCAACTATGGATTTTACTTGTTGGTGGAGAGATGAGGGGACGACCTTTAGGTCATGAAGCCAAGGGCGTCCCAACAGCAAATTGAATGAAGCTTTAATGTCTACTACTTGGAAAGTAGTAGCATGTTCTATTGCTTGCGCCGTTATATTCATGGTAATTTTACCAAGAGCTTGTCGACGAGTGTTGTTGTAGGCTCTTATTCCTTGTGTTGACAGAGTTAAATCTTCATCCCTTATGCCTAGAATCCTCGCAGTTCTAAGTGGACAGACGTTAATGGCTGATCCATTGTCTACAAGAGTCATAGGGACGTTCATTCTCTTGCAAACTACTGTGAGGTTTAATGCCTTATAGTGTTTGTCACCTTCTGGAGGTAAATCCTTGTCAGAAAAGGTAATCAAATTGATTGGACTAGGAAGATCACTCGTGAAGAAGTTAGCCAACCTCTCAGGAGTGGTGTCAGAATCTATCCCTATTTTGTCCAAGGCATTCATTACAGCCAACCTATGTTCTCGGGATGTTGCTAGAAGTTTCCATACTTGCATTTCAACTTTTGTTTTTTTGAACTGTTTGAAGATATCATTATCTTCAATGATAGGTATGGGAACTTGCTGCGTGGTTAGTGATAGGCGTATCGCGTAACTAACAAAAATAAACCTAACTAGACCACTACTATGTAGACGGGCAAGCAAGGGTCGGATCCCAAGAGACTATGGTTCAACCAATTAAATAGACTCAAGCAATTACCAAGCAAGTAACCAAATCAATAAATGAGAATCAATATCTAAAGGACTAGTCAAAACGATTAAATCTAAATAAGATGACAATTTAATGCTAAAAACATCCAAGATCAAGCTTCACCACGAATACAATTAATGCAATAGTCGTTCTACCCCTAACACATAATTTAATTGATTAAAGAGGAAAAGTAATCCATGAATAAAACCAATGGTCTCTCCCGAGTTATCAATGGCTTCTCTAATCACAATCAAGCCTACTTCCGTGGAATCATGTAAATTAAAGGCCTTAAGAACATTACTTTAACTTCCTAATCATCCATTCAACTACTCCCGTGATGAATTTCAAACCCTTAATTGTTTTATTCAAATCCGTCAAAACCCAACTCCCGTTGCGATTAAAGCAAAGGATTAATAACAATACCAATTATCCCTAATCTAGTATTGGCATAAGCATAATCAATTAAGCAAATCAATTACAATTATTATTAGAGAATTTAAAGAATTAAATCATGCATTAATCATATTCGGGTTCCGCTAGATCTTGGAGTAAAGAACTACTCTCACATATTAATGGAAGCAAAAACAATATTAAATGAAGAAAACATAATTAATAAGCAATTAAAAGTGAGAGAAGAAATAAAGATGAATACCAATTGCTTGAATGAAGAAAAGTACCAATTGTTGATGAACAAAGATCAAAACTTGAAAGTGCAAATTAATCTAGATCTAGAGAGAATATTAGGGTTCTAATAGTGTTTAAAAACTGCTAAGATAATAACTAAGTAAGTTTTAATCGGCTTTACAAAGGGGTATTTATATCCCTTAAAATAAGAAAACCCGAAAAAAACTGAAAATAGGATCCGCGAAACTCCGCCCGGTCAGACCGGGCAAAGCCGCCCGGTCGGGCGCGACCAACACTTTGGCTTTAAATACGATATCCTGTTTGCCCGGTCTGCCAGGGCAATGCCGCCCGGTCCGGGCGGACGGGGGCTGAACTTCTTCGCTTCTTTTCTTCTTCGCCCTGGCTACCAGGGCAATGTTGCCCTCCAGGGCGGACACGGGAAAAATCTCTTCCATCCTACTAAGCTCTCGTGGCAATCCAAAATGCGTCCAAATCATCCGAAAATCTTCATATGCCTGTAAAATCAATCAAATAGACCAAGCCACACTAGAGAAGAGGATATTAGCGAGAAATAGCTCCGTAGAGCTTAGAAATCACATAGAAATAGCTATAAACCGAGGGTAAAATGTGGTATAAAATGTGTACATCAAATTCCCCCAAGCTATCTTCTTGCTTGCCCTCAAGCAAGACAATCATTGATTAGTAACAACCAGATAAACATACTTCACCCCATAGTACATTTGAAAATATCATACTCAAAACCGAAATCGGACACGCAAGCATCTTAGCCAACCAATCACCTCATTCAGACTATCAATCAACCTGAATGGCCATCAAACAGAGCCAACCATGTACACATAAGGAATCGATGACTAGAATATCTCACTTAGTGGTCACTCTGCACAATTTTATGTGGCGAGCTAAAAATGAGCCCGATCTCTCTCCATCCCCACTAATAATTATAACCCCCCTAACTCACAACACTGGCGTGTTTAAAGGGTGATAATGCCGCTCAACCTAGTCAAAAGTCGACTCGAAATGTGACAAATACTCCAGCATTTTGACAAAAAACTTGTTTCACATGAACACAATACTATGCACGAAGGTCAGAAGGTCTTTTCAAGCTTGTAATGTAGGCCGGGTGAAAATGGGTAGGAAAAATTTGGAAAATGTAGGCAAATATAGTCTCTTAGGGAAGCCATAAAAAATGAACGATACAAATCAAAATCCCATCGAACTAATTCACAAGAATATACACTCCAAACATAACTTGAATTAAGAGCAACTACCACCTTATTCACCCTACATAACAATTCATCGCACTATTTTTATTTTTGAAGCTCTTTTATTTATCATTCAAGAAGCTGAAATTTTTTTCCTTTTCTTTTTTTTTTCTTTTTTCTTTTTTTTATTTCTTCTTTTTTTTTAACAATCTATAAGAGCTTAAAAATAGATCATATAACAAAATTTTCTAGAACCTTCAAGCTTCAAATTAAACTTCTCCAAAACATCATCACAAATCAAAGAGAACAACAAGATAGATGGCTCCCCCAAGCTAGACTTGGGATAAGTTACTAATTGGGGCCGATAGGTTAATTTTGTGACTTAGATGAGAAACATGGACAAGGCTGCAACATGGGTAAGCAAGAAGGGAACAGACATTTCTAAATTAATCTGGAGGCTACCTAATGAACATGGCCTTCGTCCTCCTCATCGTGCATGTGCAATGTATCATGACACACTACTAAAAGTCTCAAGTCAAAACTAAGATCAATGTCACACCAGGAACTAACACACATGAATGAATACTAAAGGCTCAAGCCTCACAGTTAACACAGTCAAGCTCCAGATTCATACACAGTTGAACAAAGTTGACTTCCATTAGGCCAAGACAATAAAAAATCAGATCATGATCATTTAATCCGCATTGCAAGTCTTTCAATCAGAATCAAGCCCAAAACCTTTTAATCATCAAGGAAAGGGGCACAGGGAAGTTGTTTACTAGTTGTTCATCATCATAATTCACTTTTTTTTTTTTTTAATTTATGAAAGCAATAAACTAAACTACCCAAAGCAATAAAATCTATCTAGCAAGACATAAGAGAAAAAGAGAACATACCAAAACAAAGGCTATATACATCCTCCCCCAAGCTACACTCGGCAATGCCCTCATTGCAACGAGGGGTAGGTAGTGCACTACTCGAGAACCTCAGGGACGGTTCTCATCATCGCTAACATCATCATCAGTTGCTCCATTTCCACCAGCAGAGTTCCCATCATCGGGAAGGACATACCAAGAAGGATGTTGGCCATCCCTGGGAATGTGACCTTGCCTGCAAAAAAAATCATATATAGGATACATACAAAGGCGAAGGTCGGTCTCTACGGTCTGAAGACGAGAGGAGAGGCCCTGCTGGGACAACTCGAGACCACGGATACCGGTCATGATGGCATCATGATCGGGGGGCAGAAGAAGAAGAAGCTCCTGTATCCGATCGCCTAGAGTAGGTCAAGGTGGTCATGACAGGGGCAATGGGAGGTATTGGCTGCCCCGGGGTCTCCAAGAGATAAGAAGGTTGATTAGGGTGGATCTTAGTGAGCTCGGGTGCAGGTAAAAAGATAGAACGAGAGGTTTTACCTATGAGCCATCGAATACTATTCGATTCTATGGAAATCCAACCCGCGGAAATGAAGTATTGTTGATCCAAGAGGGTAGGACCTACTACGGGTTGCTTGCTAGCCTCAACAAAACCTTCCTTGACCACTAAGTGTGTAACAAGGCCACCAAGAACTATAGGAATTTGAGTGTGTTCGCCATTGGCCTTGAGGGTGGTGAAAGTACAACTTTGTTTCCTAAGGTGGAGGGCGAAAAGGTGGGCTATGTTCATAGTGTAAGCATGTTCGGCGGGTTGTGTTTTCAAGTGACTACCCAAAATTGCCGCCTCATCAACTCTCACATTATGGGGCTCTATCCTCCCAAAAATGGTCCACCCCGTAGTACGGGTCCAAAACCGAAGGGCGGGTTGGTGAATTTTGTTAGCGGAAGCATGTTGCCAAGAGTCAATTTGTTCACCGGTTAAAGCTAACCAAAGATCCCCCGAAATTTAATGGTCCGGTTGAGATTGTAATCCATGTGATGGCAACCCAAATTTTCTAGCAAACCCATCTAAAGAAAGTCTATGGCTCTTGTTTAACAACCTATAGGAAACATATGTCACCAACCCATTCCTCCCCTTTTCAATTCCAAAAGAGCTCAAAAATTCAAGGGTTAGATCTTCATAAGTGTTATGAACCATATTGAATAATTGAGTCATACCAAGTTTTGAGAATAAAAGCTTACATTCATCATGAATTCCTAACTTAGCAAGAAAAGCATGATCAATAAAACGGGTAGGAATTACCTTTCGATGAATAAGCTCCAAAAATCTAACCTTTTGGTTGTGGAATTGCCGTACGAACTTGATATGTGGAAATTCCGGCACACTTTCAAGGTCCAAGGCCGGTTCTTAAGTTGCAATCCTACTCCTCTTCCTTGTAGCCATGGATGAATATTCAAGCTTTCTCTCTCTAGAAAAATATATGGGTATGGTGGAAAATTGATGGAGAAAAATGCAAAGAATGATGAAGAGGAAGTAGATGATGGGTAAAGATGTGAAATTTGGGGAAGATTTGGTAGTAGTTGATGATTGGAATTTGGGGTTAGGGTTTGGAAATTGGGGATTTTTTTAGAGGAGAGAGAGAGAGGAGTATGGGAAAAGAAGTAAAGGGGGAATAAGAAGAAGAGGAGTCCGGTTTTTCGGTTTTTTTTTTTTTTTCGAAAGTGGAGGCTCGCGCCCGGTAGGGCTTACTTGCCCGGTCAGCCCGGGCGGAGGGGGTTAAATTTTTATTTTTTAATTTTTATTTTTTTTTATTTTTTTTTATTTTCGGAGGTGGAGGCTCGCGCCCGGTAGGGCTTGATTGCCCGGTCAGCCCGGGCGGAGGGGGTTCTTCCTCTCCGTTCTTTTTCTTCCCTTCTTTTTTCTTCGGTGCGGCTCGCGCCCGGTAGGGCGGGATTTCCCGGTCTGACCGGGTGGAGGGAGGTCGGAATTTCTCTCCTCCTTTTCTCTTGCTGCTTCTCGCGCCCGGTAGGTCAACGTTGCCCGGGCTAACCTGGCAATGAAGCTTTTAATTGTTATCGCCCCATTCCCTTAGCTCTTCACCTACATAACCATTTTTAACGATGAGTATGGCACTGTAATTCTCTTGTCATTCTCTTAGACAGGAAAATTAAGAAAAAAGAAAAATTAAAGTAAAATGAAAATAAAAATAAAATAAAAATAAAATAAAAATAAAAATAAAATAAAGGCGGGTTGCCTCCCGTAAGCGCTTGTTTATATGGTCATAAGCTCGACCACCTTTTTGCTCAACTTTCTTTTGCCGGATTAGAGAGCGTGATGTTTACTCTCTCATCGATTGGGTCACCAACTCGGTAGTGTTTTAATCTTTGGCCATTCACCTTAAAAGTGTCACCATCCTTGTTCCATAGTTCAATGGTGCCATAGGGGTAGACTTTACAAATCTTGAATGGGCCCGACCACCTAGAACGAAGCTTACCGGAGAATAGCTTCAATCTTGAGTTGAATAAGAGGACTTGATCTCCTTCTTTGAATTCTCTTCTCATGAGACCCTTGTCATGCCACCTTTTTATTCTCTCCTTGTACAACTTTGAACTCTCATAAGCTTCAAGGCGAAGCTCATCTAGATCATTTAACTGTAACAATCTCTTTTCACCCGCTGCTTGAGCATCGAAATTTAAACTCTTGATGGCCCAGAATGCTCGGTGTTCTAGTTCGACGGGTAAGTGACATGCCTTTCCATACACCAATCTATATGGAGTGGTACCAATAGGTGTTTTGAATGCCGTTCGGTATGCCCATAGCGCATCATCGATCTTAACAGACCAATCCTTTCTTGTTCTAGCGACTGTTTTCTCCAAAATAGACTTTATTTCTCGGTTGGACACCTCAACTTGACCGCTAGTTTGTGGGTGATAGCCAATTCCAACCCTGTGTTGCACTCCATACTTTTTCAGCATTGCTTCAAACCGATTCTCCAAGAAATGTGTTCCCCTGTCACTGATTAACACACGTGGTAAACCAAAACGAGGAAAAATAACTTTCTTAAAGAACTTACTTACCACCCGAGCATCATTGGTTGGAGTAGCAATTGCTTCAACCCACTTTGAGACATAGTCAACGGCTACTAGAATATATCGATTACCATAGGAAGAAGGGAATGGTCCCATGAAATCTATCCCCCACACGTCAAACAACTCGACCTCGAGTATGTTATTGAGTGGCATCTCGTGCTTCCTTGAAATAGTACCGGTCCGTTGACAACGGTCACATGCTTTAACATAGGCATAGACATCCTTGAACAAAGTTGGCCAATAAAAACCACATTGTAAAATCTTTGCGGCCGTTTTTGTAGGACCTGCATGTCCACCACACGGTAAGTCATGGCAATGAGAAATAACATGGTTTACCTCACCTTCCGGGATACATCTTCTAATCATTGCATCTGCACACAATTTGTATAAAAATGGATCCTCCCAAAAATGTCTCTTGGCCTCATAAAAGAATTTCTTCTTTTGTTCAGATGAGTAGCCATAGGGCAATGTACCTGTGGACAAAAATTTAGCCAGATCAGCATACCAAGGTGATTCAATTTGAGAAAGTGCTAATAAATGTTCATCATGGAAAGAATCATCAATGGGGAGGTCATCTTCATCCCCCTTGTGAAGAAGGAGGCGAGAAAGATGGTCTGCAACGACATTCTCAGTCCCCTTCGTGTCCCTTATCTCAATGTCATAATCTTGCAATAGAAGGACCCATCGAATCAACCGTGGCTTGGCGTGACTCTTAGTCATCAGATATTTAAATGCGGCGTGATCTGTGTGAATTATCACCTTTGAGCCAACAAGGTATGAGTGAAACTTCTCTATTGCATAAATTACCGCTAGCATCTCTTTTTCAGTTGTGGCATAATTCATTTGAGCAGAATCAAGAGTTTTACTAGAGTAATAAATAACGTGGAGTTTTCTATCCTTCCGTTGCCCCAAGACGGCCCCTATCGCATAGTCACTAGCGTCACACATAATCTCGAATGGTAGGGTCCAATCCGGGGGTTGCATAACGGGAGCGGAGATCAAAGCTTCTTTCAACCTGTTAAAAGCTTCAAGACAAGCATCAGTAAATACAAATGGGGCATCTTTGGCCAAAAGCTCAGTTAGAGGTCTAGCGATTTTTGAAAAATCTTTAATAAATCGCCTATAAAATCCTGCATGACCAAGAAAGCTCCGAATTCCTTTTACAGAATTTGGAGGGGGTAATCGCTCAATGACCTCTATCTTTGCTTTATCAACCTCAATACCCTTATTTGACACCACATGGCCTAGAACGACTCCTTGTTGTACCATAAAATGGCAATTTTCCCATTTTAGAATTAAATTGACTTCTTTACATCTATGGAGCACCTTTTCCAAATTTTCAAGACATACATCAAAAGATGTTCCATAGACAGAGAAGTCATCCATAAAAACTTCCATTGAATTTTCAATAAGACCTGAGAAAATTGCCATCATACAACGTTGGAAAGTGGCTGGAGCATTACATAGTCCAAATGGCATTCTTCGATAGGCAAAGGTGCCATAGGGACATGTGAAAGTAGTCTTTTCCTGATCACATGGACGAATGGGAATTTGAAAGAAACCAGAATATCCGTCCAAGTAGCAGAAAAAGGAATGCTTAGCCAAACGTTCAAGCATCTGATCAATAAAGGGAAGGGGAAAATGGTCCTTCCGAGTTGCCTTATTCAATCTCCTGTAATCGATACACATTCGCCAACCTATAACAGTTCTAGTGGCGATTGGCTCACCCTTGTCATTCTTAACAACGGTCATACCTCCCTTCTTAGGGACTACTTGTACAGGGCTAACCCACTTACTATCTGAGATAGGGTAAATTATTCCTGCAACAAGCAATTTAAGAACCTCTTTTTTAACTACCTCCATCATATTTGGATTAAGTCGTCTTTGAGGTTCTATGGAGGAGGTATGATCGTCCTCAAGAATTATCTTATGCATACAGAATGAGGGATTAATACCCTTAATATCATCAATGATGTACCCAATGACACTTTTTTATTTTCTCAAAACGGTGAGTAGTTGCTCTAATTTTGTGTCATTAAGTTCAGCATTAACAATAACAGGATATGTATTAGTAGGACCAAGATATGCATATTTAAGAGTGGAGGGAAGGGGTTTCAACTCTACCTCGGGAGGCGTAGTACTCTCCCCAACACTTGATACACTAAGGACTTCCTTCACTAGAGCGGTGGTTGGATTTGCTTTTCCTTCCTCAAGTAGCCGCGTGTACTCCTTTGTTTCCCAATCTTCCTCACTGGTGCTTCCTACCAACACCGTTTCCAATGCATCGTCTTTCTTGATTAAGGGAAGTTGCTCACGTTCTAGATCATCAAGGACATCCACTTGGCAAATAGTCTCTCCCATGGAAGGAGTTCCCGTAGCGTTCAAGAGTGAATACTCCATTTTCTCGTCTCCCACCTCAAAAGTGATTTTTCCATTCTTCATATCAATGATTGCACCTGCAGTGGCTAAGAATGGTCTACCAAGTATAATAGGGACATGTGCATCCTCTTCCATCTCCATCACAACAAAATCACATGGGATAAAGAATTTTCCCACACGAAGAGGAACATCTTCAAGTATACCTAAGGGAAATTTAACCGTCCTATCTGCAAGTTGTAGAGACATGCGTGTAGGCTTTAGTTCACCCATTTGAAGCTTCTTGCAAATAGAGAGCGGCATGAGGCTCACACTTGCACCAAGATCACATAATGCCTTGTTGATCTCTATGTCCCCAAGCTTTACTGGAATTGAGTAGCTACCCGGATCACCTAATTTCTTAGGAAGTGTATTTTGCAAAATAGCACTACACTCTGCGTTCAACGCAACAGTAGCATTCTCCTCTAGCTTCTTCTTGTTAGAGAGCATGTCCTTCAAGAATTTTGCATAAGATGGCATCTCGGATATTGCATCTAAGAATGGAATGTTGATGTGAAGCTTCTTCAAAATATCGAGAAATTTTCCATACTTCTTCTCTAACTTAGCTTGGGCCAACCTTTGCGGGAAAGGAACTGTTGGCACATATGGGACAAGTGGTGGTGGAATTGATGCCCTTGATTCTTCCTCATTCGCGGTACCATCGACCACCTTCTCCTTTGGGACTACCCCGTCAACAACCTCCTTGGATGACTCTCTCATGGGAGGATCTTCCAATTGCTTTCCACTCCTCAAAGTCACAGTATTCATATGCCCTTTTGGTGGTTGCTCTGTTTGACCCGGAAAAGTGCCCGGAGTCTTCAAAGATTGGCCAACTTGATGAGCAAGTTGACTTATCTGATTTTCCATGAGCTTGTTCTGAGCTTGTAGTTGTTGGATGTTGTTGTTCGTTGTGGTAACGAAGTTCTCAAGCATTAGCTCAAGGTTGGATTTTTGTGGAGGTAGTTGCATAGGTTGTTGGACTAGAGGTGGTCTTGCTTGAAAACTGGGTGGAGCATTATAGTTATTGTTTCGAGGTGGTGGTGGAGGGGGATTTTGTTGAGCTTGGGTATTCTTGTAAGAGAAATTTGGGTGATGTTTCCAACCTTCATTGTATGTGTTTGAGTGAGGATCATATGGCCTTTTGGGATTTGAAGTGTAGGATGCATTGGCTTCCTCAATCGACATCTCCTGTGAATTTTGTGGGCAATCAGGGGCAATGTGACCTTGTACATTACACATTTGACAAGTTTCAGTAGATGAGCCAGAAGATGCTGCTTGGAATTTGTCAAACTTGCTTGTCAATGCCTGCATAGAACTAGTTAAAAGGGTTAGAGCATCAACATCATGCATACCTCCCTTTTTAGCATTGCGTCGTCCTCCTGGATGGTAATTATCATTTGTCGCCATCTTCTCAATTAGATCCTTTGCCTCAGTTGGGTTCTTAGTCAAGAGAGAACCCCCAGATGCAACATCAATATAGATTCGGAACTCATGAGTCAAGCCATTGTAAAAGGTTTGGATCAACATCCATTCAGGAATACCATGATGAGGGCATTGTCTCTGCAATCGCTTGAACCTCCTCCATGCTTCATATAAGGACTCATCATCTGACTTCCCAGAGTAGATAGCTCATTTCTCAACCTCGCAGTCTTTTCTTGTCCCAATAACTTGACTAGAAAAGCTTTCACTAGTTTGTCCCATGTATCAAAAGAGCCAGTACCTTCATCTCTCAACCATTCCTTTGCTCTAACCCGTAATGAGAAAGGGAATAGGCGAAGTCTAATAGCATCATCTGTAACACCATTTAGTTTCATGGTATCGCATTTTTCCAAGAAACTATCAATATGACTGACAGGGCATTCGTGAGGTGTGCCTGCAAATGAATCATTAGAGATGAATTGAATGAACTGTGGCTTCAATTCAAAGTTCTGAGCTGTAACGGGTGGTCTGACAATGCTAGAGAGGAGTCCCGTTGTGGTATCGGGAATGCCATATTCCAAAAGAGATTTTGTGCCTGGATCGACCATGTTTCTAAAGTGTTGATTCCTCCTTCTTCTTCTACCTCCTCGTCTCCTTGCGGTTGCTTCAATTTCAGAATCAAGTGGAATTAAATCGTCTGACCCTGAACGTCGAGTTTCATGCAACAAAGAACTAAAAGCAAAGAAATCAAGAGCACAAGAGACAATAGCCGAAGCAACAGATAAAGCTTAGTAAAAACGAATCACAAATAACTAGTATAGAACCGTTAGTCCCCGGCAACGGCGCCAAAATTTGATAGGCATATCGCGTACCTAACAAAAATAAACCTAACTAGACCACCACTATGTAGACGGGCAAGCAAGGGTCGGATCCCAAGAGACTATGGTTCAACCAATTAAATAGACTCAAGCAATTACCAAGCAAGTAACCAAATCAATAAATGAGAATCAATATCTAAAGGACTAGTCAAAACGATTAAATCTAAATAAGATGACAATTTAATGCTAAAAACATCCAAGATCAAGCTTCACCACGAATACAATTAATGCAATAGTCGTTCTACCCCTAACACAATATTTAATTGATTAAAGAGGAAAAGTAATCCATGAATAAAACCAATGGTCTCTCCCGAGTTATCAATGGCTTCTCTAATCACAATCAAGCCTACTTCCGTGGAATCATGTAAATTAAAGGCCTTAAGAACATTACTTTAACTTCCTAATCATCCATTCAACTACTCCCGTGATGAATTTCAAACCCTTAATTTATTTATTCAAATCCGTCAAAACCCAACTCCCGTTGCGATTAAAACAAAGGATTAATAACAATACCAATTATCCCTAATCTAGTATTGGCATAAGCATAATCAATTAAGCAAATCAATTACAATTATTATTAGAGAATTTAAAGAATTAAATCATGCATTAATCATATTCGGGTTCCGCTAGATCTTGGAATAAAGAACTACTCACACATATTAATGGAAGCAAAAACAATATTCAATGAAGAAAACATAATTAATAAGCAATTAAAAGTGAGAGAAGAAATAAAGATGAATACCAATTGCTTGAATGTAGAAAAGTACCAATTGTTGATGAACAAAGATCAAAACTTGAAAGTGCAAATTAATCTAGATCTAGAGAGAATATTAGGGTTCTAATAGTGTTTAAAAACTGCTAAGATAATAACTAAGTAAGTTTTAATTGGCTTTACAAAGGGGTATTTATATCCCTTAAAATAAGAAAACCCGAAAAAAATTGAAAATAGGATCCGCGAAACTCCGCCCGGTCAGACCGGGCAAAGCCGCCGGGTCGGGCGCGACCAACACCTTGGCTTTAAATACGATATCCTGTTTGCCCGGTCTGCCAGGGCAATGCCGCCCGGTCCGGGCGGACGGGGGCTGAACTTCTTCGCTTCTTTTCTTCTTCGCCCTGGCTACCAGGGCAATGTTGCCCTCCAGGGCGGACACGGGAAAAATCTCTTCCATCCTACTAAGCTCTCGTGGCAATCCAAAATGCGTCCTAATCATCCGAAAATCTTCATATGCCTGTAAAATCAATCAAATAGACCAAGCCACACTAGAGAAGAGGATATTAGCGAGAAATAGCTCCGTAGAGCTTAGAAATCACATAGAAATAGCTGTAAACCGAGGGTAAAATGTGGTATAAAATGTGTACATCAGTTAGCATGGGTTGGGTTGAAACAGGAGGTTGCATTCTCCCGGATCTTGTGAGGACGTCTATCGATGTATCTTCTTCAGCCCAAAAATCATCCATGGCGTATGACACCGAAGGTGGAGGTCCTACCATGTCTTTTAAGTAGACGTATTCTTCATCACTGTCCCAAAATCCATTAATATTTGCATCCTCTTCTTGTGGAACTTGGACTAGTTTCTTTTCATCAATCATTTTCTGAATTAAATCCTTAAATTTAAAACAGATTTCGATGGTGTGACCCCCTGATTGATGATACTGACAATAATATCTATCTGTCCTTTTCAATGATTCGAATGGTCTAGGTTCGAGAGGTTTGATCTCGCCACTCTCGGAGAGCATTTCGAACATTTGTACATATGGGATCCCAATTGGAGTGTAGAGTCTATTACTCTTCTTGGGTTTTTTGGTGACTTGTAAAGGAAAACACATTGCCTCATAAGTCATTCTCATGGGTGTGAATTCTCTCTTAGGTTCATCTTTCGGGAGTGGAACCTCGTCATATTTCTTTTAAAGTTCCTTTATAGCTTTGAGAGTTTCACGTAGCTAATGCGACCGTTCCATCATAGACAGTGTCAGCGATTGTATGTCTTCTTTACTTGCTAGTTCTGGAAGGTTATCCATGGCGTCGAAAAAGATCTCCTCCTCTTCTTCGATGGCATGGATTTCTTTAATAGGTTTGATGAGAGACGAGGGGTCAACCTCATTTTCCTCATCAGAGATAGCCAAGGCATGAGCAAGAGGCGCATTGTCAATACTTGGCTTCTTACTGGCAGGGGGCAATGGTAGCTTGTTGTTATCGATTAAGTCTTGGATAGCTTCCTTAAGCTTCCAACAGTTTTCGGTGAGATGGCCCCTACCTTGGTGATACTTGCAGTGTGCATTGGGGTTCCAATTAGCCGACTTCTTTTCGACTGGTGGGTCCCCAAATGGTCCAATAGGAGTTATAATACCTTTTGCATTTAATCGATCGAATGCGGTGTCATAACTCATGCCAATAGGAGTAAAGTTCCTCCTAAATGGTTTCTTTTGTCCTTGATTATCAATAGCAAGGACTTCACCTAGGTTAAAAGTGCTAACATTATTTGAGTGGGTGGTTTTGGAAGAAGAAGGATTGTCGTTCTTCTTTCCTTTCCAGCCACTGTTGGAGTTATTGTTGGCAGCTTTCAACTTAGCCAGGTCGTCTTCAATATTGATTCCAATGTCGTAAACGGCCTTGAAGGTATGGAGATTATTTTTATACTTGAGATGTTTGGAGTATTTTTCTTGAAGGTTCTTGATGAACAACCTTACAGACTCTTTTTCACTTGGCACCTCAATCATCTTAGCTGAGGTTTATCTCCATTTGTTAAAGAAGGAGGTGAAGCCTTCGTTCTCCTTCTGTTTGAGGATTTCAAGTTCCCTATAGTCAGTCTCGACTTGAATGTTGCATTTGTATCTATCAACGAAAGTGTTTGCTATGGACTCCCAGGTGGAGGTCTTTTCTTTGTCGAGATAAAAGAACCATTTCTAGCAAATGGTCTCGAGAGATAGTGAGAACAGAGAGGGGAACACCTTTTTGTCGATACCCTTAATACAATTATTGTTTCAAAGGCTCTTAAATTAAAATAAGGGTTATCGGTGGCTTTGAATTTCGGGATGTCGTTGGCATTGAACTTCTGCGGAAGAAGATCTTTGTCCACCGAGACGCCTTGTGAACTAATCCCTTGAAGCTTGGAGTCGCTAGATAGCTTGCTTAGACTCTCTTGCATGAGGTTCATCTGTTGTTGTTTCACGGGATCATCAATCTTAAGTGTTAGGAGCTTCAGTGCCTCAGTCACGGTAACCAGTTGGTTCCTAAGCTCATTGACTTCTTCTTGTGTTGCCATTACTGTCCTAGATTTCCTCTTACGAGCTATGGGTTTATCGAAAAGTTGGACTTGTACGAAAAGGTTGTCTTTGATTAACCGCCCTTCCTTTCTTGACCACGCGCTGTAATTTAAACCATTTTGCGTTTTAATTACTTGACTCAAATCGACCTTGACTTTACGGTTTTAAAGAGGAAAAAGGAAAAAATAGGTGCATATTTTTGGAAAAAATAATGTATATATTTTTAGGGAACTAAGTATGGTATTTAAATTTGAGGATTAATATCCGACTTACCCCCCCTAAGAAAAATGACGAAAAAACGCACATACAAGACTCTCTTAGACATGGTCAAGGTATGTGTATTGGTGTGTGCTTTGAGTGTAAGTGACATGCTTGGACTCTTGTGTAAGACAATGAGACTTAATGCCTAAACTCAATTAATGGCTTTACAAGGTATTATTGACAGCGAAATTTAGCCGAATTAATTAGCAAGCTGGTTAATTAGATACTAGGTGATGACTCGATCAATAATCCGAACTGTCGTCAAAATGACAGGACTGGCGCCTCTCTTTGCAGTGTAGTGCCAGACGACAGAGCTTTTGCCACGCGCCATACTCCACAGAGTGGCGCTACAGTTAAGACTTTGGCGCCATTACTGGAGCTTCAATCTTAACTATTTTCGGTGTTATTAATCTACAGGGGTATGCCTAAAGTCGTACTAGGTCAATTCTGATTAAAATATTAGACTTTATTTACTCAAATTAATTAATTAATTAGGCAAAGTTCTTTTAGGCATTAATTTATTTAATCTTAACACAAGGCAAACAAACGGTTAAGGAAAACATATACCATATGCACAACAAATAATGCACAATTAGTCAAGTAGGCACGATATGATGCAATGAGTTTGCAACCTAACCATGGCTCTAGTTCTCTAAAGTTCGGGATATGGTTTAGTCAATAGAGGGTTCATGGTTAATTGTCCGGATGCACCGCGTGGAAGCCTAAATGTGAAGGGTTGGCGCGAGTGGATAGGACACCGCGAGTTTTAGAAAAAAAAAAAACTCGCTTCCATGGTTTGGTGCATTCAACAATCTCGGATGTACCCTTTGTTGCTCAGAGCGTTCAATCAGGTAAATGGAGCATGAATTCCCAGAGGGTTATGTCCATATGTAGAACACATATGGGTTTCAGAAAAGTGAGAAAAACTCAATCAGGAAGTAGGATCGAGCAAACAATGCGAAAAACTGGTCGAAAATAGAACGCATATTTCTGGCTCGGTATTGGAAGAATTTGGCGCCAGCAAACAGAGATTGGCGCCGGATTTTGTCTGTAGCGCCTGGCAACAGAGTTGTCGTCTGGCGCTACAGTCAAATTTTTGGCGCTAATTTTCTGTTCGCTGACGCTAATTCCTACATGCCTCAACAACTTTCTATGCTCGATAAAATTTTCCAGTTTAGCGCATTGTTATTTCGGTCCTAGTTGTGAAAGATATTTCTCAAATTTCCTACGTGTAAAATCCTATGTTTTAACTCATTACAGATGGTCTTTCCAATGAGATCTTTTTTATGCATATAACAATAATGTTAATCAAAATTACGCACATGAAATACTTAGAACTTTTCGAGTCTCATTCACTCATTCTAAATCATTGCCGAAATAAATTTCTGGAATTAAAATAGAAATCCTCCCTAGTGGAGTCGCCAAAAACTGTAGGGAATATTTCAAGCGTTAACCACTAGCTTGAACCCCACTATGATCATACACTAAAGTACGGTGGCGTCCAAAGGGAAAGAAGATTGAGCAAAAGAGTCGCCAATAAGTTTTTTTTAGGAACTTGTAAACCGTTCACGAGGTGAAGGTTACACCCCTTAACAATCCAAGAGATTGTCAACTCCATAAGGTTTTGAACCAAATAGGGTTCGGGGATGAAGGTAAAAATCCAACCTAAAAGAGATTAAACCTGCCCTAATAATAGGTCTCTACTTTATTCTGATCGTATTCATGTGCGCTTTCTGACTAACATGCAATCATTAGGATTACCCCTAAACCTGTTTATCTATGTTGGTTGAATATTAATGCACAAATAAATCTATTATTGACGATCACTTGAATTATAATCAAATTAACCCAAAATAAGATTATTAATTATCTTATATAAGCGTGATTACAAGTACAATTTCCCTTTAAACATGCATAAAAGGTGTGATCAAGCAATAACAATAAAATCAAGCAACATAATAATAATAATAATAATAATAATAATAATAATAATAATAATAATAATAATAATAATAATAATAATAATAATAATAATAATAATAATAATAATAATAATAATAATAATAATAACCATCATGTTAAAGTATAATAATAAGATCCTAGGCATGATACTAACAAGATTAATAACAAACCCTAGCATGTCACTAAACAATAAAAATCAAAGCTTTAGCCCTAACATGATACTAACAATCATACATATTAGGAAGAACATAAAAGGCATCATACTTTTAATCATACTTGATATTAAAGTTACCCTAGACATGATACTAGGAATATCATAATAACAATCTAAGCATGATTTCTACATCATAATATCAATTAAACCATTAAAGTACTTACTTGGATGCCTCGTACCTCTTTCTAATAACAAAATACACACGTTAGTAACTTCAAGGAAAATAATAAAACAAACAATTAAATTAAATAATTGAAAGAGAGATTTGGGACCAAACCCTCAGAAATTAAAACATTTCACGTCTAGGGCGAAGGCAACTTCGAATATGGCTAGGTGTTTCTAAATCTAATGAATGCGGAATTTTTATTTTTGAGAGAAGACTAGTTTAGAAAAGAGAGAGAGAGAGAGGGAGTAATCAAGAAAATCTTGATGAGAGTTGCTAAATCAAAACGGAGTTTTTAGGAAGCTATTTATAGAAAAAATCAGCCAAAAAGATAAAACATCAAAAACAGAGTTCTGACGCGAAAAACCAAGTTAGCGCCAAACGCTGACGTTAGCGCCAGGCGCCAAGCGTAGCGTCAGGCACTACAGCTGGCGTTTGGCGCTGACTAAGAAATTGACGCGTTTTCTTAAAATCAGATAGAAATTGCCGTACAGTAGGATAAAATCGTATTTTCCTCAAAAACGTTCTTTTATTCTGATTAAAACTTTAAAAAGTCAACAAAAGTCAATTTATCAATGCTAATTAAATTAGGAATGAAAAGAACCTTCTAGAATAATCTAGAAGACTAAAACTATTCCTAATTGCATTAGGAATGATAAATCCATATTAGGCCCTCCTCTAGATCATTGGGCGGGCCGCATATAAGGCTCAAACCGGGCCCAGTTTAGTAATTTGGCCATAACTTCCTCATCATTCATCGGAATTGGGCTTATAATATATCGTTGGAAAGCTCTTTTCAAGCCCCATCCAACTACACTATTATTGGACCCATATCATGGACCAACCAAACTGGATTGGCTGTTTTCTTAAATTAGGTTTTCAAAAACAAAGAGAAGAGAAAATAAATTAAAACTTTCCGCAACACTAAACTTTCCACACTTTCACTTCATTCGATCATGATTCAACGTGAAAGGTACTCATCACTGGGTCTGGTTTTGGGGAGACACAAATGGGTGTCTATTATAGGTGATCAGGGGTGGAGACTATGTAAACTTTCTTCCTCCGGTCCTTCCATTTGGACTCCTTCCCCACTACCATCATGTACCCCTTATGGCTAATAAGGGTGAACCATTCGGCTCCACTTGATTGTGGGGTTTTGCTTAGGTAATGCATGTGGGCAAATACCTCAAAGTCGGGATCTAACTCCAGCATTTCACATGCGGCAACATAGCTCATTATGTTGACCCAAGAGTTAGGGGCTAGTTGCCAGATTCCCAGTTGGTATCCATCTAAGATCCTCTCCACGGCCGGATGGAGAGGGAAGCGCAGACCAGCTTGAATGGCCGCCTCATAGTAGCCAAAGCATTAGTCATCGTAGTTGGCCTCCTTTGGCCAGACGACTGTATCCACAACATCCAGCACAGAGAGTAGAAACTCATGTCCCATGACATGGTTGGAGATGAACTTCCTAAATTCAACAGCCATTTTATCCTGTCTGCCGTTGGGAACATGCAAATAATAGGGCGCATGCTCTAGCCGACGCAAGGCATACGGATCAGCCCACCCTTTGCCCCTGTTAATTGATAGGGACTCTCTAGCAGAATTTAACTTTGAACACGCCTCCTCTGAGTCAATGGAGGCGCTGTCAAAAGATGATAAATCAGAGTCATCATCAGAGCTATCGTCCAAGTTGGAGGCGTGTTGGCTAGTGCTAGCAGTGTCCTCCCCCATTTCCTCTTCCGGCATCGAATTACTTGGCCTGGGAACTTGTTTTTCATCACCCAACTCCTCCAAAATTGAGGAGCTTGGGGTACTAACAGCGCTGGGCGGGTGATCATGAATTTCGGCAGTAGGCACTCTAACGGAGCCCTCTGAATATACGGTCGAGCTTTCCGAATGGTATCAGGTACCATCCATCCTGTACTTCCTACTGGTTTGCCTCGTTCTGCCCATGGTGTCCTGCATAGGCACAGACAATATCAGATTTGGAGAAGTTCCCAAAGGGGAGTCCTGCACAGACCGTGCCGGGTGCGTTTGGGAAACCATTTTTGAAAAAATAAAAGAAACAAAGATTAAAAAAGAAGAACAGACGGTTACCTTACTAAGTGAAGGTAAGATGAGCCACTAGGAAGATCTGGTCGTCTGCTTACAGGCGGACTGGTAGTCGAGCGTTGGATGCTTTCACCGAAGAAGACAAGTTCTCAAAGTCAAAGATTCAAATATTCTCTCTAAAAATTCACTCAAACGTGTGAACATAATGAGGGGTCAACCCCTACTTACAGAAAGGGTGAAAAGTCTAGGGTAAAACCCTAGATTCTACCCATGATAAACGGTAAAATGCCGAACAAATGACTGAAGGACACGTGTAACAAGCGCCCTAACGGGACATCCCACGTGATCCCTGTGAGGGGCAAATGATTTAGGTATTTCTACCCTGCCACTTGGCACAATAAGAGCTTTCCACATGTCAGCTGAGAAGGCCTCCAAATGGACCTCTCAGGGGCCAACACGTGTTAAGCAGATATCCCCTCAGCAATTGGCGGTCTTCAAGGCCCTATTCCCAAGGTAGCCGCAAAACGGCGCAGCCTAAATCTCTAGGTCATCAAATCATAGGGTAGGGCACACCTTTCTAGGACCCTATAAATTGGGAGATTCTCCCATTTATTGGGGCACGTCTTAATCATTACATAATTTATTGCTCTCGGAAACAGATAACACTAGATCTCAGAATCTGAGAAGATGTTTACTTTCCGCACGTTTTACTCTGAATCCGTAGTAACTTAATCTTCGGAGGTGGACCTCTAAACATCTGGAGCTCCGTTGGCTTGTAGGTACAGGCCGCTTCGTTGGACTCAATCTTCGAGTTGTAACTCTCCCAAAGGACATAAAATCACCTGAAAAAACCACC
Organism: Chenopodium album; assembly: GCF_948465745.1. Classification (NCBI taxonomy): domain Eukaryota; kingdom Viridiplantae; phylum Streptophyta; class Magnoliopsida; order Caryophyllales; family Amaranthaceae; genus Chenopodium; species Chenopodium album. Next base: position 56,470,289 of record NC_137839.1, read on the forward strand.
ATCTATTTTTTTTTTTAAAAAAAAAACTACCTTTTTTTTAATTATTTTTTTAACCGAAGTCATATTCTAATATGCGTCTCCATGACTTCAATAATTTTTAAACCCATTAATATTTAGCTCATTATAATAAGTTATTAGATAATATTAAAAAAGATCAAGCCATATAAATTTCTTATATTGCACACAAAATGTGCGTGTATCTTCTACTAGCTGGTATATACGAAGCATAATTTATAAATATTTCTTTGATTAATAGTAAGAAATAAAAAGGATACATCATTTCATCTTTGAAAATTTATAACTAAATCAAAGACCACTACAAGAAAACACGTTTTCAGATATTAATATTACCGACGGGCATCAAATCAGTCGGTAAAATGAAATACTCCTTCCGTCCTCGATTGATAGTCACTTTTGCCATTTTTGTTGACTCAAAATGTTAGTCACATTTGTTTTTTTTCAAGTACCTTTGATATTATTTTTTTTTACCAAAATTCTCTAACATTTGCTAAAATATTTGTGCAAATTTAACTTTCCCATGTACTTTAATTACTTTTTCTCTCTCTCTCTCTCTCTCTTTTTTTTTTTTTTTTTTTTTTGCATACCCAATGTAAATGTACTTTTTCAATGTACTTTCTTTATTTCTCCTTAATTTCCGTGATTTTTTTTAGCAAAAGTGACTATCAATCGGGGACGGAGGGAGTATTAATTAGCAAATGATTTTAAAAACGCTCGCTAATTACCGACCGTTAAGATAATCAGTTAAATTTTTTCACAATAGTTTTAGAATGTTTTAATCAAATATAATATTAATTTAATAATGAAAATTTAAATATACCGTGCATGACACGAAACCTAACCTAGTAATAATTAAAAAAATCACCGCCACCGGCTACCCACCCCGCTAGCCCTCACCCCCAACGCGCCGCGCTCCTAGACCCACCCCTTCCAATACCCCTGTGTCGCCCCTAGAGCTAGGGTTTCAAAGGTGGGAAAGGGGTGGTTGGAGGCTTTAGGCGGTGAAAGGATTTTTAGGGATTTATCGGGGGCAGGAAAAGGGGTTTCGAGGTGGTGGTATGGTAGTTTAGAGGTGACACAGGGGTAGGGGTAGGGGGAGCGCCAGTGCGAAGAAGGGGGTTGGTTTGGGCATGGTCGCAATGGGGGTGGGGATTAGAGCGGGGTGGAGTTGGACAGGGTGGTGGGGGTAGGGAGGGTGGGTGGGATACTAGGGGAGGGGATGGTGGGTTTTTTAGTTAATTATTTTTAAAAAAAAAATTAATTTAATTTTAAAATATTTTTTTGCCAATTACACGCCAACATGTGTCAAGTAACTTATTATCACAAGTTAAAAATCGATTGGAACCATTAGAAGAAAATTCGAATTAAAGTTCAAATTAGTAAAAAATACTCTAAAGTTGAGTTTAATTTGGACGAATGAGCCAAAGTTGGGATTATTAATGTTAATTTTTCCATTTTTTAAAAGGATAATGCTATATGCAGTCCTTAAACTTCATTTTTAGTTGAGTATAAATTAAAAATTTATCTACCATTTATGAGTAAATTAATATAAGGAAATTTTGTCAGAAACCACCCGTTAAAAACACTTTTTTGTCAAAAACCACCCAAAAAAAATATTTGTTGTCTAGTACCACCCATTTTCAAAAAATTGTTGTTAAACGCCACTAGAGTCTATTTTCCGGCATTGACCCAAAACTCCGGCGTTGACTCCAACCATAAAAAAAAACCCCCCGCACCACCGCTTCTAGCCACCACGGCCACTACGCTTAACCAATTTACTTGCCTTAACCCACCAATCGCACCACCTTAACCCACCCACCACTCACCTAACCCTAACTACCACCTTAACCCACCTTACCGGAACCCACCCACCACCTTTACCAACCTAACCCGAACCCACCAACCAGAACCAGGTCACCACCTTACCAACCTAACCCTAACCCACCCAACTAACCCAGATCTTAAACCCACCTAATCCGAACCCACCCACCATACCCTAAACTAGATCTATCACCTAAACCCACACAAACAAAACCCAGAACTACCACCCTAACCCTACCTATTTCGACCAACTACCCACCAAAAACCATCCACCACAACCGCCCAAAACCACATAAACAACCCAAAACTTAACGAAATAATTTTTTTTTAAAACATTAAAAACAAGAAAACATACCTTTAATCGAATTTTGCTTTGAATGTCACCTCGAATTTGGTTTTATATGGTCAAATTCGACCATGAAAACTCTAGATCTAGAGTTTTCATGGTCGAATTTGACCAGAAAACCATCAGTTTCGTGTCGACCGCACCTCCACCCGACCCCGGCAAGAAGATCAAAATGGCGTCGTGACCCAACCCTTCGCTGACGAAAAAGAAAATAGAAAAAAGAAAGGGAAGGAGAAGAGGAAAGAGAAGAGAGAAAGAGAGGATGAAAGAAAAGAGAGAAAGAAGAAGGAGAAGAGCAGCATATAGCAAAGAAGAAGAGGAAAGAGAAAGGAGAAGAGAAAAGAAGAACAACAACGGCAAATACAAATGAGAAGAGGAGAAAAAAAAGAGGGGGGAAATAGAAGGGGGGAACCGGGGAAGGGTCAACGCCGGAGTCTAGGTCAATGCTGGAATATAGACTCCAGTGGCGTTTAACAACATTTTTTTGAAAATGGGTGGTCCTAGACAACAAATTTTTTTTTTGGGTGGTTTTTGACAAAAACCTGTTTTTAATGGGTGGTTTCTCACAAAATTTCCTTAATATAATGAATTTCTTTTTATTGTCAATTCTATCCACTTTTAACTTCTCATATATATAGCCTTAGTTTTTTATAGGGTTGCATAAATCTTTTTCTTTTTAATAAGGTGAACCATGAAGCCTTGTCTAATGGCTACCGGCTGTTCAACTTAGCTGGACCTTTAGCTCGACCCTTGAGCCTTGACCACCTAAGCAGTAAATGAAGCAGTGCAACACGTATACATCAAAATCCAATATTGTACTCCGTATCATCTTCTTAAGAACCCTCTAGAACCTACACTCTAAACTTCAAACTAAAGGCTTTCCTAGAAATTTCTACACTATTCTCTACTCTACTCTAGTCATCATCTTCTAAATCCAATCAATTTTCTCATTTCAAATTAACCCTGAATTTTTGAGAGAAGAATTAAGCAAAAATGGAGGATGATTTTTCACTGGACTTGGAAGAGCTTCGCAACCTGCAATCCATTGCTAAGAGACCTCGCGTCATCTCTCTCATTTCCTCTGAAATTCACAACTTAGAAAAGGTTCTTCATCACCTTTTTTTTAACAAATTTCCGATGTTTATATGTTGTCTGAAGTAAATTTTGATTTCTAGGGTTATTGTGTTTGAATTTATGATTTATATATTTTTTGAAAGAAAATGAATTATTGTTTGTCTGAATATTGTGTTTGAAATTTCAATTTCAAATTTTCATATATTTTTTTCCTGATTTGCTGTTTATTTGTATCTAAACTACAATTGCAATGATATTTGCTTTCATATTCAAAGATGAATGCAATTCAAGCTCTGATAAATTTTGAAGTTAAAATGTGATTTAACAGTTATGGAATCAATTCTAGCTTTTGAGGAAATCAGAAAATGATTGTGAACTTGTCTTTGCTTTTGTTCATATATTAAGATTTGTTATTGATATACGAAGTAATATTCAATTTTTAGTTTGTATAGATGAATAGTTTAAATGCCTTGTTACTGATTTGAAGTACTGCTAAATTTGAATGTTCAATTATAGATGATTAATTTAGATTGTTAACCTAATGTTTAACAACTTGTTGTTTGTCAACTTACTTCAAAAACTTATTACTCCGTACTTATTTTCATCGATCATTTACTAATTACTATATTTCTCTAATTGCATAATGATAATTTTTTGATAATTATATATTGTGCAGTGTGCACATTGATCTGAATATCAAGATCCCACATATTAATGTTTTTTCTTATACATTATTGTAAATTTGCAGTTAAAGTTTAGTCAGACTATATTAAGCATAATGCACATCAGTAGACTATATTGTGCCTTGTTAAGCATAATGCATATCAGATTAGAAAAATGCGTAGTATATGGGAAAAAATTAGGGTTTTACTATATAGTAACTCTGTTAATTTTGCTTTTCTACGTTCTGCCCTAACATATATCACCTTCTACACTGTAACCCCAATATATATTTTGTTTCCACACGGTAACCTTGTCGTTATCCCGCCGTCAAAAAATTCCGTTAGTGGAGCCCACTCTCAATTTATTAAATTTTTCTTAATCAATTTGCGCGCTGAAAAATGTTCCGTTAAAGGTTTTGTGGGTTATTTTGGCCTTTAAGGGTCCAAATTGAACTCAGATTTCACAAAAAAAAAAAAAAAAAAAAAAAGTAAATGTCTCGTTATAAGTATTAAAACGTGAATACGTAAATCGAGACATTACTTAATAAGCAAAATGAGGCATTTAATTTATTTTTTTGCCAAATCTGAGCTTTATTTGGCTCCTTAAGGTCCAAAATAGACTCAAAACCCTTTAATGGAACATTTTCTAACGCGCAAATCAATAAAAAAAAAATTAATAAATTGAGAGTAGGCCCCACTAACGGATTTTTTAACGGCGGGATAACGACAAGGTTACCGTATGGAAACAAAAGTATATTGGGTTTACAGTGTGGAATGTGATATATGTTGGGGCACAACGTATAAAAGTGAAATTAACAGGGTTACTATATAGAAAAACCCAAAAAGTTATGTAGCTTTGCAAACATAAACATTGCTATTGTAGTCAATCAATTCTTCATTTCCTTCCATTTGGTCCCTCAATTCTGTTTTTCTTGTGGAATTGGATATAGACCAAATAGTGTAACTCTGTCAGATCCTCTTACAATTTTAAATGGTAGATTACTGGGTGAATTAATGGAACAAACAAAACTCCTATAGATGTTTTATTTCTAATTCACATGGATATTTTCATTAGGATATCCAAGACTGAGTTCATTTGGTTAATGAATATTATTTCCTTGGTTTTTCATTACTTGAACGCCAAGGAAGTGCTTCATGATACTAAATTCGTCATCTGTCATGGTGTAGGTTAAGGAGATCGCCCCATGAAAGAACTAGCATGGCTTAGGTCCACAACGGCTATGGATCCTACATTGGTGGGAACCATTGATACCCTTGGCCATGGGATGTGTGCTTTGGAAGGACCTTGGGAAATAGGATGTTCTGACCATGACTATCTTGAGAGGACCATAGTAGTAGGGACTCCTTGATGATTAACTTAGTCATTGCGGGAAGCATGCAGTTGCTAAAAGCTTGCATCATGAATTATTTAATTGCCAAATATGTTAGTTGACTTTATACTCACTCCATTCTCATTGAAATGTTATTCAAAGTTAGATTTCTTGTAAGGCCAAAGATTTCTTTATTTTGACTGAAATTTGAATTAGAATTCAGCTAATATCATTATGTTAATATGGTATCATTTGGGCCTTCTCTTAGTTTGAACTGTTTGCTAATCCTTGTCCACACACCAATGTATAAGAACCTAATTTTGATATTTGAATAGTGTTACAGGATGGGCAATGTTGCTCAAACTCTAGTACCCATGTCCGACATGGGTACGTGTCAAGTGTCTGACTATTTTATGTGTAGAATTTATGATTTTGGTCAAAAATGAAGAAGAAAGTTTTCTACTTATATATCCATGATTCGATATGGATACTTGATGTAATATGAAGAATCCGAGTATGCTACAGAATTCTACATATAGACTTGAGATTAGAGAATATCTCTGGCTATGAGTGCTTTCTTTCAGCTGTTGCAAGCATTGGCAAAGTATGAGCGTATAGAGTTACAGTTGTGAACTTAGTTACTGCTTGTGACCTGTAGTTGACTGTTGAAGTGTGTATATATGTTCTATCATTATCATGTATTGAGTTTAGCCTTTTTTCTGGGTAGCTGAAGGCCAATGTGTGATTGGGCAGTAGCATTTAAAAGGCCGGATTATAAGATTGCTTTAAAGGGCTATCATTATTTACTTTGTCTTTCATTTTGATATATTACCTTGTACTCATTTTAAATGACCTTCTTGGGAAATCATGAGTACAAATCTCAAATTATCTGATATCTAAATCATCATATTTAGGTAATTTGCTTCATTTACTGTTGGTTCTACACCTATTAGATCTTTTTTCCATGGAATCATAAGAAGTAAGATTCCTTGTCTAATTTTTAGATAAGAAGCTATGGTTTAATTCATTAACATGTACGTATGGCAATTTGGCGATGTTTATCTTTTATTTTTTTTAGATGTTTTTATTTGTGAATCTTCCTTGATTTGTTAATTTTGGAATAAGGTGCCTTGTTCTAGTCTCAAAGAATTGAATGGGAAACTTTGACTAATGTTTTACCTTTTGTAGTGATTACAGTTTGACTGATTTTTACCTTATGTTCTCATTGTTTTAATCTTATTGCCTTTTTGGGATGTGTTTGAGCTGAATCTGAGCAGTGTAGGTTTAGTGTATTCATCTTTATTTGATTCTGATTGTCTATAACATTTTTCGTGCATAGTTGTCAAAAGAAAAAGGTTCTTCTTCAGCTCCCCAGCATCCTACTCCAATTCCTATGGCAACAACAAAGGTGCCTTACACTCCCACACAGACTTATTCTACTCTTTCATCTTTCAGCTGGGAACAGGACAATGATAAAGTAAAGGTGAGGATCTGCACTTCGTTCTCAAGGGAGAAATTTTTGATAAACCTAATGCCACCTCATAATAGCCCAGCTTCTTGCTCTTTATTTATTATTAATTTTCCTAAACTAGGTCTCGTAGATAAAGAGTAATTACAAAATTTTGAGTTCTGTTAGACCTTTTGATCTCTGACCAGTTACTTTCCAATATATGACCCTCAAGTATTTGAGCCAGATCTTTCTAAATCTGGATACTGATATTCATATCTGCATTTTGCAGATATATCTGTCTCTAGAGGGAGTGCAGGAAGAAAAGATGGAGAAAAACATCAGCCCAAATTCTATTGAGTTCAAGTTTCATGATGTGCAGGGGAAAATTTATCAATTTGCCATACCCAAATTGAATAAAGATATTGTTCCAGACCAAACCAAAGTCATGATCAAGCCCACAAGGGTAATTGTACATTTGGTCAAAGCTTCGAAAGGGAGTTGGCAAGATTTGCATTATAAAGAGGACAAGGTAATTTTCTGTCACTATGATGTAAATTACCAAAATAATCAAATTTGGTTCATGTAGATGACCCCATTTATGGGATTAAGGCTTTAAATGATTGGTTGATTGGTTGATGATGTAAATTACTCCCTCCATCCCAAAATGTTAGGCCACAATTTTATGCTAAGAAATAATACTACCTCTATTTCTTATTATCTGCGACATTGGAATATTTTATGTCTCACAAATAATACCCCTTTTAAGCTGAATTTTGTACTGTCTTATATTAGCCTTTTGACTTGTTTAATAGACTATGAATTATATCTTTGTATTTAACATACTACCTCAGGATCATATTATATGCAACTTTGGGGTATTATTTGTGAGATATAAAAAATTTCAAAGTTGCATATAATACGATCCGGAGGTAGTATATCATACTATTCATGGCATGTTGCTCCTATGTTATTGGACTCTTCGTTTTACCTCAAGTACCCTTGTCAGACCCTCGACACTCGGACATGGGTATGACACTCGGACATTTTATTTTAGTTCAAAATCATAGAATTGTTTCACAAAATAGCCGAGTTGGATACTTGACACATACCCGTGTCGGACATGGGTACCCGAGTCCGAGTAACATAGTGTTGTTCCTTCCCTAACCATGTATGAATAAAATTCATTACTACGGAGTACTTTAGTACTGGTTTTAACTTTTAAGTGGTGATCAATATCCACGATGAACTTGAAATACTCGTGGTACACATGCTTTAATCAAACAGTGGCATGAGACTTCCCTTGTCAGACTATATGTAAACATATTCCCATTATCCTCATTTTATATTGCATACCATATAGACGTGAATGATATTTGTTGGCAAAGAATTTCCATGTACTATGGGGGTGAAATTTAACTCAATATTATGAAAATGATTTCCAATCACATGTTAAAATAACCTAATTATTAAGTATTGTTATGTGTGGTTTTCTTATTTATTTGGTTTTGGTTGATGCAGCTGAAGCCAAATCTAGACAAGGAAAAGGATCCTATGGCTGGTATAATGGATCTTATGAAGGTATCTTCTAAATCTTTACATTTTTTAATATTGTGGTGTTGATTAATGGGTAAGCCTGCAAGCTATACTGTTGTTCTGGGCTTGATTTAGTGAGATTGCCGGAATGACTTTGAATTATTTCTGAAGTTCATAGGCTTTGATGTTTGCATTAACATGTACTTCCTCAATTTTGCAGAATATGTATGAGGAAGGGGATGAGGAAATGAAGAAAACCATTGCTAAAGCTTGGACTGATGCAAGATCAGGGAAGACTGCCGATTCTCTGAAGGGATACCGTTGAAGATCTGTTGGTTATCAGAAAGTGCATAGGCATCAGTTAGGGGATTCTGATCCATTTTTGTCACATTATTTGGGATTTTGCTTGCACAACTTTCTAAATTGCATCCTTGGGCTCTTAGCTGTAGACGTTCTCTGCTTTCTGGCTGTCTTCGACCTTGTTGGGGTTTGAATGGAACCGGGAAAGGGATTTTATGTTGTATGACTTGTATCTACTAGCTAGGCTACTTTCATAATACTCTCGCAATTTCATCCAACATGCTTGTTTGAAAGGTTTGAAACTTCAACCTTCTTAATTGTCTTTTTCAACTTGCTTCGTATTCGTCACAGTAAACTGTACAAGTACAACTTTGCAAATTCGCCTTGGCATGCATGTAAAGCAAATAGAAAATGTGGATGCTTAGTATGACATTAATATTTTAAGGGAAAAGAGGAGATTTAGATTACATTAAACCCCAAGTACACCGCACCAACCAGAAGAACAAAAGAAGCATGCTTAATTGCTTACAATAGAGCAAATGCAAGCCTCCCAAAAAATTAAAATCCAAAGCAGCAAATAATCTAAAGTAGCCGAAATAAGAGAAAATTTCCCGCAACCAAAGCATGGCAGGATGGATAAACCCCAGCGAAATGAGTCGCACTCACTGGTGGGGAGTCGTAAATTGCTAAATTAGAGAGAAAATGTAATTGTGTGGATTACCTTCTCATTGATCGTTCATGAAAATATATAGATGTAGACACCTAAAAATGTCTCCCCAAAACCAAACCTGATGATGAACAACCTTTCACCGATACTATTGGTCGGGTTCAGTATTTAATCCCGAGATTGCTTAGAAAATCGTATTTGATTAAATTCGTATTTTTGAATAGTCCATGGATTAGTCTTGATGTTTGGTAAAAGCATAGTTTTAATTTCAGCCCAAACTTATTATTTATTTTTAGCCAAACCTTTTTATTTTATTGTTTTATTATTTATTTTTGGCCCAAACCTTTTATTTATTTTACTTGCTTATTTCCGTATTTTAGCCCAAACAACAATAAATCAGGAAAAGGCCCGAAATTATCAACCGACACTTAAAATGCTGAACGAAATTAGGGTTAAAAATGAATTTAGACGGAAAAGTGGACTGAAAATTCCCGCGCCACGGCAGTTTTCCATCGTGTCACGGGAAACTTCCCCGTTTGACGGTGGGATTTCCCGTGACACGGGAAACCTGCTGTGACACGAGAATTTCCGTGTCCTTTCTACGTAAACCCTTTCCGCGTTTTCTTCCCCGTTTACTAAATATTTCCCGCGTCACACAAAAATCGCACCGTGTCACGGGAATGTTTCCCGTCTGACGGTGGGACTTCCCGTGTCACGGTACAGTTTGCCGTGTCACGAGATACTTTTCTTAGGGTTTTTATCATTTTAGGGTTCCGTGTGTTCCCTCGGCACATTTTCTCTATAAATACCCCCTCATTTCAGATGTACGGGGCATCAATTAATTCTCTAGTTTTTCTCTCTTCTATGCTCTAGCCTAAACACTAGCCTACCCTTCTTATTTAAAAATTCCTTCCTCAAGTACTCCAAGGAGTCCATACTTTACTCGTGATTCTGTCCTTAAGCCAAGGCATGAAAAGTAGAACTGTTTGAGGGTTTGGCCCCAAATCAACTCTACTTTATTTAATTTAATTTAACTATTGTTTTATTATTATTTCCTTGAAGTTACTAACTCGTTTATTATTTTGTAGTTGCAAACAAACAGAATCAAATTAAGAATTGTGTTCCTTTTATTTCTTTTCTAACGATTTTATATTGTTGGAATTATTGTTAAATTGCTTCCAATATTAATGTTTATTCTATTATTTTGTATGATCACCATATTGCATGTTTAAAGGGAATATATAATTGAAAATCACGCCTAATAAGATAATTTGGACAACCGGTTTAGGATCCTTTTTAATCTTCTTATTAATTCAAGTGATCACAAATATTTTAGAATTATGTGTTGCATTAATATTCAACCAATTTAGCATAATAATAGTTTGGACCGAATTGAATATTTTGTTTGTATGCCTTTGAGATCGCAGGAATCATTTTTCACTATAAGAATCGAGTAGAGGCCAATACGGGCGAATGTGACTCCATGACTCATTTCGTATCATCATCCCCGATCCTCCTTTTGTGGTTCCGAACCATATGGAGTTAATAATCTCATGGATTATGAATGGGGTGTAACCTTCACGGGTCAATCGTTGTTGCCTATCGTTGTCCCTTATCGTGGTTGTCTTTTTATGATCCGTGAACGGTTTACAAGTTCCTTAAAAACTTGTTGGCGGCTCCCTACTTTCCTTGTCCCTAATCGTGTCCCTAATCGTATGTCAATTCCCACTTCCTATGAGGGCCAAGCATATTCACACATGCTTTAACGTAGGCGCACTTTGAGCGACGCCTACAATTTGGCGACTCCACTGGGGAAGATTCTAGGTTATTTATCAATTTGAGTGATCGATTTTTAATTAAGATGAGTGGATGAGACTTGAAAGATTCTTGAAAAATATTCCTGTGATTAATTTGGCATTTTTGCATATGCATAGACGTTTTAACGTCGCATTTAGGTCTGTCCCGTAGGAAAAATTGAATAACTTGATTGCGTACGAAGGAAAACAGGGCACCAGTCAGATTTTTTGACTGCCGTTACAGTGCACCGACTGACGGTGTGTCGTACCGTGGCACATGAATCTTTGCCGTGACACGACAGTCCTAAAATCAGTCCGGTGGCTTATTTTCTCTTCTCACAGTCAACTTCCTTCGATTTTTCTGAAATAACGTGTGTGTTCTACATGCGTCTTAGCCCCGGGGGATTTAAGCTCTATCAACCCAAAAACGCTCATGGCAATAAGGGTTAATCCAAGTTATTAAATCCACCCAAACCATGGAGTCGAGTTCGATTTCATCACGAACTCGCGGAGCCGCCCGTTGGCATACACCCTCAAGGGAGGCTGCCTTGCTAACGCGTCCAAACTCTTAACCATGGTACCCTTTTGACACCCAAAGCTTGACCAATAGTTGAACATAGATCTTGACTCTAGGATGCGAACTTTTTTTACATCATCGTGACTAAGTGTTACATGGTATGTTTGGTGCTAACATTCATGTGTTTACTCTTTTTTGTTTAACCCATGACCGAGGGTTTTTATTTCCACATAGTAATTAGTACGGACCTAAAATCGACTAAAATCTGGAAAAATCACAAAACAGACCTGGAACTGCGCACCGTGTCACGGCATGTTCTGCCGCGCCACGGTGAACAGTGCCGTGACACTGCGCTTTCTACCGTCTGACAGTAGGCTACACCGTGTCACGACAGTCAGCACCGTGACACGGTGCCCTGGAAAAGTGTCCCGTCAGTCTTTTTTCGGTTTGTGTGCGTACGTATGTGGTTTATGTGTCCAGTTTGGTGTCATGTCTAGCTTTACGGTCATAACACGCGTCCATAACCTCACTTAATCACTCACATGTCGTATTCACACACTTTTTTTCTTTAGTCGTGCACCACTTTTTGATCGTATTTTAGGGTAGTCTTTTTTTGTGTCGTTTTTTTTTTCGGAGTAAGTTGGATAGTATCCTCTCATATTTTTATTTTTTTTTAAATAAAAATAAATAAATAAATAGAATTTCAAAGTTATAGAATTTTAAAATTCAAATTTTTTATTCTTTATTTTTCCGGATGGGTTAAGGTTAAGTTCAGTCTTTAAAGGTGTGTTTGTTTTGGCGTTACAGCACTTGGTCAAGAAGCAGGGGTAGATTGTTACGGTTCGAGTCAATACCTCAACAACCTTTTATACCAAAGAGGCGTACAAGGAAACCACCACAATCATCTCCAAAAGACCCATCTCCAGTCTACTTTCAACCAATGGCTACTAAGGAAGATATCGAGAACATCAACAAGACAATTGAAATGTTGTCTAACATGATGCAAACACTCACCACTAGAGTCAACACGGTAGAGCAAGATAATCAAAACAATGTCACTGCCGCTGCAATGGACAAGATTAAGGAACAAATGAGTAAGATTTCTGAAGAATTCACTTATGTGGAACAACCTGTCACCTCTTCGTCCATAAGGGACAAGCTTCCTGAGAAGTTTTCCACTGCTGACATTCCCAAGTTCAAGCCTACTGATAATCTGCTTTTCCATTTGAAGGCTTTTTCTGCAACCATGGCTCTTAAGGGAGTAGATGTGACACTCTTCCCTACAGTGTTCCCTCTTTCCTTGGAGCATGCTTGTCAACAGTGGTTCTACTCTTTGGAATCCAAACATGTTGCAACCTGGGAGGATGTTGCTGAAAGCTTTATGAATCGTTACAAGTGTAACATCTTCTGAACGTGAACTCTCCATTCTCAAACAGAAAAAGAATAAAGGCTTCACTACTTACTTAAGCAGGTGGAGGGAAACAACCGCGCTCTTGGTGGATCCCCCCAAGGAAAAAGAGATGGTTCGCTTGTTCATTGCCAATCTGACTCATAAGTACAAGCAACACTTGAAGTTTCTTCCTTTGAGTACCTTTAAAGCTGTATACGATATTGGGATCAATATCTAGGATGAACTGATGAAGACTGCTGGTAGCAACAATAATAACAGCACTTGGAAAAATAAGAAGAACGACACTCCTTCTTCTTCGTCTTCCAAGCCCAATAAAGCTACCAACAATATCAATATCAATGATGTGCTGGCCCTTAAGGCTCCTCCTCAAAGATTCCAAAGGCAAAGGAGGGTTTACACGCCTTTGGGAATGACTTATGATGCTGCTTTTGACCATTTGCACGATCAAGGACTGATTATGCCAATTGGACCATTTCCAGAACCTCGACCAGAGAATAGGACCGCTAGCTATGATCCCAATGCTTATTGCAAGTTTCATCAAGGTAAAGGTCATAATATTGAGAAGTGTTGGAGGTTGAAGGATGCGATCCAAGACCTAATTGATGCTAATCAACTTCCTGTCCCTCCAGGGGGCAAGAAGCCTAACATTCAAACAGGTCCTCTTTCTGATGCTTTGGCTATCATGGGAGATGAAGTCTCCTTTGATCCGTCAATACTCATTCAACCTGTGAATGAACCTCTGCCAGAAGTTGTATTCGTCTCGAGTTATGAAGAAGTGAATGGAATTTGGGATAGTGATGATGAAGACGTCTATCTCAAAGATATAGCCTGTTCGTCTCTTGGCACAAGTGAAGATGTTTGGGGAGACCTTGAGGTCAAGGTTCTCACCAGAAGTGGACGGTTGCAACAACCTAGTCCACCTCCACCCCCACCGCAATCACATCCGATAGTTGATCCCATCGACCCTGTGAACAACGATGTTGTCAAACAATTGCAAAAGACCAAGGTGGAGATGAATGTATGGAAACTTTTGGCCACCTCTCACGAGCATCGAAAGATTGTGATGAATGCTCTGGTGAAAATAGGAGTTGATGATGATATGACTCCTCAAGGACTGGTCAACTTTCTCACTACTGAATTGTCAAGTACTAGCAACCTGATTTCGTTTTCTGACAAGGATTTGCCCCCGGAAGGGGACCAACATAATAAGGCCTTACACCTCACTGCGGTGTGTAGTAAGATGAATGTTCCTATGAGCCTGGTTGATAATGGCTCTGCAATCAATGTATGCCCACTCCGCACTGCAAAAAAGTTGGGCATAAAGAATGAAGAACTGACTCCCTCTACTCAAGGGATTCGCGCTTATGATAATACTCGCCGTCAAGCCGTGGGTACTATCACACTAAACATAACTACTGGGGCCATTGAACGTCGCACCAAGTTTCAGGTGGTAGACATTAAGGCCTCTTTCAATCTGTTGTTAGGACATCCTTGGCTTCATGAGCTAAAGGCGATTCCATCATCGTTGCACCAGAAAGTTAAAGCCATAGTTGGAGGGGTTCCAATTACCATTGATGCTTCTCCCATGCGCATTCAAGTTATCGACACTCCTATCGTCCATGTCGAACATGACGAAGAAGACGAAGATCTTTGGGGGTTTTCACTCGATGATGTTCTCGTGATTGAAGAAGAGGAGAAGTGTCATCTCGACTTTGATCCCTATTCAAACACCAACATTATTGCGATTATGAAGAAGCAAGGACATTTCCCTGGAATGACTCTCGGGCTCAAAAAGAAAATGGCTGAACTTTGGGGCCATCCTGGTGCACTCAAGAAAGATACTTTTGGCTTAGGATTCAAGCCAACAAAAGAAGATGTGAAACAAGCCCTCTTGAAAATGAAGGCTCGCAATAACGCTCGAATCATGAAGACGGAAATGGCCATGGATCCATATCCATTAACCCTCAATGGTCAGTACATCAAAGAAGGGGAAGACTTCCCATGCTATGAATTCCCTGAACCCTCCGTCCACGATGGGAAGCGTGAACCAGGATTCGAGATATTCCTCGATTGTGACTTTGTTGATGAAGACGAAGAGCTCTTCACAACTGAGAAACCAGCTAGCCCAAGCTCTAATGATTTAGGCATTAACCTTCTTTTTGGAATGGAGAAGAATGAATCTAAGCCCGTCTGCAATGATAATTCCGAGCTCGTTCAAGATGTTATAGCAAACAAGGATTTTGACCCCTCCGAGTTAATCTTCCAAGCTAATAATATTTCAAAGGGATGGCGCAAGACATTGAGGATCACTACGCCAAGCGGAGAGAAGTTAGAAATAACCGCTGGCGAAGGTCCTATGTTTGATAGGTCTGAGTTGTTTGGGTCCGAGTCCAAGTCCGAGTCTAAGTCTGTAGACGAGTCCTTAGAGTCTGTGGCCGACCCTCTTTCTACTATAGAATCCAATCCTAAGTCTCTTGTTGAGTCTTCTCTTTCCGGTGAGGTCGCAGCTGACCTTTCCCCTCTTGATGTATTAACCGATGAATTCAATAAAATGAGTACCTTTGCTTACGATGCGTGTCATTCCCCTAGCCCTGATCAATATTGCTTTGCTAATGATAAAAATGACAAAGAAATAATAAAAGCAATGGAAGAACACGAAAATAAAACGGCAGTTATCGAAGATACATAAACAGTTAATATTTCCAATAATACGACTGTTAAAGAAGTAAAAATTGGATTAACACTAAGTCAAGATGAACGCAAAGAGCTAATTAATTTGCTTAGTTAATTTGTTGATGTATTTGCTTGGTCATACCAAGATATGCCAGGAATTGACAGGGATATAGCTCAGCATACGATACTACTTATTCCAGGTATGAAGCCTGTCAAACAAAAGTTGCGTCGTATGAAACCGGATGTGGCTCTCAAAATCAAAGAAGAAATCAGAAAGCAGTTGGCCGCAGGTTTCATCAAAGTATCCAAGTATCCAGAATGGATAGCAAATGTGGTTCCAGTTCCAAAGAAGGATGGAAGGGTTAGAATGTGTGTTGATTATAGGGACCTCAATAAAGCAAGCCCGAAAGATGGGTTCCCTCTACCTCACATTGACATTCTGGTCGATAACACAGCAAACCATGCACTGCTATCATTCATGGACGGCTACGCCGAATATAATCAAGTATTGATGGCTGAAGAAGATATGGAAAAAACCACATTCATCACACAATGGGGTACATATTGCTATACGGTAATGCCATTCGGGTTGAAAAAACGCGGGTGCCACCTACCAAAGAGCAGCCACAACATTGTTACATGATATGATGCACAAAGAGGTGGAGGTCTATGTCAACGATATGATCGTTAAGTCTAAAGATCGCCCAGGCCACATCATTGCACTTCGCAAGTTCTTTGAAAGACTCCGCAAGTACAACATGAGATTAAATCCAGCAAAGTGTGCATTTGGAGTCACGTCAGGAAAATTACTTGGATATGTGATCAGTTCTCGAGGGATTAAAATAGATCCCACAAAAGTCAAAGCAATCATGGCCATTCCACCGCCCAAGAATGAGAAGGAAATTCGAGGTTTCATTGGATGGTTGTAATATATAAGTAGGTTCATATCAAAACTCACAGCGATATGCAATCCTATATTTAAGAAGCTTAATAAAAATGTCTCAGTCACATGGGATGACGATTGCCAAAAAGCTTTCGACAAAATCAAAAAGTACCTGGCAAACCCACCCGTGCTAGCGCCAGCAATACCTGACTTTCCTCTTCGACTCTACCTTACGGTCACAAGAGAAACGATGGGGGCAATGCTAGCACAAGAAATCGAAAGCAAGGAGAATGCAATTTACTACTTGAGCAAGAAGCTTCAAGGATACGAGACACGATACACACCACTTGAAAAGTTGTGTCTCGCACTTGTGTGGGCCGCACAGAAACTAAGACATTACATGCTCACCCATACAGTGCATGTCGTGTCCAAGATGGATCCTCTCAAATACTTGTTCGAAAAAGCAACACTCAATGGCAGATTATCAAGGTGGATAGTCAATCTTGCTCAGTTCGACTTGAAATTTGTACCACAAAAAGCCATCAAAGGTTCTGCGGTTTCTGACTTCTTAGCAGACTTTCCGCTAGAAGAAGTTGAGAAAGAAGAAGATGAGTACGATTTCCCTGACGAAGATTTACTCATGACCGAAGATGATAGTTGGACGCTCTATTTCGATGGAGATTCAAACCAAAAAGGTTGTGGTGTAGGAGTCTTGCTTGTATCACCCAATGAAGAACATATCCCAATTTCCATGAAGCTCGACTTTGATGTCACCAACAATGCCGCAGAATATGAAGCATGTATTTTGGGGTTAGAAACAGTTGTCGCCTTGGGAATTAAGAAGCTCAGAATCTACGGTGATTCTTTACTAATCATTAACCAAATCTCCAAGAGATGGAAGGTGAGAAGTGAAAGTCTCGCTACGTATCAAGCTCATCTGGAAACTCTCACGGAGCAACTAGATGAAGTGGAATGTACGTACTTTCCTAGAGAAGAAAACCAGTTCGCCGACGCACTAGCTAAATTAGCATCAATGGTGCAAATTCCAACAGACACAATCAGAATGCCGTTGACCATAAAAAGAAGGTATGAACCGACTTATGTTCACGCACTCGACGATGAACAGGAATCACAAGAAGAAGATGAAGAGCCATGGTATACATATATCCTTAATTACATGACAAGAGGAAAATACCCTCTTAATACTGATAAAAGGGCACACCGTGCTTTGAGGCTCCTGGCCTCACAGTATGTGCTCATTAGGGGAGAACTCCACAAGAGGACTGCAATGGGGAGAAATCTCTTATGCATATCCAAGAAAGAAGCACACAGAACCATGGAAAATCTTCATGTCGGTATATGTGGAACGCACATGAATGCGAAGATGTTAGTCCAAAAGATTCAACGACAAGGTTATTATTGGACTACAATGGAGAGAGATTGTCAAGAAATGTATGAAGTGTCAAGTCTACGCAAATTTACAGCACGTTCCACCATCGCTTCTCTACACATATACTTCTCCATGGCCTTTCTCCACTTGGGGCATCGACATCATTGGAAAACTAACGCCACCAGGACAAGGGGGGCATGAATTCATCCTCGTAGCAATCGACTATTTCACCAAATGGGTCGAAGCTGCCTCACATGCTAAGCTAACGGCGAAACATATAGCTCAAATCATTGAGAAAAATATCATATGCCGCTATGGGGTACCTCATGAGATGATCAGTGATAATGGAACACATTTCCAAGCCGAATGCGCGGAATTATTACAGAAATATCATATCAAGCATCACAGATCATCACCTTACATACCACAAACAAATGGTGCGATCGAATCGGACAACAAAAATGTGAAAACTATCATCGAAAAAATGACAGAAAATTACAAAGATTAGCCAAGTAAGCTAAATTTCACCCTTTCGGGTTATCGAACCTCTGTTCGTACATCAACGGGGGCTACCCCTTTCTCTTTGGTCTATGGTGTTGAAGCTGTACAACCAATAGAGCTCGAAATCCCTTCTCTCCGAATCTCGTTGGAAAGTCAACTAGATGAAGTCGACTGGATTAGAGCAAGATATGATGAACTAGTCTTACTCGATGAAAAACGCTTGGCAGCTTTGCATCATGTCCAAACCTACCAACAGCGTATGGCGCGACATTTTAATAAAAAAGTCAAGACTAGGAACATCAAAGAAGGTGACCTGGTGCTTAAGGCACTTTGCAAAAATGTGTTGGATCCAAGAAGAAAATTCAAACCAAATTGGTCAAGTCCGTACATTATTAAAGCCATCTTGTCTGGCGGAGCGGCACAATTGGTAGACATGGACGGTAACGATTTCCACAATTTAACCAACTTGGATCAACTCAAGAAATCCTATGCCTAGTTGCATGGGTTCATGACCCAATACAGCTACGTTTGGCCTGATTCCTTCTTAAGGATACGTAGGCAACCCCTCAAGGGGGCCCGACCACTTTAAAAAAATAAAATCCTTCCTCCGTCGATCAAGCATACGCGCCAGTTCAGCATTGCGTCACGACAAAATGAAGCTAAATAAAAAATAAAAAAAGTTTTGCCCCGACACGGGACTTTCCACCGTGTCAAGGCACAGTCCACCGTGGCACGGTGGAACTGAGCCAAAAAAAGGGAAGGTTGTCGCGTCACGGGAAAATATACTGTGTCACGGCACAGTCCACCGAGGCACGGTGGACCTGAGCAAAAAAAAAAATGCCGTGACGCGGGAATTTCCAACATGTCACGGAATTTTTCACCGTGGCATGGTGGAATTTCAGATTTTCTGATTTTTTTTAGTGACGTAGTCTTTGCGAATTCATTTATTTGTTCGATGTTTTTTATTTTCATTCTTCCATTGCGTCCAACTCCTGGACTCGGATAAAAAAAAAAGTCATTGTAATTTTTTTAAGGCGA
This sequence comes from Chenopodium album, assembly GCF_948465745.1. Classification (NCBI taxonomy): domain Eukaryota; kingdom Viridiplantae; phylum Streptophyta; class Magnoliopsida; order Caryophyllales; family Amaranthaceae; genus Chenopodium; species Chenopodium album. The sequence goes on from NC_137839.1 coordinate 56,489,700, forward strand.
AAATAAATAAACTATTATTATTGAAATAAATGTGACTACAAATATTGGCATCATGCGCCTTATTTTAAAAAAAAAATTATAAATCATAAAAGCAAAGCAATACTGATCTAATCCCTCTTCACTTTAGGAACCTACTTTCTTTTTCAACTAGGTCGACCTTCACCATTAAAGTGTCTTTTGTAGCCCGAACCGTCACACCCCTAGTCGAACTTTCACCCCTTTCACCTTTCTTAAAATTCTTTGGTTGTTTCTCTCTATAAACCATCTTCTCCTTACCCTTCCCTTTCACATAATTCTTCCTTTTCGGCATTATAGGACTCTTAAACTCAATCCCTTGTGTTCTTGGACCTAGACGATCTTTAGGAGGCGCTTTCTTATTTCCAAGACGGCTCTTCACATCAGATTTGCGTGATCCGACTCGTTCCCTCCTACTTCTAGGATTCAACCATGCCTTGTATGCACTAGATAAGGGAGGAGGAGCTTGGTTACTTGCAGAAACAGTCCACAAAGGTCTTCCAATCCAATAAGTCTCGTATTTGTGAACGTTACTTTCATTCAACGATACTTCACGAGGACTATCGTTATAGCGTGGAACTACTTGTTTAAGTCCATACTACCGCATCAGTCGAGAAGGACAATAAAAAGTCAGTCTTGAGATACTAGGAACACGACAATACGGAGTATCATTCGTACCAACCATCCTAGTAAGCCTCCACCAAGGCACCACCTAACGAATGGAAAATTCTCTCTTTGCAAAGAAATTTTTCCAATCTTCATACGACATGTTCACAGAGTAATTCTTCTTCTTGCGGGCTAGATCGTTAGGGCCATATTTTTCAATATCGTCGGGGGCTTCAAATAATTCTAAACTCTCCATCAACCAAATCTGCAAAAAAAAAAAAATGCAGATTCCACTGTGACACGGCAGAGTCCACCGTGTCACGGCAGAAGGCCACCGTGACACGGTGCCTGTTATGTGTCATGGGGGCTACTCAGAGCGTATTTTTACTTGCAGCAGTACTAGAGAGCCCTTCCTGATGGCTTTCCGGTCAGCTTTTGCTTCGCCAAGGCCACGCAATGTTTCTCCAAGGCACGTAGGCATAGGAGACCTCCCAGATTCAACATGTTCAAGCACAAACGCTAGACAAGCATGTCCTACCCTACCGTTTGCAAATAAAAGCTTGCTAAACAAGCAAAAAATATATGCCCTTCTACGGTATACATGATAAGACTCAGAGATAGGGCGATTGAAATATAAATTTGCAAGTTTTTCTAAGTCTACCTCATTACCACACACAATTCTATTTAAATCTGGATCAGTTAGATTCAGATAGCGTTCAAAGTCTTGGTAATAATACTCCCGTAGGGTAGGCATGACAATAAGATTTCTGGCAGGAAATCCAAAGATGGCACCGAATTCCTCCGGCAGGGGACAAATTTCATCGTAATCAAATTTAAAACAATGTGTTTCTGGACTCCGATAGTCTAATGCTTGAAAGTAATGGTGTCTTTCGAACAAGTGTATTATTCTGATAGCGGGTTCAGAATTATTAGAAAGCTAATATATTCAGCAAGGTCAAGTGATCGGAATGCCTGGGTGGAGGCCGCTTCCGATCAACTTAATCTTGACTGAACCCTTCGGGTCACACCCAAGCAAAATATACGAACTCACTCGACGAATTAATTCGGAAGAAATTAATTCGTCGCCCGAGTGTTAAACATTTATATGTCGGAAATTCGAGCTTGGAGCGTCGAAACCGAGCGTCGGAGAATCTCAAATGTCGAGCCAAAATTTAGGATTTGGCGAGACGGGAAAATGCATCAAGTAACAAGTAAAATCCTAGCCACGCAAAAGGCTAGGAATGCATGCCCAATAGGAGCATGCCACGTGGCAGCACACATGGCAAAAACGCCACGTGGCAGCACACGTGGCCGCCACGTTGGCAGCCGCCACATTGGCAGCCACCTAGTGGCAGCCACCAAGTGGCGACACGTACATGTGGCAATGGCCGTGGACCCGGGTTGATGGGTCATGGACACGGGACAAAATAAAATGGGCCAACCGAACCCAACTTAGGGCTCAAGGTTGGGTGACACATGGTTAGTTCACATTGCATGTGAAATGCCTTGGGGACCAAGTGAGAAAGTGGTCCACACCTAACCATGTGACACTTGTTACTTGTTCCTTTGTTTATTTAACTAAGGGTTGAATTCACCAATCTTTCCATGTGGGATCTTTTTGTGAAAAGTCCCACATTTAGAGATGAGTGAAATTCACAAGGCATACTTCCTTATAAATAGTCAGGGCATGGCTTGAGAATTCTTGGCTTGAGTGGGAGTTAGAAAGAGCATTCCATATTTTTGGGGAATTTCTTAAACTCTAATAACACTCGGGTTTTGGTCGGACCTTGCTTACTCCAAGGTAGCGGACCTTAAAGTCGTGTTCGTCCTTTGTGGGTGGATACCGTTGGATGCACGACGCTTGCGGTGCTCGAAGATTTCAAGTAAGAGCCCGTTTTTGTAAGGGCGAATCTCGCTTCGAGGGTAAGATTCGTTCTTCCTTTCTTGTGATTATTTATTTATGCTTTATGGTTTTATTAATTGCGAGTGGTTCCTTGGGTCGGGGTTGTTTCCGCGGTGAGTCGGACTCACCAAACCCCAACAACGGTTTTATTTATTTGACAAAGTAAAGGGAAGTTGCTAATTAGATTAGTAGCTCAGTTTTATTTATTTTAATCTCGTTTTTAATGTCGAGTTTGGCCCAGAACCCAGATTTTCTCCCAAGACTAGTGAATTTTGGGTGGAAAACGTGTTCTGGAAAGGTTTTTACCCCTAGAGGTCTGTGATTTTAGCCAAATTCTGACCAGAAATGCCTTTTTCGAGGGGTTTTTCGTTTTTGACGAAAAATTTTAAGTCTTTTCTAACCTTGAAATTAATGGCATAAATTGTTGGTTATATGGTTGATTATTTGCATTATTTTCTGCATTTTTATGTCCCCTTAAAGCACACTTACTTGGTAGTATTTGATGCTTAAAGGTTGATTTATTTTCACATAATTGCAAACTAATTGCTTTTTAGTGTGAAAGTTTTATTTTTGAGGCTTCCTAAGTGTTAAAGATTCAATATTTATTTGTGATAAGTGATTGAAACTTTAAAAACCACTAAATTCCATGTTATTTTGTGTTAAACTTTGTTGTTTTAATCATTTTGAGTTGATTGGAAACATAAAGTTTCGATTTTTGTGATATAAATTTGGTTATCTTCATGTTGGAAGATATAATTTTCAAGGATTCACAAAATTTAGATGTTGGAATTTTCGTTTGAACATTAAAGTTCATATTTTTCCAACTTCCCTTTACTTTGTCAAATTCTCAAGTTTAATTTAAATTGATTAAATTGAAAGTGAGAAATTGCCTCAATTTTATGTTGCACCAAGCTAAACCAATTTAATTAAGAATGGCTCTTGGAATTATTTTGGTTATTTGCAATTTGAAAATTTTATTAAGTTAGACTTGTTTAAAATTTTATTTTGCTCTCTAAATTAGTTCTAAAATTAATTTAGAATTAATTATTTTGTCTCGCGAAAAGGGATCAAATCCCGAGGCCGTGGCACGTAAAACAAGGCAATGCACCACCTTGGCGAGCCGGGCTGCATAGCAGCCCATATGTGGCTGCCAAGGTGGCAGCGCCGCCTTGCTTGCGGCCACACGCGCGGCAGCAGCAACCACGCGCGACTGTGCCGTGGGTCGTGTGTTTGTTTTTTGGCGTGTGCGTATGCTTGGTGCGGTGAGGTGACTAGCCGTAATATTGCTTATTTTGCCGTTTTATTTATTTTAATTAAAATTTTTGGAGGCTAGGCCTCGGTTTTGAGCGGCATTGGCAAAATTTTATTTTGACAAGTTTGGGTGCTACCGACTTAATTAATTAGATTAATTAAGGGAAATGCGGAATTTAGTGGGAGCTTCAATTATTAATGACGTCAATTACATAATCGGTTAAACAACTTTGACTAGTTTTAATTAGGCGTGTTAATCGGATTAACCACCTAGATTAGTTACTAGTGCGCGCGTTGTTTAAATGCTTTTTACTTGTTTGATTTTGTAAATTGCATGGGCCATTCACAAATAGTGAATGGATGAATGGAATGTATATTCTCTCTCACATGTTTTATGAAATGACAACTAGTGGGACCCGACTAGGATAGAAAATACGGACTACGTGCCGTTATGTATTTTTGTAAATCTAAATACGGTCTACGCACCGTTAAGTATTTTTGTACTTTAATATTTAGATTATTCCTAGTTGTAGACACTAGTTTTTGCATAGTTTGGTTAAGTCTTGAAGACGGCGTATCTTGGAAGACAAAGCCTTGAATTGCAAATGAAGACCTTTTGAAGATTTGAAGAATTCAAGGGGTCATGCTAGTTGCCAATATGCATGTATAATTTCGCTTTATATTTTATGCTTATATATATGTGAATTATTCGTTAGATGCATGTTTAGGTTTTCTTGATGTTGCGATGATTAGTTAAGTTCACTTAAATCAACCAACATAGAAATCCTAGGTCCCTAATAATATTGAGTCAAACTTGCCTTTCCAAAACGACACTTATTGACCGGACGAGAATGATGGTAGGCTACGCCAAAGCGAGGTGCCATCACTTCTCCAAGGCGCGTAAGGCACACCGGGTGTGCACGTTGGTTTTGGTTTAACTCATCGGTATGAGTGAGGAGTCCTCACATACCGTGGCAAAAGAGATACATCGTCAAAGATGCATTAGATGCGACGATTGTCTAACCAAGTGTGGCTTAGAGCCATTAGCAAGGCAATGCTTACCCTAGAAGATTGAGTGTTTAAGACAAGCCAAAGCATGCTTAACCACTCTTTGTTTCTTCGGATCTTGGAATCGCCTTATTTTCGCCAAATAGGGACAATTATTATGCGTAAATAAGACGTTTAATAAGATTGAAGTTTGCATGAATGCTATTAAAATTCAAACTTATTATGTTCTTGATAAATGGTTATACTTAGAACTTATATTTATCGTATTCTAAATCAAATAATATTGTTTCCATGATTGGTAAAGGAAATCCTTGAGAAAAGATCTCAAAGACAGGAAAAGCATTTCTAAAATACAATTCTCATAAATGACTTTTATAACTAAGTCCGAAAGGACGGTTGGACATCATGTATTCAAAATACTAGGTAGTTTTGATAAAACATGAGGAATTGAGTTGCAATCTCAAGATTGACAACCAACGTATCCTTTCGCATCATACATAATTGAGTATGACTCATTGATGTAGTAATTCGAGTAAGAATTAATGGAAAAGATGGAACTTTGTTTTACGGCGCACTAGGTGCTTGATTATTCCTAACAAAGTATAAGAGTCAAGGTACTTAAAGAAATGATTCTTAAAGTAAGATTATGAGATATTGTATGATAAGAAATATAGGAAAGAAGGAACGAAGAAAAGGAATTAGATTTCATTTCAACTCATGAGTTCATGTTATTGTAGTTAACTTAGCAATTCGTTATCTTCATAAGTATCGGATACTGCTTGAGTGTTCCACTATGATAGTGACCTCAAACTATTGAAGTTAAGCTAAGTTATCGACTTACAAGCTTAGAATGAAGCAAGAAGAGCTACATCAGTTGTAAGGTCGTATGTTTTGTTTAAAGACCTTTTAAGCCAAAGGCTGGAACAAGTAATGGTTATTATGTCCCATAATCAGCAATTGATCCGTTTACACACAGAAAGACTCACATTCAAAGTAATGAGCAATAGTTGCAAGATTTATTTGAATGGCATGGTTATCCAAGCATTGAGTCAAGAATGCCTGATTGTAAACAAACATTTCCCTAAACATGATAAACTCACTAAGTTCAAGTCATGGGCTTGATTTGCATTCCGAACATCTTTAGCAATGTCACATCGACAAGAACGTACTCAAAGGCTCTATTAGATAGACTCTTGATAGTTGCTCGATTTGGAATCGTTCTAAGACAAGCAAGTCTTACTTGTTGAAACCGACAAAACAGAGAGCTATTGTTCTTGGTATAGACAGTTGACTCCGAAGGCTAAAGAGGATTCAATTACTTCAACGTTTCACAAAGAATTTGAAAGGATATGGCTATATTCATCAAATGTGAACAAACTTGACTTGAGTAGCTCAAGAGTTCAGTGAAGTACAGAATCGACTTGGCAAGATATCAAAACGTCTAGATTAGATCGAGCGATGTTTGCTTGAGCCAAGCGTGACTATCTCAAAGTTATGAATGGAAATTTTCATAAATAACTCCACAAAGAACATAGTGTGTCTTCATGGAGACCTCGGTGTCATTTGAAAATGACTCGAACAATGATGGTTCACAACCCTTCCTATAAAGTTCTTAAAGATTTGCACAAATGACTAATGTTACACTAAACAATGTGTCGAAGCTAAGAAAGGACGCCATATTCAGTTATGGATAGAAATAACTTCTAAAAGTCTTTTCAAGTATATGTCTAAGGCTCTTAGTCTTAGTGGGAGTTCACTAGCTCAGTGGGAGCAAAGTGGCTCAGTGGGAGCTAGGTGACTCAGTGGGAGTTGAATGGCTCAATAAAGACTAAGATAGCTCAAGTAGGAGCTAACTATTTGTTTCACAACGAACTTTTACCCAAAGACAATATACATGTCTCTTTGTAAGAATTCAAGTGAGACTACGGGTATTACCTCCACATCCTAATTAAGAACAAAAATTGTTTGTTGCTCTAAGTAGTGTCTTTCTGGAAAGTAACACGTTTCCAAAACAACAAGTGGGAGACAAATGAACTCGATGACCATCGAACTTAGCAACAAACTAGAACTGAGAATCTCGGAAGACCTTAAAGGACTTCATGAGAATGCTTAATCAAGAATACTCAAAAGGACTTTACAAGTGCCTTAAAAGAGAATTCATTACTCACAAAACATTAAAAATTTTGGAGTAAGATCAACATAATAAAAGGGCTTTGAAAGCGCCTTAAAACTCAGTGTTTGATGCAATTGCCCCGCATAGGTATAGAATTCACCAAAGGCTTGGATTGAATCCTATAAATTTTCTATTAATTTAGAAACAAACCTAAGACTTACAAGCATACTATTTACTATTAGATAGTAAAGGAATAATGTCTTGTAAGATAGCTACGACAAATCCAAATTCCGAATAATGGTTAAAGACCATGAAAATCCGAAATAGACTCCATGTTTGAAAATCATGTTTGAAACTTGATTAATTTGCATGAAAGGTGAAAGACCCATCGATTGCAAATAAGTTTTCAAGGAGAAAACTAACAAATGTGGAAATGTATATGCATACATAGCTAGATTGGTTGTAAAGGATATAATTAATATCAAGGAGTTGATTTTAATAAAATCCCATTCACCAATCAAAATGCTCAAGTCTTTTCGTGATTGATCTAGCAAAATTGCACATATGAAATATGGCAAAATAGATACAAAAACCGCCTACCCAAAATAGGATTTTGGAAGTGACTATGGAATAGTCTAAGGGTTTTGAAATCTAAATAATGCTAGATTTGAAAGGAAGCATTGCATGAAGGAATTGGAACGTGTTTTCTCATAAAGTTAATAAGAGGATTGACTTATGGAGAAACATAGAAATTATGATGAACAAGAAGTTTAGTGGGAGCAAAAGTAATGGTCCAACAAGAAGTTTACGAACTCTATTGTGAAACAACCATCAAATGCTAAATGTTTATATTTGAAAGTATTTTCGACAATGGACCGACCTAAAGACGATACTTAGTACATGTTGGGAATTAAGTTCTATGGTATAGACTTAATTAAATGTTTAAATGAGTAAAAGAAATTACCATGTTAAACATGAAGGACTTTGAAAGGCTTTCGACCCATATGTATGAAGCTAAGTAAATGTTTGACCTATGTATAAGCTAGGCTAAGTACTAAGTCAAACGAGAAAGACTCTAGTAGGAGACTTTCAACCACATCATATAGCGAACAATTTGGCAAGACTCAGTGTAACTGTATGAGCTAAATGTTACATGGATGGAATAAAATTGAGAATAATTCTAGAATTAAATCCATCATGTAAAGCTATGATATGGAATCGTCAGATGACTTAAATGCTTAGAGCATTTGAAGTACGTATATAATACCAATCGACATTAATCTAAGTATTAGATCATTAGATTATAGTCAAGAACATCCAAAGAACTTAGATAAGTAGTTGGATGAGTTCTTGACGCATGGAAACAAATATAATTTGAGTTTTGATGTTGCAAGCACAAACCTTAACAAGGATTAGATCCTTAGCAAGGAAGCCATTTATAAGCACGAGGCAAGAAGTGTCGTGGCTTGAGAATGGTAACATGGATGTGCATCCATGTATAATGTGCGGGAATTTAAGGAAAATTTCCATGCTCACAAGTGATTAGGGTATCCCAAATCGTTGTGAGTCGCTTGGAGTGAAACCCAAGCAAGGCATCATCAGGGAGTCTACTAAAATATATGTTGAGAATATTGTTTCCTTAAAGGCAATAATAAGGAAAGATGTTAAATGGAAAAGTTCGTTGTTGAACGTTGATGATTGTAGGTTGTCAAGTAGAAGGTCTCGAATCATAAAAATGAGTGGGAGCCATTGCTTGGACAATAAATCCTGAATCACATGTAATCCATTAACACTCTCAAAATTTTATCATCTTATTATGGAAATGGTGGATAATGAAGATGCTAAGGTTTGCAAAGTAATTATAACTAAACCTATGCAATAAGTGAACGACAACATTCATAATTGCATGAAAGAAATCAAGCATATCAAATATGAGTGTGATTTTTATGAATGTTTTATGAAGAGTACTACTCTTAAAACATTTGGGAAAAACCATTTATCATAAGATGAAACATTGTGAAGTTTCATAGTGGAATAAAATATTTCTAAATATTCCACAAAACTATTTAATTGTGGTTTAGAATTAAATAATGAGTCCATTCGATTTTAATAAATATTCAAAATAGGGTATCAAGTCAATGGCTTGGATAAAGAAACACCTATTAAGTGAACATTGAATATTTTAATCGAAAATTATCCCTAATCAAGGTCATATTTTGTGGACGATTGATGACCATCAGAGATTAGTGTGTAGTATGATTTATAGCACCGTTTCTTGTGCTATGAGGATATAAATCATTTGCACAGGTATTGGTTTAGAACCATACTGGATCGATCTATGAGGATACTTTAAGAGATTTAAAAAATCGTCATAAGTATTTTCTCATTATTACTATCGGAACTCTTTTCCTTTGACCATGAGTAGTGGGAGATCTCTTGTTTGAGTACTGGTCCGCTTTGGTATCCGCCAAACGTCTGCCATAACTAGGGATTATAAAGACAGATATCAGGCGGGTGAGTCCTCTTAGTAAGAGAAGCTACATTACAAGACTGGAAATGTCCCCCTACTAACAATAGGGAACATGTCTTGTTGTTTACAAGGCCTCTCGAAGAGCGAGACTGTGAAAATGCATGGCCGTGCTCAGATGGATTTTAGAAATCATCTGCTTATCGACAGTTAAACTCGGATTTCGAGAAACACTTCTGGACGTAACAGAGATGACGAGTAATCTTACTCTATAGTTCATGAAGAGACATGAAGAGACATAGGAAAGGGGCTATACACTAAATGCACACTTGTCCGGAAGGACAAGTGGGAGATTGAAAGGAATGGTGTCCTTTGAACAAGTATATTATTCTGATAGCGGGTTCAGAATTATTAGAAAGCTAATATATTCAGCAAGGTCAAGTGATCGAAATGCCTGGGTGGAGGCCGCTTCCGATCAGTAATATTATTATAATTAATATTACAGCTTAATCTTGACTGAACCCTTCGGGTCACACCCAAGAAAAATATACGAACTGACTCGACGAATTAATTCGGAAGAATTAATTCGTCGCCCGAGTGTTAAACATTTAGACGTCGGAAATTCGAGCTTGGAGCGTCGAAACTGAGCGTCGGAGAATCTCAAATGTCGAGCCAAAATTTAGGATTTGGCGAGACGGGAAAATTCATCAAGTAACAAGTAAAATCCTAGCCACGCAAAAGGCTAGGAATGCATGCCCAATAGGAGCATGCCACGTGGCAGCACACATGGCAAAACGCCATGTGGCAGCACACGTGGTCGCCACGTTGGCAACCGCCATATTGGCAGCCACCTAGTGGCAGCCACCAAGTGGCAGCGTGCCAATTGGCAGCGCCATGGTGGCGGCGCGCCACGGTGGCGACACATGTGGCAATGGCCGTGGACCCGGGTTGATGGGTCATGGACACGGGCCAAAATAAAATGGGCCAACCGAACCCAACTTGGGGCTCAAGGTTGGGTGACATATGGTTAGTTCACATTGCATGTGAAATGCCTTGGGGACCAAGTGAGAAAGTGGTCCACACCTAACCATGTGACATTTGTTACTTGTTCCTTTTTTTATTTAACTAAGGGTTGAATTCACCAATCTTTCCATGTGGGATCTTTTTGTGAAAAGTTCCACATTGAAAGATGAGTGAAATTCACAAGGTATACTTCCTTATAAATAGTCATGGCATGGCTTGAGAATTCTTGGCTTGAGTGGGAGATAGAAAGAGCATTCCATATTTTTGGGAAAACTCTTAAACTCTAATAACACTCCGGTTTTGGTCGGACCTTGCTAACTCCAAGGTAGCGGACCTTAAAGTCGTGTTCGTCCTTTGTGGGTGGATACCGTTGGAGGCGCGGCGCTTGCGGTGCTCGAAGCTTTCAAGTAAGAGCCCGTTTTTGTAAGGGCGAAGCTCGCTTCGAGGGTAAGATTCGTTCTTCCTTTCTTGTGATTATTTATTTATGCTTTATGGTTTTATTATTTGCGAGTGGTTCCTTGGGTCGGGGTTGTTTCCGCGGTGAGTCGGACTCACCAAACCCCAACAATGCTGACCTAAGAAAATCATGTTCAATCGCTACATGCCTCAGGGCTAGTAAACCCCTGATATGAAATAATTCTAACTCTCTTTTGTCAGCATTGGTCAAAGAATAAGACCAGACGCGCAATGTATTATCAAAATTCTGAGACATTATTATTGAAATATGAAATTCTAATTATTTTGTGTTTCGTAATTATGCATATCACGAATATACTGGTCCTATTTTTTAGCAAAAGCGCTCGGAACTACTCAGAAATTATCTTTCTATACGCGTAAACCACACCGTTGTAGCATACGCGCACCGTGACACGGGAAGTCCCACCGTGTCACGGGAGTTTGTGCCGCGACACGGCAGATTTTGCCGTGACACGGTGTACAGTGCCGTGTCGCAGTGCTCACGCGTTTTCTTTTTTTTTTTTTTATCTTTTCCTGTATCTATCCGGATTTTTTTTAGTATTTTATCTTCACCGTTTATTTTTCTGTTTTTCGAGAGTTTCATTCCTAATAAGATTCTCAAATTTATTTTTTTTACATTTTTACATTTTTATTTTTTTATTTTTATCATTTTATTTTATTTATTTATTTATTTATTATTTTTTTATTCATCGTTATTATTTATCATTTTATGTCTATTTTTATTTTATTTTTCTTTGAGGAAGTTATAAACCTTGTCCCATTTCCAAACATATTTATTTTGGGAGTAGTTGTAAAACTTATTCATATTTTTCTTTTCTTTTTATTTCTTTTTCTTTTGGGGAAGGTCAGTACCCTCCACTTACTCCGCTTACGTTTTTTGTCGCGTCATTAATAAATACACAACCACACACAATGAGTCTCAAGCACACACTAACACACACTAATAAATCCATAAACTATGAATAATGTACAAAATGAGTCATAATAAATAAGCAGCGTCAAGTGTCATCACTATATGTACAAATAAAGACCCTCGGTCAAAAATCTGCAGAACTAGAAGAGTTAGGATCAGTGTCATCTCCAGCCTGTGAATATGGGAACGGTGAGCCAAAGAGTCCCGCCATCATTCGAGTACGAGGAGTAGTATCCCTACTAGTCCTTGTAACTCCAGCAGCAGTCAAACTTAAAACAGGACCCGTCCAACTGGCAAATGGTTTAAACTGACTCAAAGAAATGGGAATCGTCGGTGGAGGCGTCGTCCCATACACTGGAACTGAAAACAAGCCCGACACCGGTGGAGGAATCCCAGACGATGGAGCTGAAAATAAGCCGGGATCCACGGGAGTCAAAACTGGCCTAAACTCAGGCTGTGAAAATGAGTGTCGCTGCCACTGAGCCTCCTGAAACGGCTGAGTAATCTAAGGCTCCCGCTGAGACTGAGAATGCCGATGAACCTCAGGAGATCGTCTACCACGACTAGGCTCCCCCTCGTCCGAGCCTCTATGCCTCGAGCGCGAGCGGGACCTCCGTTGCTTTTGAAAGATACAAAATCGAAAGACGTCAATAATGCAAAATAAAACAAATGGTAGAAATAGGAAAAAGTGAACATACCTCAAGAACATCGCCAGAACTGCTCCGACAACTCGCACCACGCCGAAGCTTGATGAAGCAGTACTTTAGAGCGTCAACCAGCTTCATGAATACCATCATCTCCGGGCGGTTAGGCTGAGAACAAAACAAAGAAAAATCAGTAACAAGCGGTGTTAAAAGGGATGAATAATGCATCAAAAGCTTACCGGCTCAAAAACCTCAGGTAGAGACTCCTGCGCCTGTCTGAAACCCTCTGGCGCGTCAGCAATATGGTCCTCAGTAATACCAATCGGCCCTGGGTAGCGGACAGATTGAGGCGGAATCTCAATCCTCCCCACGGGGCGAACAGTCGTCTGAAAATACGATCGAATAATCAAGCTATTAGACTATTTAAACAGAGACTAGCGATAAAACTCCTCAAAAGAAATCAGACCTCAAGAAAGCGAGGTGGAGGAGCCAGAGAGGGAAGCAAGTTCTGCGCATAATAACCCTCCATGCACAAGCTCCTGCTAAGGAAATGTGTAGCGCTCTCCTCAGTTTATCAACTTCCTGAGCAAGCGCGAGTCCAGCATCGACTCCGGTGGAGATAAGGGCACAACAAAGCGATCACCACTGTGCTGATTAACGACACGCTCCCCCAGATACCAGACAAAGCGTCCGGTACCAACCAAAACAGTGCGTACGCTGAAAGCTGCAAGGCCTCGGGAAGATTAGTCATCCCAACCCAAGGATGATACTGGACATCAATGGCAACCCGAAAACCATAAAAAGTTGGCATGAAACACCGGAAATAACATCAAAGAGAAAATAACAGGATACAAAACTAATTCTTACGCCAACAAAAGAGGTGCCTCGGCGTAGCAGCTCGCGCAGCGCAGAGACAGACTCCACCCGTGACTCTCCTCGGTCACGCCAGCTGGCCCCAACGGGGAAGTCATGAACCGCTCCACAACGCCGTCGAGGAGCCAATCTTGGGAAGTACTCATAGAACTATAGCTGCAATGAAAAGTAATTTTTGAGCACATGAGTCGAACAAATTAAAGTAAAACAAGAAGAGGAAAGGATCGTCACCTCTACGACTCACTATAAACCGTAGACAATGACAGGGGACTCGTCGTTCAGCTGCCTACAGCCATGACGTAACGACAAGAGAAGGTCAGCATATCCGAGGCTGGCCCAGCTGAAAGATCCTATCTCACTGATCCTGACTAAAGAAGGAAGGTAGCAAAGGAGTGCACGTGAACTCCTATCAGGAGAAAGAGTCGTGGAAATGAGAATCAAAATGAAGATCCGCACTCGCTGCTCAGCTGATGTCTCCTCCATGTCAAAACCACGAGCTAGAATCGAAGCCAACTCTGATCGCCCGCTCCTAGGACCACCTCGAGACACTGGCTGGGTCCTGATATGCTGAACGATCGGGCCTAACAAATTGACTGCCTCAGCCGCTCCCCAAGAAAGATTAGACATCTGTGCTACGGCCCGGTCAGTGAAGCGTAGACCGCTAATCATGCTAAAGTCCAGAGGGGTCACTATCATCTCCCCCCAAGCAAAGTGAAAGGTGTTGGTAGTATCCCAAAAATACTCCAACAACGCGCGAACGACTGTCGCACCACAACCCCGGGGGCTGCGAAACCCTACGATCGCCGAATAAAAGTCCACTAAACTAGCTGATTCCCATAAGGCGTTCGTAGCAGGATCCCTCGTGATAATCCGATGAAGTCGAGGAATCAAATCTTCAGCTCCAGAACCGTGGTGGCGAAGCGTGCCGTCAACTATGCCGGCAAGTGTGCGATGAGAAACGTGGTTCTCACGACGGAATACCAACTGGTCTAAGGTCCACGGGGGTGGAACCCACCTACCTCTACCCGTAGAGGCCTGAGGCTCAAACTCTAAGGCGTCGTCATCCATACCCTCGAGAATCGTGGGAGTGTCCTCCCGAAAAGCCTGACGCTGGCCATGGATAGAAAGATCGCTATCCTGTCGTCTAGGCATGCTATTATGAAAATAAAAATCTAAATGCTTAGCATCATTTCCTAAGACATTTAGTTATTTATATCGAGTTGCATTTTAATAAAAAAATTTAAATGCTTAGCATCACTTCCTAAGTTATTTAGTTATTTATTGCATTATACGCTAAATTTTTACCTCAAGGCTAAAAATTGGCAAAATAATGGAATTATTTATAGTATTTAGTTTCTCCATGACGAACTAATACTATGTTCTCCTAATTGCATGATACTATGTTCTTCATGACAATGTAGTACATACACAACACAAAACATGTTTCATAATTGCACAAAAACAATAGATCGACGCATCATGGCATATTTGATAAGATCTACAACCAATATATCATCATTTCAAGTGCAAAAGAACAATATGAACAACAAGGAACACCATTTACCACAAGTAGTACCAAAAATGGTGATTTGCTCAATTCTTCACCAAACCATGCAATTTTTGTCTCAAATCGCTCACAAACACACATACACACATATGCAAGTAAATTCATGGCAAGAATTTCAACATAAACCTCAAAATCAAAAAATCCCCAAATTGATTTTTAAGGGTTTTTACATGAAATTATTTAAACCAAATTTGAGACAAAAATCAAAGGAAACTTACATAGATCCTTGTGGAGAACTAAAAATGAAGAAAATAACAAAAATTTAGAGCCAAAATGATGAAATTTGAGCTCTAAAATTCGCAAAAACGTGAAAACACCAGAGCAGCCGCCGCGACACGTACGGTCAGCCTACACCACGACACAGTGACCAAGTACCGTGTCACGGATCTCAAATACCGTGTCACGGTGATTCCAGGAGTCGCCGGAACTCCAATCAACAGTAACGAGCTCCGAACAGCAGCACAACAGTGAGCAGCAACGAAATTTCAGCAAAAGCAAAAAAAAGAAAAAAAAAGGGAATCCTGCAGAACCGCCGTGCCACGGGAAGGCCATCCATCTGCCGGGAAAATAAACCGTGCGCCGGTGACTAACTGCCGTGGCACGGGAATCAGGGAAGCTTAAATTGAAAAATGGAGATGATAAGTGCGAGCAGGATAAGAAAGAGAAATGGGGAATGAAAAAAATGGGAGCAAACTCTGATATTTAAAGCCAAAAAATAACCGTTGCACGACCCCGTTACTGTTCCACATTTCCCGTTATTGAGTAACGGTGTTCAGGCGCATGGAACGAAGCGCGTGGGATTTTTTTTGTGCCAAAAAATTCCCGTGACACGGATGTTTCTCCCGTTTGACGGCAATCCTGAACTGTGTCGCGGGATTTATCCACGTGGCACGGAGTTCAGGCTTTTGTCCTGCACGTCCCTTAAAGCGGTCAGCGAATATTCCTGGCTTTTTGACTAAAATTGCGCAATTTTCCGCGCAAATTGGACAGTTAATTTTTCAGTTTAATTACGCGGAAAATTCTAACTGACGGTTGAAGGGTATCAAAATTACTATTTTGCCCCTAGGAAGTGTCAAAATCAATTTTGTCAATATTTTAAACACCTAATATGGTCGGTAATCAACTTGAAGGTGTGAATCATCTGCGGCCCACGTTCGGGGATAATCGAACCATCATACACTTGCAAATTTCAGCGATTACAGTAGTCGTCGGCTTTCCTCAAGCATGGAAAGTGTTATCGGTGGATTTTTCTTCAAGTATAGAAAACCGCCAAGTCGGCTTTCCTCAAGCATGGAAAGCGTTATCGATGGATTTTTCTTCAAGTATAGAAAACTCCAAGTCGGCTTTCCTCAAGCTTGGAAAGTATTATCGGTGGATTTTTCTTCAAGTATAGAAAACCGCCAAGTCGGCTTTCCTCAAGCATGGAAAGCATTATCGGTGGATTTTTCTTCAAGCATAGAAATCCGCCAAATTCCTTTGTCGGCTTTTGATCGAGGTTAGATAGTGTCGTTAGTCTACTAACCCTAATCAAATTAACAATTTATAATACCTAAACTACCCTAATACGAGTATAGGGGTAAGTAAAGGGTCGAACCCAAAAGGACTAAGTGTATCAATCTATGCTAATTAGACTACTAGGAAAGCTTGTGAGGTAAGAGAGGTTCAATTAAACACTACTAAGAGCAAATAACTAAAACTAGGGAAAGTGGAATCCAATTACATCAATGCATTCAACAACATCAAACAATTAGATGAAAATGACCTCAATTAGGACGATTTACACATTTAACTCACTCTCGCGCAATTAAACATGTTAATAATCCTACTAGACTAATTCACTCTCGTGCAACTAGCCTAGCAAAGATATGGAGGAATTTAGGGTTCTCAAACAACTCACTTTCGCACAATTGATTGAAAACACAATTAAAAGCATAGAATCAATTAGCTAGAAAGATTCTAATCCATAAAAGCATCATCCATACACAATAATCAAGAAACAATTTCATACTAACCACAATCAATCATTAAATTAATTAACATAACCTTCATCCATTTCCCTAGAACAAAACCTAAACTAACATAATGAACAAAAATATGGAAAACAAGGTAAAATAATAATAAAAGCAAGAATCAACAACTAAACTAATTAATCTACTCAAATAAACAAATAAATAAGCAAAAACAATAATAAATGAAAGCAATAAAGGTGAGAGAAAGTTAGGAAAACTCATTGAATTTATGAGAGGAAAAATCCACAAATTTGCTTCTTCAAAATCCCAAAAACTCCATGAAAAATCCCATCTTTCTCTCTCTAAACTACTCCTAACCCTAAGAGAGAGAAAATAAAGGCTAAACTAATCTAATCTAATCTAAAATTAATTGTTGAGTGAAAAGTTTTTAGAAAATAACCCCAAAGGGGTATTTATAATACAAGGCTAAAATAAAATAAAGTAAAAGAGAAAACTAAAAAGAAATAAAAACTAACTAAAATAATTAAAATAACTAAACTTAAAAACCAAAAATAAAACTAAACTAAAAATAAAATGAAATAAAAGAAAATGAAAAGAAAAAGGAAAACAGAAAACAAAACCCACAATTTCCCCAAACCCACGAAACGATCAGCTTCCCCCTTTCTTTCCCCTTTCGATCTTGGCTGCTCTGATTTTCTTTCCATCATCACCATCACGCATCATCAATCATCACTCAATCACCACCGTCAATCCTCATCGTCATCAATCAAAGCCGTTCAATTCTCATTAAAAATCACGTGAAAAGCTCGTGATTGACCCACGAATGCGCGCCCGCGAAGACACCGCGCAGAGGTCGCGCATAGCTTCTGCCTCGACTTTGAATTTGGACTCCAATCGTGTGCGCTTTCTGACAGGGGTGCGCGGCCGCGGAGGTAAGTGTTGCTGCAATTGTTGCGGGTTGCTGCTGGTGTTTCTGTGAATTGGTGGTTGACGTTGTGGTGATTGGAGGTGTTGGGGTTTGCTTGGGTGAATTGGTTGCGGTGGCTGGAAATTGGTGTGATTGAAGGTGGCTGAAATTGAGTGGGTTGCGAAGGCTGGTGGTTGAAATTGGTGGCTGGTGCTGCGAATTGCAGATTGTTGTCGCTGCTGTTCAGGTTTGTGTTTGGTGATAGGTGCAGCGCAACAGTGGTTGTGCGTGAGTGGTGGTGGGTGGTTGTAAGTTGCGATTGGTTGCGTTGTTGGTGTTATTGTGGGGTTGCGCGTTGGTGGAAGCAGGGGATTGTGGCTGGTGGTTTAATTGGAGATGGCTGATGGTGTTGGTGTTGTTGACGGTTGTTGGGTGGTGTTGTGAGGGCTGGTGGTGAAATGGGAATGGTGTGAGTGGGCAGCTTTGCTGTGAGGGCTGGTGGTGGATTGGGAGAGCAGGGAGCAGGGGAAGTGATGTTGTGTGTGTTGGAGCAGGGGAGATGGTGTGGTGGAGGTTAAGGGATGGTGTGGTGTAGGTTAAGAGGTGGGCAGCAGCTAGATCGGTTAGGGGCATTGTGAAGTTTGCTCGAACCTTGGACCCCGAACACAAACTTGACTTTGAAACCCGGAGCGCCTACAACCAAAAACAACACGAGGGTGAAATAGAAAATAAAATAAATAAAATAAAGTAAAATAAAATAAGATAAATAAAGTAAAATAAAATAAAATAAAATAAAATGCTAAAACTAAAGAAATAATAAAATTAAATGAAAAGAAATAAAATAAAATACGAAACTAAAATAAATAAGAAAATGAGATAAAAAGAGAAATTATTAAAAATATAAACTAACGACTTAAACTACAAACATTAAAAGAAAGAAAAATAAAATAAAACACGAAAATAAACTAAAAACTATAGAAAATCACAAAAATACTCAAAATAAAGAATAAAAGACGAGAATAATAAAATAATAGAAATAAAGAACAAAAATAGGCTAAATTATTGTAAAATAAGCCGGAAAGCGACTCAATAATCACCCTAAAAGTGACATAAAAGTCACTTATCAGCTTTCCTCAAGCATGGAAAGCATCATCGGTGGATTTCTTCAAGCATAGAATGACACCAAATTCATAAGTCAACTTTCCTCAGGCATGGAAAGTATCATCCGGTAGGTTTCTTCAGGCTTAGAAAACTACCAAACTCCTCAGTCGGCTTTCCTCAGGCATGGAAAGCATTTCAACAAATGTCATCCGGTGGATTCCTTCAAGCATAGGATGCTTCCAAACTCATTTGTCACCGATACACTTGTGCCAGACATGTATTCTATCCTTTGACTCTTTTATCTGTGGAATTAACATTTTTCTGCAGGTATCAGCGTATACAAAGTGATTTAGGATCGCAGAACATCTAAAATCATTCTCCGTCCCTATCGACTACTTTGACTATCGTTTTCGAAACTGACGTTTCTACAAACTCAGTCAGAGTGGGGGCTTCTGTAGACACCTAAAAATGTCTCCCCAAAACCAAACCCGATAATGAACAACCTTTCACCGCTACTATTGGTCGGGTTCAGTATTTAATCCCGAGAGTGCTTAAAAAATCGTATTTGATTAAATTCGTATTTTTGAATAGTCCACGGATTAGTCTTGATGTTTGGTAAAATCATAGTTTTAATTTCAGCCCAAACTTATTATTTCTTTTTGGCCCAAACCTTTTTTATTTTATTGTTTTATTATTTTTTTTTTGCCCAAACCTTTAATTTATTTTACTTTCTTATTTTCGTATTTTAGCCCAAATAACAATAAATCAGGAAAAGGCCTGAAATTATCAATCGACACTTAAAATGCTGAACGAAATTAGGGTTAAAAATGAATTTATACGGAAAAGCGGACTGAAAATTCCCGCGCCACGACAGTTGTCCACCGTGTCACGGGAAACTTTCCCGTCTGGCGGTGGGATTTCCCGTGACACGGGAATTTCCGTGTCCTTTCCTCGTAAACCCTTAACGCGTTTTCTTCCCCGTTTACTAAATATTTCCCGCGTCACACAAAAATTGCACCGTGTCACGGGAATGTTTCCTGTTTGACGGTGGAACTTCCCGTGTCACGGTATAGTTTGCCGTGTCACGGGATACTTTTTTAGGGTTTTTATCATTTTAGGGTTCCGTGTGTTCCCTCAGCACATTTTCTCTATAAATACCCCCTCATTTCTGATGTATGGGGCATCAATTAATTCTCTAGTTTTTTCTCTCTTCTATGATCTAGCCTAAACACTAGCCTACCCTTCTTATTTCAAAATTCCTTCCTCAAGTACTCTAAGGAGTCCATACTTTACTCGTGGTTCTGTCCTTAAGCCAAGGCGTGAAAGGTAGAACTGTTTGATGGTTTGGCCCCAAATCAACTCTACTTTATTTAATTTAATTTAACTATTGTTTTATTATTATTTCCTTGAAGTTACTAACTCGTTTATTATTTTGTAGTTGCAAACAAACAGAATCAAAGAAAGAATTATGTTCCTTTTATTTCTTTTCTAACGATTTTATATTGTTGGAATTATTGTTAAATTGCTTCCAATATTAATGTTTATTATATTATTTTTTATGATCACCATATTGCATGTTTAAAGGGAATATGTAATTGAAAATCACGCCTAATAAGATAATTTGGACAACCGGTTTAGGATCCTTTTTAATCTTCTTATTAATTCAAGTGATCACAAATATTTTAGAATTATGTGTTGCATTAATATTCAACCAATTTAGCATAATAATAGTTTGGAGCGAATTGAATATTTTGTTTGTATGCCTTTGAGATCACAGGAATCATTTTTCACTATAAGAATCGAGTAGAGGCCAATACGGGCGAATGTGACTCCATGACTCACTTCGTACCATCATCCTCGATCCTCCTTTCGTGATTTCGAACCATATGGAGTTAGTAATCTCATGGATTATGAATGGGGTGTAACCTTCACGGGTTAATCGTTGTTGCCTATCGTTGTCCCTTATCGTAGTTGCCTTTTTATGATCCGTGAATGGTTTACAATTTCCTTAAAAATTTGTTGGCGGCTCCCTACTTTCCTTATCCCTAATCATATGTCAATTCCCACTTCCTATGAGTGCCAAGCATATTCACACATGCTTTAACGTAGGCGCACTTTGAGCGACGCCTACAATAGAGTTACAACCTCTAACCCTAGAATAAAAGATAAATCTAGGAGAATATAAAGTTGACTAAAATATACATGCGATAATGTTATACCAAATCAACTAATATTCCATCATATCTCAATACCCCCCTTAAGTTGGAGCATGCGGATCATGAGAGCCCAACTTGGCACGAAGAAACTCAAACTGTTTTGCCAAGTGCCTTTGTGAAAATAGGAAAATTTGCAAATTACTGCCGTTTAAAGTTCGTATTTTGCAAATTGTAGCCATTTAAAATAATTGCAAATTGCAGCCCAAAAGTTCATATAAATTGTAAATTGCAGCCTGATTCATCTTTTTCATCGGTTTACAAGTTGAAAAATCTTCGATTAAGGTTTTAGGGGCCATTTTTGTTCTTAAGGGACCGAATTGAGCTCGGAATTAGCAAAAAAATAACGCAAGTATCTCATTTTGCGTAACAAAAATGTATCGATTTGTGAAAAACTGGTAAATATGACACTTACGTTATTTTTTTGCTAATTATGAGCTCAATTTGGGCCCCTAAGGGCTAAAATGACCCTTAAAACCTTAACCGAAGATTTTTCAAAACATGTAAACCGGTGAAAAAATTGAATCAGGTTGCAATTTACAATTTATACGAACTTTTGGGCTGCAATTTGCAAAAAAATAAAATTAAATGGCTACAATTTGCAAAATACGAACTTTAAATGGTTGCAATTTGCAAATTTTCCTTGAAAATATCTGCAAGTTGATAAGACGTTGAGACATAGGAGGGAGAAATCAACCCTTTAGTAATTGCATCATGAACAAAGTGGCAATCAACCTCAATGTGTTTCGTTCTTTGATGGAACACCGGATTTTTAGCAAGATGGAGAGCCGACTGATTATCACAAAATAAGTGAATTTCCTTTGAATGTTGAACACCAAGACTTAATAACAATGCTTTAAGCCACTTTAGCTCACAAGTAGCGTTGTACATGGACTTATATTCGGCTTCTGAAGAAGATGTAGAAACAGTGGGTTGCTTCTTAGTTTTCCACGAGATGGGTGACTTGCCAAGAAACACCAACCAACCAGATAAAGAACGACGAGTGACACGACATGCGGCCTAGTCTGAATCACACCAACCCTGTAAAGTCAAGTCACAATCAGAGCTTAATAAAATACCTTGTCCAGGAGTGCCCTTCAAATAACAAACCACCATCAACGCAGCATCCCAATTCTCACGGCGAGGCTTTTGCATAAACTGAGACAACACATGTATTGAGTATGCCAAATCAGGTCGAGTAACGGCCAACGAGTCGTCGGTACGTCGTTGGATCGGAGAGAAATTCACTAGTAGCTAGACCAACTTGTGATTCTGTTCCATGGGAAACTCACTAGGCTTTGCACCCAAAAGACCTGCTTCAAAAATAATATCCAACGTATATTTCCGTTGACATAAAAACAAACCTGCAGAGCTACAAGCCACCTCAATGCCCAAAAAATATTTCAGAGTACCAAGATCCTTCATCTAGAAGCAATCACTAAGATAAGCCTTAAAAACCTTTAATGCAGTGTAGACACCCAAATGTGTCTCCCCAAAACCAAACCCAGTGATGAATACCTTTCATGTCATTTGATTCTTAAACAAAGCAAAAGTGTGAAAAGTCTAGTGATGAGGATGTTTTTATTAAAATATCTCTTCTTTCTGATTTTGAAAATATTTCTTTTCTTACCCTATTTTTGAAAAACGTTCATTCTAGTTTAGTTTGGTCCATGATATGGGTCCAATTATAGTGTATTTGGATGGGGCTTTAAAGACCTTTCCAACAATATATTATAAGCCCAATTCCGATGAATAATGAGGAAGTTATGGCCAAAATACTAAACTAGGCCCAAACCGGATTTTACCTACGACCCAATGATCATGTGGAGGGTCCAAAGGTTTAATCCTATTCCTAAACTAATTAGGATTAATTATAAGCTTCTATAAGTTTCTAAAAGATCTTAATTATCCTTTTTGAAAAGATAAAATCAAAGAATTTGAGTTAAATAAAAACTTTCCTTTTTTAAGACTTTCCTTTTTCTTAAATCCTAATTCTATTCGAATTTAAAGATGTTCAAAGACGGTCAGATTTTATTTTCGTGCCTCATAATCTTTATCTAAATTTTATATAGTTGGATAGATCTTGAAATTATCTTTCCAATGATATATTATAATATTAAATCCGAGTTATAACGTAAAAGATATAAATGAGATACAAAACTCTATCCAAAACAGACACCATCCTACTATTTCGGCCATATATTTTTATATGCAAAATATTTTAATCTGATTCTATTTGGGTTGGAAAGTAGACTTCAAGATCTTTCCAAAGACATATTATATGTCTTATTTGGATTTCTAGATCAAAAGATTTGTTAAAAACAAAATCCGCAAAAACTACTGTCTATCGAGTTCTATTTCGATTCGAGTTCGGATTCTTTTCTTATTCTTCGACCCTCTTTTTTCTCTATAAATATAGGTCATATATTCCCTTTTCAATCACCAATTCTCACCAACTCTCATCAAGAATTTCTTGATTCTCTCTCTATTTCTAAGCCTGGCTTTTTACAAACACAATTCCTCATACATTAGCACTAGACATACCTAGCATTGTTCGAAGTTGCCTTCGCCCTAGACGTGAAAGGTTTTTAATTTATGAGGGTTTGAACCCAAATCTCTCTTTCAATTATTTAATTTAATTATTTTTTTATTATTTTCCTTGAAGTTACTAACGCGTGTATTTTGTTATTAGAAAGAGGTACGAGGCATTCCAAGCAAGTGCTTCAAAGGTTTTTATTGTTATTATGATGTAGAAATCATGCTTAGGTTGCTATTATGATTCCTAGCGTCATGTTAGGGTGTTTTTATCTTCCTAGTATCATGTCTAGGGTAACTTTAATATCAAGTATGATTAAAAGTATGATGCTTCCTATTTTCTTTCCTAATAGCATATTAATATCATGTTAGGGCTACATATTTGATCTTTATTGTTTAGTGACATGCTAGGGTTTGTTATTAATCTTGTTAGTATCATGCCTAGGATCTTGCTATTATTATTATGCTTTAACATTATTATATTAATTATGATTAATTTTATTATTTTAATTATGATTATAATTGTTATAATTTATGATGACTTTTTTTAATTATGATTATTATGATTATTTTTTTATTATTATTATGATTATGATTTATGATTATAATTTTATTATAATTATTATTATGTTGCTTGATATATATTGTTATTGCTTGATCACGCCTTTTATGCATGTTTAAAGGGAATTTGGACTTGTAATCACGCTTAATAAGATAATTAATAATCTTGTTTAGGGTTAATTTGATAATAATTCAAGTGATCTTCAATAATAGATTTATTTGTGCATTAATATTCAACCAACTTAGATAAACAGGTTTAGGGTTAAACCTATTGATTGCATGTTATTCAGAAAGCGCATATGAAATACGATCAGAATAAAGTAGAGGCCTATTATTAGGGCAGGTTCAATCTCTTTTAGGTTGGATTTGTACCTTCATCCCCGAACTACCAGTCATGGTTCAAGACCTATTGGAGTTGACGATCTCCTGGATCGTTAAGGGGTGTAACCTTCACCTCGTGAACGGTTTACAAGTTCCTAAAACTTGTTAGCGACTCTTTTGCTCTAGCTTCTTTCCGTTTGGACGCCACCGTACTTTAGTGTATGATCACAGTGGGGTTCAAGTTTGGGGTAATGCTTGAAATAATCCCTACATGCAGCGGAATAATTTCTAGAAATAATTAAGTCGTTAACATAAACTAAGACAGTAATCTGAACTTTGTCTGTAGTATATGTGAATAAAGAGTAATTAGAGTAAGATTGTATGAAACCATGTTGTTTTAAGGCTGTGGTAACTTTTGCAAACCAACATCGAGGAGCTTGTTTCAAGCCATAGAGCGACTTTCGAAGTCTGCAAACCAAAGAAGGATCCGAGCTTTCAAAAACCGGAGGCAATTTCATATAGACCTCCTCACCGAGATCACCATGTAAGAATACATTATGCACATCCATTTGATGTAGCTCCCAATTTTTTGCAGCCGCAATAGCTAGGACAGTGCGCACCGTCGTCATTTTTGCAACCGAAGCAAAGGTTTCTTCATAATCTACCCTTGCTTTCTGATGATTGCCAAACACTACCAAACGAGATTTAAGACGCTCTACGTCTCCATTTGACAAAAACTTTGTCTTGTAGACCCATTGACTTCCTAAAGCTTTTTTTCCCTTGCGGAAGATGTTCCAATGTCCAAGTACCATTGTCTTCCAAAGCTTGAATTTTGTCCTGCATAGACTTGCGCCATCCATCAAATTTCATCGCTTCTTTGAAAGACTTAGGATCCTTGTTTTGACCGATTGCTGCAATAAGTTTATGATAATGCAGGGAGAAGGTGTTACAATTGATATAATGTGCTAGGGGATACGGAGTACCTGGAGACCGATTGGTAGGCAGAGACGCACTTTTAGCCCAACTTAGCATAAGCAACCGTCCCAACCTTTACAGTACGCTTCGGACGGATGTCGTCCAGAGGTATATCAACATGTTCTCCGGCCGGTTGGGGACGGAGCTCATCTGACCGTTCACCGGTCAGTGATTGCTATTTTTTCTCTTTTTTAACCTCCACCGGCAGAGGTGCCTTTCTTTTCTTTCCGGCTGCTGGTGTGGCTGGTACTGGGTCGCCCTTTTCCTTTCTCACCCAGCCGGATTGGTAAATCAACCCTTCCGACTAGGTAAACCATTCCACCCCCAAAACCAACCAAGGGGTGGGTAACCGGATGCATGCTGCTGACATTGTATTTCAGCTTTTGCAGGCACCGGAGGCTGATGATGTCTGATGAGCTGCCGGTGTCAATAAGGATCCGTCCAACCAGCTGGTTGGAAACCTTACATTCAATGACAACCGGGTCATCATACCCCTGTCCTTCTCAGTGATCAGAACGTCTGGGAAGGAGGAGCTAGCAGACGCCTGCTCATCATCATCTTTTTCCATCTTTCGAAGATGGCTCTTGGTGCCCCGGATGGTTGGGCCACCGCATGAGAACCCGCCTGCTATTGTGTAGACTGGTTCCTTGTCAGTGTCCGAACTACTAGCAGGCTGGGGTGTCTTAGAAGACTGCCCCGGGTTCTTCTTATTAGTCCCTTTGGACTTAGAAATGAGGGACTTTAACATCCCCTTGTCAGCCAGATAGTCCAACGCCCGTTGAAGGCTGAAGCAGTCGTTGGTGTCATTGCCAACTTCCTCATGGTATTGGCAGAATTTATTTTTGTTCCTTGATTGAATGGAACTTTTCATTGGATTCGGCTTCTCTAGGGACAGCTGGTCCTTAATTTCTATGAGGATGGAGTTGCAGCCCTTGTTAAACTCGTACTTAGGAACGTATGGTTTAAATTCTTTCTTCTTCTTCTGGGACGGCTGGTCAGAGTCACTAACCGCCAAAATTTCTTTTGTTTTCTTGCTCTCTTCTTTCTTTTTGGTCGGCTGAGCAGGCAGGCTGTCTTTCTGCTTGTCAAACTTCTTTGAGTCCGACTGATTACCAGGCGAGCAGAGGTTGGTTGCTTGAATGTAGCTTTCCGCCTCCCTCATAGCCGCCTGTAAAGTGAAAGCCCCTTTTCTGACTAGGTCGAACTTGAAATTCGACCCGTCTCTTAGACCCTTGAAAAAGTATATAAAATCTACCTCATTAGACAGTCCTTGGATATGAATTCTAATCAAATTGAACCGCCTGACATAGGAGCGCAGCCCTTATCTCTCCCCCTGCTTAATGGTGCTCAAGTCAAGACTTGTTTCTTAGCAGGGATGTTCATTGAGAAGTAGGAAGCAAACAGGAAGGCAAGCTTCCTGAAACTATCAATGGACCCGGCTGGCAAGTTGCCAAACCATTGTTGGGCAATGCCCTTCAACGTAGCCGGGAAGCATCGACACCAAGTGGCATCATCCAACCCTTGTAAGTACATGAGGTTGGTATATGTCATGAGGTGATCTTCCGGGTTGGTGGTACCGTCATAGGTACCTACCAACACATTTTTAACCTTGGCCGGCTGTGCCGCCTCGGTTATCTCCCGGATGAACGCAGAAGGTTGTTCGCCCAGGCGAAGCAGACGAAGCTGCCAGTCTAGTGGCTGGACATTGTTATATGCCGCCTGACCTCCGAAGAAGGACGGCTGCATATAGTAAGGTGGATACTGGTCGTAGACCTGAGAAGGTACATACAGTGCAGTCCCGATCATCTGAGGGCCAGAGTGGACGGTATTACCGCCTGTCTGACCCTCATGCAAGGAAAGGGCATTCCCTGCAGAAGTGTTGTTGAAGCTGTCTGGAAAATTCGACGTAGAAGCCGACTTAGACAACTGTTGATTTCTCTTCCGGTTGATGATCTCTTGGGAATCAAGAGTTGATTTTTTGCTTCCCACCGGCTGTTAAGTCCGACGGGTTTTGTTGGTGTTCCTCTTAGGAAGAAGAATTTCGGACCAATCAATGGTCCCGACTGCCTTCTCCTTTGGATGAGGAGTTGGCTGCCGATCTCTAAATAACTTCCCCTTTTCTAGAGGAGTCTTCTTAGCCAACTGACCCCTTCTTGGGCCAGCCCGGCTCTTAGTGATCAGTTCTTTAATTTCACCCTTGAAACTTGTCATGAACCTCATAAGTTCGTCTCGGGTGATGGGTGCTGATCCAACTGCCATGTGGGTTTCCCCTTCCGGCTGCCCAGGAGGTCGACAGGTACCGGCCTGGGTGGCACCCCGCTCCAGAGTGTCTCTAGGCCGGATGCGCTTGGTTATCAAAGAGCCATCATTGGTTGTATAAGTTTTGACCTGAGGATCTTCATCTTCTTGGTCTGTGAAAACTTTCGGGTCATCGCCCAGACGGTTAGGAGGTGGTACAGACTCTTGAACCATCTTCGAGATACTCTCCCCACAGACGTCGCCAAATGTTTTGGGTGTTTTTGTCCCTCAGGAGAGTTACGTCACGAAGTCTGATCCGGCTAAGTTGTACCTGCAAAACAACAGAGACTCCGGGTGGTTGGAGCTCCGCCTCCGACGATTAAGTTAGTAACTTGAAAAAGAATAAAGAATGCGAAAATTTAGTTGCTTGGATTCCAAGCTCAGGTGTTTCTCTTATGAGAGAGAATATGGGTGTAATAAATGATTGAATGTGTCCCCAAAATGGGGAAATATCTTCCTATTTATAGGGTCATTGGAGAACGTGCCCCTATCTAGGTCACTTGACCTAGATTTCAGTGGGTTGCGTCGTT
The DNA here is from genome assembly GCF_948465745.1 of Chenopodium album. NCBI lineage: Eukaryota > Viridiplantae > Streptophyta > Magnoliopsida > Caryophyllales > Amaranthaceae > Chenopodium > Chenopodium album. The sequence continues at coordinate 56,517,971 of NC_137839.1, forward strand.
TTATGGCGCTTCTTGGGATTTTGGCCCTTAAAGGCCGCCATTTAAGAGATGTATCTAAGGGGGCCATGTGTCAAGAGGATATTAAGCCACGTGGGCCATCCTGAACTCGACACGTGACCTCCTCTCATTGGTCCACGTGTCTAGGGTATTTTTACCCTAAACACATACGCCACCCTGTTACAGTTCTAGTGGGAATTAATTCATTTTTTTCATTAGTTATCACAGTCATCCCACCTTTTTTAGGCACTACCTGCACAGGACTTACCCACTTGGAGTCAGAAATAGGATAGATAATACTTGCATCAAGTAATTTCATAACCTCTTTCTTGACTACTTCCTGCATGTTAGGATTCAATCTTCTTTGGGGCTTAATGCAGGGCTTATAGTTATCCTCTAGATGTATCCTTTGCATACAAAAATCAGGGCTAATACCCTTGAGATCATCAATACTTTACCCAATAGCTTTCTTATGGGTTTGAAGAACCCCTAAAAGTTGGGAAGTTTGTAGGTCATTAAGTGCAGTACTGATGATCACGGGGTATAGTTCCTTTTCATCCAGAAAAATATATTTTAAATGAGAAGGGAGAGGTTTTAGTTCAGATTTCTTGACCTCTGCAGGTTTCGATTCTTGAACTAAATTTACTACCTTCATTGTTTCCTTGGGGTCTAACTCTTTTAAGGAAAGAGCTCTTTCAATATCCTGTACCTCATTACCCCAAACGCTTGCATTGTCTATAGATAAATTCCCGCAAAGAATTTCCTCCGGGGGATCCCTTGCAAGAACCTGTGGCAAGCTATAATCACAAATATCATCCATTATATCAATTATATCAATATAACAACAATTTTCCTCTAGCATAGGCCCTTTCAAAACTTTCCCTAGATTAAAAGTAACATTATCATCACCAACAGAAAGGGTTTGTTTGCCATTTTTCACATCAATAATGGCTCCTGCAGTATGGAGAAAAGGCCTACCTAATATAATGGGTATTTGCGTATCCTCTGCCATGTCTATAACAACAAAATCAACAGGAATAAAAAATTTACCAACTTTGACGGGGACATCCTCTAAAATACCTAAGGGGTATTTTATAGAATGATCTGCCATTTGCAAAGTTATATTAGTGTAGGGAATAATTTCAAGCCTTTAAATTCCACTAGCTTGAACCCCACTGTGATCATACACTAAAGTACGGTGGCGTCCAAAAGGGAAGAAGATAGAGTAAAAGAGTCGCCAACAAGTTTTTTAGGAACTTGTAAACCGTTCACGAGGTGAAGGTTACACCCCTTAACGATTCAAGAGATCGTCAACTCCATAAGGTCATGAACCAAATAAGGGTTCGAGGATGAAGGTACAAATCCAACCTAAAAGAGATTGAACCTGCCCTAATAATAGGCCTCTACTTTATTCTGATCGTATTCATGTGCGCTTTCTAATTAACATGCAATCAATAGGATTACCCCTAAACCTGTTTAATCTATGTTGGTTGAATATTAATGCACAAATAAACTATTATTGGTGATCACTTGAATTATAATCACATTAACCCTAAACAAGATTATTAAATATCTTATTAAGCGTGATTACAAATACCAAATTCCCTTTAAACATGCATAAAGGCGATCAAGCAATAACAATAAATATCAAGCAACATAATAATAATCATAATCACGACAATAAAATTATAATCATAATAATAATAATAATAATAATAAATTATAACAATTATAATCATAATCATGTTCATGTTAATATTAAAGCATAGTAAAAATAGCGAGATCCTAGGCATGATACTAACAAGATTAATAACAAACCCTAGCATGTCACTAAGCAATAAAAATCAAATCTTTAATCCTAACATGATACTAACAATCATAAATATTAGGAAGAATATAGGAAGCATCGTAATAATCATATTCAATATTAAAAATACCCTAGACATGATACTAGGAATATCATAATGACAATATAAACATGATGTCTACATCATAATATCAATTAAAACCATAAAGTACTTACTTTGATGCCTCGTACCTCTTTCTAATAACAAAATACACACGTTAGTAACTTCAAGCAAAAAAATAATCAAACAATTAAATTAAATAATTGAAAGAGAGATTTGGGACCAAACCCTCAGAAATTAAAACCTTTCACGTCTAGGGCGAAGGCAACTTCGAATATGGCTAGGTGTTTCTAGATCTTGCGAATGCGGAATTTTGTATGAGAAAAACCAAGTTTTGAAGAAAAAGAGAAAGAATTGAAAAATTAAAGAATGCTAATTAAAACTGATTGTAGATGAATGATCATGAGAAATTGGTGAATGAATGGTGAATGATAGATGTAGATGATGAATGATAGATGTAGATGGTGAATGAAAACGGAGTTTTTAATACGATATGTATAGAGAAAATCAGCCAAAAAAGATAAATTAACAAAACAGAGTCTGACGCTCAGGAAACAGAGCTGGCGCCAACCCTGGCTAGCTGGCGCTAGGCACCAGCACTAGCGCCAGGCGCCAAGCCTGGTTCCAGGCGCCAAGGCCTGGGGTTGGACGCCAAGCTTGATTTTAACGCGTTTTTGATAATCCGATAAGTTTACCGTACTGGAGGATAAAATAATATAATTTCTTCGAAAATGCTATTTGATTTTGATTAAAACTCTGAAAAGTCAACAAAGTCAACTTATCAATGCTAATTGAATTAGGAATGAAAAGAACCTTCTAGAAGACTCTAGAAGACTAAAACCATTCCTAATTGCATTAGGAATGATAAATCATATTAGGCCCTCCCCAAGATCATTGGGCCGTATATAAGGCTTAAACCAGGCCCAGTTTGGTAATTTGGCCATAATTTCCTCAATATTCATCGGAATTAGGCTTATAATATATCGTTGGAAAGGTCTTTGCAAGCCCTATCCAACTACACTATTATTGGACCCATATCATGGACCAACCAAACTGTATTGGCTGTTTTCTTCAAATAAAGTTTTCAAAAACAGAAAGAAGAGAAAAGAAATTAAAACTTTCCGCAACACTAGACCTTTCCACACTTTTGTTTCATTCGATTATGATTCGACGTGAAAGGTACTCATCACTGGGTTTGGTTTTGGGGAGACAGAAATGGGTGTCTACAGAAGCCCCCACTTTGACTGAGTTTGTAGAAACGCAAGTTTCGAAAACAAAAGTCAAAGTAGCGATAGGGATGGAGAATGATTCAGAACGTTCTGCTATCCTAAATCATTCTTGCAACGCCGATACTTGAAAAACTAGCGTTAGTTAAACAGATAAAAGAGTTAAGAAACGCGTATCTTGCACCGTCAAGCACACGTCTCTGAAAGTAACCGATTTGTTGCCGCTTTACTGTTTTGATGACCTCCTACAAGCTAGATAATGACATCCCGCTTGAAAACCGCTACGCCTGTAACTGCTTCCAAATTAGAAGATTGCTTCGCCTGAAACTATCCTCTCCGCAATGATAATATTCCACATCATAGGGAACATTATCGAAGATTATTTCTCTTGAAACAATCCTCATTTGCATTGACAATATTCCACATCCTAGGGAATACTATCGAAGATTATTTCGCTTGAAATAATCCTCATCCGCATTGATAATATTCCACATCCTAGGGAATACTATCGAAGATAACTTCGCCCGAAATTACATCCAATTGTTCGTGACAACTCTCCGCAAGCTAGGGAGCGTTGTCGAAGATATATTCTCTTGAAGTCATCCTCATTTGATGCGATAATTTTCCAAAGGAAATTACCGAAGATGCACGCCTGTCGATCTTTAAAAGTTCGCCTGAACTTTGCTTCCGCTATGCCTGTATGTTGGCGTTCTTGTTGCTTTGAACCTGTATGTCGGTGCTCTTTGCTCTTGAACCTATGTGTTGGTGCCTTTTTTGCTAATGAGCCAATGCTTAGGCGCTTTAAGCTAAGTGAGACGATCTCTTATCAAGTTGATCACTTTATGTAATCAAGCCGATTAGTAAATCATGTCAAATTTCTTAGAGGGGCTAACTGGCGTACCAAGGAACCCAAAAATATGTTGCAGAAGGTTAGCACAACCTCATCAGGTGGATAGATGCTTTGGCGTCGCTGAAAGACCATCAGCGCCAGCTATTAGGCGTTAGCGCCAGGCGCTGATGTTGGCGCCAGGCACCAAGCCCAACTTGTGACGCCAATGCCTAGGGACTGGCGCCAGCACGGGAATCTCTTTAAATTCCCATTTTCTCTTCATTTCGCTGCTCTATTCGTCGCGAAAACTGCTCGAGGAAACCAAAAGCTTCAATTGCTCATTGCTTGCTCGTTTCTCAACCAAATTCGCTCAATTTTTTTGCAAATCAAAGCTCTTCTCATCTATTTTCACGATCTATGTAAGTTTTCCTCAAACTCACATCAGTTTTTATGAATTCTTGGCATGAATATTCACAAATTTCATGAAAATTCGAATTTCATGATGCTCAATTTGCTTTGTTTGTCAAGTTTTATGCCATGAAATTGCTTGATTATGTTTGTATATTTCCTTGGGAGTAATTTGAGACTTGTTTGACTCAATTTAGTGAAGAAATAAGTAATTTGCCATTGTTGGACCTCTTAAGGTCGTGAAGAACAATGTGACTCGTTCTTGATTTTTTGCTAGCAATTCTTGTCCAATTTGTCACAATAATCACTATAGTGTTGCAAGAAATTGTTTGATTGCTTGAAAAATGTTGTCATGCTCAATTTGAATTTGTGCTCTATTTTAGTACTACGTACTTTGTTTTTGCGAACATAGTATCATGCGGCTAGGCGAACCTTAGATACTATAGAACCTTAATTTATTATGATTCTGCACAATGTAGCATGGCTAGACAATGAGGCTCGGGTTCACGGTCCCGAAACACTAGACGGGAGCATGAGCCCGTAGAGGACGACGCCACGCCGTCCACTTCTCTTGGTCGACTTCCGGAGTGGGACGAGCGAACTCTGTTCTTTGCCCCTGTCCACCACATCTCCGAGAGGGTGAGACAGGGTACCGAGCCCGGGAGGACACAGCATCACGGCTCTGGCTGTGACGGTTTAGGCGATTTGTACAGGATGCACATCGCTAGGGATCTTGAGACGAGGCTCCTATGGGAGTCTTGCGGGCTAGCTACTCTGTTTGAGACCTCCGAGGCTATGGTCGCCTCCAGCGGGGGTCATCACGTAGTGCGCGCTTTGGTGGAGTTCTTCTGGGACACCACCAACACCTTTCATTTTCCTTGGGGCGAGATGATGGTCACCCCTACGGACTTCAGTCTCATCACAGGACTGGAGTTCAATTCTTTGCCACTGCTGTTTGACAGTGGGATCGACGTCTTTTCTTCAGAGGTCGAGGAGTTGTTGGTGCCGATCGCTATTCGGGCCTGAGCTGAGGTCGAGACGACTCAGTTCAGTGCTAGAGGGATTCGCCGCTCGACGCTGGCAGCGGCTCTTGATGACGATGCGACCACCCGAGAGTAGCGGGTGCGCATCTTTGTACTGATGTTGTTGTCAGGGACATTCTCTCCCGACAAGGGTAGTAGGGCATTGCTTTACTACCTTCCTGCTGTCCGTGATCTCCAGCGGTTCAGGACTTATAACTGGGCCAGCTCTGCCTATGCTGACTTTGTTCGTGCACTGAGGGACTCGTGTCGTCACCGGTCCTTTAGGACGAACGTCGCTTTGTCTGCTTTCTGGAAGATCGTAGAGGTAAACATTATTCCCTATAAAGTTTTAGCCCTACATATTAGTTAGCATTTATTCATACTTTTAACTCCTTGTAGATCTGGTCCTACGAGTACTTTTCTTCCTTTGCACCGGCGAGACCATCGCCGCGGGGATTTCCGGTGAGCGCCTCTTAGGGCGGCCACCATGTGGACATGTCTACTGCACGTGTTCGGAGCTGGATCATCTCGGTACGACTTTTATCGTTTATCTTGCTTTTCCGCGGTGCTTTAGATATATTCTTGCTTGATTGATGCTTTTTATAGGGACCTGAGGTAGTATTCCGACCGTGGGGCGGTTGGACAGTCCCTGGATTAGCCGCACAGTACTCTGCTGAGCGTCGCTATTTTCCGGGGACCTATGGAGCGGTTGCGTACTTAGGAGAGAGGGTCGCTAGACAGCACTCTTCTGATGTCTTCGTCGTTCCTGCCGCTCCACCACGTCATATGTTCGACGAGGCGCGGTTGTCGAGCATGTCTGAGGGAGCTGGTACCCCTTGGCGGTCCCATGCGATCCTCGGGCGGTGTTATGCTGAGGAGCTACTACCTTTGTTAGCTCCAGCCCCTGTACCGGCTGAGGATGTGAGGGTAAGATTCTTTAGCTTTTTATTTTTCGCTAAATAGCCCCCAAGTAATACTTTACTGATTTTTTTTCATTTTATCAGGACGGTGCTGCTGAGTTCGTGCCACCCCGTATGTCCATCCACTACCAGGGGATGTACGGGCCGATCGAGGAGAAGATTTCTCCGGCTCCCGAGGGCGAGCGCTTCGTAGAGCGGTCGATTCCTCGCCACCAGACTAAAGTAAGCCTAGTTTTAATTCAGAATTTTGTGTTCATATATCATGCATTTTTTACTGACTTATTTTTCTGACAGTTTTCACGCGAGGTGGTTTCGGCTATGGCACGATGCATAGATGCCTTCCGGAGCCAGCTCGTCCGGATGAGAAATGCGGCCACCTGTCGTCGGGATGACATTGTCCGAGAGGTAACCTTTCTTTACTTATTATTTTTGCATTAATGCTTCAATTTTATCTTGTTTCTGATTTAATTCTTTTTGGAGGGCCAGCCTATCGCTTCTCACACCCGCACGAGACCTGAGGGGCGAAGAGATCCAGCGAGGTCTAGCTCGAGACGTCGTCGCACTTCGTCAGGGGGTAGAGGCGGTCGCTCTGAGGCTGCTCGAGCCGACGTTGCCGAGGGCTCAGGATCTTCTTCTGAGGGTGCTCCTGCTGCACCGGTAGGAGAGGCTACCTCGGCTTTTAGAGGTGGTGGGATGTACGAGGTTGGCTCGTCATCGCAACAGCCTCCGCGGCCTCAGCCTCAGGTTGATCCTGGCTGGAGTGGTCCTATCTTGAGTCTCCCTCCTCCCACGGAGACTGGAGCTGGTGCTGAAGCTGGAGCCGGTGGAGAGGTGACTCCTCGTACGGCGCAATTTTATGGTATGATGGGCCTACGTCCTCCGGTGCCGTAGTTTGGTCCTGTATATATTTTATTTTGACTTTTTTATAGAACTTTGCCTTTGACTCATCATTTAGAGACACATTTTTTATTTTTATGTTATCATAAATTTATTTGATTGTTTATGATTATGTGTATGTTAGTGTGTGCAAAAGAAGTGTGACAACAATTTTGCGCAAAAATTCCGTCATTTTTATTATTGATGGAGGATATTATCCGACTCTCTCCCCCAAAAAGAAAGAATAAAAAGGAAAAAATAAAAAAATGTCGGGTTTTGGAATTTAAAATAAAGTCCAAAAAAAAGAATAATATAAATTAAAAAAATAATAGCTATATTTAATTAATTAGGAAAAAAAGATAGAAAAGATGTTTAGGAATATTAAACGGAGCCATAAAGTCATTAACCGAGTCGAGTTTAATATTAAAACGCAAACTGAGCACGCGCGGCTGTCTTGGTGACTTGGCGCCAGCTGGCGCCACACTATGGCGCGTAGCGCCAGGCGCTACACTTAGTGTGTGGCGCCAAGCTCTGGCGGTTGTCGCCAATCTCAGGGGTTTGACGCCAATTGACGCTGACTCCGTGTTTCATTCTGATTAAAACTCTTCGCAATTTATGCATAAATAGCCCCCTGCCCAGCCGATTCTTCTCATAATTCCAGCGAATAAAATTATTCTCTTCTTTAGAAAAAATAATAATTATGTCTTTAGCCACTAAAACCTTCACCCAATACACTCATGAATGGTGTCGATCTCTTAATGCTACAGACAGAAAAGAATTAGATTTATTTCACTTCGGGGGAATTTATGGCATCAAAGGGGTAGATCTAGACCTAGACTTCATACATATCGCTTTAGAATTTTGGAATGTTGATACGCATTGTTTCAGAATAGGGTATGATGAGATTAGCCCTTTGCCAGAGGAATTTGGTGCTATCTTAGGCTTCCCTGCAATAGACCTCGTAGTAATCCCTAGAGTGGATGCATACTACTATAAGGATTTTGAGCGCTTCTTTAATTTGAAGGAAAGGGATTTATCAAAAATAGTGGATGGCAACATAGTTAATTTGAAGGAATTCGCACGCCATTATTTTGATAAACCTCTTTCTGAATCTTTTCATATATATAGAAGAAGGGCGTTTTTATTTTGCATGCTTAATCAATTTTTTCTTAGTAGTGGTAAAAATAATGAGGGTCAATCAATTATCACCACTGTACTAGAACAGATTGAATCAGGGAGGAATCCAATGCCATTAATAGTTGGAGAGACTATGATTAGTCTAGATGAATTGAAAAGGGACCCAAAAGTGCCTCTTCGCGGTTCTCCAATTTTATTACAGGTAGAAAAATAATATTTTTAACTACAGAAATCAAAAAATTTATTTTTGTATTGTAATAATAATTTATTTGCATTGCAATTTTTTACAGATGTGGCTAATGGAGAGGCTAGGATTAATTAGCCCTCCGGATGACATTGAAAAATATACTCCCAATTGCTTCGTGAGAAGGAAGAAACGCATCCCTAAAATTGGGCGTCATGGGTGGAGAAAAGTATTTGAATCACGTGATTTTGCTATCAAGTGGGTCATCCCATGGTGGAAAATAGAAAGGATTGTTGGTGTTAACAAGCAACCTTTCTGCCGTCTTCCAAGCTTGTCTCGTGTAACCTATTATTATCCTTGCAGGGTGAAAAGACAATACGGCTTGCTTTAGAATATTCCTTTCGGGGATCTTTGTCCTCCCTATGAGTACCCTGTATCTCAAGAAATAGATAGATTCGATGCTTACTGGAGCGCTAGACCTTTATGGGAAGTGATTATCCAAAAGGTTCCTCCTTCTTTGCCTAATGATGTAAAGAAGTGGTTGCTGAAGAAATCTTCCATTGATCAGGGTGAAACCGATGTGAAGAATCGTCTAGGTGACAGGGTGACTCCTGCCAAAGAACGCTTAGGTGCAAGAATTGAATTCAAAAAACCTACAATGCCTAGGAAGAAAAATACTACCAAAGATAAAGGAAAAAGGAAAGCTAACACCACAGACAAAAAAGCTTGGGTGGAGAAGAAGCATGGAGTGCTAGCTGAGGGGGAGACCATCTACTCCAAAATTGAATGTAGGTCCTCTAAAGGATGCCTACTAGCTAAAGTAATGGAGGAAGAGGAGGAAGCAGAAAAGAATTGGAAAAGAGCTAGAAAGGAAAAGAAAGATTAAAAACATTGCTTAGCTTTAGATTTATTAGACTTAGACAGTTATTTAAAGTTAATTTATTTCAGCCTTATTTAAATTCCATCAATAATGAAATTTTATTGTATTAATGAAATTTTAGCTTTCAATTAAATTGTTTACTTTAAATTTATTTTATTAAAGCAATGAAAATCGAAAAAATTAATTTTCCAGAAATTCTTCGAGTACGGAAGTCGAAAATTTTCCAAAAAACACCGAAATTCGCCCAGATTTTATTCCCAAATTGGCGCCAGTAATTGGCGTTTAGCGCCAGCTATTGAGGTCTGGCGCCAGGCGCCAATTCCATTGGCTGGCGCTGATGACTTCTGGCTGGCGCCAGGCTATGTTCTGCGACGCCAATAATTTGCCGATTTTCTGTTGACTTTTTAATTGATTCTGGAATGCGGAGATGTCAAAAAATAAAGTGGTCGCACCCGTAAAGGGTTGCCTACGTATCCTTTCTTAAGGAATCAGGCCGAACGTAGCTCTCTTGAGTATTCTACTCAAGTAATTATGGGTAGTATTTCTTAAGTTGGTCAAGATTGGTCAAGTTTGAGAATTCATTGCCGTCCATATCAGTTAGTTTTGCCGCACCTCCTGACAGGATTGTTTTGACAATGTAGGGGCCAGACCAATTAGGTCTAAATTTTCCCCTTGGGTCTAAAACATTTTTCCTTAGTGCTTTTAATACCAAATCCCCTACTTTGATATTTCTTGTCTTGACCTTCTTATTAAAATGCCTAGCCATACGAGTTTGGTAACACTGAGTGTGATGTAGAGCTTCTAGTCGTTTTTTGTCGAGTAGAATTAATTCTTCATATCTTGCCCTTGTCCACTCAACTTCATCAAGTTTACTCTCTAGCGCAATGCGTAGAGATGGTATTTCTAGTTCGACAGGTTGTACGACATCCATTCCATTAACTAAGGAAAATGGCATATTTCCTGTTGATGTACGGATTGACGTGCGATAACCCCACAATGCGAAGTGAAGCTTGTCAGGCCAATCCTTATAATTTTCTGTCATTTTCTCGATGATAGTCTTTAGATTTTTATTGGCTGCCTCGACTGCTCCGTTTGCTTGAGGTCTATAAGGGGAAGAATGATGATGTTGGATGCCATATTTTTGTAGCAATTCTTCACATTCGGCTTGAAAGTGAGTTCCATTGTCACTTATCATTTCATGTGGGACACCGCATCGACAAATAATATTTCTTTCGATAAAGAGTGCTACATGTTTTGCAGTGAGTTTAGCGTATGATTGCGCTTCGACCCACTTCGTAAAGTAATCGATTGCTACTAGAATAAATTCGTGGCCTCCTGTTCCTGAGGGAGTGATTTTGCCAATTATGTCAATTCCCTATGTAGAGAATGGCCATGACGATGTGTAGGTGTAGAGCAAAGATGGAGGGACATGTTGTAAATTGGCATAAATTTGGCACTTAGGGCATCTTTTTACATATTGATGGCAATCCCTATTCATTGTAGTCCAATAATATCCTTCTCGCATTATTTTCTAGACTAACATTTTGCCATTTACATGAGTGCCACAGATTCCTTCATGAACTATTCTCATTACTCTTTGTGCATCCACTTTTCCTACACATAGGAGGGCTCGACGTTTAGGTACCCTTTTATGTAGCTCGATGTCTATGAGTACATATTGAGAAGCCAAAAGTCTCAATGCTCGCTCCGCTCTTTTGTCGGCATTAGGAGGGTATTCTCCATTGGTGACATAGTTGAGTATGTCTGTGTACCATGGTTCTTCTTCTTGTTCTTCTTCTTCGCCTTGGACTAAGTCGTCGTCTTCTATAGTCTGGATATATGCTGGTTTGTGCCTTTTTCGATAGTTAGAGGCATTTGCTCGATTTCCGTGGGAATCCTAACCATTGAGGCTAATCTTGCCAAGGCATCAGCAAATTGGTTTTCTTCTCTAGGTAGATATGTGTATTCTACCTTCTCTAATTGATCGGTAAGAGTTTCTAGATAGGTTTGATAAGGGGCTAGGCTTTCGCTCCGAATATCCTTAACTTCTTTACTCGCAATGCCAAGGCTGTTTCAAGGCCTACCACGCATGCTTCATATTCAGCAGCGTTGTTGGTAACATCGAAATCAAGCTTTATTGAGATCGGAACGTGCTCTTCTTTAGGTGATACTAGTAACACTCTGACGCCACATCCCTTTTGGTTTGAGGCTCCGTCGAAATACAAGGTCCAAGTATCATCTTCAGTGACCATTAAGTCTTCATCTGGAAATTCATTGTCTTGTATCGGTGTCGAGTCCTCTATTGGAAAATCTGCTAGAAAGTCTGACACCACGGATCCTTTAATGGCTTTTTGAGGCATAAACCGTACATCAAACTGGGCTAGATTGACTATCCATCTTGAAATACGTCCATTGAGTGTAGATTTCTTGAACAGATACTTGAGTGGATCTAATCGGGAGACTACAAAAACGGTATGCACCAACATGTAATGTCTCAATTTAGTCGTGGCCCACACCAAGGCGAGACACAATTTCTCGAGCGGTGTATAGCGTGTTTCGTATTCGAGCATCTTTTTACTTAGGTAATAAATTGCGTTCTCTTTGCCTTATACCTCTTGTGCTAGCATGGCTCCCATTGTCTCTTTGGTAACCGTCAAATATAACCTAAGAGGTATTCCGGGGAGCGCTGGTGCTAATACGGGAGGATTTGCGAGATAGGCTTTGATCTTTTCAAAGGCTTTTTGACACTCGTCATCCCATATTACTGGTACATTCTTCTTGAGCTTCTTGAAGATTGGTTCACATATTTTTGTCAGTTTTGATATGAACCTACTTATGTATTGCAACCGGCCAATAAATCCTCGAATCTGTTTCTCAGTCTTGGGCGGTGGCATTGACATGATTTCTTTAATCTTGGTTGGATCTATCTCTATTCCCTCTAGAACTTATGACGTATCCCAAGAGCTTGCCTGAGGTGACTCCAAAAGCACATTTCGATGGATTCAACCTCATGTTATATTTTCTTAGCCTTTCGTAAAATTTCCTTAAGGCTACTTGATGGCCTGGACGGTCCTTTGATTTCACAATCATGTCGTCGACATATACCTCGACTTCTTTGTGCATCATGTCATGAAGTAAGGCAGTTGTTGCACGTTGGTAAGTAGCACCCGCGTTTTTCAACCCGAATGGCATTACCGTGTAGCAGTAAGTGCCCCATGGTGTTATAAAGGTTGTTTTCTCCATGTCTTCTTCTGCCATGAGAATCTGATTGTACCATGCGTATCCATCCATGAATTAGAGAAGCGCGTGATTTGCCGTGTTGTCTACTAGAATATCGATGTGTGGCAAAGGGAAGTCGTCCTTTGGACTTGCCTTATTTAGATCTCGATAGTCGACACACATCCTTACCCTTCCGTCTTTCTTTGGAATTGGGACGACGTTGGTGACCCATTCGGGGTATTTGGATACCTTGATGAAACCTGCAGTTATTTGTTTTTGAACTTCTTCTTTTATTTTAAGTGCTACGTCGGGTTTCATTCGACGCAACTTTTGTTTTACGGGTTTTATTCCTGGAATTAGTGGTATAGTGTGTTGAGTTATTTCTCTATTAATGCCTGGAATATCTTCATATGACCAAGCAAATACATCGATAAATTCTTTAAGTAAGTTAATTAAATCGGTTCTTTCTTGTTTATTCAATGTTAGTCCGATTTTAACTTCTCTTTTATGAGTTGAATCATTCGAAATGTCAACTGTTTCAGTTTCTTCAATTACCGGTGTTTTCTTTTTGAGTGTTTCCATTGCTTTAATAATTTCTTTGTCTTTTTCATCGTTAGCTAAGCAATGCTCGTCATCTTGGGTTAGGGATGAACACAAGAAGTAAGGAGAATGAAAAATATTATTATACTCTGAGATCATTACATCAAAGAGTGATATGTTCTCGGGGACTGGATCACTAACTATCCTAGGAGAAGAAATAGGAGGGGGAGGTGTTACTACTAAAGACTTAGAGGAATCTAAAGGGAAAGAATCTGACTCAGACTCTGACTCAAACGACTCTTCGAACATCAGTCCTTGCTATGTTGTGATTGATATCTTCCTTCCGCTTGGAGTAGTCACTTTGATAGTCTTGCGCCACCCTTGTAGTGATCCTTCGGCTGGAGTAATTAGCTTTGAGGGGTCGAAGTTTTCACTTTGTAGGACCGTTTGAATGAGCGAGGAGTTATCTACTTCGTAGGTTGGCTCATTCTTTTCTCGCCCAAACAATAATCCCATGACGTTAAAGTCAAAGCATGGGGGTGCTTTCTCCTTGTGGACGGGAGTTGGGACTTCATCAGTGAAGTAGCAATCCAAGAAAATCTCGAATCCTGGTTGTTGTATGCCGTTTACAACAAATGGCTCGGGAAATTCATGGCATGGATAGTCCTCTCCTTCTTTTATGAACTGACCATTAAGCGTAAGAGGGTACTGATCCATTGGAATTGCTTTCTTTTGAATGCGAGCTTCCCTACGCGCCTTCAACTTTTCCTGGGCTCGCTTGAGATCTTTCCGAGTCGGTTCGAAACCAAGTCCGAAAGTATCTAGCTTAGGAAGGCCGGGTGACTCCAGCGATTTTGCTATCCCTTTCTTCTTTCCTAGGGTCATCCCAGGGAAGTGTCCTTGTTTCTTCAGCATGGTGTTGACAATCATGTTGGAATGGGGGTCATGGCAAAGAGATGTCCTTTCATCCTCCTGGATTAAGGAGACTTCTTCCTTAAAGCCCCATAGGTCTTCATCATCCTCGTCGTGCTCCACATTGATGATTGGATTCTCTATGGATTTAATTCTCATAGGCAAAGCATCAATAGTGATTGGGATTCCTCCAACTATGGCTTTCACTTGTTGATGGAGAGATGAAGGGACGGCCTTTAGATCATGAAGCCAAGGGCGTCTCAACAACAAATTGAATGAGGCTTTGATGTCTACTACTTGAAAAGTAGTAGCATGTTCTATTGCTCCTGCCGTTACATTTATGGTTATTTTGCCAAGAGCTTGACGAAGAGTATTATCGTAGGCTCTTATTCCTTGTGTGGACGGAGTTAAGTCTTCATCCCTTATGCCGAGCATCCTCGCAGTTCTAAGTGGACAGACATTGATATCCGATCCATTGTCTACAAGAGTCATGGGAACATTCATCCTTTTGCAGACTACCGTGAGATTTAATGCCTTGTAATGTATGTCACCTTCTGGGGGTAAATCTTTGTCAGAGAAGGTGATTAAGTTAATCGGACTAGGAAGATCACTTGTGAGGAAGTTGGCTAGTCCCTCAGGAGTAGTGTCAGAATCTATCCCGATTTTATCCAAGGCATTCATTACAGCCAACCTATGCTCTCGAGATGTTGCCAGGAGCTTCCACACATTCATCTCAACTTTTGTCTTCTTAAACTGTTTAACAATATCATTGTCTTCGACGATAGGTATGGGAACTTGTTGTACGGTGGGCATAGGTTGCGCTGAAATGGGAGGTTGCATTCTCCCAGATCTTGTGAGGACATCTATTGATGAATCTTCTTCAGCCCAAATTTCATCTGTGGTGTATGATACAGAAGGTGAAGGTCCTACTATGTCCTTTAGGTAGACATCTTCTTCATCACTGTCCCAAACTCCATTAACGGTTATATCCTCTTCTTGTTGAACTTGGACTAATTTATTTTCATCAATCATTTTCTGTACCAAATCCTTAAACTTGAAACAATTTTCTAAAGTGTGCCCCCCTGATTGATGGTACTGACAGTAATATCTATCTTTCCTTTTTAACGACTCAAATGGTCTCGGTTCGAGAGGTTTGACCTCGCCACTCTCGGAGAGCATTTCGAACATTTGCGCATATGGGATCCCAATTGGAGTGTAGATCCTATTGCTCTTCTTGGGTTTTTCAGTGACTTGTAAGGGAAAATACTTTGCCTCATAAGTCGTTCTCGCTGGTGTGAATTCTCTTTCAGGTTCTTCCTTTGGACATGGAAGCTCATCATATTTCTTATGGAGTTCGTTCATAACCTTAAGAGCTTCACGTAGTAGTTACGATGCCTCCTTCATAGACAGTGTGAGCAATTGTATGTCTTCCTTATTTTCCGATTCTGGAAGGCTATCTTTGACATCGAAAAAGATCTCCTCTTCTTTTTCTATGACATTGATTTCTTCGACAGGTTTAATGAGAGATGAGGGGTCAAATTCGTTTTCCTCATCGGAGATAGCCAGAGTATGAGCTAGAGGTGCATTGTCGATGCTTGGCTTCTTACTAGCAGGGGGCAATGGTAGTTTGTTATTGTCAATTAGGTCTTGGATAGCTTCCAACAGCCTTCAGTAGAATGGCCCCTACCTTGGTGATACTTGCAGTGTGCATTGGGGTTCCAGTTAACTAACCTCTTCTCGACTGGTGGGTCCCCAAATGGTCCAATGGGAGTTATAAGACCTTTTGCATTTAATCGATCAAATGCGGTGTCGTAACTCATGGCAATAGGAGTGAAGTTCCTCCTAAATGGTTTCTTCTGTCCTTGGTTGTTCATGGCGAGAACTTCTCCTAAATTAAAGGTGCTAACATTATTTGAGTGGGCGGTTTTGGAAGAAGAAGGATTGTCGTTCTTCTTTCCTTTCCAGCCACTGTTGGAGTTATTGTTGGCAGCTTTTGACTTAGCCAAGTCATCTTCAATATTGATCCCAATGTCATAAACAGCCTTAAAGGTATGGAGGTTATTTTGATATTTAAGATGCTTGGAATATTTTTCTTGGAGATTTTTTATAAACAGTCTCACAGACTCTTTTTCGCTTGGTACCTCAATCATTTTAGCTGAGGTTTCTCTCCACTTGTTAAAGAAAGAGGTGAAGCCTTCATTCTCTTTCTATTTGAGGATTTCAATTTCTCTATGGTCAGTCTCGACTTGAATGTTGCACTTGTACCTATAAACGAAAGCGTTTTCTATAGACTCCCAGGTAGAGGTCTTTTCTTTTTCGAGGGAAAAGAACCATTGTTGGCAAACGGTCTCGAGAGATAGTGAGAAAAGAGAAGGGAAGACTTTCTTATCAATACCCTTGATACTCATTATTGTTTCAAATGCTCTTAAATAGAAGTAAGGGTTGTCAATTGCTCTGAATTTTGGGATGTCTTTGGCGTTGAACTTCTGCGGAAGAAGATCTTTGTCCACTGAGACCCCTTGTGATGTAAGCTCTTGAAACTTGTAGTCGCTGGACAACTTGCTTAGACTCTCTTGCATGAGGTCCATTTGTTGTTGCTTCACGGGATCGTCGATCCTAAGTGCGAGAAGCTTCAGTGTCTCAGTCACAGTTGCCAATTGGTTCTTAAGATCATTGTCTTCTTCTTGAGTTGCCATTATAACCCTTGCTTTCCTCTTGCGAGCTATAGGTTTGTCGAAAAGTTGGACTTGTACGAAGAGGTTATCTTTGATTAATCGTCCTTCTTTTCTTGACCACGCGCTGTAAATTAAACCATTTTGCGTTTTAATTACTTGACTCGAATCAACTTGACTTTATGGTTTATTTTATGGGAAAAAGAGGAAAAAGAAAAAAGGGTGCATATTTTTGGCAAAATAATGTGCATATTTTTAGGTTGGAGGATTAATATCCGACTTACCCCCCTAAAAAAATGACGAAAAAACGCGCACACAAGACTCTCTTAAACATGGTCAAAGTATGTGTATTGGTGTGTGCATTGAGTGTAAGTGACATGCTTGGACTCTTATGTAAGACCATGGGACTTAGTGCCTAAACTCGATCATTGATTCAATTAAACATTATTGACAGCAAAATTAACCAAATTAAACAGAAAACTGATTAATTAGACCTTAGGTGATGACTCGACAAATAATCCGAACTGTCGGCTAAGCGACAAGACTGGCGTCATAATGTGGAGGTTGGCGCCAGACAACATAGCTGTCATCAGGCGCTACACACCATAGTGTGGCGCTACACCTCAGACCTTGGCGCCAATAGTGGAGCTTCGGTCTGGGACTGTTTTCGGTATTATTAGTCAACTGGGGTATGCCTAAAGTCGTACTAGGTCAATTCCGATTGAAAAATTAGACTTTATTGACTCAAATTATATAATTAATTAATTAATTAGGCAAAGTTCTTTAAGTCATTAATTTATTTAATCTCAACACAAGTCAACAAACGGTTAAGAGAAACATAGAATATATATGCACAACAAATAATGCACAATTAGTCAAGTAGGCACAATATGATGCAATGCGTTTGCAACCTAACTATGGCTCTAGTTCTATAAAGTTCGGGATATGGTTTAGTCAAAGAGGGTCCATGGTTAATTGTCCAGATGCACCGCGCGG
Source organism: Chenopodium album (assembly GCF_948465745.1). Taxonomy (NCBI): domain Eukaryota; kingdom Viridiplantae; phylum Streptophyta; class Magnoliopsida; order Caryophyllales; family Amaranthaceae; genus Chenopodium; species Chenopodium album. Next base: position 56,535,696 of record NC_137839.1, read on the forward strand.
AAGCCTAACCGTGAAGGGTTGGCGCGAGTGGATGGGACACCGCGAGCTTTAGAAAAAACTCGCTTCCATGGTTTGGTGAATTCAACATCTCGGATGTACCCTTTGTTGCACGGAGCGTTCAATCGGGTAGATGGAGCATGCATTCCCAGAGGGTTAAGTCCATATGTAGAACACATATGGGTTTCAGAAAAGTGAGAAAAAATTCAATCAGGAAGTAGGATCGAGCAATCAATACGAAAAACCGGTCGAAATTAGAACGCATATTTCTGGCTCGGTATTGGGGGAAATTGGCGCCAGCAATCAGAGACTGGCGCCAACTTTTAACTGTAGCGCCTAGCGCCAATACTAGCGTCTGGCGCTACGGCTAAAAGTCTGGCGCCAAGCTCTGGCCCCTGACGCTACTTCCCACATGCCTCAGCAGCTTTCTATGCTCGATAAAATCTTCCAGTTTCGCGCGGTGTTATTTCAGTCCTAGTTGTGAAAGACATTCCTCAAATTTCCTACGTGTAAAATCCTATGTTTTTTACTCATTACGGATGGTCTTTCCAATGAGATCCTTTTTATGCATATGACGATAATGTTAATCAAAATTACGCACATGAAATACTTAGAACTTTTCGAGTCTCATCCACTCATTCTAAACCATTGACGAAACAAATTCAGGAATTAAAATAGAAATCCTCCCCAGTGGAGTCGCCAAAAACTGTAGGGAATAATTTCAAGCCTTTAAATTCCACTAGCTTGAACCCCACTGTGATCATACACTAAAGTACGGTGGCGTCCAAAAGGGAAGAAGATAGAGCAAAAGAGTCACCAACAAGTTTTTTAGGAACTTGTAAACCGTTCACGAGGTGAAGGTTACACCCCTTAACGATCCAAGAGATTGTCATCTTCATAAGGTCATGAACCAAATAAGGGTTCGAGGATTATAGACACCCATTTGTGTCTCCCCAAAACCAAACCCAGTGATGAGTGCCTTTCACGTCGAATCATAATCGAATGAAACGAAAGTGTGGAAAGGTCTAGTGTTGCGGAAAGTTTTATTTCTTTTTCTCTTCTCCCTGTTTTTGAAAACTTTATTTTAAGAAAACAGCCAATCCAGTTTGGTTGGTCCATGATATGGGTCCATTAGTTGTGTAGTTGGATGGGGTTTGCAAAGACCTTTCCAACGATATATTATAAGCCCAATTCCGATGAATATTGAGGAAGTTATGGCCAATTTACTAAACTGGGCCCGGTTTGAGCTTTATGTACGGCCCAATGATCTAGGGGAGGGCCTAATATGATTTATCATTCCTAATGCAATTAGGAATGGTTTTAGTCTTCTAGAACATTCTAGAAGGTTCTTTTCATTCCTAATTCAATTAGGACTCTTCAGAGTTTTAATTGGATCAAATAGCATTTTCGACTGAAATTATATTATTTTATCTTCCAGTATGGGAAATTTATCAGATTTTCGAAAACGCGTTGAAATCCAATTTGGCGTCCAACCCCAGGCCTTGGCGCCTGGAACCAGGATTGGCGCTAGACGCCAGCATTGGCGCCTGGCGCTAGCCACTGAACCTGGCGCCAATAAGCCAGGGCTGGCGCCAAGGTGTTTTTGTGGTCTTCAGACTCTGTTTTGATAAATTATCTTTTTTGGATGATTTTCTCTATAAATATCGTATCAAAAACTCCGTTTTCATCATCATCTACATCTATCGTTCACCAATTCTCTTTATTCTTAAGTTTTCATCAACTCTCTTCATTCACAAATTATTCATCAATTAGCATTCATCTCTTTCAATAATCCTTTTCATTCATCTCTCCATTCATCAACTTTCATTAACATTCATTCTTTCTTTACTAGCCTTTTCTCAAATACAAAATTCCGCATTCATTAGATCTAGAAACACCTAGCCATATTCGAAGTTGCCTTCGTCCTAGACGTTAAAGGTTTTAATTTATGAGGGTTTGGTTCCAAATCTCTATTTCAATTATTTAATTTAATTGTTTTAATTATTATTTTCCTTGAAGTTACTAACGTGTGTATTTTGTTATTAGAAAGAGGTACGAGGCATCCAAGTAAGTGCTTTAATAATTGATATTATGATGTAGAAATCATGCTTAGATTGTTATTTTAATTCCTAGTATCATGTCTAGGGTATTTTTAATATCAAGTATGATTAAAAGTACGATGCTTCCTATGTTCTTCCTAATATTTATTCATGTTAGTATCATGTTAGGGCTAAAGATTTGATTTTTATTGCTTAGTGACATGCTAGGGTTTGTTATTAATCTTGTTAGTATCATGCCTAGGATCTTGCTATTTCTATTATGCTTTAATATTAACATGAATATGATTATGATTATAATTGTTATAATGATTATGAATATTATTATTTTGATGATTATTTTATTTATGATAATTATTTCAATTATTATTAATATGATGATTATTTTCTTTTATGATTATTATCATGATTATTTCAATTATAATTTATTTTTATGATGATGATTATTTATTATGTTGCTTGATGTTTATTGTTATTGCTTGATCACACCTTTTATGCATGTTAAAGGGAATTGGTACTTGCAATCACGCTTAATAAGATAATTAATAATCTTGTTTAGGATTAATTGTGATTATAATTTCAAGTGAGCACCAATAATAGTTTATTTGTGCATTAATATTCAACCAACATAGATTAAACAGGTTTAGGGTTAATCCTATTGATTGCATGTTAATCAGAAAGCGCACATGAATACGAGCAGAATAAAGTAGAGGCCTATTATTAGGGCAGGTTCAATCTCTTTTAGGTTGGATTTGTACCATCATCCCCGAACCCTTATTTGGTTCATGACCTTATGGAGTTGACGATCTCTTGGATCGTTAAGGGGTGTAACCTTCACCTCGTGGATGGTTTACAAGTTCCTTAAAAACTTGTTGGCGACTCTTTTGCTCTATCTTCTTCCCTTTTGGACGCCACCGTACTTTAGTGTATGATCACAGTGGGGTTCAAGCTAGTGGGATTTTTAAGGCTTGAAACTATTCCCCACAGTTTTTGGCGACTCAACTGGGGAGGATTTCTATTTTAATTCCTGAATTTGTTTCGGCAATGATTTAGAATGAGTGGATGAGACTCGAAAAGTTCTAAGTATTTCATGTGCGTAATTTTGATTAACATTGTCGCATATGCATAAAAAGGTTCTCATTGGAAAGACCATCCGTAATGAGTCAAAAACATAGGATTTTTACACGTAGGAAATTTGAGAAATGTCTTTCACAACTAGGACTGAAATAACACCGCGCGAAACTGGATGATTTTATTGAGCACAGAAAGCTGCTAAGGCATGTGGGAAGTAGCGTCAGGGGCCAGAGCTTGGCGCCAAACTTTTAGCCGTAGCGCCAGACGCCAGTATTGGCGCCAGGCGCTACAGTTAAAAGTTGGCGCCAGTTTCTGTTTTCTAGCGCCAATTTCCCCCAATACCGAGCCAGAAATATGCGTTCTAATTTCGACCGGTTTTTCGTATTGTTTGCTCGATCCTACTTCCTGATTGAATTTTTTCTCACTTTTCTGAAACCCATATGTGTTCTACATATGGACATAACCCTCTGGGAATTCGTGCTCTATCTACCTGATTGAACGCTCCTGGCAACAAAGGGTACATCTGAGATGTTGAATTTACCAAACCATGGAAGTGAGTTTTTTCTAAAAACTCGCGGTGTTCTATCCACATGGTTAACCCTTCACAGTTAGGCTTCTACGCGGTGCATTTGGACAATTAACCATGGACCCTATTTGATTAAACCATATCCCGAACTTTAGAGAACTAGAGCCATGGTTAGGTTGCGAACTCATTGCATCATATTGTGCCTACTTGACTAATTGTGCATTATTTGTTGTGCATATATATCCTATGCTCCTCTTAACCGTTTGTTGATTTGTGTTGAGATTATAATTAATGACTTAAAGAACTTTGCCTAATTAATTAATTAATTAATTCGAGTCAATAAAGTCTTTTTTTTTTAATCGGAATTGACCTTGTACGACTTTAGGCATACCCCAGTTGACTAATAATATCGAAAATAGTCCCAGACCGAGGCTCCAATATTGGTGCCAAAATCTGAGCTGTAGCGCCACTATATGGTGTGTAGCGCCAGACATTTACTAAAAAGTCTGGCGCCAACCACCATATTGTGACGCCAGTCCTGTCGCTTGGCCGACAGTTCGGATTATTCGTCGAGTCATCACCTAATGTCTAATTAATCAGTTTCCTGTTTAATTCGGTTAATTTGGCTGGCAATAATGCTGAATTAAATCAATATTCGAGTTTAGGCACTAAGTCCCATGGTCTTACACAAGAGTCCAAGCATGTCACTTACACTCAATACACACACCAATACACATGTCTTGACCATGATTAAGGGAGTCTTGTGTGCGCGCGTTATTTTTCGTCATTTTTTTTAGGGGGGTAAGTCGGATATTAATCCTCCAATAAATAATAATACTTAAGTTCCCTAAACACATGTACATTATTGCTCCCTAAAAATATGCATACTTTTTGAATACCCTTTTTTTTAAAAAAAATAAAAACCATAAAGTCAAATTGATTCGAGTCAAGTAATTAAAACGCAAACTGGCTTAATTTACAGCGCGTGGTCAAGAAAGGAAGGACGATTAATCAAAGATAACCTCTTCGTACAAGTCCAACTTTTCGACAAACCTATAGCTCGCAAGAGGAAAGCAAGAGTTATAATGGCAACTCAGGAAGAAGTTAACGATCTCAAGAACCAATTAGCTACTGTAACTGAGACACTGAAACTTCTCGCACTTAAGATCGAAGATCCCGCGAAGCAACAATAAATGGACCTCATGCAAGAAATCCTAAGCAAGTTGACCAGCGACTATAAGTTTCAAGAACTCACATCCCAAGGGGTCTCGGTGGATAAGGATCTTCTTCCGCAGAAGTTCAGTGCCAACGACATCCCAAAGTTTAGGGCAATCGACAACCCCTACTTCCATCTAAGAGCGTTTGAAACAATAATGAGTATCAAGGGTATCGATAAGAAAGTTTTCCCTTCTCTGTTCTCGCTATCTCTCGAGACCGTTTGCCAGCAATGGTTCTTTTCTCTTGAAAATGAAAAGACCTCTACCTGGGAATCCATAGCAAACGCTTTCGCTGATAGGTACAAGTGCAACGTTCAAGTCGAAACTGACCATAGAGAACTTGAAATCCTCAAAAAGAAGGAGAATGAAGGCTTCACATCTTTCTTTAACAAGTGGAGAGAAACCTCAGCTAAAATGATTAAGGTACCAAGTGAAAAAGAGTCTGTGAGACTGTTCATTAAAAACCTCCAAGAAAAATATTCAAAACATCTTAAATATCAAAATAACCTTCATACCTTTAAGGCCGTTTATGATATTGGGATTAATATCGAAGATGACTTGGCTAAATCTAAAGCTGCCAACAATAACTCCAACAGTGGCTGGAAAGGAAAGAAGAACGACAATCCTTCTTCTTCTAAAACCGCCCACTCAAATAATGTTAGCACCTTTAATCTAGGAGAAGTTCTCGCCATGAACAATCAAGGACAAAAGAAACCCTTTAGGAGAAACTTCAGTCCTATTGGCATGAGTTATGACACCGCGTTTGATCGGCTAAATGCAAAAGGTCTTATAACTCCCATTGGACCATTTGGAGATCCACCAGTCGAGAAGAGGTCGCCTAATTGGAACCCCAATGCACATTGCAAATATCATCAAGGTAGGGGGCATTCTACTGAAAGCTGTTGGAAGCTTAAGGAAGCTATTCAAGACTTAATTGACAGTAACAAGCTGTCGTTGCCCCCTGCCAGTAAGAAACCGAGTATTGACAATGCACCTCTAGCTCACACATTGGCTATCTCCGATGAAGAAAGCGAAGTTGACCCCTCATCTCTCATTAAGCCTGTCAAAGTAACCAACGTCGAAGAGGAAGAAGAAGAGACCTTTTTCAATGTCGAAGATAATCTTCCAGAACCAGCAAATGAGGTAGAGATACGAATACTCACACTGTATCTGAGGGAGACATCGCAACTGTTACATGAAAATCTCAAAATTTTTAATGAACTTCACAAGGAATATGATGAAGAACCTAAGAGAGAATTCACACCAGTAAAAACGACTTATGAGGCAAAACACTTTCCCTTACAAGTCACCGAAAAACCCAAGAAGAGCAATAAAGTTTATACTCCAATTGGGATCCCGTATGCACAAATGTTTAAAATGCTCTCCGAGGGTGGCAAGGTCAAACCTCTCGAACCGAGACCATTTGAATCATTAAAAAGGACAGATAGATATTACTGTCAATACCATCAGTCAGGAGGACACACCCTCGAAAACTGCTTCAAGTTCAAAGATTTGGTGCAGAAAATGATTGATAGAAAGGAATTAGTCCAAGTTCAACAAGAAGAAGACATAAATGTTAATGGAGTATGGGACAGTGACGAAGAAGATGTCTATCTAAAAGACATAATAGGAACTTCACCTTCTGTATCATACACCACGGACGACATTTGGGCTAAAGAAGATTCATCAATAGACGTCCTCACAAGATCCGGGAGAATACAACCTCCCGTTTCAACACAACCTATGCCTACTGTACAACAAGTTCCCCTACCTATCATCGAAGACAATGACATCGTTAAACAATTCAAGAAGACAAAAGTGGAGATGAATGTATGGAAGCTTCTGGCAACATCTCGAGAACATAGGTTAGCTGTAATGAATGCCTTGGATAAAATCAGGATAGATTCTGACACCACTCCTGAGGTACTAGCTAACTTCCTCACGAGTGATCTCCCTAGTCCAATTAATCTAATCACCTTCTCTGATAAAGATTTACCCCCGGAAGGTGACAAGCACTACAAAGCGTTAAACCTTACCGTAGTCTGCAAAAGAATGAATGTTCCCATGACTCTTGTAGACAATGGATCGGCTATTAATGCCTGTCCACTTAGGACTGCAAGGATGCTCGGCATAAAGGATGAGGATTTAACTCCGTCCACACAAGGAATAAGAGCTTACGATAATATTCGACGTCAAGCTCTTGGCAAAATAACCCTAAATGTGACGGCAGGAGCAATAGAATATGCCACTACTTTTCAAGTGGTGGACATCAAAGCCTCATTCAATCTGTTGTTAGGGCGCCCTTGGCTCCATGACCTAAAGGCCGTCCCCTCATCTCTCCACCAACAAGTGAAAGCCATAGTTGGAGGAATCTCCATCACCATTGATGCTTCGCCAATGAGGATCAAATCAATAGAGAATCCAATCATCAACGTGGAGCATGACGAAGATGATGAAGACCTATGGGGCTTTAACGAAGAAGTCTCCTTAATCCAAGAGGATGAAAGGACATCTCTTTGCCACGACCCCCATTCCAACATGATTATCAACACTCTGCTAAAGAAACAAGGACACTTCCCTGGGATGACCTTAGGGAAGAAGAAGGGGATAGCAAAATCGATAGAGTCACTTGGCTTCCCTAAATTAGATACTTTCAGACTTGGTTTCGAACCGACTCGGAAAGATCTCAAGCGAGCCCAGGACAAATTGAAAGCACGTAGGGACGCTCGCATTCAAAAGAAAGCAATTCCAATGGATCAGTACCCTCTTACGCTTAATGGTCAGTTTATAAAAAAAGGAGAGGACTATCCATGCCATGAATTTCCCGAACCATTTGTTGTAAATGGCATTCGACAACCAAGATTCGAGATTTTTTTGGATTGCTATTTCACTGATGAAATCCCAACTCCCGTACATAAGGAGAAAGCACCCCCATGCTTTGATTTTAACGTCATGGGATTACTGTTTGGGCGAGAAAAGAATGAGCCAGTTTATGAAGAAGATAACTCCTCACTCATTCAAACGGTCCTACAAAGCGAAAACTTCGACCCCTCAAAGCTAATTACTCCAGCTGAAGGATTATTGCAAGGGTGGCGCAAGACTATCAAGGTGACCACTCCGAGTGGGAGGAAGATATCAATCACGACAGGACAAGGGCCAATGTTTGAAGAATCGTCAGAGTCAGAGTCAGAGTCTGAGTCAGAGTCTTTCCCCATAGAATCTTCTGGGTCTTTAGCTATAACACCTCCCCTTCCTATTTCTTCTCCTAGGATAGTTAGTGATCCATTCCCTGAGGACATATCACTCTTTGATGTAATGATCTCAGAGTATAATAATATCGCTCATTCTTCTTACTTCTCGTGTTCTTCCCTAACCCAAGATGACGAACATTGCTTAGCTAACGATGAAAAAGATAAAGAAATTATTAAAGTAATGGAAACACTTGAAAAGAAAACACCAGTAATTGAAGAGATTGAAACAGTTGACATCTCAAATGATTCAACTCATAAAAGAGAAGTTAAAATCAGACTAACATTGAATAAACAAGAAAGAACCGATTTAATTAACTTACTTAAAGAATTTATCGATGTATTTGCTTGGTCATATGAAGATATGCCAGGCATTAACAGAGAAATAGCTCAACACACTATACCATTAATCCCAGGAATGAAACCTGTAAAACAAAAGTTGCGTCGAATGAAACCCGACGTAGCACTTAAAATAAAAGAAGAAGTTCAAAAACAAATAACTGCAGGTTTCATCAAGGTATCCAAATACCCCGAATGGGTCGCCAACGTCGTCCCAGTTCCAAAGAAAGACGGAAGGGTAAGGATGTGTGTCGACTATCGAGATCTAAATAAGGCAAGTCCAAAGGACGACTTCCCTTTGCCACACATCGATATTCTGGTAGACAACACAGCAAATCACGCACTTCTCTCATTCATGGACGGATACGCAGGGTACAATCAGATTCTCATGGCGAAAGAAGACATGGAGAACACAACTTTTATCACACCATGGGGCACTTACTGTTAAACGGTAATGCCATTTGGGTTGAAAAACGCAGGTGCTACTTACCAACGTGCAGCAACTGCCTTACTTCATGACATGATGCACAAAGAAGTTGAAGTATATGTCGACGACATGATTGTGATATCAAAGGACCGTCCAGGCCATCAAGTAGCCTTAAGGAAATTTTTCGAAAGGCTAAGAAAATACAATATGAGGTTGAATCCATCAAAATGTGCTTTTGGGGTAACCTCAGGCAAGCTCTTGGGGTACGTCATAAGCTCTAGAGGAATAGAGATAGACCCAACCAAGATTAAAGCAATCATGTCAATGCCACCTCCCAAGACCGAGAAACAGATTCGAGGATTCATTGGCCGGTTGCAATACATAAGTAGGTTCATATCAAAACTAACGATGATATGTGAACCAATCTTCAAAAAGCTTAAGAAGAATGTACCAGTAATATGGGATGACGAGTGTCAAAAAGCCTTTGACCGGATCAAAGCCTATCTCGCAAATCCTCCCGTATTAGCGCCAGCACTTCCCGGAATACCTCTTAGGTTATATTTGACGGTTACCAAAGAGACAATGGGAGCCATGCTAGCACAAGAGGTAGAAAACAAAGAGAATGCAATCTATTACTTAAGTAAGAAGATGCTCGAATACGAAACACGCTATACACCACTCGAGAAATTGTGCCTCGCTTTGGTGTGGGCCACAACTAAGTTGAGACATTACATGTTGGTGCATACCGTTTTCGTGGTATCTCGATTAGATCCACTCAAATACTTGTTCGAGAAATCAACGCTCAATGGACGTATTTCAAGATGGATAGTCAACTTAGCCCAGTTCGACGTGCGGTTTATGCCATAAAAAGCTATTAAAGGATCTGTGGTGTCAGACTTTCTGGCAGACTTTCCAATAGAAGACTCGACACCAATACAGGACAACGAATTTCCAGATGAAGATTTGATGGTCACCGAAGATGATACTTGCACCCTGTATTTTGACGGAGCCTCAAACCAAAAGGGATGTGGTGTCGGAGTGCTACTAAAGAAGAGCACGTCCCAATCTCAATAAAACTCGATTTCGACGTTACCAACAATGCTGCTGAATATGAAGCATGTGTGGTAGGCCTTGAAACAGCTCTGGCATTGGGAGTAAAGAAGTTAAGGATATTCGGAGATTCCTCTCTAATCATCAATCAAATATCTAAAAGGTGGAAAGTAAGGAGCGAAAGCCTAGCCCCTTACCAAACTTATCTGGAAACTCTTACCGATCAGTTAGAGAAGGTGGAATACACATATCTACCTAGAGAAGAAAATCAATTTGCTGATGCCTTAGCAAGATTAGCCTCAATGATTAGGATTCCCACGGATATCGAGCAAATGCCTCTAACTATCGAAAAAAGGCACAAATCGGCATATATACAGGCTATAGAAGACGACAACCCAGTCCAAGACGAAGATGAAGAACAAGAAGAAGAACCATGGTACACTGACATCCTCAACTATGTCACCAATGGAGAATACCCCCCTCATGCTGACAAAAGAGCAAAACGAGCCTTGAGACTTTTGGCTTCTCAATATGTACTCATAGACAACGAGCTACATAAAAGGGTACCTAAAGGTCGAGCTCTCCTATGTATAGGGAAGGTGGATGCACAAAGAATAATGAGAATGGTCCACGAAGGAATCCGTGGAACTCATGTAAATGGCAAAATGTTAGTCCAAAAAATAATGCGAGAAGGGTATTATTAGACTACCATGAATAGGGACTGCCATCAATATGTGAAAAGATGCCCTAAGTGTCAAATTTATGCCAATTTACAACACGTTCCTCCATCTTTGCTCTACACCTACACATCACCATGGCCATTCTCTACATGGGGAATTGACATAATTGGCAAGATCGCTCCTCCAGGGACAAGAGGCCATGAATTTATTCTAGTAGCAATTGATTACTTTACGAAGTGGGTTGAAGCGCAATCATATGCTAAACTCACTGCAAAACATGTAGCACTCTTTATCGAGAGGAATATCATTTGTCGATTGGAGTCCCACATGAAATGATAAGTGACAATGGAACTCACTTTCAAGCCGAATGTGAAGATTTGCTACACAAATATGGTATCCAACATCATCATTCGTCCCCTTATAGACCTCAAGCAAACGGAGCAGTCGAGGAAGCTAATTAGAATTTAAAGACTATCATCGAGAAAATGACGGAAAATTATAAGGATTGGCCTGACAAGCTTCACTTTGCATTGTGGGGTTATCGCACGTCAATCCGTACGTCAATAGGAAATACACCATTTTCTTTGGTGTATGGAATAGATGCCGTACAACCTGTCGAACTAGAAATACCATCTCTACGTATTGCGCTAGAGAGTAAACTCGATGAAGTCGAATGGACTAGGGCACGATATGAAGAATTGATCCTACTCGAAGAAAAACGACTAGAAGCTCTACATCACACTCAGTGCTATCAAACTCGTATGGCTAGACATTTTAATAAGAAGGTCAAGACAAGAAATATCAAAGTAGGAGATTTGGTATTAAAAGCGCTAAGGAAAAATGTTTTAGATCCAAGGGGAAAGTTTAGACCTAATTGGTCTGGCCCCTACATTGTCAAAACAATCCTGTCAGGTGGTGCAGCAAAATTAATTGACATGGATGGCAATGAATTCTCAAACATGACCAATCTTGACCAACTTAAAAAATACTACCCATAATTACTTGAGTAGGACACTCAAGAGAGCTACGTTCGGCCTGATTCCCTAGTAAAGGATACGTAGGCAACCCATTACGGGTGCGGCCACTTTATTTTTCGACATCTCCGCGTTCCAGAATCAACAAAAAGTCAACAAAAGTCGGAAAAGCAACTGGCGTCACAGAACAAAGTCTGGCGCCAGCCAAAAGCCATTAGCGCCAGACGATGGAGTTGGCGCCTGGCGCCAAACCTCAATAGCTGGCGCCAAACTGCAGTTACTAACGCTAATTCAGTCATAAAATCTGGGCAAATTTCGGTGTTCTTCGGAAAATTTTCGACTTCCGTACTCGAAAGATTTCTGGAAAATTAATTATTTTCGGTTTTTCATTGCTTTAATAAAATAAATTTAAAGTAACAATTTAATTGAAAGCTGAAATTTCATTAATAAAATAAAATAGCATTGTTAATGGAATTTAAATAAGGCTGAAATGAATTAACTTTAAATAAAAAATTAAGAATCTAATAAATCTAAAGCTAAGCAATGTTCTAGTCTTTCTTCTCCTTCTTTACCTTTTTCCAATTCTTTTCCGTTTCCTCCTCTTCATCCATTACTTTAGCTAGTAGGCATCCTTTAGAGGACCTACATTCAATTTTAGAATAGATTGTTTCTCCTTTAGCTAGCACCCCATGCTTCTTTTCCACCCAAGCCTTCTTGTCTGTAGCTTTCCTTTTCCCCTTGTCTTTAGTAGTATTCTTCTTCTTAGGCATTGTAGATGTTTTGAACTCAATTCTTGCACCTAAGCGTTCTTTGGCCGGTGTCACCCTGTCACCTAGACGATTCTTCACATCGGTCCTACCCTGATCAATTGAAGACTTCTTTAGCAATCACTTCTTTACATCATTAGGTAAAGAAGGGGGAACCTTTTGGGTAATCACTTCCTATAAAGGTCTAGCGCTCCAGTAAGTGTCAAATTTATCTACTTCTTGAGATATGGGATACTCATAGGGAGGACGAAGATCCCCGGAAGGAATATTTTGAAGCAAGCCATATTGTCTCTTTACTCTGCAGGGATAATAATATGTCATGCGAGACAAGCTTGGAAGACGGCAAAAAGGTTGCTTGTTAACACCAACCATCCTTTTTATTTTCCACCATGGGACGACCCACTTGATAGCGAAATCACGCGATTCAAAGACTTTCTTCCACCCATGGCGCCCAATTTTAGGGATGCGCTTCTTTCTCCTCATAAAGCAAGTGGGCGTATAATTTTCAATATCGTCCGGAGGGCTAATTAATCCTAGCCTCTCCATTAGCCACATCTGTAAAAAAAATTCCAATGCAAATAAATTAATATTACAATACAAAAATATGTTTTTTGTTTTCTGTAATTAAAAATATTATTTTTCTACCTGTAATAAAATTGGAGAACCGCGAAAAGGTGCTTTTGGGTCCCTTTTCAACTCATCTAGACTAATCATAGTCTCTCCAACTATCAATGGCATTGGATTTCTCCCTGATTCAATTTGTTCTAGCACAGTGGTTATAATTGATTGTCCCTCATTAATTTTACCACTACTAAGACAATATTGATTAAGCATGCAGAATAAAATCGCCCTTCTTCTATATATGTGAAAAGATTCAGAAAGCGGTTTATCAAAATAATAGCGTGCGAATTCTTGTAAGTTCACTACATTGCCATCTACTATTTTTGATAAATCCCTTTCCTTCAAGTTAAAGAAGCGCTCGAAATCCTTATAGTAATATGCATCTACTCTAGGGATTACTACCAGGTCTATTGCAGGGAAGCCTAAAATAGCACCAAATTCCTCTGGCAAAGGGCTAATTTCATCATACCCTATTCTAAAACAATGTGTATCAATGTTCCAATATTCCAAAGCGGTATGTATGAAGTCTATGTCTAAATCTACCCCTTTAATACCATAAATTCCCCCCAAGTGAAATAAATCCAATTCTTTTCTTTCTCTAGCATTGAGAGATCGACACCATTCATGAGAATATTGGGTGAAGGTTTTAGTGGCTAAAGACATGATTATTATTTTTTCTAAAGAGAAGAATAATTTTTTTCGCTGGAATTATGTGAAGAATCGGCTGAGTAGGGGGCTATTTATGCACAAATTGCGAGGAATTTCAATCTGACTGGAATACGGAGTCAGCGTCAATTGGCGTCACACACCGGGAATTGGCGTCACCCATCAGCTATTGGCGCCACACGCTAGAAACAGCGCCTGGCGCCACGCGCCACAGGCTGGCGCCAGCTGGCGCCAAGTCAGCAGGACAGCCGCGCGTGCTCAGTTTGCGTTTTGATATTAAATTGGAGTCAGTTAATGACTTTATGGCCCTGCTTTAATTTCTTCTAAATATTTTTCTATCCTTTCTTAATTAATTAAATATAGCAATTATTTTTAGTTAATTTTTATTTCCTTTTGAATTTTATATTAAAATTCAAAAATCAGCTTTTTTCTCCGTTTTATTTTTCCTTTTTATTCTTTCTTTTTGGGGGAGAGATTCGGATAATACCCTCCATCAATAATAAAAATGACGGAATTTTTGCGCAAAATTGTTATCACACTTGCACACACTAACATACAATAACATAAAGTACAAAGTGTCTAAATAATAAGTCAAAGCAAAGTTCTATAAAAAAGTCAAAATAAAATGCATGTACAGAAATGAACTACGGCGCCGGAGGACGTAGGCCCATCATGCCATAAAACTGCGCCGTCCGAGGAGTCACCTCTCCGCCATCTCCGGCCTCAGCACCAGCTCCAGTCTCCGTATGAGGAGGGAAACTCAAAACAGGACCGCTCCAGCCAAGGTCAACCTGAGGCTGAGATCGCGGAGGCTGCTGCGATGACGAGCCAACCTCGTGCATCCCACCACCTCTGAAAGCCGAGGTTGCCTCTCCTACCGGTGCAGCAGGAGCACCCTCGGAAGAAGACTCTGAGCCCTCAGCAACATCGGCTCGAGCAGCCTCAGAACGACCACCTCTACCTCCGGACGAAGTGCGACGACGTCTCGAGCTAGACCTCGCCGGCTCTCTCCGCCCCTCAGGCCTCGTACGGGTGTGAGAAGCGATCGGCTGACCCTGCAAAAGAGTTAAATCAGAAACAAGGTAAAAACAAGCGTAGTGCAGAAATAATAAGTAAAGAAAAGTTACCTCTCGGACAGTGTCGTCTCGACGACAGGTAGCCGCATTCCTCATCCGAACGAGTTGGCTTCGGAAGGCATCTATGCATCGTGCCATAGCCGAAACCACTTCGCGTGAGAACTTTCAAGGAAAGTTAAGTCAGTAAAAATGCATGATAACTGAATACAAGATTCTGAATTAGAACTAGACTTACCCTGGTCTGGTGACGAGGAATCGACCGCTCCACAAAGCGCTCGCCCTCAGGAAGAGTGCTGTCTTGCAACTCTCTCTCCTAAGTACACAACCGCTCCATAGGTCCCCAGAAAGTAGCGGCGCTCAGCATAGTACTGTGCGGCTAATCCAGGGACTGTCCAACCACCCCATGGTCGGTATACTACCTCAGGTCCCTATAAAAATACCAATCAGGTAAGAACATGTCTAAAACATCGCAGAAGAGCAAGATAAATACTAAAAGTTGTACCGAGATGATCCGACTCCGGACACGTGCAGTAGACAGGTCCACATGGTGGCCGCCCCAAGAGGCGCTCACCGGATATCCCCTCGGCGATGGTCTCGCCGGCGAAATGGAAGGAAAGTACTCATAGAACCAGATCTACAAAAAGCTAAAGCATGAGTAAATGCTGCCTAACATATAGGGCTAAACTTTATAGGGAATAATGTTTACCTCTACGACTATCCAGAAAGCAGACAGAGCAACATTCGTCCTAAAGGACCGATGGCGACACGAGTCCCTCAGTGCGCGAACGAAGTCAGTATAGGCCAAGCTGGCCCAATCATAAGTCCCGATCCGCTGGAGATCGCGCACAGCAGGGAGGTAGTAAAGCAATGCCCTACTACCCCTGTCAGGGGAGAGTGTCCCTGACAACAACATCAGCACAAAGATGCGCACCCGCTGCTCTCGGGTGGTCGCATCGTCATCAAGAGCCGCTGCCAGCGTCGAGCGGCGAATCCCCCTAGCACTGAACTGAGTCGTCTCGACCTCAGCTCGGGCCCGAACAGCAATCGGCCCCAACAGCTCCTCGACCTCTGGAGAAAAGACGTCGATACTGCCGTCGAATGGCAGCGGCACAGAAGAGAACTCCAGTCCTGTGATGAGACTGAAGTCTGTAGGAGTGACCATCATCTCACCCCATGGAAAATGAAAAGTGTTGGTGGTGTCCCAGAAGAACTCCACCAGAGCGCGTACTACGTGGTGACCCCCGCTGGAGGCAACCATAGCCTCAGAGGTCTCAAACAGGGCAACTACTCCGCAAAACTCCCATAGGAGTCTCGTCTCTCGATCTCTGGCGATGTCATCCTATACAAATCGCCTAGACCATCACAGCCAGAGCCGTGATGCCGTGTCCTCCCAGGCTCGGTTCCCCGTCTCACCCTCTCAGAAATGTGGTGGACAGGGGCAAAGAACAAGGTTTGCTCATCCCACTCTGGGAACTGACCAAGCGAAGTGGACGGTGTAGTGTCGTCCTCCACGGGCTCATGCTCCCGTCTAGTGTTTCGGGACCGTGAACCTGAGCCTCGTTGTCTAGCCATACTACATTTGTGTCTCCCCAAAACCAAACCCAGTGATGAGTGCCTTTCACATCGAATCATAATCGAATGAAACGAAAGTGTGGAAAGGTCTAGTGTTGCGGAAAGTTTTAATTTCTTCTCTTCTTTCTGTTTTTGAAAACTTTATTTTAAGAAAACAGCCAATCCAGTTTTGTTGGTCCATGATATGGGTCCAATAGTGGTGTAGTTGGATGGGGTTTGAAAAGACCTTTCCAACGATATATTATAAGCCCAATTCCGATGAATATTGAGGAAGTTATGGCCAATTTACTAAACTGGTCCGGTTTGAGTTTTATGTATGGCCCAATGATCTAGGGGAGGGCCTAATATGATTTATCATTCCTAATGAAATTAGGAATGGTTTTAGTCTTCTAGAACATTCTAGAAGGTTCTTTTCATTCCTAATTCAATTAGGACTCTTCAGAGTTTTAATTGGATCAAATAGCATTTTCGACTGAAACTATATTATTTTATCTTCTAGTATGGGAAATTTATCAGATTTTCGAAAACGCGTTGAAATCCAATTTGGCGTCCAACCCCAGGCCTTGGCGCCTGGAACCAGGATTGGCGCTAGGCGCCAGCATTGGCGCCTGGCGCTAGCCACTGGTCCTGGCGCCAATAAGCCAGGGCTGGCGCCAAGGTGTTTTTGTGGTCTTCAGACTCTGTTTTGATAAATTATCTTTTTTGGATGATTTTCTCTATAAATATCGTATCAAAAACTCCGTTTTCATCATCATCTACATCTATCGTTCACCAATTCTCTTTATACTTAAGTTTTCATCAACTCTCTTCATTCACAAATTATTCATCAATTAGCATTCATCTCTTTCAATAATCCTTTTCATTCATCTCTCCATTCATCAACTTTCGTTAACATTCATTCTTTCTTTACTAGCCTTTTCTCAAATACAAAATTCCACATTCATTAGATCTAGAAACACCTAGCCATATTCGAAGTTGCCTTCGTCCTAGACGTGAAAGGTTTTAATTTATGAGGGTTTGGTTCCAAATCTCTATTTCAATTATTTAATTTAATTGTTTTAATTATTATTTTCCTTGAAGTTACTAACGTGTGTATTTTGTTATTAGAAAGAGGTACGAGGCATCCAAGTAAGTGCTTTAATAATTGATATTATGATGTAGAAATCATGCTTAGATTGTTATTTTAATTCCTAGTATCATGTCTAGGGTATTTTTAATATCAAGTATGATTAAAAGTACGATGCTTCCTATGTTCTTCCTAATATTTATTCATGTTAGTATCATGTTAGGGCTAAAGATTTGATTTTTATTGCTTAGTGACATGCTAGGGTTTGTTATTAATCTTGTTAGTATCATGCCTAGGATCTTGCTATTTCTATTATGCTTTAATATTAACATGAATATGATTATGATTATAATTGTTATAATGATTATGAATATTATTATTTTGATGATTATTTTATTTATGATAATTATTTCAATTATTATTAATATGATGATTATTTTCTTTTATGATTATTATCATGATTATTTCAATTATAATTTATTTTTATGATGATGATTATTTTCATTTTGAACTATTTTTTAATGTCCATAATGTATTAAAATTGTATCTATATCATGTATTCTTTTTAATACTTGTATTTTTTTATATCACAATTATTTTAAAAAAATAAAACACAAAATTAAAATTGTTCATCATCATATTCATCAATGTTCGTTCTTCTTCTTCCACCCATTCTCACACACTATTAATGTATTCTCATCAATGTTCTTCATTCTTCCACCCATTCCGAAACATTGTTAATGTATTCTCAACACCCCTTGCATAAAAAACATACGAAATAGCTAGCCAGCGAACAACCAGAATGATGAATAATCACGGATTTGCTACCGAAGAAGAACGGCTGCCGTAAATATTGCCTAGAAAACCGCCTGAAAACTGAACTAGACATTCCCTAATAAATTCGATCTTTATTTTATTTACGAGTACAAAAAATGAGATTTGAAAACCCAATAAAAATCCGATCTTTAGATGACTTGTTGATCGGAATACAAGATATTGGGGATGCTTAATTAAGATCACAAATGAAGAATGATGATGAACAATCAAGAACGATGATGAATATTTGATTTTCTAAATTTTGATTATATAATTTAATTTTCTGGATGATTTTAAAAAATAAAAATAGATTTTCAAATACTGTAATTATGTATTCTTTACAAAAAAAATACATGTATTTCCAATCATACATATATGTATTGCCATTTTGGCTTTTAAAATTAAAGGAAAAATTGACCAACCATAACATGCCACATCAGCATGTTATGGTGTCCTTTTTTGAAGAATGACACAGTAGAATAATCCTAAGTCATCAAGCCTACTAGCTACTCTTTCACTTCTGATTATGGTTTATTTTCTTCAGTTAACTATGGAAAGATTAACTTGTGATTATACATAATAAAAAGTAGAGAATTTTGCTCAACTGTAATGAGAAGTCAGAGTTGAGTTGGGTTGAGCAGCTTAGCTGTAATTGTGATGAGAATCATAAATTTTGATGTGAATTACAAAAGTACGTATTACTACAAATCCCTTAGTTTATGGACGCTATTGGTTCGACGCTGTGTATGGAGTGTCCACGTAAAAATAAATTCCCGCTTTTTTCGATGCTTTTATGTGTCAAATCAGTTCTTGACAAGAAAAAGCGTCGAAAAATTCGTATGATTTTCACGTGACTCAAGGCAACCCAAGGAAAATTAAAAAGAAAAATAAAAAATGTAAGAAACCGACTTATACCCACTAATATACCCAAAGTACCACACGCATAACTCTCTCTCTCTCTCTCTCTCTAACTCTTAGATCTCAGCACCTCAACACAAATTTTATGTTCATTCTTGTTCATCTATAAAACTCCTTCGTCACTAAAATCCTCTTCTTCGATTTCTAAATTAGGGTTTTCAATTTTACTGAAATTCTTTTATTCCCCCTTTTTTTATTAGAATTTGCAAACGACTATGATCTGCATCGATAATTCAGAGTGGATGTGTAATGGTGATTACTCGCCCACCAGATTTCAAGCTCTTTCTGATGCTATTAATCTCATCTGCGACGCTAAAACTTAGGTTTTCTTTCTCTCTCTTCACTTCTTTTAAACCCTAATTTACAATTTGGGGGTTGTAGACACCCATTTGTGTCTCCCCAAAACCAAAACCAATGATGAGTACCTCTCACGTCAAATCATAATTGAATGAAGTGAAAGTGTGGAAAGTCTAGTGTTGCGGTTTAGTTTTTATTTCTTTTCTTTCTCTCTGTTTTTGAAAACCTCTTTTAAGAAAACAGCCAATCCATTTTGGCTTGGTCCCTGGCAAGGGTCCAATAATAGTGTAGTTGGGTTGGGTTTGAATAGAGCTTTCCAAGGATATATTATAAGCCCAATTCCGATGAATAAAGAGGAAGTTATGGCCAAATTACTAAACTGGGCCCGGTTTGATATTTATATACGGCCCAATGATCTAGACGAGGGCCTATTATTGATTTATTATTCCTAATGCAATTAGGATTGATTATAGTCTTCTAGAATCTTCTAGAAGGTTCTTTTTAATCCTAAATTAATTAGCACTAATAAATTGACTTTAGTTGACTTTTAAGACTTTTAATCAGAATAAAAGAAGTGTTTTTAAGGAAAAAACAATTTTGCCCTCTCGTATGGCTAATTTTTATCAAAAATAAGAAAACGCGTGGAAAATTATTTCAAGCGCCATACGACAGCTATGTCGCCTGGCGACAGTGCTGTTGTCTGGCGACAGACGCGTGTTTGGTGCTATGGTCGTGTTTTATTCTTTTCGAAACTCTGATTCGTTTTTTTATCATATCCTGCTGATTTTCTGTATAAATAGCCTCCTAAAACCTCCATTTTGAATCATCAATTCTTATGAATTCTCTCTCTCACTAATTCTCATCAAGAATCTCTTGATTACTCTCTCTCTCTCTCTCCCACTTTTCTAAACTAGCCTTTTGCACACAAAATTCCACATTCACAAGATCTAGACACACCTAGCCAAATTCGAAGTTGCCTTCGCCCTAGAGGTGAAAGGTTTTAATTTCTGAGGGTTTGGTAACAAATCTCTATTTCAAATATTTAATTTAATTGTTTTTTTTTATTATTTTCCTTGAAGTTACTAACGCGTGTATTTTGTTATTAGAAAGAGGAACGAGGCATCCAAGTAAGTGCTTTAATTGATTCATTGTTGTTATGATATAGAAATCATGTCTAGGTTATTATGATTCCTAGTGTCATGTTAGGGTGTTTTGATCTTCCTAGTATCATGTTTAGGGTAACAACTAAAATTTCTAATATCAAATATGAAAATTGTGATTCCTGCGATGCTTCCTATTTTCTTCCTAATATTCGTGTTAGTATCATGTTAGGGTTAAAGCTTTGATTATTATTGTTTATTGACATGCTAGGGTTCGTTATTAATCTTGTTAGTATCATGCCTAGGATCTTGCTATTAATATTATGCTTTAAAATGATTATTTTAATGATGATTATTACGTTACTTGATATTTATTGTTATTGCTTGATCACACCTTTTATGCATGTTTAAAGGGAATTCGTACTTATAATCACGCTTAATAAGATAATTAATAATCTTGTTTAGGGTTAATTTTATTATAATTCAAGTGATCGCCAATAATAGTTTTGTTTGTGCATTAATATTCAACCAACATAGATTAAACAGGTTTAGGGTTAAACCTATTGTTTGCATGTTAGTCAGAAAGCGCACATGAATAAGATCATAATAAAGTAGAGGCCTATTATTAGGGCGGGTTTAATCTCTTTCAGATTGGATTTTTACCTTCATCCCCAAACTTCCAGTCTTGGTTCCAGACCTATTGGATTTGACGATCTCTTGGATTGTTAAGGGGTGTAACCTTCACCCTGTGAACGGTTTACAAGTTCCTAAAACTTGTTGGAGACTCTTTTGCTCTAGCTTCTTTCCCTTTGGACGCCACCATGCTTAGCTGTATGATCACGGTAGGGTTCAAGTTTGGGGTAATGCTTGAAATATTCCCTACAGTTTTTGCCGACTCCACTGGGGAGGATTTCTATTTAAATTCCTAAAATTTATTTTGACAATTATTTAGAATGAGTGGATGAGACTCGAAAAGTTCTAAGTATTTCATATGCGTAATTTTTATTAACATTATTGTCATATGCATAAAAAAAGATCTCATTGGAAAGACCATACGTAATAAGTTAAAAACATAGGATTGTTACACGTAGGAAATTTGAGGAATATCTTTCACTACTAGGATCGAAATAATGCTGCGCGAAACTGGAAAATTTTATCAAGCACAAAAAGCTGCCGAGGCATGTAGGAACTGGTGTCTGAAAACAGAGTCTGTCGCGGAGGATTTGACTCTGTCGCCAGGCGACACTCCTGTCGCCAGCAACAGAACCAAATTGCGGCGACTGCCTCTGTTCGCTGGCGCCAAGTTCTTCTAATGCCGAGCCAGAAATATGCGTTCTAATTTTAACCAGTTTTTAGCACTGTTTGCTCGATCCTACTTCCTGATTGAGTTTTTCTCACTTTTTTGATATCCATTTGTGTTCTACATATGGAAATAACCCTTTGAGAATTCATGCTCCATCTACCTGATTGAACGCTCTGTGCAACAAAGGGTACATCCGAGAATGTTGAATTCACTAAACCATGGAAGCGAGTTTTTAACTCGCGGTGTCCCATCCTCTCGCGCCAACCCTTCAAAAGGCAAGGCTTCCGCGGGGTACATCCGGAGAATTAACCATGGACCCTCTTTGACTAACCCATATCCCGAACTTTAGAGAACTAGAGCCATGGTTAGGTTGCGAACTCATTGCATCATATTGTGCCTACTTGCCTAATTGTGCATTATTTGTTGTGCATACTCAATGTGTTTTTCCTAACCGTTTGTTTGACTTGTGTTTAAGACTAAATAAACTGATTAATGACTAAAAGGACATTGCCTAATTAATTAATTAATTAATTAATTAAAGTAATTAAAGTCTAATAATTCAATTGGAATTGACTTAGTACGACTTTAGGAATGTCCCGTAGAGTTAAAATACTAAAAGCAGTCCCAGATCAACGTTCCAGCAATGGCGCCATGATTTGGGCTGCAGCGCCACACTTTGTTGTGCAACGCCTGGTGACAGCTCTGTCGTCTGGCGCTGCAGTGCAGAGTGCGACGACAGTCTTGTTGCTTTGGCAACAGTTCGGTATTTTGCTCGAGTCATCACTATGAGTCTAATTAAATAGTTTGCTAATCAATTCGAATATTTTGTTATTAACGAAACCTTTGTTAAGTCCTTAATTGAGTCTAGACACTAAGTCCCATGGTCTTACAAAAGAGTCAAAGCATGTCACTTGCAGTCATATATAAAGCACACACTAATATGCATATACACTTTGACCATGTCTAAAAGAGTCTTGTATGCGCGTGTTTTCCGTCATTTTTTTAGGGGGGTAAGTCGGATATTAATCCTCCCAATTAAACCACTTGTTTAAAGCATATAATTGATCCCAAAAATATACACCCTATTTTTTCTTTTTTCTTTTTCTTTATAAACTCGTAAAGTTAAAGTCAATTTGAGTCAAGTCATTAAAACAAAAATGGTTTAATTTGCAGCGCGTGGTCAAGAAAGGAAGGGCGTTTAATCAAAGACATCCTTTTCATTCAAGTAAAACTTTTTGACAAACCAATTGCTCGAAAAAGGAAAGCTAAGAAGATAATGGCAACTCAGGAAGAAGTCAACAAACTTAGGAATCAATTGACTGACATAACTGAAGTGCTGAAGGCTTTAACCCTTCAAATTAATGACCTTCTGAAGCAACAACAAATGGACCTCATGCAAGAAATCTTGAGCAAGCTATCTAGTGACTACAAGTTTCAGGGCATTAGTTCACAAGGGGTCTCGGTGGATAAGGAGTTTCTTCCGCAGAAGTTCAATGCCAACGACATCCCAAAATTCAAGGCAACTGACAACCCTTATTTTCATCTAAGAACTTTTGAAACAATAATGACTATTAAGGGTATTGATAAAAAAAGTATTTCCCTCTTTATGTTCCTTATCTCTTGAAACCGTTTGCCAATAATGGTTCTTTTCCCTTGAAAAAGAGAAAACCTCTACTTGGGAATCGATAGTTTACGCTTTTATTGATAGGTATAAGTGCAATATTCAAGTTGAAACTGATTATAGGGAACTTGAAATACTTAAACAGAAAGAGAATGAAGGTTTCACTTATTTCTTCAATAAATGGAGAGAAACCTCTGCTAGGATGATTGAAGTACCAAGCGAGAAAGAATCTGTGAGGTTGTTCATCAAGAATCTTCAAGAGAAGTACTCCAAGCATCTGAAATATCAAAATAATCTACACACCTTCAAGGCTGTCTATGACATTGAAAATAACATTGAAGACAAACTTGCTAAGCTAAAAGCTGCTAATAATAACTCCAACAGTGGCTGGAAAGGCAAGAAGAACGACAACCCTTCTTCTTCCAAAACCACCCACTCAAACAATGTTAGCACCTTTAATTTGAGTGAAGTCCTTGCTGTGAAAAACCAAGGACAAAAGAAACCATTTAGGAGAAACTTTACTCCTATTGGTATGAGTTATGACACCGCATTTGACCGACTAAATGCAAAAGGTCTTATAATTTCTATTGGATCATTTGGGGACCCATTGGTTGAAAAGAGGACAACTAATTGGAACCCCAATGCACACTACAAATATCACCAAGGTAGGGGCCATCTCACTGAGAATTGTTGGAAGCTTAAAGAAGCTATCCAAGATTTAATTGATAACAATAAATTACCATTGCCCCCTGCCAATATGAAGCCAAGCATCGATAACGCACCTCTCGCTCATTCCTTGGCCATCTCCGATGAGGAAAACGAGGTTGATCCCTCATCCCTCATGAAACCTATTGAAGAAATCCATGCTATCGAAGAAGAGGAGGAAATCTTTTTCGGTGCCATGGATGACTTTCCAGAACCAGCAAGCAAGGAAGATGTGCGAATGCTTATATGGTCCATGTGGGAGGGAACAGACTTACTACGTAAGGCTCTTAAATTTTCAAAGAAACAAGCGGATGAACTTCAGAGAAAGTATGATAAAATTCCGCCCACGAAGAAGAAATCATTCCCTCTACATGTAATCGACAAATCCAAGAAGAGTAATAAACTATATACTCCAATTGGGACTACATATGCTATAATGTTCCAAATGCTCTCCGAGAATGGTAAGGTCAAACCTCTCGAACCGAGACCATTTGAATCTCTAAAGAGGACAAACAGGTTCTACTGTCAATACCATCAATTAGGGGGACACACAATTGAAAACTGTTTTAAATTTAAAGATTTAATTCAGAAAATGATTGATGATAAGAAGCTAGTTAAAATCCCACAAGAAGAAGACATAAGCATCAATGGGGTTCGAGACAGCGATGAAGAAGACGTCTACCTAAAAGACATGGAAAAGCCTCCACTTTTTGTGTCATATTCAATAGGTAATTTTTTGGATGAAGAAGACTCACCTATAGATGTCCTCACAAGATCTGGGAGAACGCAAACTCCCATCTCTACACAACCTATTCCACTGTGCAGCAAGTTCCCGTACCTATCATAGAAGACAATGATATTGTCAAGCAACTTAAAAAAACCAAGGTCGAGATGAATGTATGGAAGCTTCTAGCCACGTCTCGAGAACATAGGTTGGCAGTAATGAATGCTTTCGCTACTACAAAAATTGGCAAAGAGACCCATTGAAATATGCCTGACAGTCCGCCTCACAATGGGTCTCTATATCAAGGGTCTGTTTGGTAAAGAGACCCGTCATTAGTGGGGGTCTGTTTTTGATGACAAAGAGACCCGTTGTAAGTGATGTCAGGTCTATTTCATGAGTTATAAATTTAATAAGTTTGAAGAAAAAGAAACCTGGTATTAGAGATAGGGGGTCTACTAAGTGGTACCGAATAGACCTACCATGTCAAATAACAGGTCTCTTTGTCCTCTTAGTTTTTTTTTTTAAAAAAAAATATAATATTTTTGTTTTTTATTTGGTACGATTTTGGAGGTTTTTCATTTGATTTTTGAAAATTCTATTTATAAATTGGCAAATTATTTATAAATTGGAAAATTATTTATAAATTGTAAATTACACTTTAAGACCACAGAAAATAGCAACGGATTAAATTAAAATTGATGCGAGATACAATAAAATCCAACATAAATTTTCAAAAAAAAAAATAAAAAAAATTTAAAAAACAAAAAAAAAAATAATATGAATTTACTGAAATTTTACAATTATAATAACACCATACAACAACAAGGCTTGAATACTCCATTTCCAATCTCCTCTGTTTGAGAATTTACTGTGACGAAATCATACAAACCCTGACAAAACAAAAAAAAAGACAAATTAATCTTAATTAATGAAATTGATATACGAAGTAAAACAAAACAAATTCACTAACAAAACAATATACTACATCCAAAACAATTATAACATAGTTAGTAAGTTACCCACTTGAGTATAATAAGACTGAATGGTGAAGAACACCAGCAAAAAAATATAACAATTAGCTCCGGAAACCTGACCCGAAATAGAACTATAACCAAAATTGAATATAAGTTGTAATTAAGAGCCGCATCATATGTAATTCATAAAAAATACAAAAAAAAATTAAAAAAAAAATTGTATGTACTTTTCATAACATTCAACTCATAAAATTTGTTCAATTAAATTGAGAAAATTCTGAAACGAATGAATGATAAGAAACTTTATATAAAATATAATTCAAAAGTTTAATAACAATCAAACCACAAATATAGAGACAATTTAAACTGAAAAATCAGTTTATAGATCGATTACCTAAATTTTAATCGAAATTTCAGTCATAAATTAGACAAAAATTCTTCATAATTTGCAGATCTATTATTGAACCGTTATCGAAACTTAGCAAATAGCGATTTTCTCAAACTTGGGAAAAAAAAAGAGGATAAAAAGCAAGCATGTATAAGAGGAGAGAAAGAGCCCATTTTACCATTCTTAGAATAAATGTAGTATTTCGATTTAATGGAGAAAAATGACAGAGTATTGATTCAATGGAGAAGGGAATTGAAGAGTTGACGGCGGCGCATTCATAAGGAAAAGACGAGGGTTTTAATTATGGGTTGGGCTTGGGAGGAGGTTTTGTAGAGAGAGAATAGGTGAATGCCAAGTAATGATGAAAACAAAATGGTTAGGACTCCAATTCTACTAGCAGGAGGCCAGGAGTAAGAGCAAAGCTAAGAGACCCGTGATATTAGTCAACGGATCTTTCAATTCCCTTCTCTAATTAAAGGTGTGGGACCTAACAAAATAAGAGACCCGTTAGGATTTATAACTGGTCTCTCATTTCTCACTCTCTTTGTTTAATACACATAAGACACCCGTTATAATTAATATTGGATCTTTTACATCAAACAGACCCTGTTGATTAAATATCGGGTCTTTTATTGGGGGTCATTTTTCCAAGTTTTATAGTAGTGTTTGGATAAGATAGGGATAGATTCTGACACCACTCCTAAGGGGTTGGCTAACTTCCTTACGAGTGATCTCCCTGGTCCTATCAACTAGATCACTTTTTCTGATAAAGATTTACGTCCAGAAGGTGACAAGCATTACAAGGCATTAAACCTCACAGTAGTCTGCAAGAGAATGAACGTCCCAATGACTCTAGAAGACAATGGATCGGCAATTAATGTCTGTCCACTTAGAACTGCGAGGATGTTAGGCATAAGAGATGAAGACTTAACGCCGTCAACATAAGGAATAAGAGCTTATGATAATATTTGTCGCCAAGCTCTTGGAAAAATTACTATGAATATAACGGCTGGAGAAATATAACATGCCACTACCTTCTAAGTGGTAGATATTAAGACTTCATTCAATTTATTGTTGGGATGCCCTTGGCTTCATGACCTTAAGGTCGTCCCTTCAACACTCCACCAACAGGTAAAACCTTAGTTGGAGGAATCCCTATCACAATTGACGCTTCACCCATGAGGATTAAAGCTGTGGAAAATCCGATCATCAATGTGGAGAACGATGAAGATGATAAAGACTTATGGGGCTTTAATGAAGAGGTCTCCTTAATCGAGGATGATGAAAATACCCCTCTTTGTCACGAACCCCACTCCAATATGACAGTAAATGCTATTCTCAAGAGATAAGGGCATTTTCCTGGAATGACTCTCGGAAAGAAGAAGGGAATAGCACAACAGCTGGAATTACCTGGCCTCCCTAAGTTAGATACTTTCGGACTTGGTTTGGAACCGACTCGGGAAGATCTTAAGCGAGCCCAAGAAAGGTCTAAGGCGCGTAGGAACACTCCATCCAAAAGAAAGCAATCCTAATGGATCAGTATCCTTCTACCCTCAATGGACAGTTCATAAAAGAAGGAGAGGACTATCCATGCTATGAGTTTCCTAAACCTTTTGTTATAAATGGCATAAGGCAATAGGGATTCGAAATCTTTCTAGATTGCTACTTTCTAGATGAAATCCCAACTCCTATTCACAAGGAGAAAGCACCTCCATGCTTTGACTTTAATGTCATGGATTATCATTTGGGCAAGAAAAGCGAAATACATAGAGGATAACTCATCGCTCATCCAAATGGTCCTACAAAGCGAGAAGATCATTCCAGTAGAAGGATCAGTACAAGGGTGGCGCAAGATGGTCAAGGTGACTACTCCAAGTGGAAGGAAAATCTCCATAACAACAGGGCAAGGATCAATGTTTGAAGAGTAGTCAGAGTCATAATCCTCTCCTGTATAGTCATCTAAATCTTTAGTTGTAGTACCCCCTCTTTCTTCTATTTCTACTCCTAGGATAGTTAGTAATCAAGTCCCTGAGGACATTTTCTTTTTTGATGTAATGATTGCAAAGTTTATTAATATGTCTTCTTCTGCTTACTCCTCGTGTTTTTCTTTAACCCATAATGACGAGCATTGCTTAACTAACAATGAAAATGACAAAGAAATTATTAAGGCAATGGAAACACTCGAAAAGAAAACACCGATAATTGAGGAAACTGAGACGGTTGATATCTCAAATGATTCAACCATTAAAATAAAAGTTAAAATCGGATTAATACTTAATGAACAAGAAAAAACGGATTTAATTAATCTACTTAAAGAATTTATCGATGTATTTGCTTGGTCATATGAAGATATTCCAGGTATTAACAGAGAAATAGCTCAACACACTATACCACTAATTCCAGGAATGAAACCTGTAAAAAAGAAGTTGCGTCGAATGAAACTAGACGTAGCTCTTAAAATAAAAGAAGAAGTTCAAAAACAAATAACTGCAGGTTTTATCAGGGTATCTAAATACCCCGAATGGGTAGCTAATGTGGTCCCAGTTCCGAAGAAGGATGGAAGGGTCAGAATATGTCTCGACTATCGAGACTTAAATAAGGCAAATCCAAAGAAGGACTTCCCTTTACCACACGTCAATATTTTGGTAGATAATACAGCAAATCATGCACTTCTCTCGTTTATGGATGGATACGGGGGGTACAATCAAATTCACATGGCAGAAGAAGACATGGAGAAAACAACATTCATAAAACCATGGGGAACTTAATGTTACACGGTAATGCCATTCGGGTTGAAAAACGAGGGTGCTACTTACCAACGAGCAGCGATTGCCTTACTCCGTGACATGATGCACAAAGAGGTTGAAGTATATGTGGACGACATGATCATGAAATCAAAAGATCGCACAGGACATCAAGTATCCTTGAGAAAGTTCTTCGAAAAGCTAAGAAAATACAACATGAGGTTGAATCCATCAAAGTGTGTTTTTGGAGTCACCACAAGCAAGCTTTTGGGATATGTCATAAGCTCTAGAGGCATATAGATAGACCCAACCAAGATCAAGGCAATCATGTCAATGCCACCGCCCAAAACCGAGAAACAAATTCGAGGATTTATTGGCCGGTTGCAATACATAAGTAGGTTCATATCGAAGCTAACAACAACATGTGAACCAATATTCAAGAAGCTCAAAAAGAATGTACCAGTAATATGGGATGATGAGTGTCCAAAATCCTTTGAAAAGATCACAGCTTATCTCGCAAATCCTCCCGTATTAGCACCTGCACTTCCAGGGATACCTCTTAGGTTATACTTAACAGTCACCAAAGAGACAATGGGAGCCATGCTCGCATAAGAAGTAGAAGGTAAAGAAAATGTGATCTACTATCTAAGCAAAAAGATGATCGAGTATGAAGTACGCTACACAGCGCTTGAGAAATTGTGCCTCGCATTGGTATGGGCCACAACCAAGCTAAGACATTACATGCTCGTGCATACAGTCTTTGTAGTTTCCCGAATGGATCCACTTAAGTATCTATTCAAGAAGTCTACACTCAATGGGCGTATATCAAGATGGATAGTCAACTTAGCCCAGTTCGACGTGAGATTCATGCCTTAAAAGGCTATCAAAGGATCTGTGGTCTCGGATTTCATAGCAGATTTCCCAATAGAAGATTCGACGCCAATACATGACAATGAATTTCCAAACGAAGACTTGATGGTCACAGAAGATGATACTTGGACTTTATACTTCGATGTAGCCTCAAACCAAAAGGGATGTGGCGTTGGAGTATTATTAGTGTCACCTAAAGAAGAGCACGGTCCAATCTCCATAAAGCTAGATTTCAACGTTACCAACAACGCTGCTAAATACGAAGCATGCATGGTAGGCCTTGAAACAGCTTTGGCATTGGGAGTGAAAAAATTACGAATATTCGGGGACTCTTCGTTGATCATCAATCAAATTTCTAAAAGATGAAAAGTAAGGAGTGAAAGTCTAGCCCCTTACAAAACTTATCTGGAAACTCTCACCAATCAGTTAGAAAAGGTGGAATACACTTATCTACCTGTAAGGAGGGGGTTCCCATCGTAAGGGGTCCTCTCCTTAAATGCCCATGGCCACTTAAAAGCCTAGGACTTTACACTTGTTAGGGTGTAGTAAGATTTGAATTTCTGACTGTTTGGGAGACCTTGAATTAGAAACGATACTCTCATCACGCTTTTTTGTAAGAAAAAAGTAAGAGTCGCCAATGAGTTTTAGGAAAACTCATAAACCTCGTTCATGCCTTCCTTCCATGTGGATTTCATGGAATAATTAGCAGGAATCATAAGTTTACCCATGCCCAAATTGGTCTACATAAACCAGAAATGAGTTCGGAAGCGAGGGTACTAAAATAACGTCCCTTTTAGAGAGGAATCGCTATTCTAGCCCTAGTACGGCCTCAACTAGCCCTTCCTTTTTCACAATTTCATTACCAAAAAATATATGCAACGTGATACCTAAAGACTAAGTTAGTTGATTTTATTTACAAGCATTAATCACGTAGGAATTACATTGCAAAAGTCGTTATTCTTTGGTTAATCAATATTCGTGAAAAGAACAAAATAAACAATATTCGCCTTGTCTTAAGTAATAAAACAACAATTAATTATTCAATTCTAGTCTTGATTAACGAAAGAGTACTATGTGGATTAATTAATTAATAGTATATTTAAAGTGATAAAAAAACACTAATTAATCAATTAAAGTTATTTAAACAATAAAAGAAAAGTGATTTCTCTAAGTGCTCAAGAAACTAATCGTTCTTCTTTTATGTTAAATCTCTGTTTTAATGTGTTTATGGACTTTCTTTCTTCTTTGTACCTTCAAGGACTTCAATGGAATTAATTAGGGTTTGAAAGTATTTGGGAAGAGAGAAGAAAAAGTAGTATGATATTAAGAGAAGTTTAGAGATTAGGGTTTTGAGAATACTAGGGTTTTAATTTTGAATTTTTCGGTCCTCGTAATGCTGAACGAAGACCCCTATTTATAGGCATAGGGATCTAGGTTTATGGTTTTAGGTCTATTAAGATGGTTCGTAATAACTTTTTGCATGACATTGATTTTGGAGCATAAATAGCGTGTTCAAATCTGTAAATAGAGAGAAGTGGGGATGTCCTGGCTTTATTAAGCCCCCAATTTGAGGCAAGAGCAAAAAAGTTATACTATTTTCGAGTATTTTAGTTGCCAAATGGGAGGGATCATCCCGACTTACCCCCTAAAAAATAAATGAACAAAAAAGAAGGATTTGTATAAAAAGGAAGGGGAATCCAAATTTCTCATAGAAGAACAAAGAACGAAAATTAGACATGTTTTCGAAAAGCAAGGATTATTGACTTAATATTTGAATCATCGTGATGACTTGGCAGTGAGGTATACGTGTGATAGTGATAACGATCATTTTTTTCATGTAGCAATCATGTTCAATCAATATTCCTCGCCTAGATAAGGTGGAGATATCCCACATAGGCAGACATTTTAGTTGCTCATGACAAGTGAAAAGACCAATTCTCAAGAGTTGTAAAAGACATCTAAAGTTGACGTCGAGACTGTTGATATATCAAATCAATTTATTATCTTTTTCTTTTAGGCAATGTATATAGAACCTGAATTAACTTGGTAATAAATAGCCCTATTATTAAAAGAAAATAAGATGATTGTGTTTTTTTTTAAGTGATAGTCATCTCATTTTTCTTTGGCAAAGGATATGGAAAACGTCGAATTTAGTTTGATTCGATTGCTTTACTAACATGATGTAATCAAGCCAATGGCTATCAAATTATCCAAATCATTTGAATTTTTTTTATATGATCTTGTAATCATAACTCAACACTTCGTGCATTTTATATATGGGCATGACTATATAATAGTAGGTCCATATGTGCAAAGGCCTAAGATTGGCAATATTTTCATGGAATAATGATTTTGGTATATGGTTATGGTCTACCTCAAGGAGGGCCTTTCCAAGGTCGTAACGTGGCTAGGCTTGGGGTTATGAACAATGGACAGGCTCAAGTATACTCCCAAAATCCTTTACTTTTGGTGCTTATCAAATTAGAACCTTTCTGCTTTGTGTGACAACTCTTACATTAGGTGCCTTTTCCTTGTCATCTCTCCTTTCTTTCTTTTTTTTTTTTTTTTTTTTTTTTTGACAAGTTTTGTTTTGGGTTTAGAACAATTTTTTTTCTTTTTTCTTTTGCATTTTATCTTTCCTTTTGGGTTTAGACTAACTATGTGTCCCCCTCTTATGTTTCGTTCCCCCAACTTCCTATTTGTATCTTTGCACCATGTCCATCCCAAGGTATGGAATAATGTAGGTTGAATAACTAAGGCTCAATTGACGAGGCTTAAAAGGGCTTTGAAAAAAATGGATTTTCTCTAAGGTTAAGAACATGGGATTATATTTATGGAGTTTCAAGTTGCCTCCTGTGTTGGTGAAATCATCATATCCTTCCTTTGTGGGCCTAAGATGGGCCTCTTTTCGTTCAATACATCTTTTAAGCCAAAGCTCATCAAGATTCTTAAAGTGTTGAGTATGTATGCCTTTTGATATTGCCTATTTATATGTATACGTTTTATTTAATTCAAGTCAATAACAATAAAGAGATTGAAAAGAGAACAAGATAGACGTACGTGAAACTATATTTTTTAGTCATTAATTAATGAGAGTACAAAATAAGTAGATTCGACAGCATGAATCTCTTAGTCTATCATAAAAAAACAAAGGAAAGAAACAAAACAAGACCTAGGGTGCTACATCTTGAATTGTTGACAACTTCTTGAGATTGCGTCTTTGAGCTTCGTCCGTTTTTGTCGTAGGTGAAATCCTCTCTAAAAATCAAGTCCATCTATATGATTTATGGTTTCATTCATCAAGTCCCTTTCAATTAATGTTCCCACAGTATAGAGTTTTTGAAATGTGTCCAAACCAAGGTATTATAAATGGCACTTGTATGGTGTAAACATATTGTCTATGAACTTTGGTACAAGTTCATGATCCGGAGGTCTTTGCGGAATAAGAGCAACCTTTGATCGCCACCTGGAAAAGAAGTCAATGAAGCCTTCTTCTTCCCCTTTCTTAAGCAATTCGAGATCGCGCAAGGTAGTTGTGAGCTCGATGTTATCTCCATATTGGGTTAAAAGCGCTTTTACAAGGTCACTCCAAATGGAAGTTTGTTTTGCATCGAGGTTATAAAACCATGATCTAGCAGTTGGGTACAATGAAAGAGGAAAAGTACTTGCATATAGGCTTGGCTCAACCCCTTTCAATGCCATAATTCCAATAAAGCTCACTAAGTGAGTTCTAGGATTGTCTGTAACCTTAAAGGTTGGCAAATCCGTAGTAAAAAACTTTTCTGGGAGAGTCTTGCCACTAGGTTGTGGTGCAAGCTCATAATTGAAGTACTTATTCCCTAAGTTAGCTCGAAGGACAAGTTTCTCCAAGGTCTCTACTCTTTCGGCTCTTTCTTTTTCTTGCAGAATGTTTTCTTTTTCTTTTTATGCTTTTATTTTATCCTTTTCTGCTTTTTTATGAGCCTTCATTTGGGCTTCTTCTTCTCGTAGGGTCTTTAGGTTTTGGAATTCCTCTCTAAGTTTCTCCAATGCTGCTTTGTCACCGATGATTGGACTAGTATGCGAATGTGGAAGATGATCTAGTAATGTGTATCACGAGAAATTGAGCGCGTTCACTTAAACCTTTTCTGCCAAGCATTCAAACAATGAACCAAAGTCAAAATTATTGTTTTATTTCTTTTTTTTTTAATCCTTGTAATATTAATTCACTTTAAGCAAGTTTGTTGATGAAGAATGTCAAAAAATTCACGAAAAATCATTAATGGAATGTCATGATTTGAGTTGACTTCAACAAGGTAATCATCTTAGGATTTTACTTTAAATGAATTGTTTTCGAAAAAGGTAGAAGAGAAAGACAAAAAAGTTGGATTGAAAATGCTCATCAAATTTTAGGAATATTAATCAACCCGAACATACTCCTTAAAGTGATCAAATATACTATGGAATGTGTTGATCACTTAGATTGTAATAGAGATCTATATCATTTTTTTTCAATTATGATTCTTATATTGCTTATCTTTAAAGGATAATATATTACTATTTATTTAAAAAGAATGATGGCCTCCGAATGTAAAATCCAAGAATTAATTAAATCATTTTCTCGGTTTTATCATTCATTATATATTTTTATCATACTCTTCTTTTTTTTTGTATATATATATTTTTTATTTTAAGAACGACATTTCTTTTTTTCGTTCTATTTCTCTTTTTTTTTTTTTTTTTTTTTTTTTTTTTTTTTTTTTGAGGCAATCATCCCAAGTAAAGTTCTCAAAATTTTCTTTTTAAACCATAGAAGAGGTAAATAAATTATACTCTTAAATCAAGGTTGACCAATTACAACTAAAAATTGATGAACACGAAAATAGGCACGTTTAAGAATAAACATATTGATGACGTCTTATTTAGAGATGCGAACTTCTAATGAAGAACCTCATAAGAAGTAATGTCATTAGCTTGATTATAAAGTACGTAAACGAATCATCATAACCAAACATAGTACCGCGCGCAATTTTTCGTCTTGCGATGAGGAAGAAAGAGCAACATCAAGAGTAGCATCTGCCACATGCGTTTTTTTTTTTTTTTTTTTTTTGCGAAAACGCAAAAGGAACGCTAAAAACAATTTTTTTTTATTTTTTTGCAAAAACGCAAAAGGAACGATAAAAAAACATTTTTATTCGAAAACGCAAAAGAAACGATAAAAAACATTTTTTCGTTTTTTTTTTTTTGAAAAAACGAAAACAACGATCAAAGTAAAGGTAACTAAGTTAGACAACGTTGTTAGCCAAAGTGATATTTTTAGCACCTACTTAACGATTAACCTTGAAGCGGTACTATCGTTTTCTCCATATGATATTGCTCGTAACGAGTCAAAGTCAACGTTAAATAGTGGGCGCGCGCATGACACAGAGTACCTCCGCGCACAACTTCAAAATTTGCGCTTGGAGGGCGCGCGCAACTTTGACAGTGGCGCGTGCCACTTGGTAGGTTCGACATTTTTTTTTTTGCGAAAACGCAAAAAAAACCTTTTTTTTTTTTTGTCAAACCATAATTTTTGCGAAATTTTTTTTTATTATATCTCTAGGTAACAATGTTGGAATTAGTTAGATTAGACACGAAGCACATATTCATGTAGTCACATAAGCACATAAAAGGAACCGTCAAAGCATACAATGTCATTCTAAGGTCAAGGTTTGGGTGTCCAAAGGTATCATATCTTAAGGAACGATGTACGAATCAATAAATCAACGTGTTGACCCACGAAATAGCCCTCCCAGCATTTTGTGGGAAATATGGGTGGGATGATTGTTATTGATTTTGGGATAGAAGCCTAGTGTTGGCAACCCCTAGTCAATGAGCCAGTCCCCAATGGTTAAAGTGTGCTATGATTATGCATGATGCAATGTTGCTTGTTTGATTTTTACTTTTGTGAAAAAGGAAGATATTATGCGTTCGAGTCTCGCTTTCTAACTAGAGATTATCCAACTTAGTTCTTGTTACAATCCATAGGCAACCTAGTGTTTGAAACCTTGAACCATAACTACGAACTAATCTTGTAACCTCTAAGTCCCCAGCGGAGTCGCCACTGTAAGGAGGGGATTCCCATTGTAAGAGGTCCTCTCCTTAAATGCCCATGGCCACTTAAAAGGCTAGGACTTTACACTTGTTAGGTTGTAGTAGGATTTGAATTCCTGACTGTTTGGGAGACCTTGAATCAGAAATGATACTCTCATCACGCTTTTTTGTAAGTCGCCAATGAGTTTTAGGAAAACTCATAAACCTCGTTCATGCCTTTATTCCATGTGGAGTTCATGGAATAATTAGCACGAATCATAAGTTTACCCATGCCCAAATTGGTCTACATAAACCAGAAATGAGTTCGGGAGCGATGGTACTAAAATAATGTTCCTTTGAGGGAGGAATCGCTATTCTAGCCCTAGTACAGCCTCTACTAGCTCTTCCTTTTTCACAATTTCATTACCAAACAATATATGCAATGTGATAACTAAAGACTAAGTTAGTTGATTTTATTTACAAGCATTAATTACGTAGGAATTTCATTGCAAAAGTCGTTATTCTTTGTTTAATCAATATTCGTGAAAAGAACAAAATAAACAATATTTGCCTTGTCTTAAGTAATAAAACAACAATTAATTATTCAAATTCTAATCTTGATTAACGAAAGAGTACTATGTGGATTAATTAATTAATAGTATGTTTAAAGTGATCAAACAACACTAATTAATCAATTAAAGTTATATATACAATAAAAGAAAAGTGATTTCTCTAAGTGCTCAAGAAACTAACCGTTCTTCTTTTATGTTAAATCTCCGTTTTAATGTGTTTATGGACTTTCTTTCTTCTTTGTACCTTCAAGGACTTCAATGGAATCAATTAGGGTTTTAAAGTATTTGGGAAGAGAAAAGAAAAAGTAGTATGATAGTAAGAGATGTTGAGAGATAAAGGTTATGAGAATACTAGGGTTTTAATTCTGAATTTTTCGGTCCTCGTAATGGTGAACGAAGACCCCTATTTATAGGCGCAGGGATCTAAGTTTAGGGTTTTAGAGCCGCGCCGTTAGGTGGCGCGCGCAACTCTCTTAGTCGCGCTGGGTGCCACCCGTATCTTAATGAGTCGCTTGCGCAAGGCGCGCACAACGGATTGAGTTGCGCTGGTTTGCGGTTTGCCTTATACGAAAATGCGTTTTTAAATATTCCATAACTTTTGATTGCGGAGTCGGATTAAAGCGTGTAAGATATTACTGGAAATCTCTGAATGTCTACTTTCCAATGCCGTTATAATTAGGTTAAAATATGTTATGTAACAAAACTTATGGCCGTTGGAGTGCAAGGGTGTTGGTTTTGGGCCCGATTTAGTGTTTTGATCATAACTTCTTCGTTTTGGATCGGAATTGGGCTTATAATATACTGTTGGAAAGATCTTTGAAAGGGCTATCCATATATATAGGCATTGAATGGGAATTTGATGGTTGGTTTATTTTTTTAGCTAGGATTTAAAAAATGTAGGTTCCATTGGATCCAATCATTGCATTTGACGCATTTGGGTCCGTTATTAATCAAGTTTAAACATGTATGAACATGTTTTAGGCCTAATTAGTAATCAAAAAAGGCTCTAAGATAACTTGGTCTCAAATATGGGTTTCAACTTACTTCATATTTCTTTGCATAGTCCATAAACATTTCAACTTTGATCTAACATGAAGAACGGATTTTTATAACATCATCGCACTTCCTTTCGGGACAAGAGGCCAAAGTAGGTGTCTACACTACCTAGAGAGGAAAATCAATTTGCTGATGCTTTGGCAAGACTAGCCTCAATGGTTAGGATTCCTACGGAAATCGAGCAAATGCCTCTAACTATAGAGAAAAGGCACAAACCGGTTTATATTCAAGCCATTGAAGGTGATGAAGTGATCCAAGATGATGAAGAAGAAGAAGAACCGTGGTATACGGATATACTTAATTACGTCACCAAAGGAGAATACCTTCCTCATGCTTACAAAAGAGCAAAACGAGCATTAAGACTTTTGGCTTCCCAATACGTACTCATAGACAACGAGTTACATAAAACGGTACCTAATGGTCGAGCTCTCTTATGTGTAAGGAAAAAGGATGCTCAAAGAGCTATGAGGATAGTCCACGAAGGCATTTGTGGAACCCATGTTAATGGCAAAATGCTAGTCCAAAAGATAATGCGAGAAGGATACTATTGGACTACCATGAATAGGGATTGTCATCAATACGTAAAAAGATGCCCTAAATGCCAAATCTATGCTAATTTACAACATGTTCCCCCATCTCTACTTTACACCTACACTTCACCATGGCCATTCTCTACATGGGGAATTGACATCATTGTACTACTACAAAAATAGGAATACACATCGCCTCAAAAAGGGTATATAGAGCGCCTCTAAGGCGCTCCTCTGAGGGGGTGCCCCATTAAGTCTACAGAACGCCTGTTTGAGGCGATCTATATCTAATACAATATGGAGCGCCTATCTAAGATAACATCTCTCTATTCCATGTATAAAACAAATAAAAAACAAGGAATAGAGAGCGGTTTTCTATGGATAGGCGCATTGTAGTTACGTAGAGAAAGAACGCCTATCATAGATAGGCGCTCTCTTTCCTTACTATTTTTATTTAAAAAAAAGCGATATTATTATTATTATTTAAATAATAATAATAATAATAATTCGTACATAATTAATTAATAAAACAACATAATGAAATATTAATAACAATTTATTAATCAAAAAAAATTATACGTACAAGATTACAAGTATTTTGATTACAATAACTAATTTAGGAAAAAAAAAATTATATTTCTATTACAAGTTTAGACAACCACCACTGTCACCAACACCAAACGTCGAAACGACAGCAACACCTCTACTCAGCGTTCTAATTTCTTCAACAACGATTCAGACAACCACCACTGCAATCGCAAGCCGCAAGCCCACAACACACACCCCTGCTCACCCAAGCTCCCGTATCAACCATCCACAAATTAACACTAAAATAACAGGCAACACTGCCAAAAAAAAAGATGCATAATTATTGTTATTGTTATTACTCCAATATAATTACAAAAAAAAAAAAAAAAGAATTAAATCAGATCTAAAGATGAAAAATCAGAAAATTAGGATTTAAAATTAATTATTGAGAATTAAAACGGAATATTAAAAATCTAAAAATTGAATAGAAAAAAAAATCTACAACTTTGGATAAAAAATGAGAAAATCGGAAATTATAGCATGAAACTTAATTGATTGATAAAAGATGAAAAATCATAAATTATAACATGAAAACCAAATACCCACTAAGAAACCGCACCAAACACCCACAAATCTAAAATAATTGAGTAATAAAATGAAATTTTAAAATGAAAATTAAAGAAGGAAAAAAAATCATATCAATCACTTTAAAACAACCAAAAACTGAATCTGAACATTGAAAGCTTCAAACTAAAAAGCGAATTCGGACATTGAAATTTGAACACAAATGAAATTAATCTTCGTATAACTCGGTCGATGGCTATAGTTCGTGGAAGGATTCACGTCAACCCACCGCGGACAAACCGAGACAATGCATGCGCTACTAATCTTGATCAAAGCAGAGACAAATGAGGGCTCTTGGGGTGATTCAAGGGGCTGTAATGGTGAACAAGTTGAAGCCTTGGAGGTCGTATAATTGAGGGATGATGTTAGAAGACAGAGGAGTTAGTGTTAGTGGAGGGAGATGGGGAATAAAGTAAGAGATTTAGAGAGTGACGGCTAGCAAAATGAGTTAGGGTTAGTGCGTGTGTTAGTAGTGCTTGTCTTATATGAAGGGTTTTCTTTTTGTTTTTATTTTTTTAAGGTATTTTTATAATACTTATAGATCGGTTATCTATGAGAGGCGCTCTATAATGAATGGTGTAAATTTTAGGTATATGAAACGGAGCGGTTAACCTTGGCAGGCAATTTATAGGTTCTAACATACAAAGCGCTTATCTTACATAGGCGGTCTGTAAAATTCTGGAGATCGCCTATGTAACTTGACAGTTGTGTATTGTGTGTTACTTATTCTCGTTTTTGTGGTAGTGTTGGTAAAATTACCCCTCCAGGAACAGGAGGTCACGAATACATCCTAGTAGCAATCGATTACTTCATAAAGTGGGTTGAAGCACAATCATATGCTAAACTCACTATAAATTATGTAGCTCTCTTTATCGAAAGAAATATCATTTGTCGATACGGAGTCCTACATGAAATAATAAGTGACAATGGAACTCACTTTCAAGCTGAATGTGAAGAATTGCTACAAAAATATGGCATTCAACACCAACATTCTTCTCCTTATAGACCTCAAGCAAATGAAGCAGTTGAGGCATCTAATAAAAATTTAAAGACAATCATCGAGAAAAAAAAATGAAAATTACAAAGATTGGCCTGACAAACTCCATTTCGCACTTTAGGGTTATCGCACGTCAATTCGCACATCGACAGGAAATACGTCATTCTCCTTGGTTTATGGAATGGATGTCGTACAACCTGTAGAGCTAGAGATACCGTCTCTACGCATTGCACAAGAAAGAAAACTCGATGAAATTAAATGGACTAGAGCAAGGTATGAAGAACTAATTCTACTTGATGAAAAGCGACTGGAAGCTCTACATCATACCCAATGCTATCAAACCCGTATGGCTAGACATTTTAATAAGAAGGTCAAGACAAGAAACATCAAAGTAGGAGACTTGGTGTTAAAAGCATTAAGGAAAAATGTTTTGGATCCAAGAGGCAAATTTAGGCCTAATTTGTCCGGACCTTATATTGTCAAAACAATCCTGTCAGGAGGTGCATCAAAACTAACTAACATGGATGGCAATGAGTGCTCAAACATGACAAATCTTGACCAACTTAAAAATTACTACCCACAATTACTTCAGTAGAATACTCAAGAGAGCTACGTTTGGCCTGATTCCTTAGGAAAGGATACATAGGCAACCCTTTACAGGTGTGGCCACTTTAATTCTTACAAACCTCGTATCCCAGAAATAAAAAGAAATTCGACAGATATTCGGCGAAACAGTAGCGCGTCGTAAAAAAAGCCTGTCGCCGGCTGACAGACTACAGCGACAGACGGCAATGACTGGCGCCAGCCGCAGAACGGTGGTGCCACTTTTCAGGGAGTACCTTGGAAAATTTCAGTATTTTTCGGAAAATTTTCGACTTCCGTACTCGAAAAAATTTCTGGAAAATAAAATTTTCTGTTTTCAATGCTTTAATAAATTAAATTTAAAGAAGTTGATTTAATTAACAAGCTGAAATTTCATTAATAAAATAAAATAAAAATTACATTATTCATGGAATTTAAATAAAATTTTAATAAAACAAATTAACTTTAAATTTAAAACTAAGTCTAATAAATTGGAAGTTAAGCAATGTTTCAATCTTTCTTCTCTTTCTTTGTTCTTTTCTAATTCTTATCTACATCCTCTTCATCGTCCATGACTTTAGCTAGTAGGCATCCTTTAGAAGACCTACATTCAATTTTAGAGTAAATAGTTTCTCCCTTAGCTAGGACTCCATGTTTCTTCTCTACCCAAAGCTTCTTCTCTGAAGTGTTAGCTTTTCTTTTCCCTTTATCTTTCTTCTTAGGCATCATAGGTGTTTTGAATTCAATCTTTTCACCCAAGCGTTCCTTAACAGGAATTACTTTGTCACCTAGACAATTCTTCACATTGGGTTAACTCTGATTTTTCTTCATGTCCTTTGAAGGTTTCTTAAGAAGCCACCTCTTTACATCATTGGGCAAGGAAGGAGGAACCTTTTGGGTAATCACTTCCCATAAAGGTCTAGCGCTCCAATATGCATCAAATATCTCTACTTCTTCTGAAATAGGGAATTCAACGAAGATCCCCGGAAGGAATTGTTTGAATTAGGCCGTACTGTCTTTTTACCCTGCAGGGATAATAAAAAGTCATCTTGGTTAAGCTTAGAAGACGACAGAAAGGTTGCTTGTTGACACCAACCATCTTCTCTATTTTCCACCAAGGGATGACCCACTTGATAGCAAAGTTGCAAGAGGCAAAGACTTTTTTCCATTCATGGCGCCCCATCTTAGAGAAGCGTTTCCTTCGCCTCATAAAGCAATTTGGAGTATATTTTTCAACATTGTCAGGAGGACTAATTAATTCTAGTCTCTCCATTATCCATATCTGCAAAGAATTCAATGCAAATAAATTAATATTACTATACAAAAATATGTTTTTAATTTCTGTAATTAAAAATATTATTTTTCTACCTGTAATAAAATTAGAGAGCCCCGAAAAAGGTGCTTTTGGATTTCTCTTCAATTCATCAAGACTAAGCATAGTCTCTCCAACAATTAACGGCATTGGATTTCTTTCAGATTCAATTTGCTCCAAAACAGTTAATATGATTGCTTGACCCTCATAACTTTTACCACTAGTAAGAAGATATTAGTTAAACATGCAAAAGAGAAAAGCCCTTCTTCTATAAACATGAAAAGATTCAGAATAAGGTCTATCAAAGTAATGGCGTGCAAATTCTTTCAAATTAAC
Source organism: Chenopodium album (assembly GCF_948465745.1). Classification (NCBI taxonomy): domain Eukaryota; kingdom Viridiplantae; phylum Streptophyta; class Magnoliopsida; order Caryophyllales; family Amaranthaceae; genus Chenopodium; species Chenopodium album. The sequence continues at coordinate 56,578,101 of NC_137839.1, forward strand.
TACACTACCATCTACGATATTTGTTAGATCTTTGTCTCTTAAATTACAGAAGCGCTCAAAATATTTATAATAATATTCATTTATTCTAGGGGTTACCGCAAGATCTAATGAAGGGAAGCCTAAGATGACACCAAATTCTTCCGATAAAGGGCTAATTTCATCACACCCTAGTCTAAAACAATGAGTATATGTATCCCAATATTCTAAGGCGGTATGAATAAAATCTATATCAAGATCTACTCCCTTAACACCATAAATACCTCCCATGTGAAAAAAGTCAAGTTCTTTTCTCTCTTTAGCAGTTAAAGACCGACACCATTCACGAGTAAATTTGGTAAAATTCTTAGTAACTAAAGACATGATTATTTGTTGAGAAACTAAGACTATGATTAATCTGCTGAAATTATGAAGAAATTCGACAGATTAGGGGGATATTTATACACAAAATCGATGCGGTTTCAATCTGAAAAGGACTCGGAGTCAGCGTACTTCAGCGCCAAACGACAACTCTGTCGCTTGGCGACAGAAGCAACGCTCGGCGCCAGCACAAAACGCGCGGCGACACGTGGCGCTGCAGTGTTTTATCAACGAGCTATTCAAACCGAGTTTTTTCTGGCTATGATTCGAAATCGTACAATGACTTTACGATTTTATCCCTTTTACCCTTACATATTAATTTCATATATTTTCCTTCGATTTTTCTTTTTTGGATTTATTCAGACTTAATTTAATTTTAGGTTTGTTGCAAGTCCAATTTATTTTTAATTTTTTCTTTTTGGGGGAGAAAATCGGATACCCTCCATTAATAATAAAAATGACGGAAATTTTTACGCAAAATTATTTTTACACAATTCTTTGCACACACAAATATGCACATAAAAATGAAAAATAAATGCAAGATAAATAAATGCAGTCATAATAGATAATAATATGTATGTACAAATATGTCTAATATGTGAGTCAATTAGGCAAAATCCTATACAAGTCAAAATAAATAAACACATGTATAACTACGACGCTGGAGGACGCTGATGATGAGGGACACCCATCATATAACAGAACTGTGCAGGATGAGGAGTATGCTCCCCACCATCTCATGCTCCAGTCTCTCTAGGAGGAGGAAAACTCAGCTCAGGACCCATCAACCCAAGGTCGCCCTGATGAACCGACAGAGGCTAAGGCTGTGGAGGCTGTTGCGATGACGAGCCGACCTCGTACATCCCACCACCTCTAGGAGCCGAGGTGGCCTCTCCCTAGCCTACCGGCCCGGCCTGTGCACCCTCAGAAGAAGAGCCCGAGCCCTCCACCGCCTCGGTTCGGGAAGCGTCAGATCGACCACCCCGACCGCCAGAACTAGTGCGGCGACGCCTCGAGCTAGACTTTGTCGGCTCTCTTCGGACCTTAGGTCTCGTCCGGGTACGAGAAAGAATGGTCTAACCCTGCAAGAAGAAACCAAGTCATAAGCAATCAAAATAGAAATACAACAATACAGAAATAAGGAGAAAAAGCTACCTCCTAAACAGCATCGTCACGACGACACATAGCCACGTTCCTCATCTGAACGAGCTGGCTCCGAAAGGCGTCTATACACCTCGCCATCGCTGTGACCACCTGGCGCGAGAACTGTCAAAGAAATAAAGTCAGTAAAAATGCAAGATAGAAATGAACAAATAGCAAGTAAATAAACTCACCCGAATCTGGTGGCGAGGAATCGATCGCTCCACAAAGCGCTGATCCTCGGGAGCTAGAGGAATCATCTCCTCGATAGGCCCGTATGTCCCCTGGTAATGGATGGAAATACGAGGGGGCACGAACTCAGTTGGTCCAGTCAGACAAAAGCAATCCAAAGTGAGTAAAATGTCACTTAGGGGGCTACTTAGCGAAAAGTAAAAAATAAAAATCATATCGCTGCCTCCGAAGACAGAACAGGGGTCGGAGCTAACAACGGCAGCAACTCCTGCTCGTAGCACCGCCCTGGGATCGCATGAGATCGCCAAGGGGTACCAGCAGACGACCTCTCCGACATGCTGGGTGGCCTCATGTCATTGAACATGTGACGTGGCAGAGAAACAAGGACGACAAAAACATCCGAGGAGTGCTGAATAACAATCCTCTCTCCTATATACGCAGTCGCCCCATACTTCCCTAGGAAGTAGCGACGCTCAGCAGTATACTGCGCGGCTAGCCCAGGGATAACCAAACTGCCCCATGGCCGGTACAGCACATCAGGCTCCTGGGAAGAATTCCTATGAGATAAAAATCTATTAAAAAGCAATACAAAGATGTTAGCTATGCAAAAATCATACCGAGAGGATCTGCTCTCAAACATGGGCGGTAGATGCCCGGATGTAGCGGCCTCCCCAGCAGGCGCCAACAGGGAACCCGCGTGGCGACGGCCTCGCCAGCGCGAGTGAAGGAAAGTACTCGTAGAACCAGATCTACAAAAGACAAAAGATACCAGCAAGTGCTAACAAAAAGCTTAAAGCTAACTTTATAAGAGACAAATGTATACCTCTACGACTCTCCAGAAGTCGGACAAAGCGATGTCTCCTGTGTAAGACTGGTGTCGACATGAGTCTCGCAGGGCACGCAGAAAATCAGCATAGGCCAAGCTGGCCCAGTCATAAGTCCCGATCAGGTGAAGATCGAGGACAGTAGGAAGGTAGTAAAGTAGCGCCCTACTACCTTTGTCAGGGGAAAACGTCCCTGACAGCAATAAGCGCAAAGATGGGTAACCGCTGCTCTCGGGTGGTCGCATCATCCTCGAAAACTGCCGCCTAAGTCGACCGGCGAATACACTTGGCGCTGAACTATGATGACTCCACCTTAGTACGAGCCCAAACAGAGATCGGACCTAGCAGCTCATCTACCTCAAGAGAGTAGACGCTGATGTTGCTGTCGAACGGCAGCGCAGTAGAATAGAACTCCAGTCCCGAGATGAGACTGAAGTCGGCTGGGGTTAGGGGTGTTCGCGGTGCGGTTTGTAATTTTTTAAAACCGCACTTAACTGCACTTTTTAAAAAAATCACCAAACCGCACCGCGGTTTGGTGCGGTGCGGTTTGCGGTTTAACCGTATTTTATAAAAATTATAATTATTCTTTTTAAAACAAAAATTTTATTTTATATTATAATTACTATTTGATAATTTAAATATTATACTCTTTTTATTAACCTTTAATTAACTAATAGTAAAAAATTAGCTCATATATTTTAGTTCTTTTATATAATTTTAATGAAAATTTAATATAAAAATCCCAAACCGCATTTAAGTGCGATTTGCGGTGCGGTTTGGTCTCAATATTTTGGAAACCGCACCAAATCGTAAACTGCGGTTTGGTCATTTTAAAAAACCGCACCGCAATTTTCAAACTGCAAACCGCACCAAACCGCACTCTGTACAGCTGTAGCTGGGGTGACCATCATCTCACCCTCAAGGAAAGTGAAAGGTGTTGGTGGTGTCCCAGAAGAACTCCACCTGAGCACGGACCACGCGGTGACCTCTTTCGAAAGAGCTCATGGCCTGCGTGGCCACAAACAGGGCAGTCAGCCCACAAAACTCCCAAAGAAGTCTCAACTCCCCATCGACGCTAAAGAACGTCCTATACAGCTTGCCCAAGGTATCATTGCCCGAGCCGTGGCAACGTGTCCTACCAACGGTGATACCACGACGCACCTTCTCAGAAATGTGGTGGTCAGGGGCAAAGTACAAAGTCCGCTCATCCCACTCGGGTAAGGGACCAAGAGAAGTGGACGGGTCGGCGTCCTCCTCTACCGAATCATGCTCCCGTCGTGTGCCTCAGGACCGTGAACCCGAACATCGCTGTCTATCCATACTACATTGTGCAAAATTGACATAAATTAAGGTTCTATAGTATCTAAGGTTCGCCTAGCCGCATGATACTATATTCGCAAAAACAGAGTACGTAGTACTAAAACAGAGCACATTTTCAATTCAAGCATATACGACATTTTTCAAGCATCCAAAAAATTTCTTGCAATACTATGATAATTATTGTGACAAATTGGACAAGAATTGCTAGAAAAAACATCAAGAACAAGCCACATTGTTTTCCCGACCTTAAGAGGTCCAACAATGGTGAATAGTTCATTTCCTCACCAAATTGAGTCAAACAAGTCTCAAAACACTCACAAGGTAATATACAAACATAATTAAGAAATTTCATAGCATAAAATATGACAAACAAAGCAAATTAAGCAAAAGAAGTTTTGAATTTTTAAAAATTCGTGAACAAAAATGCACAAATTCACCAAAAACCAAGGTGAGTTTGAAGAAAACTTACATAGATCAAGAAAGTAGATGAATAAATCTTCAATTTGCAACAAATTTGAGCAAATTTGGTTGAGAAACGAGCAAGATTGAGAACTTTGAATTTCCGTGGCGATTTTCGAAGGCAAAGAGCAGCATCGGCAAAATGAAGAAGAAAAGGGAATTTATACGGAATTCCTGATTCTGGCGCCAAACGAAAGCTCTGTCGCCAGGCGACAGAGTGCAGCGTCTGGCGACAGAGCCAAATCGTGGCGCCAGAGACTTTTCAGCGGCGACACAACTCTAAACCACTCAGAGCGGTTATTTAAACCTCTTACAGCAATTTTGTGTTCCTTGGTACACCAGTTAGCCCCTATAAGCAATTTCACATGATTTAGTAATCGGCTCGGTTACAATCACATTAAGTGATCAACCTGATAAATGATCGTTTCACTTAGCTTAAAGAGCCTAAACATTAGCTCACTGCAAAGACACCGACATAATGGTTCATACATATACAAAAAACGCCGACATAATGGTTCATAATACAAAAGGCACCGACATAATGGTTTGATACAGCAAAGGCACCGACATACTGGTTCACAATTCAAAAGCACCGACATACTGGTTCAAAAGCAGCAAAAGCACCGACGCACAGGCATAGTAAAAGCAAAGGATCGACAGGTGTTGGTCTTCGGTGATACTCTTCAGGGTATTGTCGCAAAAATGAGGATAGTTTCAGGCGAAGCAATCTTCGATCGTGTTCCCTGGCTTACCGAAGATGGTCACAAAGCGCTAAAAGGTCGTTTCAGGCAAAGCAATCTTCGATGGGGTTCTTTTACATGTAGAAGTCTATCATGGAGGAATTGGAGGCAGTTACAGGCGTAGCACTCTTCAGGCGATATTCTCTAGCTTGCGGAAGATCGTCAAAACAAACAGCAGGATGGCGTTCCCTAGCTTACGGAAGGTTGTCAACAACAACAATGCAATACAAATCGGTTACCCTCCAGAGACGTGTGCTTGACGGTGCAAGATACGCATTTCTTAACTCTTTTATCTGTTTAACTAATGCTAGTTTTGTAGGTATCGGCGTTACAAGAGTGATTTAGGATCGCATAACGTTCTGAATCATTCTCCATCCCTATTGTTACTTTGACTTTGTTTTTGAAACTTGCGTTTCTCCAAACTCAGTCAAAGTGGGGGCTCCTGTAGACACCCATTTGTGTCTCCCCAAAACCAAACCCAGTGATGAGTACTTTTCACGTCAAATCATAATCGAATGAAGTGAAAGTGTGGAAAGTCTAGTATTCCGATTTAGTTTTTATTTCTTTTCTTTCTCTTTGTTTTTGAAAACCTATTTTAAGAAAATAGCCAATCCAGTTTGGTTTGGTCCATGGAAAGGGTCTAATAATAATGTAGTTGGGTTGGGTTCAAAAAGAGTTTTCCAACGATATATTATAAGCCCAATTCCGATGAATAAAGAGGAAGTTACGGTTAAATTACTAAACTGGGCCCGGTTTGATATTTATATACGGCCTAATGATCTAGAGGAGGGCCTATTACTGATTTATTATTCCTAATGCAATTTGGATTGATTATAGTCTTCTAGAATCTTCTATATAGAAGGTTCTTTTGAATCCTAATTTAATTAGCATTGATAAATTGACTTTAGTTGACTTTTAAGAGTTTTAATCAGAATAAAAGAAGTGTTTTTAAGGAAAATACAATTTTGCCCTCTCGTACGGTTAAATTTTATCAAAATAAGAAAACGCGTGGAAAATTTTTTCTAGCGCCATACAACAGCTCTGTCACCTGGCGACGTCTGGCGACAGGCGCGTGTTTGGCGTTGAGGTCGTGTTTTATTCTTTTCGAAACTCTGATTTGTTTTTTATCATATCCGGCTGATTTTCTCTATAAATAGCCTCCTAAAACCTCCATTTTGAATAATCAATTCTCATCAATTCTTATGAATTCTCTATAATTCTCTCTCTCACCAATTCTCATCAAGAATCTCTTGATTACTCTCTCTCTCTCTCTCTCTCTCTCTCTCTCTCTCTCTCTCTCTCTCTCTCTCTCTCTATTCTAAACTAGCCTTTTGCACACAAAATTCTGCATTCACAAGATCTAGACATACCTAGCCAAATTCGAAGTTGCCTTCGCCCTAGACGTGTAAGGTTTTAATTTCTGAGGATTTGATCACAAATCTCTATTTCAATTATTTAATTTAATTGTTTGTTTTTATTATTTTCCTTGAAGTTACTAACGCGTATATTTTGTTATTAGAAAGAGGTACGTGGCATCCAAGTAAGTGCTTTAATTGATTCATTTTTGTTATGATATAGAAATCATGTCTGGGCTATTATGATTCCTAGTGTCAAGTTAGGGTGTTTTGATCTTCCTAGTATCATGTTTAGGGTAACAACTAAAATTTCTAATATTAAATATGACAATTGTGATTCCTATGATGCTTCCTATTCTCTTCCTAATATTCATGTTAGTATCATGTTAGGGTTAAAACTTTGATTTTTATTGTTTAGTGACATGAAAGGGTTCGTTATTAATCTTGTTAGTAACATGCCTAGGATCTTGCTATTAATACTATTCTTTAACATGATTATTTTAATGATGATTATTACGTTGCTTGATATTTATTGTTATTGCTTGATCCCACCTTTTATGCATGTTTAAAGGGATTTGGTACTTGTAATCACGCTTAATAAGATATTTAATAATCTTGTTTAGGGTTAATTTGATTATAATTCAAGTGATCGCCAATAATAGTTTTGTTTGTGCATTAATATTCAACCAACATAGATTATTCAACAGGTTTAGGGTTAAACCTATTGTTTGCATGTTAGTCAGAAAGCGCACATGAATACGATCAGAATAAAGTAGAGGCCTATTATTAGGGCAGGTTTAATCTCTTTTAGATTTGATTTGTACCTTCATCCCCGAACTTCCAGTCTTGGTTCCAGGCCTATTGGAGTTGACGATCTCCTGGATCGTTAAGGGGTGTAACCTTCACCCTGTGAACGGTTTACAAGTTCCTAAAACTTGTTGGCGACTCTTTTGCTTTAGCTTCTTTCCCTTTGGACGCCACCATGCTTAAGTGTATGATCACAGTGGGGTTCAAGATTGGGGTAATGGTTGAAATATTCCCTATAGGGGTTGAATTTGTTATCAATAATGTTTTTTCATGAATATGGTAGTTAATTGTGGATAATACTTGATAGGTTTTGATGTTTGTAACACCCCAATAATTCTCTCTTTAAACCTGTGAGGACCCTGAACGACATTCAAGAGAATTACTGGCGTGCTACCGCCACGTGTTCAAACGTTAAGGCTTTATCAGAAAATAGCAGCGGAAAAACTAAATAAGTTATAAATAAGTTTCAAAACCAACGACTGAAACCAAATTAAGTCATACAACTTGGAACCATTAAGGCCCTTATTCAAAACCCAATAAAATTAGTAAGTGATTAAATTCAGTGTTCAAATAAATTCAAACCCAAAAGAAATAGTGTCGAATAAAATCGAATTAAATTAAATTCAAACTTGCAAAAGAAATAAAATGCAAACAACCAACTCTCTACTCAAGACCCCACAACCCTGATGAATGTTGCATGTGTAAGAACCTGTGGTAATTCTGCTCCCCAATATTACAAGTGTAAAAATTGGATCGTCACAGGGTCATTGAAAGGCGAAGGCCATGACCAAAGAAAGACACACAAAGCACGCAATCAGCAAAGCTGAGTACATACAAGCTGCAAAATAAATTAAGAAATCCATAACATGCTACTAATAATCAATCATCATGCATCATTAAATTATAGACTCAACACACGACTCAACTATTTATATTACTAAGACTCCATTAATTAATAATAGGTAAATCATTAGTTTTATTCATTGGATTACGCAATAGACAAGGTTGTCCAACCCATGCTCCATTTGGAACATCAATAAAAGAAAAACCCCATGCCTCCTTTCGGAAACATCAATAAACATCCAACGACCACGGACGTGACTCCGTGACCGTAGTTGGTATGAGATCTCACCTAACTCCTAGTTTTGAAAAATATTTGAAATAAGAGACTCGTAGATCAGACGGCCTCGAGAAAAGTACACGGCTAATACCCCATGTACCCCAACCCCTGATTGTCATTACTCCAGAAGTGCACCAATCCAGAGTTTTATTGCTCGTCCATCTTGCACTTTACGTGATTTATAGGTTTAGACTTGGTGATGACTCATATGCATAACAATACAAACACTCTAAACACAATTTAATCAAACAAGACAAGTTTCCAATTTCAATTCTTGATTTATTAGTGACAAACAACATTTATTATTTAATCCTTTACTACCTCGGTGTATAAACACCTTGAGTGCATAACGCATCCCAAAACCTTAACCTCGTCTTATAAGACTTAAATCCTTCATTTACTCATCCTGTTTGCATAATCATGAATGAGTAATAAATTAATCTTTTTACCAATCACATACCTTTGCCTCTAAGCGCACCTTGCATAATTAGAGCACAAATAATACTTGCAATATAAAATAGTGCACGTCATATGAAATTCACAATGTATAACCAAACAATTTAACTCAGTCATCCCTATACATGATACTAAGTTCTCGATCCGTCCTTAAACATGCACCTAAAAGAAAGGTTTCGTAACTCGTACGTACCTTGAGCAAACGAATTGGTATGCCACTTTACTAACTAGAAATCACCTTCAATAAACTCCTCTCCTAAGCCAAATAATAACATCTCAATCAACACCCAATCAATCAAATTTACAGCAATACTAACTTACTTTAAAACCTTCAAAATCCAAATCAAACAACACTTTAAAACCTTCCCTTTAGTTAAAATTAAAGGCTTATATATAGTTCTTTAAATTTTCTTCATAAAAACTTTAAAATACACTCTATTGTAATACCCGTATATTTTTATCTTATATTATATTAAAATAAGATTTTATTTCATATCTTAATAAAATATTTATTTGATAACATGTTTTAATTTATATGGACTCTACTTATTTTTTTTAGTATATAACCTATGTTAAACCCTAATATTCTCTTTATTTATTCTAGTATTATTATTATTATTATTATTATAAAAAAAAAAAAAAAGAAAAAAAAGAAAAGCAGCCGCTGCCAGCCATTTTCGGTGATATTCATTAACCCAAACCCAAAGACTAATTTCTTGTAAAAAATTTCTATTTCATCTCCAATCTCCATTATTTTCTAATCATTGTATAATAATGCCCCCATTTGTTTGTGCAAGGAAGGCTCGTAGTATTGCTACGTTGATCTTCGTAGTTTTATCGTAATTTTATTGTAAGGTAATCACACTATCAACTCTTAATTAGATCATTTGTTTATAATTTGATGGTATTATTTATTTTATGTAATCACACAATCTTAATTAATTTTTTTTTATTTGTTTGATTATAAATTGTTAGTATTAATTGTACTCCGTATTGTTATGTGTAAATTTTATAATTTGTGAATTATATATGATCATGATTTATATGTATATGATTAGTGTGTGGTATTATATGATTTAATTGTCGCATTGATTGATTGTGTTATTTCTAGGCCAGGGTTTTTAATGTTGTTGTTAAGGGAGTATTGTTTTATCGAGGTTTTAGGGTTATTAACGCAGAGTATTATTTTTGGGTTGAGATATGATTATATTTGGGTTATTAGTATGTGTTTTAAGAGTTGAGATATTATGAATCGAATTGTCATGTTAATTGGGAACATGTGCCATTAGTGAGATACTATTTATTGTTTATGAATAATTATTTGATCGATGTATGAGATCAAAAGGTTGAGGATTATTTATTTTGTTCTTGGTTTGAGGCTCGGCGTTATATACCTTAGTCCTTGGCGTGTTGGTAAGGAGATGGTAATCATGAGTTAAGAATGAGGTACAATCTTTATTTATTTTTCTATGGTCCCCTACAGTGGGAATTGGCCCGTATGTGGTCTGATTTAAGGTGTTTTCTAATTATTGGGAGAATTCAAGTTTTTATACTTGTTGGTTTTATTCGAATTACCCATTTCCAAGGCTAGGTATAGAACAATGAGCATGGCACACTTATGGGATATATTGAGTAAAGGTTCGTATTATTATTCGAGGTTGAGTTGACAAATGTTATTTTCAGAGTACAATGTGTAATGTAGATTTGAACTACATTTTAGAGTGAGCTACTATATTAATTAATTTATTATTTATCATAATATCTTGATAAGTGGTGATTACTCAGCTTTTTGCTCACGTGTGTGTTGTTTTATTGTGCTATTTGTATTTGCGGCCATGTCTTTTTCTTATGGTGGCCCTGCGACGATCTATTTTGGAATTTGTCCTTAATGGTGAGCAGTCAAGATTATTTAAGCAGGTTGATCAAGTGATTGTAGCTAAAGGAGCTCAAGCGTTTCGAGTAGTATGCTGTAACCAGTTTGTAAAGTTGTATAAATAGCTCACCTAGATTTATTGGGTTGTATTTATTGGGATATGTAAGCCTTAACACTCGACAGGTTGTTGAGTGTGGCGGTGATACCTCCGATTTAGGTGTATGCTTCCGCACTTTTATTTAAATGTTGTCTATTTCTCATTTATTTATTGATTATTATTAGCTAGTAAATCGGGGGTGTTACAATGTTATTGATTGATTTCATGTAGACTAATCCGGAGAACACTGTCGAAATTCTGACTATGGCTGGAAAAGGTGTTCGTGTTTTGGTCACTCCCACCAATGATCTTGGAAAGATATTGGCTTATATGCACGGTTACTTTTCGATTGATATATTGTGAATTGATTAACATAAATCTTGATTATGCATGTTATTGAATCTGTTGTGGTGAATGCATGATTAGAAAGCATGGCTTTTTTTAAAAAACTTTTGTAGCATGTAACTTAGCTAACTTGACGATTATCACATTACGTCTAGTTAGGTTGATTTTAGAGATAGAAGAAACTAATGGGTTGGATGGCATTTGGTTTTTGATCGTATTAGAACATGAAAATGCTTGGTGGTTTGGTTAAGTCAGTGGCTATTCAATAGAATCAGTTAGTGGCTAATATATGTTGATTGATGAAATTGGTTCAAGGTGAATGACTATTTTCACGATTTCGTGCTAAAATACCGTTCAGGATTAATTGTTACATTTAATTGTAGTGAAATAGCATTAAATTTGTAGTTATTTTATAGTAGTAGAAAGCCATTGTATTGGAATCTAGGGATTTTTTGTATGTCGTGTTTGGTTGTTGATTTTGGTCAGACTTAGAAATTCACTTTTTTTTTTTTCAATTTTGGGTATAATTGCAATTATTTAAGAAATATATTGTGGGTGTTTTGCTTTAATTTAGGGTTCTAATTGCTTAGCATTCATACACCTTTATCTCTTATTGTTCTTCTTCATCCCTTAATTTCTTGTGTCATTCAATATCTATGTTTGGTTACTTTTTGTTTTTTAGGAAAAATCTATGTTTGGTTACTTATCTGAGCTAATTCATAGCATTTTGATATTCCCAGGCAGGGCAAAATAATATTGGGAGTGAAAAGGGTAGCAAATAGCATCGGATGGTTTTAGAAATGGTCCTTCATTGCCTAATGTCAAGGATCCAAGGCAATTTAATTTAGTTGGTTGTTTGTAGTGTTGATTACTGATTAGATTTATCTGGTTTAGAAGCTTCTAATTATCGAAGCCAATTTGATGCATTCTTGGTTGAGGAGTTCAGGTTTTTATTTGTAAGTGCATGTTTAGATACGTGTAATTTTGTTTCATGCTTGTTGCTACTATATCTTATTTTGCTAGTAAAGTTTGCTATTGTTTTGGCACTCTCTGCAAATTCATTAGTGTCCACTAAGGTTTGCACATCCTAAATTAAGTTTGCTATTCTTGTTGCTCAAATCCTGCTTGAAGGAATAAAATTCGGATTTGTTTGCTCGAATCCTACTTGAAGGAACATAGGTCAAATATGATTGCTTTAATTATTGTATTAGTAGCTTATTCGCTGCTGCTTGTTCATCACTGATTACAAGCAAAGATTCTAGGGAATTAACTAATTAAAATAGGATTATAAGCTGGAGAAGAATGAGATCAAAACTCTAAATTTATCACTTTAGTTGTTTCATAATTATTTTATGTTCACGTGATTTGTCAGATCCCTTTTTTTTTTTTTTTTTGTATACTTCGTAACTTTACTAGTATAGGAGATATTTCATATTCACTTTCTCAATCTGCTAGGTGTTTAGTTATTACTCTGAGATTTTCCCTTTTCAACTGAATTGTAAGCTAAATATTTTGCTAGAGGTGTATGCTGAAACAATTTTGTGTGGCCCTTTTTTTAGCACTTGTGTATATGAAAGATCATGAATGTTAGTCTATTTTGTGATTATTTAGATTCTGTATTATAATTGAATGGATTATAAAGAAGGATATATCAATATATGCCTATCTTGGCTCATTTGTGAATCAGGTCATGATCATAATTCTTATTTTGTTTGAAAATTTTGACTTTGATATGAGAAGCTGATTTGATTGTTTAATTTTTTTCTAGAAAGGAATTCAGGGGATATACAGCTTTATATTATGAGAAGTTGCTGGATACTTCTTTAAAAACCAAAGGTTTTTATGATCCATCATCTTATCTATTTGCTCTTTTAATTGTCGAATCACCTTATTTTGTGTACAAAAGTGCAAGGAATTTTGTAGACTGAGCAACTTACCTTATTTGATTGCAGGTGACCCAAAGGAGTCTTTCTACATTTGCCCACTTCATGTTGAAATCTGCAATTTGAACCAGTGGCCTTCTCAAGGTAAGCTTGTTGTTAAAGCTCAAATTTTTATTTTATTTTCCTTGTATAATACTAATTTTAAAGTGATGATTGGGTCATACCACAGCTTATTCTGAATTGGAGACCAACTATGGAAGCATACCATAGACAAATTCTGTAAGTTATACAATTTCATCATGTCCAATATATGCATTGTCCAGGCTTGTGGTTTGTTGAGGGACATAATTTACTGTCAGTTTTAGGCGGTCTGATCTTGTTAGTTTCTAATTTTAACTGGAAATGGCAATGTCAAGGAAAGTTATATCTTTTCTTCATCATAAAGGTCCACGTGTCAAGTCTGGACAGGTTACCATAGACCTCTCACCAGATGACACATGGCAGCCTCAGATACATCAGCAAAATTGCAGCCTTTAAGGCCCAATTACCGAGAAAAGCCGCAATTGTGGGGCAGCCTACCAAACCTAGGTCAGAGTGACCTAGGAAGGGGCACTTTTCCATAATGACCCTATAAATAGAGAGATATTTCCCCATTTTGGGGACACCTTCAATCATTTATTACATCCATTTTCTCTCTCATAAGAAAGCACCTGATCTCGAAATCCGAGAAGATCCCACCTAAATTTCCGCACTTTTTCCTCTTATTCAAGTTCTAACTTGATCTTCGAAGGCGGAGCTCCAACCACCGGGAGTCTCCGTTGTTTTTACAGGTACAACTCGATCCGGACCAGTCTTCGAGCTGTAACTCTCCCAAAACATATGGCGCCTACAACAAGAGCCTACAACAAGAGAGTGCACAAGCGCCCTTTGAAAGTTGGAAACTTTTTGTTACGAATAATGGAGACAACTGGTAGGGCCAATGAGCTTTGAAAGCTAACTCCTAATTGGGAAGGCCCATACCGGATCTATGATGAAGTTAGGACTGGCTCCTACCGCCTGGAAACTGCAGACGCCTTCCTAGAACTTGGAATGTAAATGACTTCAAAAAGTACTACTTCTGAGGGTTGTAAAATTTTTGTAAACAATAAGTCTATCAATGAAAAGTTTCTTTTTGTTTCAATTATATTATTGTTTTGTTGTTTTTATGTCGTCTAGGCAATGCACAGATGGACCATTCACATTTATTTTATAAATCTAGGTTTGAGACTTAACAACAAATAAACTAAGCATAAAAAGGCTTAGTGGCTACACAACCGGTCTTGACTAAGACATGAGGCCTATGGCCGGATGGTTGCTTATTTTACAAAATCGCCTGTTCCAGTATGAAACTTGGCGTCCGGAAACACCCTTCCGGGTGCAATCGTCGTAGAGAGCACTCCATTGTTTTCTCTATGCACGCATGTAGACGGCAAATATTGAACGACCTAATTGTTCAACTCATAGCCGTCTGACAAGAATAATCAAAAGAACGACCAAGTATGCAAGAAATCGGATGTCCTAGCACATCAACTGACTATCAACCGAAGTTCCTACTTAGATTATTTATTTCAAAATTGCACAGGTTTCCCTAATGAGGCAAATGAGCTTTGAGTAATGGCTATGCAACTATCCCAGGCGGTTATTTATCGCCTGGGTAAGAGGCTGGAACGCCTGTTTAAATGGCCAGATGTGCACTTGGTTTGGGGCAATCACCATTGTGATTGATTGGCTTACAAACATCTCATATTCCTCAAAGTATCAAACGTTTCCAAGCCAATCAATCAATCTAAGACAAAACCAACCACACAGCCGTCTAGGGGCAAGAATAGCCGAATTACTATCTGCCACATGCTTTTCATAAGCTAGGAAAAATACTAAGTATATATATGCAAAATTCAAAATTCAAACACAAATGAAATATGTGCAAAACCGACTAAGTTGGAATACTTCATAAATAGAAATCGGCATAAATGCCGAATAATATATATTGTTAACCAGATACATATCCGAAGAAAAGAAAAAAGAAAAAAGAAAAATTGTTAACTCGACTCCATAGTCGGCAAAACTACACACTTACACGGCACGCAGGCCGGAAGAAAAGATAAATGGCATACTACCGCAGAAAAATAGGTGGCTAGCTCAAAGCTGCTGAAGATGCTGCTTCGGCTGGTCCTGACCGGCGGGGAAGGCTCCTTCATTTGCATCAGTTGTCTGGGGTAGGGTGGCTTTATTCCCTTGGCCTTCATCCTGCTCCCCCTCATCATCTGAGACTTCATAACCTAGCTCAGCTGCCTAGGCTTTAAATTGAGGAGGAGCTGCCTCTCCCAACACTTGGGCATCGTACACTGCATTGGCGTAGTTAAAAGTTTGTAAACTTCAAAGTCTATGTCTTGGTAGAGGAGACCCTAGGCGATTTTTAGGCGGGCCTCAGTGTCCCGCTCATTTTCCTCAACTAGTCGGTTTTGCTCCTTGGAGACCTAATCCCGATGCTAGTTCCTCAGATTGACCAGCTCCACCCCCAACTGGGCGATGTCTACTCGAAGCTTTGAGTTCTCTTGATCAGCTCCCTCTGATGCCTTGAGGTCAGATTGAGCATCTTTCAGTTGCTGCTCAAGGTCATTGGCCCGGTTGTTTGCGGCGTTATTAGCAGCCGTCAAGTTCTGGTTCAGCTCCTCCTGTTTCAACTCTACTTCTTTAATCTTTAATTCGCACATATAGTTAGCATATTCAGCAGATTTTGAGTGGCCCTCTTTTTGGCATCATTTACCTCTTCTTGCTTCCGCCTGAAGGGGCCCCACAACCCATCCACTCTCAGCATTACCTAAAAGGGGGTCAGCCAGAAAGTTTAGAACTTAACAAAATGAAAGAAGAAAAAATAGTGTTAAGTTTAGATCAACTTACCTCCGCCAACTGGCCCATGATCCGATCGAAGTCCACCACCTGCAGATCAGGCACTAACTCTTCTCTGACCGGGTGAGGGTCTTCACCATTCACTTGGAAAACCCTGGCAGATCAGGCACATCGGAGGTAACATCTGCACCATAAGAAGTACTTGGTGAGAGGGTTGTAGCATAGTTGGCATTCATTCGTTGTTGGTTGCTAACTGAACCTCCAAAGGGGTAGACCTTAGTCTTGACTCGCATAAAGTCATGCGACCAGGGAAGTTCAATTCAATCCTTTTACCTTGGGTCTAGGGTTGAGTCTGGGGTTGCGGAGCTTCCCCCTCCCTAATCGATGCCACACCGGTTACAACATTAGGTGACTGGCCACCCTTCGATGCCATAGTGGCATCCGGCGTATTCTTCGTAGAACGCTCTGAGCTTTCACTCAGAGCCTTCAAAGCAGAGAGAGATTTGCCCCCGGTCATTGGACGATCCGAGTTGGCAGAGGAAGTTGTCTGGGAAGGGTTCTTCATTGCAGACTTAGCGGTAGGAGTTTTGTTCAACTCCTCACCCGACATCTTGATTAGCTTTGAAATAGAACGGGGAATGGTTTTGCCAGTACCCTGCAAAGGAAAAGCGAAAAGGTTACAGCCAGCAAAACATTTGAGAAAAATAAAAAAATAATAAAGACAACAGGTCAGGCAGTCTTACCTCGCCCTTCTTGGCTTCCTTAGTTTCGACGACTGCCTTTTTGGCTTGCAGCTGCTCCTTGCGCAGTTGCGCGGCAGACTTAGCCGGTGTTTTCAGTGGGTCCACCATCTTTAACGCTTTTTCTACAAGAAGCAAACAAAAGAGTTGGTCAAAACAACTACAAGAATTGAAGTGGATAAGAAAAGACGACAAATTTGACGGATGTATAGTGGGTCTACCTACCCTTGGTGAACATCGTGCTAATCCCGCAGACGAACATAAATCTCTCTTCCTTGAAAAAATCCGGATGGAGGATCCAGTTTTTTGGCATAATCATCTGAGTCCCATCCCCCAAGGGCTTTAGTTGTGGTCTTGAAGAATCCCGGCTCCATTATTTGCTCGTAAGGTTTAGAAGAGATACGAGGGAGAGCACACTTCCTGCCTAGAAGAGTCGATTCTTTATTGTACCGGCGTAGGGTCCGGTTGTGACTCAGCCTTGGAGAGGAGATCAAATAAAATTTCTCCTTCCAGCCGGTCCATTTAGACACTTTATCCAAGGTCATTAGGTATTGGGGGAGGATGGTAAGAGTATACCACGCCCCATGGCCGCCTTGGGCTTTGCTCATGTAATTCATGTGAGTAAAGGCGGCAAAGCTGGGCTCCAAATTCTAAAACTCGCAGGCGGTGATATAGCTCAGAATATTGACCCATGAGTTTGGGGTGAACTGCCAGACGCCTACATCATACCCCTTAAGAATTTTTCTAATCCCCCTATGAAGAGGGAAGCGGAGGCCGGCTGCAATTACCGCCTCGTAGCAGACAAAGTAATTGTCAGCATTTTCTATGCCATCGTCATAAGCCATCACTGCATCCTCAGGCGGGCGCTCTATTGTCCACCCCTTTCCAAAGGGGTGTCTCTCTTTAAAGGCTTTAAAGCCTCTATGTAGCAAGGCTATGTCACCCGGTAGCATCCTTGTCTTTTTGGGGTCAGGGAAAGTGGATGCTTTAGCCGGAAGCTGGTAATCAGCCGCAAAAATGTCTTGATCGGAGCCAGATGCCTCTGCTCCTGATCTTTCGGTGGCTTCTTCACCGCCTGATTCATCTCCTGGCCTATGAGAGGAAGCGGCATCTTCGACGCCTGCCTCCCTTACACTTGAGTTACTTGGGGAATAGAGAGCCCCATCCTGGGAACTGCTCCTCCGACTCCTCTTGTTCCCCATCCGGAACAACATCATTTGCGGGCACTACCCTAGCGCGCCGACTTCTCAGCTTAATAGGCGTTTGTTTAACTTTTTCCATTGTGTCCAACACAGACATAGAGGGGGAGGAATTCGGAGATGAGAAAATCAGTTCTGACAGTCCAGAAAAGGCACCCCCTATTTAAGATTCAGCCGTACCAGGAGACCGACTGAATGTTCTAGTCAGTGCCGTGTGTATGGATGAAGAGTCCATTTTTATTTTTAAAGACTATGTATACAGACGGAACAAGAATGTATACAAATGGAAAAGAACAAAAAAGCTAAAAGAGGGTACAGGCGGTTACCTTACCTTAGCTTTCAACAATCTGAAAACTACAACTGACGGTCACCCCGTGTTGTCAAGAACGCACAAAGAAATCTTGAACATCTAATGCAGACGGGATCAAAGTATCTCTCACTAGAATCTCTCTTTCTCTCTTTAAAAAACTTTTCAAGGATGTGTAAATAAGAGGAGAGAAGGGGGGGTAAAACCCTATTTATACAGGGGTAAAACGGGGGCATCCCCGTCACACCCTAGAAGGTGAATAGCCATTGTTACTATTCACCACTCACGGGGGAACACGTGTCAGAGGCGCCACGTGGCCCGCCACGTCACCCCTGTGAGGGAAAATGTTTAGAGTAAAAATACCCTAGACCTGGGGACCAATCAGAGAGGTCCACGTGTCAAGTCAGGGCAGGTTACCATAGACCTTTCACCAGTTGACACGTGGCAGCCTCAGACACATCAACAGAATTGCAGCCTTTAAGGCCCAATTCGCGAGAAAAGCCGCAATTGCGGCGTAGCCCACCAAACCTAGGTCAGAGTGACCTAAGGAGGGGCACTTTTTCATAATGACCCTATAAATAGGGAGATATTTCCCCATTTTGGGGACACATTCAATCATTTATTACATCCATTTTCTCTCTCATCAGAGAACACCTGATCTCGGAATTCGAGAAGATCCCACCTAAATTTCCGCACTTTTTCCTCTTATTCTAGTTCTAACTTGATCTTCGAAGGCGAAGCTCCAACCACCAGAAGTTTCCGTTGTTTTTGCAGGTACAACTTGAGCCGGACCAGTCTTCGAGCCGTAACTCTCCCGAGGGTCAAAAACACCCAAAACACATACAATAATACATCGAGGTAACTTTTGATGAGTTTAGGGTAACTTTTAGACATTTTTGGGTAACTTTTATCAATACAACATTAATAAATTTTATCTATATCAAGATAACTACTTATATATACAGGTAATTAAATTTTATTCATTTAAGGGTAACTTTTGATAATTTTAAGTTAACTAGCAGATGTACAATACTTTATTGTAGAATCCGATATTTTTAAATGTTTGCTTTTGTAGAATAGTGTACTTTTTGTTGTTTTGTTGTAAACATATATCTATGTTATTATTCACTTAAAATTATTGTTTTTGAACTAAATTATTTTGACTGGAATGAAAGTTATTTTACCAAACTAAAGTTAATTTTGCTTATTATCTATTATTTTTTTTAACTAAACTAAATCTATTATAATGGATCTCAATTTAAAGAATTATTGAATGAATTTTATGATAGAAATAAAACTGAATTATAGGATATTTTTTAAAAGTTATGATTAATTATCCAAAACTCTATCCAAATATCACTTACTTATCATCATATGTATCACAATAAAATCTATTTGTCGCCTACGTGGCGCACCACTAGAGAAAAATGTCAAGGTCTCTATCTTGTGACCTGGTTACGAGACCGGCTTTATATATTAGTGATATGATATGCTTCAAAAATTATTATATATCGTTTAGGTTTGTCAATATTCTACATTACATGTAGCTTATCAGTTAGCATATTATATGCCTAACTTATACTAAGTAGCTTTTAATTCATGTATACTCCAGTATATTCCTTGTTTTGATAATACAAAACTCACGGATTAGCAAACAAAATGTTTTTGCTAAGGGAAGTCAAATAATATTCTAAGTTTCTAACACTTAATCTATAGTGTAAAACAATAATTTACTCTTTAGTAAACATGTGTGTATAATTAGATTTCATTTAAAATATCTTTTAACTTTATTTTAATCTTCTCTTTATAGTAAGCGGTTTATAAACTGTTCGATTTATAAGCAGTTCAGTCAATAAACGGTTCGGTTTATAAGTATTTCGGTTTATAATCAATTCGGTTTATAAACAGTTCGGTGCTAACGGGTTGCAGTTTGTTATCGGTTCAGTGTAAACGGTTTTTATCCCATTTCATATGTTTTAGGTTGGAAGCGGTTTCGAGTTAGAAACGGTTCGTTTTCCGGTTAGGTTTTCTTTCTAATCGGTTTAGAATCACTTCGGTTCATTAACGGGTTCAATTCTTATACGGTTTAACGTTATTCGGATTGATTCAGTTTCGGATTTACTAAAATACGATTTAGGTCGATATTCTGTTTCAAAAAATTGATTTTAAATCAGTTCAGTTCTCATTTGGGTAGGTTGGTTTTGGACCGTTAAACGGTTTCAGTTTGAAATTTGACAGCACTACATACGTGTATGTAATAAATATATATACATACGTGTATGTAATAAATATATATATGTATAAAATTAAAAATATTTTTGAAAAAAATACATATTAGAACAAAAGTGAAAACAAAGAACATGAATATATACCAGTAAAACATTGATATTAAAAAAAAATGAAACTTTAATAACATATTTTATATTATTGAAACCAATAGTACATTACTTATTTATGTACCTTAAATAACATATTGTTTAATCTATTGATCAGACTCAAATAACATACTAGCTCTGTTAAATATTAGTTGTAAGTTTAGGGTATTATTTGTGAGAAATAAATTATTCTAAAGTAGGAACTAATATTTAACTGGTGTTGTATATAATTCTAGTTAAAAAAGATAAAAATGAAATAAGAACAAACATCATAATTTGGTGAAAGAGGAGGTTTTGAAAAGGGAGAAAAGTGAAGAAAAATCTTTAAAAAAGACAAAATAAATCGAAAATTGGAGAACAACCCTCTCAAAAGAGAATTCATATGGGGAACTAGAAAAACCCGCTCAAGGAAAAATTCTAGAGAAAACCTTTTTTTTTTTTTTTTTTTACAAAAACCTTTTTTTTTTTTTTTTTTTTTTTTAAGGTTTGAATTTGGGTTAAAAAAAATTTGGAGGGGTGAGTCACAATGTCACAATTTAAAAACAATACATAAAGGGCCCAAGGTTCAACAGTAGACCCATTATCAACCGTTGAATTAGTTGTGAAATTTTTTAGAACATCAAAGGAAATGCACCCGTAATCTCACTTAGCTAGCTAATTGCTTGCGAAGGAAGGATTTACCTAAACTAAACACACGAGTAACAATGGTAGCAATACCATGGAAATACACATGTAAATTCTAGAATCAATACTATGTAATTCCTCTGGTTCACATTAGACTATTAATTGACAAATTTCATTTAGACATATTTGTCGACCCATAATCTCTTATACTTCGTATTAATATCTTCAAGTGTTAATAAGCAAATATTATGAAAATTAATGTTTGGAAAATAGATGCAGAGAATCTAACAAGATCTAACATGAATATGTTTTTCCTTAAAAATAATCGCAAATTGAAATAGAAGTAACTGATGTAATTAGTGCCCAAAGTCAAACTGTGTGGGCTGAAAAGCCTAAAAAGAAACAAAAAAAAAATATATCAAAAACTTTTGTAAACACCAGGTTTATACTAATTTTATTGTACATCGAGCAGTATAAGGGTAACTTTTACCTAATTTTAGGGTAACTTTTTGCCTTTTTTGGGTAACATTTAACATAATACAATTTTTATATAAATAGACAATAAGAAAAGTTTTATAATAGTAATTTAATTACATTTAATCACAAATAATTGATTTTTAGTCATTTAAAATGTGATTCTAACTAATAATTTTTATTTGTTTTGGATTACTTTTATGCATATAAGGGTAACTTTTATTTATTTTAGGGGTAATTTTTTATCAATCTAGTCTATCTTTATAGTGGATGTACAATAATTATTGTACACCCGATTTTTTTTAAAGTTTGTGAAAACATATATAAAAAAAATAGCTCTCCATTAAATTTAGATAAAAATGAGAGAAAGTTTGTAGAAATGCAACATCCCCGTTGTTGAAACATAGTTAACAATGCTTGGAATTGCCAAAGAAATGCCAAAGAGATGTCAAAGAGAAATGCATGTAGAGCAGCATATATATAATCCCTTGTAGCTTCAAACAGAAGTTGCAAATCACACAAATTGAATCATATTAATCTTGAATTTCAGGAACTAATTCTTAGTGTTTGCTTGCATCAAACTAAGCATAAGATGGAAAATGGAGGAAATAGGCCAATAAAGAAGGATGATATTCCAGAGTCGACAAAGCGTAAGCCAAATGCGGTGCTGGGTAAGGCATTGAAGACTATATTCACCGGAAAGCCTCCAACATCAGGGGGTCAGGGAGATTCTTCAAATGGCTCAAGAGTCGCACCAGAGTAATTTCATATCATGGTATCACTGAAGTTGTTATTAATGGGGATGAATATAGTAAAAAAAAAAAAAAGGTGGTATATCACTGATGTAAGTGTTGTTAATTTCTTATCTTTCAGTTTAACAATGTAACCTATCTATTTTGTTTGAATCTTATTGCAGTTTCTTGCTTAAAACAAATTCTGAATTCATTTTTCATATTAAGAAAATCTAAGCAGCACAAACCAGGAAAGTTTCAGCATATTCATTTCTATAGAACCGACTCTGAATCTCCTCTAAGAGCTTGAGGATGCTTCTTTTCCACAAATGACTTCTTAATAAATGATTCCTGCTGAGGCACTGACTGTCACTAAGATATTCGTTTTTTTCCTTCTCTCTAAGCAATGATATCAAACAGCACATGTCAAAATTAAACTATGTGCCGATTTTATAAAATGTTGATCTATGCATGAATTTTTGTACCACTCGATCCGGAGCATCCCTGTAGGATGCTACGGCGTAATCTCTGGTGGTAGCAGTTACCTCTTTTCTTTCTACCATGTACACTAGCCTGGCGTAATCTCTGATGGTAGCAGTTACCTCTTTTCTTTCTACCATGTACACTAGCCTACTACTTTCATATCACCACAGACTCTGAAGCTGCTCTTGCAATGTTGCTATCAAACGTCTATTAGAGTCCAGGTCACTGGTCAATTTTTCCTTCAAAGCTATAAGTTCTGACTTTCTCACCTTAGCAGCTTGAATGTCACGAGTTTGTGCCTCACGGTTGCTATTCTGAAGTCACATATAACATGAAATTAGCTGACAGATAATAAGCAAATCATTATGCTAAACATTAAACATAATGACCAATACTCCATGTACATTTTCAGTAATCTGTGATTTGACAGTGAGCACAAAAATTTCAATTACATCAGCTTTAAACGGGTTTGCCAAATCATAAATCAATGCTGAGTGAATGTTGGAAAAAAAATGCATTTGTGATCTACTATAAAGTCCCAAGAAGATTAACTTTAAGCATTGAAAATGTGAAATCTCATTTCAACTGTCAATAACCTAATACCAAAATGCTCAAAAAAAAAATGCATATCCATGACCTAAACAATATCGTGTAAAAATTTGGCTAAAAATACTCAAAGGTTGCAATATTGGTGTAAAAATTTGGCTTAAAATACTCAAAGGTTGCAATATTGTGTAAAAATTTGGCAAAAAAATGTGTTATCCATTTCTCAAATCAATTATTCCAATGCTCAACAGATCTAGGAAGAAAGCACAGGTTCCCTACTTCATTCCTTTCCTCTTCCCTATATCTTCCTTTAAACACCCCTCATTCTTTTCCTTCGATGATTGCTCACCATTGTCACCAATTAAATACACCAAAGCCCGCACCATACACAACACAATAACCTCAATTCCATCTACAACTCTATTTGATCAGCAAAACACATCAAAAAACAAAGTTCACTTTCCACTCGCAGCTAAGTTAAAACCAAGTATACAAGAATACAGCTAACCTAAGTCAAATTCATCATTCTACAATAACCTCAATAACATCATATATCAAATTATCAATGTGCTTATCAACATCCCCTCTACGTATAACGGAAGACTATTTTATCTTCATATCTGTCCAAACACCAACACTTCAAATGTATAATAAACAGAATGTACATTAGTGGGGGAGTTCATTAACTTAATCACCTTTATTAAAGAACTTCCTTATGCAAGCCACAGAGTTAATATTCTCCACTTGAACAAAATCAAAACTCACACTAACTTTGGTGCTCAGGATTCCTATTCAGTCAGTATCAACCGCGGTGTCCCCCAACTACTCAACACTTCTTGTTTCCATAAACAAATCTGAAAAAATAAGGCCAATGAATGCTAAAATCATACCAGTTTTCATACTCAACAATTCCATTTTCTAAGTTCCAAGTAATCATTTTCATGATTAACAGTACAAACAGAACTAGATACAATGTTAATGTTAATCATCCAAACTCACCTTATCCCTGCACCTAATTACCATTATTATGTAGCATTAATTTTCATGATTTCAACCGAGTTTGAACTCAATATCGCATTCCTCCCAAAATTTTTGTCCCTAATTAGAAACACAATATCTCATTTTTGTGGTTCCATCATCCACCAACTTTTTTTATTCACTCTTAATCAACAATCCGCCTAAAACCAAATAAATCAACAATATTCCACTGCAACTCGGCTTATATTTAGGAACGGAGAGAGTATTATAGTTTGAGTACTAAATTTCAAGTTCATCACATAACTCACCTTCTCATTACCACATTTCAATTCCTTAATTCTGCTACCAATTTCTTCAGCATACTTCTGAATTTCCTTCTTAAAATCATTCATTTCAGAACATTTGAGAGCGTAAAATTTATCTCTCTCTTCCTCCAATTGCTCAAGCCCCTCTACCTCAACCTTCAAATCCCTAACCAGCAACACATTACAAAACAAATCAACACAAACTAACGAATTAAATTCAAATAAAATCGCATATTAATCACATTGAATTCAATACAATTTCCAGTAAATCGAACCTCAATTGTTGAGCACAGGATAGAAATTGACGATCCAAAAACTCAATTTCGGATTTGAGTGACGAGATTTTGAAGTTATCTGATGCAAATTTTTGATCTAAGATCAAACATCTTTGTTCCAGTAATCTGATTTTGGCGTGTTTAGCTGATAATAATAGGGATTTCCTCTTTTGTAAGTCTTTCTCATCCTACAAATTGGTAGTTTACTTTTCAATTTTAGAGTATGGAGTAGAGATGATGATAATGGTGAAGAATGAAGAGGAAAAACCTGGAGGAGAGAAAGTCTTTGATTACGAGTGGACTCCATATCTCCAAGCCTTTCTTTGAATGCTGATTGAAGCGCCATTGATGAATTGCTTGCTCACTGCTCCTGCGAATTCTGCACTAGTGATTTTGGATTTTGAGTGCGGTAAAATTAATTATGATTCCGTCGTACTCCTTCCGGGTTTTTTTAAGTGATAGATTTTTCATTTCTGACCATGTTTTTTTAAGTGATACATTTCCTTTTTGGTAAAACAATATATTAAAATATTATTTCTTTCTCCTGTCATGGCCCCCACCCAAATCCACTACTACTTTTTTATTATATCTTTCCTCTCACATTCATTATTTTTCAATAAACTATTAACCACACTATCTTTCTTTAATAATTTTTTAATACTGCATTACCCTACTTACCTCTTATTTTATTTAAGTCAATTAAATTGCCTAAAACTATGTGTCGGTCAATATGTATCACTTAAAAAAACACGGAGGGAGTAAAATTAAAAGCGCCATTATTTTATTTATTTTTAAATAATCTTTTCATCCTTAAATTAAAAGTTTCTTTCTCTTTATTATGTGTGAGTAATAAAGGTTAGAAAAACGCTTTCTAGCCTCTCAACCTTTTTCCTCCTTTCTCTCTCCAAAACCCTAGCATCCATTGTTGAATTTTGAAGGGGCTTCCATCGATTTTAATCGGTGGAAAGCCCCAATCCTTATTTCTTTATTGTTTTTCTAGGTTTATAATAATGTTTCCTTCTTTTGGGAGGAATTTTTCTCCCTCGAAAGAAAGGGTTTCCGATCTCTTTCGAAAGATAAGGGTTTTTTTTACCTCTTTCGAAAGACAAAGTTTATCTCCTCTTTTCGAGGGAGAAATTTCTTAGTTTTGAATCCATGGTAGCAGATCTTTTGGATTGTCGTGAAATTATTTCGTTGGTGAAAAAGTTATCAAGTTTTCGAATACGAACAGATAAATCAGAAGGAAAAAACATCCCCATAACTACAAAGGTTCGTTAGATTGTCTCTCAAACAAGGCTGTAATTTTCAGATCGTAGTTTTTATGAAGGAAAATTTTATTTGATTCAATAAATCTTATATATTTGTTAATGTCGAATCTCTATTGTACATGTCGTGTGACTTTTAATTAATGAAATATTTTTGCTATTCAAAAAAAAAAAAAAAAAAAAAAAAAAAAAAAAAAACGCTTTCTATTAACAGATGGAGGGAGTAAAAATTAAAAGAAAAATTGTTAAAAATAATCCCAACCTTTACGGATGATTTTATAGCGGTCATTTGAAAAATAATTACCACATTATTTTAATGATATATCTAGTTTATTTTCACGTTATAAAATGGATAGAATTAGTCTTATAAAATCTACAATGTATATACATAATTTTAAAACTTTTAATCCAATATAAAATAATTATTTTTTTTTTGAAAAACTATAAAATAAGAATAAAAATTACAAATAGAAATAAAAATTTGATAAATCAAAAAAATGTTGATAATACAATTGAATACCATTAATAAAGTAATATAATTAATTACTTGGAAAAAATTGTCAATTATGAACTATATAATCATTAAAATATTATGGTAGGGCATATTTCAAATGACTACAATAAAATTTTCAAACTTTTACGTATTCACTTAAAAGAATTCCAAATTTGGATTATTAATAAATTCCCAACTTTGGGATTTATGTTGGATTTCGTGATGTCCCAGATCATGAGGGAACTAAAACTCATCCCATGACCTGCACACAAGTTAAAGCAGCTAAATATGCATATTAATTAACAACATAATTAAACAAAAAAGATAGAGAAATAGGAAAAGACAATCATACCCTCAAAGCGTATTATCCACTAACATAGACTCACGAACGGAGAAAGAGCCTCAAACACGACCAAGGGTGAAGCCAGGATTTTCAAGTCCTGGGGGCCGGATTTGTTAAACAACAGATTGATGGAAAAAAATTAAAATGTACTAGTATTTTATTGTTACCAAAAAAAAAAAAAAAAAAAAAAAAAAAAAAAAAAAAGTTGAATACTCTACGTTTTTTCATAGTAGCAAAATCATCAGTCAAAGAATTTTTAAAAATACCTGTTTTGTTTGATTTGCTTCTAAAGTTTGAACAATGATAAAAACAAGATTAGAATCACAATTCTCAAAATATGATGCATTGCCGTCATTAAGGTTATTTGTATGCTTGTAGCTTAAGTCTTTGGGCTTTATCATCAAAATCAAAGCCCAAATTGAATAAGAAACTCCAATTGGTCTTAGGTGCATTCTCATGCACCTAAGATAGGTGCAACAAGGGAAATCCCAAAAAATGCGGCCGAAATTAATAACCCTGATAACATATTCGCGATCCGTCAAAATCACTACTACGCTCTACAAAATGAACATTTAGTAAAAAAAAATGAACATGAAAAAAATGAACACATACAAAAAATGAACATTTAATACTTATAATGCATATGTTTCATTATTTTTTATTTCTTCAAATTTTAATGTTCATAATTAAATGCATTATATTCATAATAATGTTTTATATGTTCATATATAATTTCAAATATTCATAATGTAAATATGTATTGTTCATGATATATTAATTAAATCTGTTTATGCATATGTTGTCTTTCTTTAATGTTTATGTTCATATTTTTTTACGTATATGTTCACCTTTTAAATGCTTATATTCACTTTAAGAAAACCAATGCTTACGTTCATATTTTGAAATGTTATGTTCACTTTTCTGAAATGCATAAGTTCATATTTTTTATGCCTATGTTCACTTTCTGAAAAGCTAACGTTCACATGTTCATATTTTGCATGATTATGTTCATTGATAAAAAAAAATGCAGAAAATCAAATTAAATTCAATTCATTAGAATTAAGAAAATCATATACTACCTCCATTAACATTTAGTTGCAACTAAGGAATATTTTTATGCCTATGTTCACTTTCTGAAAAGCTAATGTTCACATTTTTTATGCCTATGTTCACTTTCTAAAAAGCTAATGTTCATATTGTGCTGTTGTTACACCTATTTGTAGGTGCATGAGTGTGCACCTAAGAATATGCGTAAGAAACTTTATCAAAAAAAAAAAAAAAACAAGTAAGGGGTGGGATTCGAACCCAGGCTCCTTAGAGAAAAAGAATCACTACCTAACCAATATGACAAGCTTCATTTGTTGTATTAAATGTGTCTTCATCACTATAAATAATAATAACTTTCAGGGGGGGCAAGAGTTAATAATCAAGGGCCACAAATCTGGGCCGGGGAGGCCGGGCCTCCACCAGCCCCCCCGTCCCTCACCCTTGAACATGACCCCTCCAATGAAGTCCATCGGCGCGCCCAAATTTGGCTAATATTGCCGGCTAGGGTAATATTAACACTACTAACCAGAGGATCTCTTTATAAGGTTTTCTCAATGGAGATGCCTTTTATAGAGTTCAATTCTTGCAACAATTCCCAAGGTATGAATTGTGTATTTATAGGAGTGACATCTCAATCCCTTTCATTTCCCATCAATGTGGGACTTTGAGAAATTATTTTATTTAATTTAATTCCAAAATAAATAACATACAAAGTCAAATAATCAATAAACAAGTGGCACAAACATGGGAGGGTAAGGTGAGGACCACAAGGCCCTCCTTACTCCCCAAGGCTAAAACCAACTTCAATGAACACGGGCCAGCTAGTAGCCCTTGCCTTGAGCAACAAGGCTTGCCGCGCTTCTTGTGGGCCGTTGTTGCTGCTGCCTGCCTACACCAATACGGACTGCCGGGCGCAAGCTAGTAGCATCTAGCGAGGGCCAACGAGCTTGCTAGTTGTTAACCTTGCTAGCGCTGCTAGCTTGATAGCACGCCTAGTGTGCCAGCAATGTTTCATCTTTGCAACAGCCAGCTAGCAAGCGTTGATAGCTTGCTAGGCATGGTGCGACTGCCCAACCAGCACACACATGCTGCTGGTGGGCTTGCGCCCTTGCCTCGCAAGGTGGAAACCCTTGTTGGCTACATTACCCTAGTTCTCGGATGGCTCGGGCATTCCGAGGCTAGGGCTACACTTGTTGTTTGACTTATTTGTGTGTCTCGTTAATTCTTAGAATTTAACTCATCGTCCGTCGTTCGACTTTGACGCTCTAAGCTCGGAAATCGATGTCAGAATGCGTTTCCTCTTATTTGACGTATTAAGGTCTTTCACTTAATTTGTCGCCTTAGTTTGGTTGCACGATTGGGTGTGACTCGAAGGGTTCAGTTAGGTAAATATTAATCTCACCGATCGGAGATGGCCTCTATCCCTACTTTTCGATCACTTGACTTCACTGAATAATTAACTCTGTAATTGATTGTGAATCCTATATTGGAATAATACACTTGTTTGAAGGACACCATTCCTTTTAGTGTATTCATTTCGTTGGTCCCTAAACGGTTACTAACCTGTTATAATAGGTTAAATTGACACGTGTCACCATGTAATTGGTTGAAAATTTAAATTTTTTTTTAAAAAAAACTTACAAAAATTGAAAAAAATTTCCTAGCCACCACCCACGAACCACCTTCCCCCAACAACTGCGGTGGCCAGAACCCCCTTCCGCAACCACGCACCGGTTTGAACCCCTTCCCCTACGCCAGTAGCTCCGTTTCTCCCAAAAGCCAAAGTCACCAATCCCGCAGCCCAAAACCCCCGAAATTCAACCCATAACCACACAAAATCCCTAAATAACCTACCCTACCGCATATAAACCCTAGGCTTCTAATGGTGGTAGAGGGGCGACTAGAGGTTTTATACGGTGGTGAAGGTAGTTTAGGGATTTCAAGCGGGTTTAGGGTTGCAGGATTGGTTGTTTGAGGGAAAAGGGCGGGCGGTGCTGGGTAGGGCCGGCAGGGGGGAGGGGAGTCTGGGTGCAACAGGATGCGACCGAGGACTTGGGCTAGGCCATTGGTAGGCCCGCCGCCGGTAGTTTCGTGGTTGTCGTGGGTTAGGGGCTTGGGGTTGGGTTTTTTGTTTTATTTTTTGAATATATTTCCAACCATTAACGCGATGACACGTGTTAATGAACTTTGACACGTATTAATGAACTTAAAAAAAATTACCTATTTAACAAGTTACCGATTACATGGGACTATTTTGAGCTAATGCATCCCACAGTTGAGATTATTTAATTATAATAAGGCAAAATTAGCCTCTACACTCTAAACTATGGCTTGGGTGCACCCAGCACCTTGTACTTTGCTTAGTGGCCAAAACACCACAAACTAATGAACTGGGTGCAAAGCGCACCTTTAGTGAGTTTTTCGGCCACCATTCTCATCGGAGCCGGTGAAGTAAATTTTTATTTTTTCGATTTGCATGCCGAAAAATGTCCCATATATGTTTCGGGGGTCATTTTAATCATTAGAGGGCCTAAATTGAGCTCAAAACAAGCAAAAAATAGCGTATATGTATCATTTAGTGTGTTATAAAATATCTTTATTTGCATATTATTGTATTTTAAGCCGAATTGTGTCATTTACGCTAATTTTTTTTCTTGTTTTGAGATCAATTTGGACCCTTTAGAATCAAAATGACAGACATACCATTTTTTTTACAAACAAGAAAAATCAAATAAAGGAGAAGTATATACAAAGACCTAGACTCAAGCAATAAAAAACACTCAAACATAGACAGCGCTCCCCGGCAACGACCCCATTTTGACAAAGGGAAAGACTAGGTTGTTGAATAATCCTCCCTCGGTCAAACTAAATTTATAAACACTTAACAAACCTAAATACAAGTATAAAGGAAAGTCAAGGGTCGAACCTAAAGGAACGGTAATGTTCGAATGCTTTCAATTTAGGCGCCTAAGCTAGGTCGAAGACAAGGGTAAAGAGGTTTCACTAACAACTAACAGACAAAGAAACCAAACAAATAAACACTAGGAATGAGGATCAACAAGTAATCATGACAATTTTGAGTATGAAGCATGTGTGGTAGGCCTCGAAATAGCATTGGCATTGGGAGTAAAGAAACTTCGAATATTAGGAGATTCTTCGTTGATCATCAACCAAATTTCCTAAAGATGGAAAGTAAGGAGTGAAAGCTTGGCCCCTTACCAAACCTAGTTGGAAACTCTCACAAACAAACTAGAATAGGTAGAATACACGTATCTACGTAGAGAGAAAAATCAATTTGTTGATGTCTTGGCAAGACTAGCCTCAATGGTTAGGATTCCAACAGAAATTGAGTAAATGCCTTTAACAATATTAAAAGGGAATAAACCAGCTTATATTCAAGCTATAGAGGATTATAAAGTGCTCCAAGAAGAAGAAGAAGAAGAAGAAGACGAACCTTGGTATACATACATTCTCATCTATGTCACAAAAGGAGATTATCCACCCCATGCTGACAAAAGAGAAAAACGAGCCTTAAGACTTTTAGCTTTCCAATATGTGCTCATAAACGACGAGTTACACAAAAGGGTACATAAAGGTCGAGCTCTTCTGTGTGTAGGCAAAAAGGAAGCTCAAAGGGTTATGAGAATAGTCCATGAAGGAGTATGTGGAACACACGTAAATGGCAAAATGCTAGTCCAAAAGATAATGCGCAAAGGGTATTATTGGACTACCATAAGACTGTCATCAATATGTTAAAAGATGCCCTAAATGCCAAATATAAGCTAACTTACAACATGTTCATCTATCTCTCCTCTACACCTATACATCACCATGGCCATTCTCAACATGGGGAATAGATATTATTAGAAAAATTACTCCTCCAGGAACAGGATGCCATGAACACATCTTAGTAGCAATCGTTTACTTCACAAAATGGGTAGAAGCAGCATCATATGCAAAACTCACGACAAAACATGTAGCACTCTTTATCGAAAGAAACATTATTTGTCGATATGGAGTCCCACATGAAATGATAAGTGACAATGAAACTCACTTTAAAGCAGTATGTGAAGAATTGCTACAAAAGTATGACATTCAACATCATCACTCTTCTCCATATAGATCTCAGGAAAATGGTGCAGTTGAGGCAGCTAATAAAAATTTAAAGACTATCATTGAGAAGATGACAGAAAATTACAAGGATTGGCCTGACAAACTCCACTTTGCTCTGTGGGGTTATCGCACGTCAATTCGCTTGTCAACAGGAAATACGTCATTTTCCTTAGTCTATGGAATGGATGTCGTACAAACTGTAGATCTAGAAATACCTTCCTTACGCATCGTGTTGGAAATTAAACTCGATGAACTTGAATGGACTAGAGTAAGATATGAAGAGCTAATTCTACTCGATGAAAAGCGACTAGAAGCTCTACATCATACTCAAGGCTATGTCACCGCACATTGACGTTGTCGCGATGTGACAAGAATCACGCATCACGAGGTTTCTGTCGTTTTGCGCCGGAGTCCGGTTTTCTGAATAAAACCCCTTCTCCTTCCTCATTTCGTCATTAGCTTCGTTTTTGGTTCGAGTTCACGAAAACTTCGAATTGTTCTTCTCCTTCATTTCTCAACAAAATTTGCTCAAATCTTTTGCAAATTTAAGATTTTCATCTCTAATTTCATGATCCATGTAAGTTTTACTAAAACTCACCTCGGTTTTTGCTGAATTTCGTGTGTTTTGTTCGTAGGTTTTTGAAAATTTTGAACCCTATTATGCTTATTTTTCTTTGTTTATTGAATCTTATACCATGAATATTCTTGTTTATGCTTGTATATTATCTTGGGAGTGTTTTGAGACTTGTTTGACTCAATTTGGCGAAGAAATGAACATTTTTCCATTGTTGAACCCTTTGAGTTTTTTAGAACAATGTGGCTCGTTCTCGATGTTTTTTCTAGCTATTCATGCTTAATTTGTCATAATATTTACCATAGTATTGCAATAAATTGTTTGATTGCTTGAAAATGTTATTTTTGCTCGAATCAAAATTATGCTCTGTTTAAGTATTACATACTCTGTTTTTGTTGAAACATAGTATCATGTGGCCAGGCGAACCTTAGTTGCTATGGAAACTTTAAATTACTGTAGCTTTGCATAATTTAGCATGTCTTAACGTCGTGGCTCTGGCTCTCATTCTCGTGAGGCTCACCAGGAGGACAAGCCCGTTGACGCAGGCAAGGGAGCTTCAACTAGTCTCGGGGAGTTCCCCGAGTGGGATGAGCGTACTCTTTACTTTGCATTTAAGTTTCAAATCTCGGAGCGGGTGCGGCTCAAGATGACCGGCGATCGGGTTCGTTTCCATGGCTCAGGCAACGAGACGATTGGTTAGCTGTACGACCTTCACTTTCGCGACAACAACGAGTTGCGTGAGTTATGGGAGTCTTGTGGTCTGACTCCTCTACTTCAGGCTACTCAGGCCATGCACTATTTTGTGTCGATCCATTCTCTGGTTTGAGCTTTTGTGGAGTTCTTTTGGGACACAACCAACACCTTTCACTTTCCTTTGCGTGAGATGACTATCACTCCCCTCGACTTCTCTCTCATCACCGGATTGGAGTTCCGGCCAGTTGCGGTTCCATTTGGCAGCAACATTACAGTTTTTTCTCTAGAGGTAGAGGATCTGATTGGCCCTATTTTTGTTCGAGCTCGTAGCGATGCTCGGCCGACGCAGATTAGCGCCAGGTGTATCCATCGGACCATGGTGTCGGAGGTCTTTCAGGATGGTGCAACTACCCTGGAGCAGTAGGTGCCCATCTTCGCTTTGATTCTTTTGTCGGGGACCTTTTCCCTTGACAGGGGTAACCATGTGCTACTTTATTATCTTTCTGCTCTTCACGAACTTTGTATGGTCGGATCATATGATAGAGCCAGCTTGGATTGCGACTCTCCTATCGCCATCGCAAGTTTGATAAGGAGGTCACACTTTCTAGTTTTTGGAGACTCGTAGAGGTATAGTCTATTTCCTTTAACCGACATTTGTCTTAGATTTTGTGCTAGCACTCGCTGACGCTTCTCTGTTTCATAGGTCTAGTTCTACGAGTATTTTTCGTCTTTTTCACCAGCAAGACCTTCGCCTCGAGGGCTCCCTATTGTTGCCAGTTAGGGAGGCCTCTATAGTGACCAGAATGCCACTACTCGCGTTCGAGAGTTGATTCTCTCTATATGTTTACTTAACATATTTGTTTGTATTACCCCTTAGAAGGACTTGATCTCATGGATGTTTATTGTGTAGGAGCCTGATGTTCAGTTTCAGCCGTGGGATGATTTTTTTTCCCTGCATTGGCTGTTTAGTACATTGCCTAGCGTTGGTAATTTTAGAGGATATACGACGCAGTGGTATACCTGGGTGAGAGAGTTGCGATTCAACACTCTTTAGAGTCCCATGTTGTTCATTCTCTCCCTCCACGACATATGTTCGATCAGACTAGGTTGAGGGCTCGGGCGGCTAGGACGCCAGTAGGTACAGATTGGCGGAGTCATATCCATTCAAACTGGAGTTATGGGGATTGGCTTTTGCCGCGTTTGGCCCCACAACTTTGCTTGTCAGAGAGGGAATAGGTATTTGTTGTATTATTTCATTTATTTCTTCGATAGCCCCTAGTAAATTTTAATCACTTAGATTTATTTTGACAGGATTTGACTAGAGAGTTTGTGCCCCCGCTAGTATCTATCGTCTACCAGGGCACTTTTGGTCCTGTTGAGGAGTTGATTCCCCTAGCTCTTGAGCCATGGCGTTTCATAAAGGAGTCGATTCCTCGACACTAGACTTCGATAAGTCGCTTTATTTGTCATCTTATTTGCATATATACTTTGTTTATCTCTAACTTTGTAATCTTGACAGTTTTCTCGTGAGGTGCTGTCGAGGATGGCGAGAGGTATGGACGCCTTCCGTTACCAGCTTGTGAGGTTGAGCCACTGAGCTATGTGTCATCGTGGTGATGACAGCATAGAGGTATCTCTCTTGATCTCCTCTTATGTTTGCTTATATTTATCTTACTATACTTGACTTTGTTTGCTTTGTCTAACTCGAAGCGTCACCGTACCTCAGCTGGAGTCAGGGCAGTCGAGCATATCCGTTAGACCGTTGATCGAGGTTAAGATAGTGTCGTTGGTCTACTAACCCTAATCAAATTAACAATTTATAATACCTAAACTACCCTAATACGAGTATAGGGGTAAGTAAAGGGTCGAACCCAAAAGGACTAAGTGTATCAATCTATGCTAATTAGACTACTAGGAAAGCTTGTGAGGTAAAGAGAGGTTCAACTAAACACTACTAAGAGCAAATAACTAAAACTAGGGAAAGTGGAATGCAATTACATCAATACATTCAATAACATCATACAATTAGATGAAAATGACCTTGATTAGGAACAATCAACACATTTAACTCACTCTCGCACAATTAAGCATGTTAATTATCCTACTAAACTAATTCACTCTCGTGCAACTAGCCTAGCAAAGGTATGGAAGAATTTAGGGCTCTCAACCAACTCACTCTCGCACAATCGATTGAAGGCACAATTAAAAACATAGAATCAATTAGATAGAAAGATTCTAATACATAAAAGCATCATCCATACACAATAATCAAGAAACAATTCCATACTAATCACAATCAATCATTCAATTTATTAACATGACCTTCATCCATTTCCCTAGAACAAAACCTAAGCTAACATAATGAACAAAAATATGGAAAACAAGGTAAAATAATAATAAAAGCAAGAATCAAATAACTAAACTAATTAATCTACTCAAAACAACAAATAAATAAGTAAAAACAATAATAAATGAAAGCAATAAAGGTGAGAGAAAGTTAGGAAAACTCATTGAATTTATGAGAGGAAAAATCCACAAATTTGATTCTTCAAAATCCCAAAAACTCCATGAAAAATCCAAGCTTTCTCTCTCTAAACTACTCCTAAACTAGAGAGAGAAAATCCTAATCTAACCCTAAGAGAGAGAAAATAAAAGAGGCTAAACTACTCTAATCTAGGGTAAAATAAAAATGTTAAGAGTTGTTAGAAAATAACCCCCAAAAGGGGTATTTATATACAAGCTAAATAAATAAAAGAAAATAAAACTAAACAAAATAATTAAGTAACAAAACTAAAAAGAAAATAAAAAGGAAAAAGTTAACCAAAAATCCCCAATATTCTCCAACCCCACGAATTCCATCAGACCAATATCCCACTCCCTTTCTTGACTTCTCAGCTCTTTGATCTTCACCATTCACGCATCATCACCGTTCATCGCAATCATTAGCATTATCATCATCGCATCTCATTGAGCATCGATCAAGGCCATTCGATTTTTTTAAACAACCACGTGAGAAGCTCGTGATTGACCCACAATTGCGCGCCCGCACAGAGGTCGCACAGCAAGTCGCGCAAAGCTACTTTACCATTATGTTTTGGACTCCAATTGTGTGCGCTTTCTGACAGGGTTGCGCGGCCGCGAGTAGCTGCTCTGTGAGTTTGGGTGTTGGGCGAAATGCGGCTGTAATTGGTGAGTAATTGGGTTGGATATTTGGGTGGTTAATTGTGGGTGAAGGGCTGGTGGTTTAATTGGTGTTGCGGGGGTCGAATTAAGGTGGTAATTGCTGGCGGTTTGGTGGCGAAATGGGAGGTGACGTTGGTGTTGGTGGCTGCGGCTGCTGCTTGGTGTTGACGGCGAGGAGTTTAGGCTGGGTGGCTGGCGCGGCTGTGGTCGCAGGTGGAAGCTGGTCTGGTTGGAGGTGCTGCGTGAAAAGGAGAGTTGGAGCAGGGGAGTTGGCTGGTGGATTTGTGCCGGTGTTGGGCTGCAGATTGTTGCTGTTGGTTTTAGGGGCTGGAATGCGTGGTGGAGTTGAATGGTGGCTGACGGTGGCTGCGTGTTGGTTGCGGTGGGATAGAGGTGCGGACTAGGGGGTTAGTTGTTGGGTGCGAAATGGGCTAAGGAGATGGAGTAGGGGAGATGATGAGGAGTGTGTGGTGTAGGATAGGCAATTGGAGTGGTGAAGGTTAAGCTGGCAGCAGGGGTTGGCTCAAATTTTGTGCCTCGAACCTTGGACCTCCGAACACGAATATGACTTTGAAACCCGGAACACCTACAACCACAAACACGAGGGTATTACCATGAAATAAAATAAAATAAAGATAAAATAAAATAAAATAAAAATAAAATAAGATAAATAAAAAGATAAGACAAATAAAGTAAAATAAAAGCTAAAACTAAATAAATAATAAAATAAAATGAAATAACATAAAATAAAATAAAACAAACTAAAAACTAAAAGAAAATAATTAAAATGAGAGAAACTAGGAATAATTAACTAAAAATACGAAAATAAACTAAAAACTATTAAAAACTACTAAAATACTCAAAATAAAGATAAAAGACGAGAATAAGCAAATAATAGAAATAAAGGACATAATGGGCTAAATTATTGGAAAATAAGCCGGAAAATGACTCAATAAACACCCTAAAAGTGACCTTAAAGTCACTTATCAAACTCCCCCAAGCTAACTTTTTGCTCGTCCTCGAGCAAATTAACATGAAACACGGGAGAAGGAGAATGATTTATTCAAGCAAAACTAAGACACTAAAGGAGACAAGAATGTACACTAACTCACTTTCGTAGGAATCACGGTCAATTTTAGCAGCTAAAGACAAGCCTTTTAAACCCCTAGATCGCCCTAGAGGACGAGTGTGCTCTCGTGAGGGTGTCCTAAGAGTTTAACCCACAACTCTAAATAAAAACCAAGGAAAGGCAATAAAAAGAAAAGAAAAAGAAACATAAAAGGAGAAAGAAAAACACAAGTTAATATTTGGACAAGAGATAGGAACAAGCACCAATGAATGCAAACCTTTCTAAATAGACAAATGTATGCACGTTCCAAGATGTCAATGGTTGAATGAAACATAACATATGCTAAGCATAGAGAACTAATGGGGACTCAATCCACCCTAGCCCCAACCAATCGGGCCGCGTTCTCTCCACTAGCTTCAAATCAACCCTTAAGCTAGCTTCTCATGATTCCTCGAAGGAACCGGAAAAAGATAAAGAAATGAAAAACTTTGAGAAGGTAATCCCGACATCTCAACTATGCATACTCTCTCCATAGGTTTGAAGTCTATCTCCCTCCACCGTTCTTTGAATTAGCCCCACTAAAGTCTAAGGGTCTTTTATTTGGTAGTAACGTAAGATAAATAAAAAGATAAGACAAATAAAGTAAAATAAAAGCTAAAACTAAATAAATAATAAAATAAAATGAAATAACATAAAATAAAATAAAACAAACTAAAAACTAAAAGAAAATAATTAAAATGAGAAAACTAGGAATAATTAACTAAAAATACGAAAATAAACTAAAAACTATTAAAAACTACTAAAATACTCAAAATAAAGATAAAAGACGAGAATAAGCAAATAATAGAAATAAAGGACATAATGGGCTAAATTATTGGAAAATAAGCCGGAAAATGACTCAATAAACACCCTAAAAGTGACATAAAAGTCACTTATCAACCGTACTACCAGACTACAGGATTTTGGTTCTTTGTCCGAGGGTGCATCAGGGAGGCTGATGGACCAAGGAGGCATGACCTCCTTTAGAAGGTGGTGGGACGTATGAGGTTGGTTCGTTGTCGCTGGAGCCGCAACAACTTCATCATTTGGGAAACTAGCAGTAGGATGAGCCTGGATGGGCTAGCCCTACTTGTAGGGAATAATTTCAAGCGTTAATCCCACTAGCTTGAACCCCATTGTGATCATACACTAAAGTACGGTGGCGTCCAAAAGGGAAGAAGATAAAGCAAAAGAGTCGCCAACAAGTTTTTTTAGGAACTTGTAAACCGTTCATAGGATGAAGGTTACACCCCTTAATGATCCAAGAGATCGTCAACTCCATAAGGTCTAGAACCAAATAAGGGTTCGGGGATGAAGGTACAAATCCAACCTAAAAGAGATTGAACCTGCCCTAATAATAGGCCTCTATTTTATTCTGATCGTATTCTTGTGCGCTTTCTGACTAACATACAATCAATAGGATTAACCCTAAACCTGTTTATCTATGTTGGTTGAATATTAATGCACACATAAAACTATTATTGGCGATCACTTGAATTATAATCACAATTAACCCTAAAAAAGATTATTAATTATCTTATTAAGCGTGATTACAAGTACCAATTCCCTTTAAACATGCAATAAAGGTGATCAAGTAATAACAATAAATATAATATGTATCAAGCAACATAATAATAATAAAAAATAATAATTATAATAATCATAAGAATAAACATGAATAATAATATCAATCATAATTATTAATAATAATAATCATGTTAAAGCATAGCAAGATCCTAGGCATGATACTAACAAGATTAATAACAAACCCTAGCATG
Source organism: Chenopodium album (assembly GCF_948465745.1). NCBI lineage: Eukaryota > Viridiplantae > Streptophyta > Magnoliopsida > Caryophyllales > Amaranthaceae > Chenopodium > Chenopodium album. The sequence continues at coordinate 56,617,592 of NC_137839.1, forward strand.
TCACTAAGCAATAAAAATCAAATCTTTAACCCTAACATGATACTAACAATCATAAATATTAGGAAGAAAATTAGAAGCATCGTAACAATCATATTTAATATTAAAATTACCCTAGACATGATACTAGGAATATCATACAACAATATAAACATGATTTCTACATCATAATATCAATAAAAAAACCATTAAAAGTACTTACTTTGATGCCTCGTACCTCTTTCTAATAACAAAATACACACGTTAGTAACTTCAAGGAAAATAATAAACAAAACAATCAAATTAAATAATTGAAATAGAGATTTGGGACCAAACCCTCAGAAATTAAAACCTTTCACGTCTAGGGTGAAGGAAACTTCGAATATGGCTAGGTGTTTCTAGATCTTGTGAATGCGGAATTTTGTATGAGAAAACAAAGTTTGGAGAGAAAGAGATGAGTGAAAGAGATGAATGATTTAGAGAATGCTAAAGAAAACTTGTAAATTGGTGAATGATAGATGTAGATGATGAATGAAAACGGAGTTTTTAATACGATATTTATAGAGAAAATCAGCCAAAAAGATAAAATAAACAAAACAGAGTCTGACACACAAAAAAAGGGCTGGCGCCACCCTTGGCTAACTAGCGCCAGGCACCAACACTAGCGCCAGGCGCCAATGGCTAGCGCCAGGTGCCAGGCCTGGTTCTAGGCGCCAAGGCCTGGGGTTAGGCGCCAAGCCTGATTTTAACGCGTTTTCGAAAATCAGATAAATTTTCCGTACTGGAGGATAAAATCATATAATTTCCTCAAAAATGCTATTTGATTTTAATTAAAACTCTGAAAAGTCAAAAGTCAATTTATCAATGCTAATTGAATTAGGAATGAAAAGAACTTTCTAGAAGATTCTAGAAGACTAAAACTATTCCTAATTGCACTAGGAATGATAAATCACATTAGACCCTCCCCTAGATCATTGGGCCGCATATAAGGCTCAAACCGGGCCCAGTTTAGTAAATTGGCCATAATTTCCTCAATATTCATCGGCATTGGGCTTATAATATATCGTTGGAAAGCTCTTGTCAAGCCCCATCCAACTACACTATTATTGGACCCATATCATGGACCAACCAAACTGGATTGACTGTTTTCTTAAAATAAGTTTTCAAAAACAGAGAGAAGAGAAAAGAATTAAAACTTTCTGCAACACTAGACTTTCCACACTTTCACTTCATTCGATTATGATTCGATGCGAAAGGTACTCATCACTGGGTTTGGTTTTGGGGAGACACAAATGGGTGTCTACACTACTCTTTCGGTCCCGGATCCTATTGATTAGGTAGAAGACGAGGAGAACCTCCACGGACTGTATAATTTTTTGATACCTTCGGAGTACCTCTTCATCTGTGTCCTTCACCATCATAGATGTACCTGTATTTGTATTCATTTTGGCTTTGTAGGACTTTTCTCATTTAACTCATCACTCGTGTTTAGACATTTTGTATGTATATCTATGATTACTATGTCTATTTTTAGCTTTGCATTTTTTTATTTTTCATTTTATGTGAGTGTGTGAAAATTATGACTAATTTTTGCACCAAAAATTTCCTTCATTTTTATCATCAATGGAGGGTATCCGACTTTCTTCCCCCAAAAAAAAAATGAAAACTAAAAGACGAGTTTAACTAAAATGAGATTAAATTTAATTATTTTCAAGATAATCAAATACGGAACAAGTGTATGAAACAAAGTTGGATATGAGAAGATAAGGCCTTGAAAATGGTGAAAACCGTAAAATCGTAGTACAAAACCGAGTCAAAGTAAAAAAAACTTGGTTAGCGTAGCGTGCTAGGATGGTGTGACATATGCCTGGCCGTCGCGATGCGACAAGCATCACGCGGTGCGTGATTCTTGTCGCATGGCGTTGGTGATGTTTTTTTGAATCCTAACAGGATTCATTTTGTGCTAGTTTTTTTGCATAAATAGCCCCCAAATCCGTCGATTCTATATTCATCGAACGTATTAAAAATAATTCTAGCTTTTATTTCTCATCAAGTAATCATGTCTAAGAGTTTTAGCGATTTCACTCGTGAGTGGTGTTGGTCTCTGACATATAAGGAAAGAAAAGAGCTTGACTTCTTTCACTTGGGGGTATATATGGTATAAAGGGGGTAGATCTTGATATAGACTTTATTCATACCGCCTTGGAGTATTGGGATTCAGATACTCATTGCTTTAGACTTGGTTATGATGAAATTTGTCCTTTACCGGAAGAATTTGGTGTCATTCTAGGCTTCCCTTCCTTAAATCTTGCGGTAATTCCTAAAGTAAGTGAGTATTATTACAAAGGTTTTGAGCATTTCCTTAACCTTAGGGATAAGGACATGAAAGATATAGTGCACGGGAATGTAGTTATTCTGAAGAAATTTGCACGTTTCTATTTTAACATATCACGCTCCAAGTCTTTTCATATTTATAGGATGAGAGCTTTCCTTTTTTGCATGTTAAATCAATATCTCCTCTATAGTGGTAATATTCATGAGGGCCAAGCAATTTTAGCATCTGTCATGGAGCATATTGAATCAGGTAGAAATCCATTGCCTTTGATTGTTGGAGAAACCATGCTTGGTTTAGATGAATTAAAAAGGTATCCGAAAGCACCTCTTTGAGGTTCTCTAATTTTATAACAGGTAGAAAAATAATGCTTTTAATTACAGAAATAAAAAAATATTTAATTTTGTATAGTAATAATAATTATTTGCATTTAAATGTTTGCAGATGTGCCTAATGGGGAGGCTTGAATTAATTAGCCATCCTGACAATGCTGATAACTATAAATCAAATTGCTTTGTAAGACGGAAGAAACACTTTCCCATAAAGATAGGTTGCCTGGAGAGGAGTAGAATCTTCGAAACTTGCGACTTTTCCATCAAGTGGGTCATTCCTTGGTGGAAGATTGAGAAGATGGTTGGTGTCGACATTAAACCTTTTTGCCGTCTTCCTAGCTTGTCAAAGCTGACTTTTTATTACCCCTCTAGGTAAGAAAACAATACGGTCTTGCTCAAACTGTTCCCTCTGGTGATCTTCGTCGTCCTTATGAATTTCCCGTTTAACATGATGTAAAGAGATTTGATGATGGTGTGCTCGACCTTTATGGGAAGTTGTTACCCAAAATGTCTCACTTTCTTTGTCTAGGGATGTGAAGCAATGACTACTTGGTAGATCTCAAAAGGAAAAGAAAAAAGCTCGGAAGCTGAATAAGACCAACGTGAAAGACCGCTTAGGGATAAGAAAATTCCTCCTACGGAGCGTTTGGATGAAAGAGTTGAATTCAAGACTCCTGTTATGGCTAAGAAGAAAAGTTCTACTAAGGGTAAAGAGAAAAGAAAATCTTACTCTACAAAAACGAAAGTATGGGTTGAAAATAAGCACGGTGTAATGGTTATTGGAGATACCATCAACACCAAAATCGAATGTAGATCTTCTAAAGGATGCTTATTACTAGCAAAAGTGATGGATGATGAAGAAGAGGTGGACAAGAATTGGAAAAGGGTTATAAAAGAGAAGACAGATTAGATAATTGCGTTACTTTCAAGTTATTAGATAGTTTCAAGTTTAAGTCAAATTTATTTTTAAGCTTTATTTAAAATTCCATCAATAATGTAATAGTTACTTTATTTTATTAATGCAATTTTCATCTTTTTAAAATTAAACTAACTTTACATTTATATTAAAGCGATGAAAACGTCAAGAATTATTCGAGTACAGAAGTTGAAAATTTTCGAAAAACACCGAAATTTGCCCAGATTGATGCGAAACTTCTGGCGCTGCGAATTTGAACTTATTGCCGCACGATGTGCTTGTCGCGATGAGCTACTTCCTGTTTTTGTGCAACAACTGCGGCGTGTCGCGCTGGACTTAATTCTTGTGCGCACACTGTTCTGTTGTTGGAAAATTGATTTTTGTGAAGATTAAAATGGCCGCACCCTGTAAGGGGTTGCCTACATATCCTTTCCTAAGGAATCAGGCCAAACGTAGCTTTCTTAAGTATTCTACTTAAGTAATTATGGGTAGTACTTCTTAAATTGGACAAGATTTGTCATATTTGAGAATTCATTGCCATCCATATAAGTTAGTTTTGCGGCACCTCCCTATAGGATAATTTTGATGATGTATGGTCCGGACCAATTAGGTCTAAATTTGCCTCTTGGGTCTAGAACATTTTTCCTTAATACTTTTAACACCAAGTCTCCTATTTTGATGTTTCTTTTCTTGACCTTCTTGTTAAAATGTCAAGCGATACGAGTTTGGTAGCACTGAGTATGATGTAGAGCTTTTAGTCGATTTTCATGAAGTAGAATTAGCTCCTCATAACTCACTTTATTCCATTAGACTTCATCGAGTTTGCTTTCCAACGCAATGCGTTGGTGACAAGAGGAAAATTTAGGTCGTTTTCTACCCTTTCCTATAGCCAAACTAAATTTGTAAACACTCAACCAACCTAAGACGAGTATATGGTAAGTGCAAGCTATAACCTATGTCAAGCTACTTCAAATAATGTAAATGGTTATGGTTGGTAACTAAGGTATCAAGAAACTAGATAAATCGAGTAATTCAATATGCTAAACACTAGGGATATAGGTTTCACATGCAAGCTCGATGATTATGCTAATTGATAGATCACTCAACCGATTCAAACATTACAAGGGACAAACAATAGTTGCAGTAAAAGGAATCCAAAAGCTATCTTCTATAAGCCAAGCTAGGGTTCACTATGAATGGCTAACAAGGAAAATCACAATCAAATTCAATCAATTAAAGCAATTCTCAAATAAAGGGTTCATGTCATTGAAATTTGCAATGCAATCTAGATTAATCTTATAGGTTAATCACTCCTAGTCTTATTAATCACGTTCACAACTATGTCAACCAATTTAATTGCAAAAATTCAATCAATCAATGATCATCAACTAGCAAAAATCATCAATCAAGCATGCTTCCCCTTCTCCCTAGCAACTAATCTACTCACTAATCATGGTAAAATTGAAAAACAAAACAAATTCAATCACAAACATATTCATTTCAAGTTTAATCAAGAAGGAATTCAATCATTCAACAATTTCTCAAACCTAAACCAAAATTCAAATAAAACATTAAAGCATTAAAGCAAATTGCAATAAAAGTAAATTCAAAGGAAAGAAATCTCACAAACTTTCATTGATATGAAGAAGAAATCCAAACTTGATTGAAGCAATGTTGTAATACAAATCAAAATCCAAGAATTTCTATCTCTACTTTCTCTCTAACTTCTCTCTATCTAAAAACTAAGCAAATGAAAATTATCTAAAAGTTAGCTTTGAAAAGGAATTACAAGAGTATTTATAGACAAAGAAGAAAATTTAATCGGCCGCACCCTCTCCAAGAATATCCCGCGGGCGCAGAAAAATGGGTACGGAACCCATAACTAACTCCGCGGGCAATCTTGGCAACCCCCGCGCCCGCGGGTATTGTAGCCTGCGCCCGCGGCTAATACCCCCGCGCCCGCGGCTAAAGGCGCGACAAATGCCCTGCTCCCATGTGTAATTTGGGGCCCGCGGTCTCTCCAATAGAAGCAGTCTCTCTAAATCATCTGCGCGCGGCCAGGGCACGAAGAGTTCCATCCAAAAATCTTTATTTTTTTGCACTTTTACCGCGCCCGCAGCCTTCAAGACCCGCGCCCGCGGCCTTTGGAAAAGGCTTTGTGCCCTCTCCAAGCCCTCTCCAAGGAGCTTGCTTCTTCTTTGCTTAGTCCTTTTGGCTCTTCTTGATCCCTTCGCAAAGCCAACTCCTTAAGCACCTACAATAGTAAACAAAATGAGAAAATAAAAGAGAAAAAAAGTCAAATAAAAGGAAAACACGAAGAAAACCACATAAAGGAGAGCAAAACACGAAGAAAGAAGTAAATAGAGAAACTAAAGGAGAAAAGACCAAAATAATAAAAGAAAACTACGAAAATAGGGTGAAAACATCCTAAAAGACTACCCTATGAGTGCCATAAATGACACTCATCAAATTCCCCCAAGCTAGAATTTTGCTCATCCCGAGCAAAACAAAAGCTAAAAAGGAATGAGAAGGGCTTATTTAGAAAAGAAAAGGAAAAAGAGAGAAAAAGAATATACACTAAGACTCACTAACGTAGGAATCACGGTTGTTTTTAGCTACATTAAGCCCTTCAAACCCCAAAGTTGCCTATGAGAACGAGTGGGGTCTCGTAAAGGTTTCCTAAGAGCTTGACCTATAAATCTTTTATTAAAAGGAGGCAAATCATAAGAAAAGAAAAGGGAAACTTTAAAACCTTGAAAAGAAAAGAAGTGCTTATTGTAAGGAGGGTGTTCCCATCGTAGGGGATCTTCTCCTTAGATGCCCATGGCCCTTTAGAAGCCTAGGACTTTACACTTGTTAGAGTGTATTAGGATTTGAATTGCTGACTGTTTGGGGGACCTTGAATTAGAATTGATTCTATCATCACGTTTTTTTTTATAGAAAACAAGTAGGGAGTTGCCAATGAAATTTAGGAAAACTCATAAACCTCTTCATGCCTTTCTTCCATGTGGAGTTCATGGATTAATTAGCACGAATCGTGAGTTTATCCATGCCCAAATTGGTCTACATAAACCAGAAGTGAGTTACAGAGCGAGGGTACTAAAATAATGTTCCCTTTAGGGGGGAATCTCCATCCTAGCCCTAGTGCGGCCTCTACTAGCTCTTCCTTTTTTACAATTTCATCACCAAAAAATATATGCAACGCGATACCTAAAACTAAGTTAGTTGATTTTATTTACACACGTTTATTCACGTATGAATTACATTGCAACGTCGTTATTCTTTATTTAATCAATTTCGTGAAAAGAACAAGAAAATAAACAATATTTGCCTTGATTTAAGTGATCAACCAACAACTAATTATCCAATTTTAATCTTTATTTAACGCAAGATACTATGTGGAATTGATTAATTAGTCCTTTTAAGGTGATCAAGAAACACTAATTAATTAATTAAAGTTCTTTTAAACAAGAAAATAAATATGATTATCTAATAAATGCTCGGGAATTTACAACTTCCCTTTGCTAGATCTCCGTTTAGAAGACTTATGGACTCCTTCTTGTTCGGGAACCTCCACCATAGTAACAAAATATCAAGGGGTGAGTGTTTAGGACAAGAGGGGTTAGGTAGCACAAGTTCACAAGTATTCAGCTAGAATTTTCGGTTATTTTCTTTGTGCTTAAGCCTTGGATTAAGCCTCTATTTATATAGGAATGGGTAGGATTAGGGTTTTAAGCATTTTGTCGCAGCAAGTGTCATGCGCCACTGGATGAGTTGCGCGAGGCATCCCAGCGCAAGTAGTTTAGTTGCGTTGCTATGGGCTGTGCAACTAGATGTCTTGCGCGCGGCCTTATGGTAAGATTCGATTTTTTATTTTCGTAAAATTCTGAATCTTCCGCGAGCGCATCTCTAGAGGTTGCGCTGAGTGTTGCGCTCAACTGAATTAGTTGCGCGCGCCTGCCCAACGCGACTGATTGAGATGCGCGCGGCTTTTTCTGCGGCAGCATGAAAATTTAACCTAGGCGCTCCTAAATTCGTCATTATTGGGTTTTAAGCACGGGCTTAAGCCTAATTATGATCGGATTTAGTTATTTGGACCTTGCATAGCTTTGTTCTTTAGTTTGGGCTAGTCTTTTGTGTTTTGTGGCTTAACCAGTTATCCATAAGCATTCTCCACTTCAATTTAACACGAAGATGGATTTATTTATCCTCATTGCACTTCTTGTCGGGACAGGAGGCCAAAAGTAGATGTCTACAGTTAGCCCCCACTTTGATTGAGTCTAGAATAGACGATGATCAAAATAGTCAAGGAAATTAATCCGAGACTCATTCTGCAAAGTTCTCTAAAGATAGAGAATCTTTCAGAAATGTTAAGGATGTGGAAACAATCCTTGGTTCTCTAAGTGTTTGAAACAAGTAGCTATTAAGGCTAGAAATTTTTTTTCCTAGTCTTAACGCACTAAAGAATCTAGATTGATCCTTTGCAAATGTAGTACACTTTTACAAGTAAAGGTGTTATGGGTGAAGTCAAGTCATGAGAGGAGATTAGTTTTAAAAAAGAATAAAGGGGATGATTTCCTCTTTATCGTGTCATAGTTGGTCTAAAGTCCCTCGATATGTCATTGAAACTTTAGCCCGACTTTAACAAAGTAAAAAGACAAAAAGGCATTTTTGGCATTCGAGCCTAAACGGTCCGGTATTCGAGCCGGATGTCCACAAAGAAATACATGTCTCAAGACTGGAGGCACATATCCAAATCTAGTGAGAGGGAAGAAAGTCAACAAATCTCTCAGCAGTTTTGTCCACAAGATGAGTACACGTGTCTCAGGACTGGGGGCACGTGACTACATAGGCGCGACATCGTCTCGTCGCTTCTTTATACAGAGGGTGGATGGAAACCCTAATAGTCCGGTAAGCTAGTAAGCTCACTAACTATTGTATTTGCTTCCAATCAAGAAGTGTCAGTTCCTGATGGTTCGGCGCGTTTGTCGACTCGTGAGATAATGCCTAAAGTAATCCTCTACCTTTTAGTTCTGAGAGGTAGATCTCGCAAAGCTAGGGCCAAGTGAAATTTAACACAACACTTATGTTGTACGATAAGCCTTTTGCATTTTTACACTGCATGACAAAGTCTTCCTTTTTGTTTCGGGTGTGAAAAAAGAAGAAAAGCCAGACATTTATAACGTCAGTACAGTAAAATGACAAACCTGTCTATGGGTGCTTTTACGCAAAGAACCACCATGGAACATCTTAAGACACTCTTACGAAAAATGTTCAAAAAGTATGCTTAGGGAAGGCACAAAGCACGGTGTGCATGCAAGAATAATGCAAAAAACTAAAAAAGAAGAAAACAAACTACAAAATGCAAAGCAATTTAAAATATTTTGATAATTTGCGCGCCATTATGTGTAATAACGAGCAAAAACCGTTAGAAAACGATCAAACGGATCAAAATCTAGATACTGGTCTGTCACGCACAACTGATTCAGTTATGTGAGACACTTAATTTAGCAAAAAGAAAATCGCAGAGCGCGATTCTTCATTTCGCTCTTCCTTCATGATTTTCGCCTCTTTCTCTCTCTAAAGAACATGGATTTTCTTATTTTTCGAAGCTAAAGGAAGTAGATCCCGTCCCTTATTCATATTTTCCATGATCCAATGTAAGTCTTTTGTTAAATTTCGGATGATTTTGGCTTAATTGGGACGATTTTCGAATTGTTAAACCCCAAATTTTGAATTTGGGAGTTTTTGATTTGGTCCATTATTCTTGAAATTGTTTGTTCTATGTTGTTATGCTATGTTTAAGGAATGTTTTGCAACAAATTTCATGAAAAATGGTTGAGTATTAAACCTTGTATGAGCATTTCTTTGTTTAAGTTCGTTTTTGCCTTTTTTTTTCTTCGAATTTTACTCGAATGTGTTACTTTTTCTTGCTCATGTTGGTTATATTTGTTGATAATGAAGTAGGTTGTAGTATTGGAACTAGTATTACTTTCATAATTCATATTTTGCAATTTTTTGAAATTGAAAATGGCGCGAAGCATACTCTTAGCTCGTTTTGCCATGTTTAAACTTCAAAATTGTTTAGTAGATGATAATTATATTAGTATTACTATTATTCGTCTAAGAATAGTTGATTCTATGAGATTTTGAGATATAATCCCTTGAATGCTTAGTTGAAACTGGTATAGCTAGGATGGCTTTTATGGGTGTTAGAAGCCCCCATTTACTGAGTTTAACTGTAGGTTTTGTAGCCCCCAAGTATGGGTAGCATTCGATTTTTGTGTTTTACCTTATCGGCAGCCGTTATGCTGCCAAAATGGGTCTAGAAAATGTATATTAGCTTAGTTTAGAAAGGAAAATAAACTAATAAAGAAACTTTGTCCATCATAGCATGGAGTCGCCTCCGTTTGTCGATGCTGAGGAGGCTCTAGGAGGTCCCGATGAGACGGTCCACCCTCGAAAGAGGGTGACCTGTCCTTGTGAGGAGGTTCGGGAGCGACGCGTCGCAGCCGATCGACGTCACTAGGAGGATGTGGTTTGGGAGGCTCCTTCCAACTAGGACCCTACGGTCCTTAAGTGGGACCCTGACCATCATGTCTCGACAGAGGGTGGCACGGCATTGTGAGTTCCTTGCACCTTTGATTTTCTTTCTTTTTCCCTTTTTTCTCCTTTTCAAACCATAACCATTTTTTTATTATTATTCTCTTTAGAGTGAGCTTAGCATGCGTCTATACGGCTCTGGTGACCTGCGGGCTCGTTTTGAGAGTTTACCCGATGTGGTTAAGGGGATTGTGGAGCTTTCGGGGATCAGCTCCCAGCTGGCGGCTCTTCGGGGTTAATCGAGTCAGCCTGTGTCGTCAGCTTTCCTCTGCGGATTGTTGGAGTTTTGGTGGATTCCACCAACACTTTTCACTTTCCGTGGGGAGAGATGACGGTTACCCCTTACGACTTCTCTATGATTACGGGTTTTCCTTTTGGAGGCAAGCCTGTAGCCATAGATGTCGTTAAGGGGTCAGACGAGAGAATGAGTGACCTTGTAGGGGACCGTCTCGCGGCGACCCTTCACATGTACGCGCAGTCTTGTCCGTACTCGGTTCTTGCCGATGAGTTATCGGCTGATGAGGTTGATCGACATTGTACACCTGAGCAGCTGGCTATGATATACATTTCTCACGTTCTCTCCGTCATTATCTTGAGTGATTGAGGAGAGCGTTTTGCTATCGGGTTACTTGTTTGCCTCAGTGATTTGGGGCAAGTTAGTAACCTGAGTTGGGAGGAGGTGTCGTATGCCCATATGCTTACAGCTATGGGCAAGGCGACTCGGGTGATGGATCCCGTGGCAGCTACTGAGGTGCCTCGGATCTCCCTTACGTGGCATGGTCGTATCCTTGAGGTACGTTGTAGACACCCATTTGTGTCTCCCCAAAACCAAACCCGGTGATGAGTGCCTTTCACGTCGAATCATAATCGAATGAAACAAAGTGTGGAAAGGTCTAGTGTTGCGGAAAGTTTTATTTCTTTTCTCTTCTCCCTGTTTTTGAAAACTTTATTTTAAGAAAACAGCCAATCCAGTTTGGTTGGTCCATGATATGGGTCCAATAGTTGTGTAGTTGGATGGGGCTTGCAAAGACCTTTCCAACGATATATTATAAGCCCAATTCCGATGAATATTGAGGAAGTTATGGCCAATTTACTAAACTGGGCCCGGTTTGAGCTTTATGTACGGCCCAATGATCTAGGGGAGGGCCTAATATAATTTATAATTCCTAATGCAATTAGGAATGGTTTTAGTCTTCTAGAACATTCTATAAGGTTCTTTTCATTCCTAATTCAATTAGGACTTTTCAGAGTTTTAATCAAGATCAAATAGCATTTTTGATGGAATTATATTATTTTATCTTCCAGTACGGGAAATTTATCAGATTTTCGAAAACGCGTTGAAAAACAGTTTGGCGTCCAACCCCAAGCCTTGGCGCCTGGAACCAAGATTGGCGCCAGGCGCCAGGCGCTAGCCACTAGTGCTGGCGCCTACTAGCCAGGGCTGGCGCCAATGTTGTTTTACGATTTTCAGACTCTGTTTTGTGAAATTATCTTTTTTGGATGATTTTCTCTATAAATATCGTATCAAAAAACTCCGTTTTCATTTACCAACTCTCATCAATCCTCATCAACTCTCTTCATTCACAAAATTACCAACTCTCATCAAGATTTTCTTGATTATTCTCTCTCTTTTCTAAACTTTGTTTTCACATACAAAATTCCGCATTCGCAAGATCTAGAAACACCTAGCCATATTCGAAGTTGCCTTCGCCCTAGACGTGAAAGGTTTTAATTTCTGAGGGTTTGGTCCCAAATCTCTCTTTCAATTATTTAATTTAATTGTTTTGTTTTATTATTTTCCTTGAAGTTACTAACGTGTGTATTTTGTTATTAGAAAGAGGTACGAGGCATCAAAGTAATACTTTATTGATTTTATTGATTTATGATGTAGATATCATGTTTATATTGTTATTATGATATTCCTAGTATCATGTCTAGGGTAATTTTAATATTAAATATGATTGCTATGATGCCTTTTATTCTCTTCCTAATATTTATTCATGTTAGTATCATGTTAGGGATAAAGATTTGATTTTTATTGCTTAGTGACATGCTAGGGTTTGTTATTAATCTGATTAGTATCATGCCTAGGATCTTACTTTTATTATGCTTTAACATGAATATTGTTATAATTATGATTATTATGATTATTATTAATTATGATTGCTATGATTATGATATTCGTTATTGTTCATGATTATTTTAGTTATAATTATTATTGATTATTATTATTGTTGCTTGATATTTATATGTATTGCTTGATCACACCTTTTATGCATATTTAAGGGAATTTGTACTTGTAATCGCGCTTAATAAGATAATTAATAATCTTTTTAGGGTAATTGTGATTATAATTCAAGTGATCGCCAATAATAGTTTATTTGTGCATTAAATTCAACCAACATAGATTAAACAGGTTTAGGGTTAATCCTATTGATTGTATGTTAGTCAGGAAGCGCACATGAATACGAGCAGAATAAAGTAGAGGCCTATTATTAGGGCAGGTTCAATCTCTTTTAGGTTGGATTTGTACTATCATCCCCGAACCCTTATTTGGTTCATGACCTTATGGAGTTGACGATCTCTTGGATCGTTAAGGGGTGTAACCTTCACCTCGTGAACGGTTTACAAGTTCCTTAAAAACTTGTTGGCGACTCTTTTGCTCTATCTTCTTCCCTTTTGGACGCCACCGTACTTTAGTGTATGATCACAGTGGGGTTCAAGCTAGTGGGATTTTAAAGGCTTGAAATTATTCCCTACAGTTTTTGGCGACTCCACCGGATGATTTTATTGAGCACAGAAAGCTGCTGAGGCATGTGGGAAGTAGCGTCAGGGGCCAGAGCTTGGCGCCAACATTTTAGTCGTAGCGCCAGACGCCAGTATTGGCGCCAGACGCTACAGCTAAAAGCTGGCGCCAGTCTCTGTTTGCTGGCGCTAATTTCCCCCAATACCGAGCCAGAAATATGTGTTCTAATTTCGACTGGTTTTTCGTATTGTTTGCTCGATCCTGCTTCCTGATTGAATTTTTTCTCACTTTTCTGAAACCCATATGTGTTCTACATATGGACATAACCCTATGGGAATTCATGCTCTATCTACCCGATTGAACGCTCCTGGCAACAAAGGGTACATCTGAGATGTTGAATTCACCAAACCATGGAAGTGAGTTTTTTCTAAAACTCGCGGTGTCCCATCCACACGCGCTAACCCTTCACGGTTAGGCTTCTGCGCGGTGCATCCGGACAATTAACCATGGACCCTATTTGACTAAACTATATCCCGAACTTTAGAGAACTAGAGCCATGGTTAGGTTACGAACTCATTGCATCATATTGTGCCTACTTAACTAATTGTGCATTATTTGTTGTGCATATATATTCTATGTTTCTCCTAACCGTTTGTTGATTTGTGTTGAGACTAAAATTAATGACTTAAAGAACTTTGCCTAATTAATTAATGAATTAATTAGTTTGAGTCAATAAAGTTTTTTTTAATCGGAATTGACCTAGCACGACTTTAGGCATACCCCAGTTGACTAATAATACCGAAAACAGTCCCAGACCGAAGCTCCAATATTGGCGCCAAAGTCTGAGCTGTAGCGCCACTGTATAGTGTGTAGCGCCAGACATTAACTAAATTGTATGGCGCCAATCACCATATTGTGACGCCAGTCCTGTCGCTTGGCCGACAGTTCGGATTATTTGTCGAGTCATCACCTAATGTCTAATTAGTCAGTTTTCTGTTTAATTCGGTTAATTTTGCCGACTATAATGCTTAATTAAATTAATGTTCGAGTTTAGGCACTAAGTCCCATGGTCTTACACAAGAGTCCAAACATGTCACTTACACTCAACACACACACCAATACACATGTTTTGACCATGATTAAGAGAGTCTTGTGTGCGCGCCCTTTTTCGTCATTTTTTTTTTTATTTTTAGGGGGGTAAGTCGGATATTAATCCTCCAATAAATAATAATACTTAGTTCCCTAAAAATATGTACATTATTGTTGCCAAAAATATGCATATACTTTTTTTTAAAAAAAAAAAAAAATAAAAAACCATAAAGTCAAGTTGATTCGAGTCAAGTAATTAAAACGCAAATTGGCTTAATTTACAGCGCGTGGTCAAGAAAGGAAGGACGATTAATCAAAGATAACCTCTTCGTACAAGTCCAAATTTTCGACAAACCTATAGCCCGCAAGAGAAAAGCAAGAGTTATAATGGCAACTCAAGAAGAAGTCAATGATCTCAAGAACCAACTGGCTACTGTAACTGAGACACTGAAGCTTCTTGCACTTAAGATCGATGATCCCGTGAAGCAACAACAAATGGACCTCATGCAAGAGAGCCTAAGCAGGTTGTCCAGCGACTACAAGTTTCAAGAACTCACATCCCAAGGGGTCTCGGTGGATAAAGATCTTCTTCCGCAGAAGTTCAGTGCCAACGACATCCCAAAATTTAGGGCAATCGACAACTCTTATTTCCACTTAAGAGCATTTGAAACAATAATGAGTATCAAGGGTATCGATAAGAAAGTCTTCCCTTCTCTGTTCTCACTATCTCTCGAGACCGTTTGCCAACAATGGTTCTTTTCTCTTGAAAAAGAAAAGATCTCTGCCTGGGAATCCATAGCAAACACTTTCGTTGATAGGTACAAGTGCAACATTCAAGTCGAAACTGACCATAGAGAACTTGAAATCCTCAAACAGAAGGAGAATGAAGGCTTCACTGCTTTCTTTAACAAGTGGAGAGAAACCTCAGCTAAAATGATCGAGGTACCAAGTGAAAAAGAGTCCGTGAGACTGTTCATTAAAAACCTCCAAGAAAAATATTCAAAACATCTTAAATATCAAAATAACCTTCATACCTTTAAGGCTGTTTATGATATTGGGATTAATATTGAAGATGACTTGGCTAAATCTAAAGCTGCCAACAATAGCTCCAACAGTGGCTGGAAAGGAAAGAAGAACGACAATCCTTCTTCTTCCAAAACCGCCCACTCAAATAATGTTAGCACCTTTAATCTAGGAGAAGTCCTCGCTATGAACAACCAAGGACAAAAGAAACCGTTTAGGAGAAACTTCACTCCTATTGGCATGAGTTATGACACCGCATTTGATCGATTAAATGCAAAAGGTCTTATAACTCCCATTGGACCATTTGGGGATCCACCAGTTAAGAAGAGGTCGCCTAACTGGAACCCAAACGCACATTGCAAATATCACCAAGGTAGGGGCCATTCTACTGAAAGCTGTTGGAAGCTTAAGGAAGCTATCCAAGACCTAATTGACAGTAACAAGCTGCCTTTGCCCCCTGCCAGTAAGAAGCCGAGTATTGACAATGCACCTCTAGCTCATACTTTGGGTATCTCCGATGAAGAAGGCGAAGTTGACCCCTCATCTCTCATTAAGCCTGTCAAAGCGACCAATGTCGAAGAAGGAGAAGAAGAGATATTTTTCGATGTCGGAGATAACCTTCCAAAACCAGCAAACAAGGAAGATATACAATTGCTCACACTGTTTATGAGGGAGACATCGCAACTATTACGTGAAACTCTCAAAGTTGTGAACGAACTTCACAAGAAATATGATGAACTTCCATGTCCAAAGGATAAACCTAAAAGAGAATTCACACCCATAGGAATGACCTACGATGCTACTTTTGATCGCCTCTATGATCAAGGACTAATCAAACCTATTGGTCCAACAGAGGATCCAACACCAGAAAAGCGATCCCCAAGATGGGATCCCAAATCCTACTGCAAGTACCATCAAGGAAACGGTCATACCACAAATGAATGCTACAGATTTCAAAACCTCATTCAAGATCTTGTGGAAGCTAATAAGATCTCTTTACCTCTAGCTAGAAAGGGAACGACTTATGAGGCAAAGTATTTTCCCTTACAAGTCACCGAAAAACCCAAGAGGAGCAATAGGGTTTACACTCCAATTGGGATCCCATATGCACAAATGTTCGAAATGCTCTTCGAGAGTGGCAAGGTCAAACCTCTCGAACCGAGACCATTTGAATCATTAAAAAGGACAGATAGATATTACTGTCAGTACCATCAGTCAGGGGGGCACACCATAGAAAACTGCTTCAAATTCAAGGATTTGGTGCAGAAAATGATTGATGTAAAGGAGTTAATCCAAGTTCAACAAGAAGAGGACATTACTGTTAATGGAGTATGTGACAGTGATGAAGAAGATGTCTACCTAAAGGACATAGTAGGGCCTTCACCTTCTGTATAATACACCACAGACGACATTTGGGCTGAGGAGGATTCATCAATAGACGTCCTCACAAGATCCGGGAGAATGCAACCTCCCGTTTCAACACAACCTATGCCTAATGTATAACAAGTTCCCATACCTATCATCAAAGACAATGACATCGTTAAACAGTTTAAGAAGGCAAAAGTTGAGATGAATGTATGGAAGCTCTTGGCAACATCTCGAGAACATAGTTGGCTGTAATGAATGCCTTGGATAAAATCGGGATAGATTCTGACACCACTCCTGAGGGACTAGCTAACTTCCTCACAAGTGACCTCCCTAGTCCGATTAATCTAATCACCTTCTCTGATAAAGATCTACCCCTAGAAGGTGACAAACACTACAAGGCGTTAAACCTCACGGTAGTCTGCAAAAGGATGAATGTTCCCATGACTCTTGTAGACAATGGATCGGCTATTAATGTTTGTCCACTTAGGACTGCAAGGATGCTCGGCATAAGGGATGAGGATTTAACTCCGTCCACACAAGGAATAAGAGCTTACGATAATACGCGACGTCAAGCTCTTGGCAAAATAACCCTAAATGTGACGGCAGGAGCAATAGAACATGCTACTACTTTTCAAGTGGTAGACATCAAAGCCTCATTCAATTTGTTGTTAGGACGCCCTTGGCTCCATGATCTAAAGGCCGTCCCTTCATCTCTCCACCAACAAGTAAAAGCCATAGTTGGAGGAATTCCAATCACTATTGACGCTTCGCCAATGAGGATCAAATCAATAGAAAATCCAATTATCAATGTGGAGCACGACGAAGATGACGAAGACCTATGGCGCTTTAACGAAGAAGTCTCCTTAATCCAAGAGGATGAAAGGACATCTCTTTGCCACGACTTTCATTCTAACATGATTATCAATACCATGCTGAAGAAACAAGGACACTTCCCTGGGATGACCTTAGGAAAGAAGAAGGGGATAGCAAAATCGGTGGAGTCACCTGGCCTCCCTAAATTAGATACTTTTGGACTTGGTTTCGAACCGACTCGGAAAGATCTCAAGCGAGCCCAAGACAAGTTGAAAGCACGTAGGGACGCTCGCATTCAAAAGAAAGCAATTCCAATGGATCAGTACCCTCTTACGCCTAATGGTCAGTTTATAAAAGAAGGAGAGGACTATCCATGCCATGAATTTCCCGAGCCATTTGTTGTAAATGGCATACGACAACCAGGATTCGAGATTTTCTTGGATTTCTACTTCACTGACGAAATCCCAACTCCCGTCCATAAGGAGAAAGCAACCCCATGCTTTGACTTTAACGTCATGGGATTACTGTTTGGGCGAGAAAAGAATGAGCCAGCTTATGAGGAAGATAACTCCTCACTCATTCAAACGGTCCTACAAAGCGAAAACTTCGACCCCTCGAAGCTAATTACTCCAGCTGAAGGATCACTGCAAGGGTGGCGCAAGACTATCAAGGTGACTACTCCGAGTGGAAGGAACATATCAATCACGACAGGGCAAGGGCCGATGTTCGAAGAGTCGTCGGAGTCAGAGTCTGAGTTAGAGTCTTTCCCTTTAGAATCCTCTAAGTCTCTAGCAATAATGCCGCCCCTTCCTGTTTCTTCTCCTAGGATAGTTAGTGATCCAGTCCCTGAGGACATATCACTCTTTGATGTAATGATCTCAGAGTACAATAATATTTCTCATTCTCCTTACTTCTCGTGTTCTTCCCTAACCCAAGATGACGAACATTGCTTAGCTACCGATTTAAGTAACTTGCTTAAAGAATTTATCGATGTATTTGCTTGGTCATATGAAGATATGCCAGGCATTGACAGAGAAATAGCTCAACACACTATACCATTAATCCCAGGAATGAAACCTGTAAAACAAAAGTTGCGTCGAATGAAACCCGACGTAGCACTTAAAATAAAAGAAGAAGTTCAAAAACAAATAACTGCAGGTTTCATCAAGGTATCCAAATACCTCGAATGGGTCGCCAACGTTGTCCCAGTTCCAAAGAAAGACGGAAGGGTAAGGATGTGTGTCGACTATCGAGATCTAAATAAGGCAAGTCCAAAGGACGACTTCCCTTTGCCACACACCGATATTCTGGTAGACAACACGGAAAATCACGCGCTTCTCTCATTCATGGACAGATATGCAGGGTACAATCAGATTCTCATGGCAGAAGAAGACACGGAGAAAACAACCTTTATCACACCGTGGGGCATTTACTGTTACACGGTAATGCCATTTGGGTTGAAAAATGCAGGTGCTACTTACCAACGTGCAACAAATGCCTTACCCCATGACATGATGCACAAAGAAGTTGAATTATATGTCGACGACATGATTGTGAAATCAAAGGACCGTCCAGGCTATCAAGTAGCCTTAAGGAAATTTTTCGAAAGGCTAAGAAAATATAATATGAGGTTGAATCCATCAAAATGTGCTTTTGGAGTCACCTCAGGCAAACTCTTGGGATATGTCATAAGCTCTAGAGGAATAGAGATAGATCCAACCAAGATTAAAGCAATCATGTCAATGCCACCGCCCAAGACCGAAAAACAGATTCGATGATTTATTGGCCGGTTGCAATACATAAGTAGGTTCATATCAAAACTGACAACGATATGTGAACCAATCTTCAAGAAGCTCAAGAAGAATATACCAGTAATATGGGATGATGAGTGTCAAAAAGCCTTTGACAGGATCAAAGCCTATCTCGCAAATCCTCCCGTATTAGCGCCAGCACTTCCCGGAATACCTCTTAGGTTATATTTGACAGTTACCAAAGAGACAATGGGAGCCATGCTAGCACAAGAGGTAGAAAACAAAGAGAATGCAATCTATTACTTAAGTAAGAAGATGCTCGAATACGAAACACGCTATACACCACTCGAGAAATTGTGCCTCGCTTTGGTATGGGCCACAACTAAGTTGAGACATTACATGTTGGTGCATACCGTTTTCGTAGTATCCCGATTGGATCCACTCAAATATCTGTTCGAGAAATCAACACTCAATGGACGTATTTCAAGATGGATAGTCAACTTAGCTCAGTTCGATGTGCGGTTTATGCCACAAAAAGCTATTAAAGGATCTGTGGTGTCAGACTTTCTGGCAGACTTTCCAATAGAAGACTCGACACCGATACAGGACAATGAATTTCCAGATGAAGATTTGATGGTCACCGAAGATGATACTTGGACCTTGTATTTCGACGGAGCCTCAAACCAAAAGGGATGTGGTGTCGGAGTGCTACTAGTATCACCTAAAGAAGAACACGTCCCAATCTCAATAAAGCTTGATTTCGACGTTACCAACAACGCTGCTGAATATGAAGCATGTGTGGTAGGCCTTGAAACAGCCCTGGCATTGGGAGTAAAGAAGTTAAGGATATTCGGAGACTCTTCTTTGATTATCAATCAAATATCTAAAAGGTGGAAAGTAAGGAGAGAAAGCCTAGCCCCTTACCAAACTTATCTGGAAACTCTTACCGATCAGTTAGAGAAGGTAGAATACACATATCTACCTAGAGAAGAAAACCAATTTGCTGATGCCTTGGCAAGATTAGCCTCAATGGTTAGGATTCCCACGAATATCGAGCAAATGCCTCTAACTATCGAAAAAAGGCACAAACCAACGTATATACAGGCTATAGAAGACGACGACCCAGTCCAAGACGAAGAAGAAGAACAAGAAAAAGAACCATGGTACACAGACATTCTCAACTATGTCACCAATGGAGAATACCCTCCTCATGCTGACAAAAGAGCAAAACGAGCCTTGAGACTTTTGGCTTCTCAATATGTACTCATAGACAACGAGCTACATAAAAGGGTACCTAAAGGTCGAGCTCTCCTATGTGTAGGAAAGTGGATGTACAAAGAATAATGAGAATGGTCCACGAAGGAATATGTGGAACTCATGTAGATGGCAAAATGTTAGTTCAGAAAATAATGCGAGAAGGGTATTATTGGACTACCATGAATAGGGACTGCCATCAATATGTGAAAAGATGCCCTAAGTGTCAAATTTACGCCAACTTACAACATGTTCCTCCATCTTTGCTCTACACCTACACATCACCATGGCCATTCACTACATGGGGAATTGACATAATCGGCAAAATCACTCCCCTAGGGACAGGAGGCCACAAATTTATTCTAGTAGCAATTGATTACTTTACAAAGTGGGTCGAAGCGCAATCATATGCTAAACTCACTGTAAAACATGTAGCACTCTTTGTCGAGAGAAATATCATTTGTCGATATGGAGTCCCACATGAAATGATAAGTGACAATGGAACTCACTTTCAAGCCGAATGTGAAGAATTGCTACATAAATATGGTATCCAACATCATCATTCGTCCCCTTATAGACCTCAAGCAGACGGAGCAGTTGAGGCAGCCAATAAGAATTTAAAGACTATCATCGAGAAAATGACAGAAAATTATAAGGATTGGCCTGACAAGCTCCACTTTGCACTGTGGGGTTATCGCACGTCAATCCGTACGTCAACAGGAAATACACCATTTTCTTTGGTATATGGAATGGATGCCGTACAACCTGTCGAACTAGAAATACCATGTCTACACATTGCGCTAGAGAGTAAACTTGATGAAGTCGAATGGACTAGGGCACGATATGAAGAATTGATCCTATTCGACGAAAAACGACTAGAAGCTCTACATCACACTCAGTGCTATCAAACTCGTATGGCTAGACATTTTAATAAGAAGGTCAAGACAAGGAATATCAAAGTAGGAGATTTGGTATTAAAAGCATTAAGGAAAAATGTTTTAGATCCAAGGGGAAAGTTTAGACCTAATTGGTCTGGCCCCTACATTGTCAAAACAATCCTGTCAGGTGGTGCAGCAAAATTAACTGATATGGATGGCAATGAATTCTCAAACATGACCAATCTTGACCAACTTAAAAAATACTACCCATAATTACTTGAGTAGGACACTCAAGAGAGCTACGTTCGGCCTGATTCCTTAGGAAAGGATACGTAGGCAACCCTTTACGAGTGCGGCCACTTTATTTTTCGACATCTCCGCGTTCCAGAATCAACTAGAAGTCAACAAAAAGTCGGAAAACTATTGGCATCGCAGAACAGAGTCTGGCGCCAGCCACAAGCCATTAGCGCCAGACGACGGTATTGGCGCCTAGCGCCAGACCTCAATAGCTGGCGCCAAACTGCAGACACTGGCGCCAATTCAGTAATAAAATCTGGGCGAATTTCGGTGTTTTTCGGAAAATTTTCGACTTCCGTACTCGAAAAATTTCTGGAAAATTAAATTTTTTCGATTTTCATTGCTTTAATAAAATACATTTAAAGTAACAATTTAATTGAAAGCTAAAATTGCATTAATAAAATAAAATTACATTGTTAATGGAATTTAAATAAGGCTGAAATAAATTAACTTTAAATAAACAATCTAATAAATCTAAAGCTAAGCAATGTTTTTAATCTTTCTTTTCCTTCTTTGCTCTTTTCCAATTCTTTTCTGTTTCCTCCTCTTCATCCATTACTTTAGCTAGTAGGCATCCTTTAGAGGACCTACATTCATTTTTAGAATAGATTGTTTCCCCTTCAGCTAGCACCCCATGCTTCTTTTCCACCCAAACCTTTTTGTCTGTGGTGTTAGCTTTCCTTTTCCCCTTGTCTTCAGTAGAATTCTTCTTCTTAGGCATTGTAGGTGTTTTGAATTCAATTCTTGCACCTAAGCGTTCTTTGGCCGGTGTCACCCTGTCACCTAGACGATTCTTCACATCGGTCCTACCTTGATCAATTGAAGACTTCTTCAACAACCACTTCTTTACATCATTAGGTAAAGAAGGGGGAACCTTTTGGGTAATCACTTCCCATAAAGGTCTAGTGCCCCAGTAAGTGTCAAATCTATCTACTTCTTGAGATACGGGGTACTCATAGGAAGGACGAAGATCTCCGGAAGGAATATTTTGAAGCAAGCCATATTGTCTTTTTACCCTGCAGGGATAATAATATGTTACACGAGATAAGCTTGGGAGACGGCAGAAAGGTTGCTTCTTAACACCAACCATCCTTTTTATTTTCCACCATGGGATGACCCACTTGATAGTAAAATCACGTGATTCAAAGACTTTTCTCCACCCATGGCGCCCAATTTTAGGGATGCGTTTCTTCCTTCTCACGAAGCAAGTGGGAGTATAATTTTCAATGTCGTCCGGAGGGCTAATTAATCCTAGCCTCTCCATTAGCCACATCTGTAAAAAAATTGCAACGCAAATAAATTATTATTACAATACAAAAATATATTTTTTGATTTCTGTAATTAAAAATATTATTTTTCTACCTGTAATAAAATTGGAGAGCCGTGAAGAGGTGCTTTTGGGTCCCTTTTCAATTCATCTAGGCTAATCATGGTCTCTCCAACTATCAATGGCATTGAATTTCTCCCTGATTCAATTTGTTCTAGTACAGTGGTTATAATTGATTGACCCTCGTTATTTTTACCACTACTAAGACAATATTGATTAAGCATGCAAAATAAGAACGCCCTTCTTCTATATATATGAAAAGATTCAGAAAGCGGTTTATCAAAATAATAGCGTGCGAATTCTTTCAAGTTAACTACATTGCCATCTACTATTTTTGATAAATCCCTTTCCTTCAAATTAAAGAAGCGCTCAAAATCCTTATAGTAATACGCATCTACTCTAGGGATTACTACCAGGTCTATTGCAGGGAAGCCTAAGATAGCACCAAATTCCTCTGGCAAAGGGCTAATTTCATCATACCCTATTCTGAAACAATGTGTATCGGTATTCCAAAATTCTAAAGCGGTATGTATGAAGTCTATGTCTAAATCTACCCCTTTGATGCCATAAATTCCCCCCAAGTGAAATAAATCCAATTCTTTTCTCTCTCTAGCATTAAGAGATCGACACCATTCATGAGAGTATTGGGTGAAGGTTTTAGTGGCTAAAGACATGATTATTATTTTTTCTAAGGAGGAGAATAATTTTTTTCGCTGGAATTATGAGAAGAATCGGCTGAACAGGGGGCTATTTATGTACAAATTGCGAAGAATTTCAATCTGAATGAAATACGGAGTCAGCGTCAATTGGCGTCACATCCCCGACATTGGCGCCAACAATCAGTGCTTGGCGCCACACGCTAAGTGTAGCGCCTGGCGCCACGCGCCATAAGGTGGCGCCAGCTGGCGCCAAGTCAGCAGGGAAGCCGCGCGTGCTTAGTTTGCGTTTTGATATTAAACTTGAGTCGGTTAATGACTTTATGGCCCCATTTTAATTTTTTTTCTAAATATATTTTCTATCCTTTTCCACAATTAATTAAATATAACAATTATTTTTAATTAATTTTTTTTTTTGGATTTTATATTAATTTTCAAAAAACCAGCATTTTTTCCGTTTTATTTTTCCTTTTTATTTTTCTTTTTTGGGGAGAGAGTCGGATAATATCCTCCATCAATAATAAAAATGACGGAATTTTTGCGCAAAAATTGTTATCACACTTCTTTTTGCACACACTAACATACACTAACATAAACCATCAAATAAAGTTACAATAAGATAAAAATACAAAAGTGTCTAAATAATGAGTCAAAGGCAAAACTTCTATAAAAAAGTCAAAATAAAATACATATACAGAAACAAACTACGGCGCCGGAGGACGTAGGCCCATCATGCCATAAAACTGCGCCGTACGAGGAGTCACCTCTCCACCAGCTCCGGCCTCAGCACCAGCTCCAGTTTTCGTAGGAGGAGGAAAACTCAAGACAGGACCGCTCCAGCCAAGATAAACCTGAGGCTGAGACCGCGGAGGCTGCTGCGATGATGAGCCAACCTTGTACATCCCACCACCTCTGAAAGCTGAGGTAGCCTCTCCTACCGGTGCAGCAGGAGCACCCTCAGAAGAAGATCCTGAGCCCTCAGCAACGTCGGCCCAAGCAGCCTCGGAACGACCACCTCTACCTCCTGACGAGGTACGACGACGTCTCGAGCTAGACCTCACCGGATCTCTCCGCCCCTCAGGCCTCGTACGGGTGTGAGAAGCAATCGGCTGACCCTGCAAAAAGAATTAAATCAGAAACAAGGTAAAACTGAAGCCATAATGCAGAAATAATAAGTGAAGAAAAGTTACCTCTCGGACAACATCGTCCTGACGACAGGTAGCCGCGTTCCTCATCCGGACGAGCTGGCTTCGAAAGGCATCTATGCATCGTGCCATAGCCGAAACCACCTCGCGTGAGAACTGTCAGAAAAAATAAGTCAGTGAAAATACATGATAACTTAATATAAAATTCTGAATTGAAACTAGGCCTACCCTGGTCTGGTGGCGAGGAATCGACTGCTCCACGAAGCGCTCGCCCTCGGGAGCCGGAGAAATCATCTCCTCGATTGGCCCGTATATCCCCTGGTAGTGAATGGACATATGGGGCGGCACAAACTCAGTGGGACCATCCTGATAAAACAGAAAGAAATCAGTAAGGTATCACTTGGGGGCTACTTAGCGAAAAATAAAAAGCGAAGAATCTTACCCTCACATCCTCAGCCGGTACAGGGGTTGGAGCTAACAAAGGAAGTAGCTCCTCAGCGTAACACCGCCCAAGGGTCACATAGGACCGCCAGAGGGAACCAGATTCCTCAGCCATGCTCGACAACTGTCTCTCGTCGAACATATGATGTGGTGGAGGGGCAGGAACGACGAAAACATCAGAAGAGTGCTGTCTAGCAACTCTCTCCCCTAAATACACAACCGCTCCGTAGGTCCCTAGAAAATAGCGACGCTCAGCAGAATACTGCGCGGCTAACCCAGGGACTTTCCAACCGCCCCACGGTCGGTATACTACCTCAGGTCCCTATAAAAAGCACCAATCAGGCAAGAATATGTCTAAAACATCACAGAAGAGCAAGATAAGCACTAAAATCATACCGAGATGATCCGACTCCGGACACGTGCAGTAGACATGTCCACATGGTGGCCGCCCCAAGAGGCGCTCACCGGATATCCCCTCGGCGATGGTCTCGCCTGCGCAACGGAAGGAAAGTACTCGTAGAACCAGATCTACAAAAAGTTAAACGCGTGAGTAAATGCTAACTAACATGTAGGGCTAAACTTTATAGGGAATAATGTTTACCTCTACGACCTTCTAGAAAGCAAACAAAGCGACGTTCATCCTAAAGGACCGGTGACGACACGAGTCCCTCAGCGCGCGAACGAAATCTGTGTAGGCCAAGCTGGCCCAGTCATAAGTCCCGATCCGCTGGAGATCACGGACAGTAGGAAGGTAGTAAAGCAATGCCCTACTACCCCTGTCAGGGGAGAATGTCCCTGACAACAACATCAGCACAAAGATGCGCACCCGCTGCTCTCGGGTGGTCGCATCATCATCGAGAGCCGCTGCCAGCGTCGAGCGGCGAATCCCTCTAGCACTGAACTGAGTCGCTCGACCTCAGCTCGGGCCCGAACAGCAATCGGCCCCAACAACTCTTCGACCTCTGAAGAAAAGACGTCGATCCCACCGTCGAATGGCAACGGCGCAGAAGTGAACTCCAGTCCTGTGATGAGACTGAAGTCTGTAGGGGTGACCATCATCTCGCCCCAGGAAAAATGTAAGGTGTTGGTGGTGTCCCAGAAGAACTCCACCAAAGCGCGTACTACGTGGTGACCCCCGCTAGAGGCGACCATAGCCTCGGAGGTCTCGATCAGGGCAACTAGTCCGCAGGACTCCCAATGGAGTCTCGTCTCACGGTCTCTGGCGATGTGCATCCTGTACAAATCGCCTAGACCATCGCAGCCGGAGCCGTGATTGCGTGTACTTCCGGGCTCGGTTCCCCGTCTCACCCTCTCAGAAATGTGGTGGACAGGGGCAAAGAACAAAGTCTGCTCGTCCCACTCTGGGAGCCGACCAAGCGAAGTGGACGGTGTGGTGTCGTCCTCCACGGGCTCATGCTCCCGTCTAGTGTTTCGGGACCGTGAACCTGAGCCTCGTTGTCTAGCCATGCTACATTGTGCAGAATTATCATAAATTAAGGTTCTATAGTATCTAAGTTTCGCCTAGCCGCATGATACTATGTTCGCAAAAACAGAGTACGTAGTACTAAAACAGAGCACAAATTCAAATTGAGCATGACAACATTTTTCAAGCAATCAAACAATTTCTTGCAACCCTATAGTGATTATTGTGACAAATTGAACAAGAATTGCTAGTAAAAACGTCAAGAACAAGCCACATTGTTCTTCACGACCTTAAGAGGTCCAACAATGGCAGATTGCTCATTTCTTCACCAAATTGAGCCAAACAAGTCTCAAATTACTCCCAAGGCAATATACAAACATAAACAAGCAATTTCACGGCATAAAACTTGATAAACAAAGCAAATTGAGCATTATAAATTTCGAATTTTCATGAAATTCGTGAATAAACATGCCAAGAATTCATAAAAACCGGTGTGAGTTTGAGGAAAACTTACATAGATCGGGAATAAAGATGAAAAGAGATTTGATTTGCAACAAATTTGAGCGAATTCGGTTGAGAAACGAGTGAGCAACGATCAATTGAAGCTTTCGGTTTCTTCGAGCAACGTTCGCGACAAACAGAGTCACGAAATGAACTGAAAACGGGAATTTAAAGAGATTCCCGTGCTGGCGCTAGTCCCTAGGCATTGGCGTCACTTTCTGGGCTTGGCGTCTGACGCCAACGCCAGCGCCTGGCGCTAATGCCATTAGTCTGGCGCTGATGGATTTTCAGCGACGCCAAAGCAGCCAGCCACCTGTTGGGGTTGTGCTAGCCTTCTGCAATATATTTTGGGTTCCTTGGTACTCCAGTTAGCCCCTCTAAGCAATTTGACATGATTAAGTAATCGGCTTGATTACGTAGAGTGATCGACCTGATGAAAAGATCGTCTCACTTAGCTTAAAGCGCCTAAGCATTGGCTCATTAGCGAAAGGCACCGACATATAGGTTCAAGAGAAAAGGGCACCGACATACAGGTTCAAAGCAAAAGAGCGCCGACGTACAGGTATAGCAAAGGCAAAGTTCAGGCGAACTTTTAAAGATCGGCAGGCGTGGATCTTCGGTAATTTCCTTTGGAAAATTATCGCATCAAATGAGGATGACTTCAAGAGAGGATATCTTCGGCATCATTCCCTAGCTTGCGGAAAGTTGTCATGAACAACTGAAGGTAATTTCGGGCGAAGTTGTCTTCGATCATAGTTCCTT
The DNA here is from genome assembly GCF_948465745.1 of Chenopodium album. NCBI lineage: Eukaryota > Viridiplantae > Streptophyta > Magnoliopsida > Caryophyllales > Amaranthaceae > Chenopodium > Chenopodium album. The sequence continues at coordinate 56,645,225 of NC_137839.1, forward strand.
AGGCATGGAAGATGATCATAATGCGGATGAGAATTATTTTGAGAGAAATAATTTTCGATGATGTTCCCTTGGACGTGGAATATTATCATTGCGGGGAGGATAGTTTCGGGCGAAGCAATCTTCTAATTTGGAAGCAGTTACAGGCGTAGCGGTTTTCAAGCGGGATGACATTCTCTAGATTGCAGGAGGTCATCAAAACAACAAACAACAATACAACAGCAAATTGATTACTTTCAGAGACGTGTGCTCGACGGTGCAAGATACGTGTTTCTTGAATCTTTTATCTGTTTAACTAAGGCTAGTTTTGCAGGTATCGGCATTACAAGATTGATTTAGGATCGCAGAACGTTCTGAATCATTCTCCGTCCCTATCGTTACTTTGACTTTCGTTTTCGAAACTTACGTTTCTCCAAACTCAGTCAAAGTGGGGATTCTGTAGACACCCATTTATGTCTCCGCAAAACCAAACCCAGTGATGAGTGCCTTTCACGTCGAATCATAATCGAATGAAACGAAGTGTGGAAAGGTCTAATGTTGCGGAAAGTTTTATTTCTTTTCTCTTCTCCCTGTTTTTGAAAACTTTATTTTAAGAAAACAGCCAATCCAGTTTGGTTGGTCCATGATATGGGTCCAATAGTGGTGTAGTTGGATGGGGCTTTGCAAAGACCTTTCCAACGATATATTATAAGCCCAATTCCGATGAATATTGAGGAAGTTATGGCCAATTTACTAAACTGGGCCCGGTTTGAGCTTTATGTACGGCCCAATGATCTAGGGGAGGGCCTAATATAATTTATCATTCCTAATGCAATTAGGAATGGTTTTAGTCTTCTAGAACATTCTAGAAGGTTCTTTTCATTCCTAATTCAATTAGGACTTTTCAGAGTTTTAATCAAGATCAAATAGCATTTTCGATGGAATTATATTATTTTATCTTCCAGTACGAGAAATTTATCAGATTTTCGAAAACGCGTTGAAAAACAGTTTGGCGTCCAACCCCAGGCCTTGGCGCCTGGAACCAGGATTGGCGCCAGGCGCTAGCCACTGGTGCTGGCGCCAACTAGCCAGGGCTGGCGCCAATGTTGTTTTACGATTTTCAGACTCTGTTTTGTTAAATTATCTTTTTTGGATGATTTTCTCTATAAATATCGTATCAAAAAACTCCGTTTTCATTTACCAACTCTCATCAATCCTCATCAACTCTCTTCATTCACAAAATTACCAACTCTCATCAAGATTTTCTTGATTATTCTCTCTCTTTTCTAAACTTTGTTTTCACATACAAAATTCCGCATTCGCAAGATCTAGAAACACCTAGCCATATTCGAAGTTGCCTTCTCCCTAGACGTGAAAGGTTTTAATTTATGAGGGTTTGGTCCCAAATCTCTCTTTCAATTATTTAATTTAATTGTTTTGTTTTATTATTTTCCTTGAAGTTACTAACGTGTGTATTTTGTTATTAGAAAGAGGTACGAGGCATCAAAGTAATACTTTATTGATTTTATTGATTTATGATGTAGATATCATGTTTGTATTGTTATTATGATATTCCTAGTATCATGTCTAGGGTAATTTTAATATTAAATATGATTGCTATGATGCCTTTTATTCTCTTCCTAATATTTATTCATGTTAGTATCATGTTAGGGCTAAAGATTTGATTTTTATTGCTTAGTGACATGCTAGGGTTTGTTATTAATCTGGTTAGTATCATGCCTAGGATCTTACTTTTATTATGCTTTAACATGAATATTGTTATAATTATGATTATTATGATTATTATTAATTATGATTGCTATGATTATGATATTCGTTATTGTTCATGATTATTTTAGTTATAATTATTATTGATTATTATTATTGTTGCTTGATATTTATATTTATTGCTTGATCACACCTTTTATGCATATTTAAGGGAATTTGTACTTGTAATTGCGCTTAATAAGATAATTAATAATCTTGTTAGGGTAATTGTGATTATAATTCAAGTGATCGCCAATAATAGTTTATTTGTGCATTAAATTCAACCAACATAGATTAAACAGGTTTAGGGTTAATCCTATTGATTGTATGTTAGTCAGGAAGCGCACATGAATACGAGCAGAATAAAGTAGAGGCCTATTATTAGGGCAGGTTCAATCTCTTTTAGGTTGGATTTGTACCATCATCCCCGAACCCTTATTTGGTTCATGACCTTATGGAGTTGACGATCTCTTGGATCGTTAAGGGGTGTAACCTTACCTCGTGAACGGTTTACAAGTTCCTTAAAAACTTGTTGGCGACTCTTTTGCTCTATCTTCTTCCCTTTTGGACGCCACCGTACTTTAGTGTATGATCACAGTGGGGTTCAAGCTAGTGGGATTTTAAAGGCTTGAAATTATTCCCTACATACGTACTTTTACTTTTTCTTCAATTACTATTTTTGCTTCTTTTAAGCTTATCATTTTCTGTTTTTCTTTTAGGCTTGGGGATACTCGTATTTGCCCTTCTTATCCCCCAGGGTGCTCGAGGCTGCTTGCTTTCCTATCGGCCACCGACTGGTCGTGATTAGGAAGAAGCAAGCTACTTTAGCCGGCGACTTCAGCCAGAAAATCCTTTCGGCGACTCACGCGTTAGTGAGCATTTTGACAACACATGTGTATCTTTCTTTTTGATTTTATACATATTTTTGATGATTTTTCATGTGATTGTATTTTATATATCGATGTCCGTCCTTGGAGTTTGATCGTCGGAGTCCCTAAGGATGTCCGGTCTAGCATGGTTCGTTGCCGTTTCAGGGCCCTCTATGTGGGACTCCCGGTGCTTCAGAGGATAGACGCTTGGTTTTTGGGTGAGCGTGTTCTTTGGCAGCTTTCATCCGAGGAGCTTTTGGTTCCTGCGGAACCTCCGATTCAGTTGTTACGTTCGGATTTGCTGTCTACCGAGGATCGAGCCCAGGTGATTCTTGATTATCCAGCGGACCAGCTGGTGCTGCTGAATGCATCTTATCCGACATTTATTGCATCTAGGCTGCTCCTTTCCCATCTTTTGTTCCGGTTAGTATTTTAACTTTCTCCTTTTCTTATATCTTTTTATTTGTATATATTTTTTTTGGAACCTTGACCCTTTTATTGGTTTTTAGCAGGTTGAGCTAGGTGGTTGGGTGCCTCCTACAACAGAGATCACGTATACCGATGCTTTCGGATCGGTAATTCGTGAGATCCTTCCAGTAGCGGAGGATGAGGAGGGGATACCGTTTGTTCCTGAGACGGTTGAGTCGGTATGTTCTCTTTGTATATGTACTTATATATTTTTCATATACATTTGTTTGCTAACTGTCCTTGTATTTTGGAACAGGTTCCGCGAGAGACCGTGAACGGCATGGTGAGGACTTTGCGTGCTTTCTGAGCTGCTTATCGAAGAGCCCTTGTGACTTTGTCATGTCGTGATGGTCGCGGTAAGTTTTATTTCTTTTCTTTTAATGAAGTTATTACATTTCATTTATTAATCTTCACACACACACACACACCACACACACACACACACACACACACACACACACATATATATATTAGGAAACAGATGTGTATTTTATATTACTTTTTATTGTAAATATGACACATCTTTTGTATATATATGTCATTATAATTATTATTTTCCATGTATACATATTTTTTTTCAAAATAAATTTTTTCGAGGGAGGGAAAGGTTCCCGACTTACCCCCCTCGAAAAAATAACAAAAAAGAGACAAAGGAAGGAGAATAGGAAAAAGAAAGTAAAAAGGAACGGAGAAAAGAAAACAGTAAAGGAAAATAAAAAGAAAATAAGAAAAATAAGAAAATATCAAGGAAAAGGACACAAGGGTTAATAAAAGGTAAGCGTATGATTTGTTTTAAGACCTCGTGAGATTCCGTCATTATGTAGTCCAAAATACGTAAATAATCCTAACTCACATGCCGCGACAAAGCAGACGCGCACAACTGGATGAGTTGCGCGTGGTTGTCGCGCACATGTTAATTGGTTGTGCGCGGATGACGCGCGCAACTCATGAGTTGTGCGCGTCACCTGCTGGTGAACTTTCCTAAGAGCAAAAATTGCCGAAATTTTGCCCCTCTTGGGTCTATTTAAACGTGGTTTCGTATGGGCTTTTGAGTATCTCGCATTCATTCGTTTAGTAATATCGTAAGAAAATAAAAGGAATTAATCTCTCTAAATTCTCTCTTTTTTTTAATTTTTTTATTTGAACAATGGTGAAAACCTTTGAACAACGTTTGAAGCAATGGGTCACCTCCCTTCAACCGAGGACAAACTAGCTTTCAAAATTTACTACCTAGACCCTCGATTAAGTTACATGCAACTAGTGATTAATTTTGATTTTCTTTATGCCGCCGTCAACCATTGGGACTCTAACCACCATATTTTCTTGTTTAAAGGGGACGAAATTGTCCCACTTCCTGGTGAATTTGAGGCCTTGTTAGGCTTCCTTGCAAATACTCTCCCCGTGACCTATGCGCCTACCTTGTCGGATCCCAGGCTTATATTTCAAAGATTTTTTGGCTTGTATGACAATGATATGACAAATATTGGAACTGAAGAAGGAGTGAACTTGATCCAATTTGTTGAACATTTTGTCTCCCCTCGTGACAACATGACTAAACAACGCTTTAAAATTCGTGCTATATGTTAATGTCTTGTTGTTAATTGTTTACTCAGGACAGGCAAAAAGTATGGAGATTATTCCATGGTGTCCATAGTAGAGCAAATAGAGGGATATCATTCACCCGCTCCTTTGGCTTTGGCGGAAACCGTTCTATGCTTGAATCGCGTTAGAGGAGACCCTAACAAAAATGGTTTTACGGGAAGTCCGCTCCTATTAAACGTACGTTTTTTTTTCGTCGTATATTAGCGCAAATCATGAAGTTGCGCTGGCATGACCAGCGCAATCTTCTACGCTGCGCGCGGATGGCGCACGCAACTGATTTTGATGCGCGAGCCCTTTGCTTGGGTAAAATCGCAAACTAATTTTTCTCTCTTTTTTTTTTTTTTTTTTTTTTTTTTCAGATTTAGCTCATGGAACATTTGCGAATTGTTGATCACCCACAAAACCTTTAGGCTAATGGAGTAAGGATATTCCCTGGACGTCGAATTCTCTACAAGCATAAGAATGAAGAAGAATGGACATCGTATTTATGTCACGGGGTTCCTAACATACGCTTTGTGATTCCTTAGTGGAACATAAGTAGTATGGTTGCGAATAGTTTTAATTGCCCTTATATTAGGCTTCTAAGCCTATCTAGTACTACTTATATCTTTCCTTGCAGGGTAATGAGACAATATGGGATGAAACAAATTATTCCCCCACAAGATTGTGATGCCCTTAAAGATGTTATCTTTAAACCTGAACGAATTTCTCGTTGGATGGAATATTGGTCAAGTCTTCCCAGATGGGTAGTACAAAATCCTACCGCGAGTATTGTATTATCTTCCTTTTACAAAGCTTGGATGAATGTGGCGGATAAGGGCGAATTAAACAAGGCTCGATCTCAACTTCAAGCCGCCACAGCTCGTAATCCACCTAAGCCTTTGATGCATTCGGCCACCACTACTCCTCCTATTGGCCAAAACAAATGAGTGAGAAGAAAATTAGACTTCTCATCACCTAAGACTCGCTCGAAGGAAACAAAAAGGAAAGCTCCCTCTAAACCCATGCAACAAGGTGTGATAATCAAGGAATCATCGCACACACTCGCAAAAGGGCCCCAACAAAAGCTAAAGAAAAGGGGGAAAACGTTGAAAAGACCCCAATTCCCAAATTGAAGAACAATGTGTGTGTTAAGAAGAAGAGTAAGGGGGAAAGCTCTAAGGTTTCTGAAAATACTGCAATGGAGACTACTCCTCCATCATCCGTGACAATTGAGGACATAGTAAAACCTTAGAGTGTTATACAATTTCATCATTAGTTTAATATTATGTTTTTTTTTGTTTTTTTGTTTTTTTATTGTCATTTACTATCTAATTCAATAATGTCTCTTATTTTGAATTTTGAATGAAATAAAATGAGCTTTATATTTTTTATTTTGATATGACCGAATCATAAAGATTGCCTACGTATTCATACTACGAAATCAGGTCTTTGCATAGTTCTTTTACAATGTTTTTTTTAATATTATTTATTATTTTTTTCTTTAATCTCTTCAATATAAATTAAATGAAAAATTAATCAAACTTTGTTTAAAAAAAATAATTAAATCAACTTTTAATTTTTATTCTACGAGTACATGTTATATTAAAGAAACACTCTCTTTTTGTCGCAAGTAAAAGTCGCAACTTTATTCAAGCGTAAACAAAATCTGGGTTAGCAGTTCGTCGTCAGGTGGCTCGAGGTTGCGCAAGCCTGCCGCGCGCAATTGAATTTGTTGCTCGTGACATCCACGCGCAACTATTCCTGTTGCGCGCGACACCTGTACTACGAGTGTTTTAATTTTTTTTTTTTTATTTTCTTCATTATTAACCCCCAAGTGTGAAGAATTTTTCGTGATGTTCGAAAAAAATCTGAACACTTAGAATGCTTTATTATTTTTAAATTACCCCCCTCAAGTGTTATGTGCTTTACCGTGTTATTCGGTAAAGTGCATAACACTTAGAATCTTTCGATTTAATGCTAAAAAATGATTTATTTAATGAATGAACGAGTTAATCTAGATTTCATATGTAATAGTTTTTCAGTCGATTAATGTTTATTATTTGGCGAATTTCATCGCCTCCAATATCCATTCCATTAATCTGACGGCAGATTGGTTGGTGGACCCCTTACCTCTTTTAGTACAAAGTCACCTTCTTTAATATTTATGGGTTTTACCGTGTTATTAAAATGACGCGCAATGCGCTGTTGGTAGACTTGTATATGATGCAAAGCTCTTAATCGTCATTCATCGAGGAATAAAACCTCTTCATACCTCGCTCTTCCCCATTCAGCTTCCGGTAGCTTACTTTCGAGTACGATTCGTAGGGATGGTATTTCCAGTTCGACTGGTTGAACTGCGTCCATTCGAAATTTAAGGAGTATGGAGTTACTGCTATTGATGTTCATATGGACGTTCTATAACCCCATAATGCGAAGTGCAGTTTATTCGGCTAGTCCTTATAATTTTCTGTCATTTTCTTAATGATGACTGTTATGTTTTTATTTGCCGATTCTACAGCTCCATTCATTTGAGGTCTGTATGGAGATGATTGATGATGTTTTACTTTATAACGAGTTAAGAGGGTCTCGACTTCAGCTTTGAATTGAGATCCCTGATTAGTTCATGTGGAACTCCATATAAACAAAATATGTTTCATTCGAGAAACTTTGCGACATGTTTAGAGGTAATATTCACGTAAGAAGCAGACTCAATCCACTTGGTAAAGTAATTGATGGCTATTAATACGTACTCGTGCCCTCCTGCTCCTGTTGGAGAAAGTGTACCAATTATGTCAATTCCCCAAGTTGAAAAAGGCTAAGGGGATGTGAGGTTGTATAGTTCGGATGGTGGAAGGTGTTGTAAATTAGCAAATATTTGGCAATCTGGACATTTTTTAACATATTGTGCAATCATGTTCCATAGTGGACCAATAGTATCCTTGTCGTGAAATTATTTTTGCAAGCATTTTACCATTAATGTGAGGTCCACAAACACCTTTGTGAGTATCTTCCATAAGGCGTGTGGATTCAGGTTGGTCTATACACAATAAGCTTTGACCATTAGGTCCTTTTTTGCATAATTGACCATTTACTCGACCGTATTAGGCCGCAAGTGTTCTTAAGGCTCGTTGGTCTTTCGATGAATTATTTTCAGGATATGTGCCATGGGTAATATATTGGAGGATATGATCATACCAAGGATTATCTCCTTCGATGTCACTTATTTCCTCTATTGCGTTGCAATATGTTGGTTCTTCTCTTCTATCAACGCATAATGGCATCATATTTAAGTGATCTGGAATTTTGATCATTGAGGCTAATTTTGCTAGCGCATCGACGAATTGATAATCATCCCTTGGGAGATATTTAAAATCAATATGTTCAAAATGCTCGATGAGTTGCTCTAGGTGTGCTTGGTATAATATCATTGTGGAGTTCTTTATTTTCCATTTTTTCAGTATATGATTTATAATCAAACTAGAATCTCCATATACCTCTAATTTTTGCACACCTATGCTAGCTGTTGCTTCTAATCCAATAATGCACACTTCACATTCCGCGACATTATTAGAAACCTCAAAGTCTAATTTGACAGAGATTGGAGTATTTGCTCCCTCTGGACTTATGAGTAACACTCCTACGCCACATCCATTTTGATTGGATGCACCATCGAAGTACATTACCCATTTGTCATCTTGTGTCATGAGAATCTCTTCATCTGGAAGATGAGTAGTTTCTGCATGACTTGTTTGAATTGGATGTTGGGCTAGAAAATCGGAAATTAATTTTCCTTTCATTGATTTTTCAGGAATATATTTTAGCTCAAATTCGGCCAACATTACCGACCACTTGATATCCTTCCTTGTATAGGTCGTTGTTCAAACAAATACTTTATCGGATTTTGTTGAGAAATAATGAGTGGTGTGTGGTAGCATATAATGTCGTAATTTTTTAGTTGCCCACACTAATGCTAGACTTGTTTTTTCCAAGGTGCAATATTTTTTTTCATATTGAATGAATTTTTACTTATGTAATATATTGCACGCTCGACTTTTTCTACCTCTTGTGCTAACATGGCTCCTGTGACTGTGTCTGTAACTGTGATGTATAGCCTAAGAAATAGTTTGGGTATTGGTGGTGCTAAAATTGGTGGACTTTTGAGATAATATTTGATTTTCTCAAAGGCCTTTTGGCATTGATCGTCCCATTCATGTTTTTCCTCTTTCTTCAGTTTTTTGAAATATTGGCTCACAAGTCATAGTCAATTTGTTGATAAATCGACTAATGTACTATAGTTTGCCAAGCAACCCCCTAATTTTTTTTTCAATTTGAGGGTGAGACATGTCAACAATTGCCTTTATTTTAGAGGGATCGATCTCAATACCACGTGTGCTTATTACGTATTCGATTAACTTGCCAGAAGTTACCCCAAAGGCGTATTTTTATGGATTCAATCGCATTTTGTATTCTTTTATGCGAGCGAAAAGTTTGCGTAAAGATTTTATATGTCCCATTCTATCTTTGGATTTTATGATCATATCGTCCACATACACTTCTATTTATTTATGCATCATATCATGCAAGAGAGTCGTAGCCGTTCTCTAGTACGTAGCTCCTGCATTTTTTAAACCAAATGGCATGACTGTGTAGCAATATGTACCCTAAGGGGTAATAAATCATGTCTTTTCTTCGTCTTATTTTGCCATTAAAATTTGGTTGTAACCTACGTATCCATCCATAAAGGATACCATCGCATGTTCAGCCGTTTTATCTCCTAATATATCAATATGTGGTAGAGGAAAATCGTTGTTGGGCTACCTTATTAAGGTCCCTAAAACCGACACACATGCTAACCCGTCCATCCTTTTTAGGAACTGGGACGATGTTCGCTACCCATTCTGGGTAACTACATACGCGAATGAAACCGGCGTCCAATTGTTTCTATACTTCTTCTTTTATTTTTAATGCGACATCAAATTTCATTTGTCGAAGTTTTTGTTTTACTGGTTTAGAGGTAGGGTTCAAAGGAATGGTATGTTCCGCAATTTCCCTATCTATTTCAGGCATGTCCTTGTATGACCAAGCAAACACGTCTTCGAATTCATTGAGCGTCGATATGAGGGTCGATCGCTCTTCCGGATTAAGAGTTAAGCCAATTTTGACTTCTCTTTTGTTTTCATTGGTTCCTATATTGACTCTTTCAGTTTCATCAATGATAGGGTTCTTTTTTCTCGTTCATTCATTAGTTCAACCAATTTATTAATACTATCATCTTTATTAGATTGATTGTTATAGCATTCAAAAGATTCAAGAGAAGGCATATACTCGGAAATAGAGCTCATATTATTAAAATTTAAAAGAGAGTACATCAAGAGAAGAATCCTTTTTGGGATCCTCGATCTTAGAACTAGAAAATAAAGATTCTGTAATGGCCACAAGGCCTGGATTTTCAGCTTCCCTAGTGTTTATACTAGATTCATCGTCTGATTCTTTAAACATCTTCCCTTCGCCTGGGATGATCTCCAGTTTATCGCCTTTATGATTGGTCCATTTGAAAGATTTCCTCCATCAATGCTCAAAGGTTTCATTAGAAGGGGTGATCTCAAAAGCTTCATCTTGAATGGCATTCTGATTGGTCATTGTAGCGACATGATTTTGCTCTAGTCCAAATAACAAGTTAAATGCTTGCCTATCATAGCATCCTGGAGTTGGGCATTTTGATTCAACGATTCTAAGATCGTCATTCAAGAAATAGCAATCGTGGAATATTTCGAATCCAGGCTTCTTGATTCCTTCCAGAACTAATGGTTCTGGAAAGTCATATCATGGGTAATCTTCTCCCTCCCTAATGAATTTTCCATTAAGGGTTTGTTGGTAGGATGAAAGAGATTATCCCTTTCTTGTTGTTGTTTCTACGTGCTTTGTTTTTTGCATCGTGAGACTCTAGTTCTTCTTTGGTTGGTTTATATCCCAATTCAAAGGAGAAACTTTTCTTTGGGATAGGAATTAAGAGAGAACTCTTTATTCCTATTCCCAAAGACATCCTAGGAAAGTAACTACTCTTGAATAAGATGTTGTTTACTATCTGGGTGGAATATGGATCAAGGTTGAATGGCTTTTCAAGGCTTTCTTCCATTTCAATTGTGCATATTGGCTCCGCGGCAAATCCCCACATGTCTTCTTCATTATTATCATGGTTTATTTCCAAAAGTGATTGATCATTTATAGCTATTTTGAGTGGAGAAGCATGTATAGTTATAGGAAGCCCTTGGTTGTTCAACCTAATTATTTGATGAAGTGAGGATGGTATTGAACCAAGCTCATGTATCCAAGGACGTCCAAGTAGAAGGTTGAATGTAGGTTTAATGTCCATAACATGGAATTCAACCATATTTTGAATTGGGCCTGTAGTAATTGGTAGCTTAACAGTTCCACACACCGATCTTCTCGAGTTATCTTAGGCCCTAATGCTTTGTGTTGTTGATTGAAAATCTTTTTCTGGATTAAGGCCTAGGTATTTTGCAGTTCGCAATGAGCATACATTTACATCTGACCCATTGTCTATCAAAGTAAGAGGGATATTGTATCCCTTGTACCCCATAGTTAGGTATAATGCATTGTTGTGGGTCATGTCTTTTGAAGGCAAATCATCATTAGTGAAAATGATTGATTTGTCGGATTTCTCACTAGTAAGCAAGCTAACAAGATCCTGAGGGGTTGTTTCTGTGCTTACAGAAAAAGCCGTTAGAGCATTCATAAGAGAATTCTTATGTTCTTTAGAAGAACTTAAGAGTCCCCAAATGCTAACATTCACCTTGGATTGGCAAAGTTGTTTAACCTATGGATCTTCCACCTCAAGTGGAGATGGTATTGTATTTTGCACTTGACCTTGAGTTTGATGTTGTGTGGTCGAAGATCCATTTGGTGGTGGTGGTGCTTGGTAAACTCGCCCAGAACGAGTTAGATGATCTATCTCGTTAAGATTAGTTGTAAGACTCACAACCAACTTTCTTCAAGAGGCTTTGGATGTGCCTCCATTTCAAGATGTTCCATGAGTTGTGCTTGTTGCCATTGTTCATCCAAGGAGAGATTTGATAGATCTTGTGACTTCCCCAAGAAATGATCCCAATCAAGCACTCCATTTGTCTCATTTTGTAAACAAGATGGAGGTGGGACGACGGCATACTTAGAGACATATAAGTCTTGAAAGTCGTCGTCCCATAGTCCACATACTTCATTAGTTGTCCCTATGAGTATTGTGGCTAGAGGTTTTTCTATAGGTGTGATATAGTCCAAAGGATTGAACGTACCACTTCCTATATGGCCGGTCCTCGTCAATATGAAACACCCCTAATAGGGATTCATTATTGTTAGATTTAGGCGTGGAAATGGCTTTAATTCAAAATCTTCCTTTAATTTTCTTTCCTTCCCTTTAACCAATTACCTTTCCACTTCTTAACAAAAATCTAAAGATTTTTAAAGTAAACATGCTCTAATTGTTCCTAGAGCAGAGTCTAATATAGTTTCAAACATAACTTTTTTCACTACTCAACAACCAATTAAACTCAACTAAAGCATATTAATCAGCAATCATAAAATAATAGCAATCTCCGTATTCAATGACATAATATATCAATTGTACAAAATAATGAGCTACCACTTGAGTAGAATACAATCAGTACTTTATTGTTGCAAATAGTCTGCTGGTACACATTTACGGCCAAACACTTACCATAACATCAGTCTAAGTCAACAGCCCAACAGAAAACAGATAAGTAAGTCCCAAAGAAACACTGACTACACAAAGTCCCTAAGTACAAATTGTTGGTTTACCATAACATCAATCTAAGTTAATCATGAAACAATCACAATTATAATAAAAAATAATAATCGAAAATTTTAGGTTTGACACCAAATTTCTCATAAAAACAACATGAAATTGCAAAAATGAAAGAAAAAACGATAGATTCGAAAGAGAAAGCAAGAAATACCAAAACTCCGAGCTCCTAAGAAGCATTTTCTACCATGAATACCATGAACAACCTAGAATTCGTCACATTGAGGACATTTCTGGCGAGAGGTTCTAGAAAGTGATGACAAATTCAACCGCAAAATTTACAGAAATTCAACAACAATACCCCAAAAAATCGACCAGCAAAACCCCAGAAATTTGACCCCCAAACCTGGAGAATTTCGACCCCAAACCCTACAAAGTCGACCACTAATCGAAAATCCTAGATAATCCGAGCCAAAACCCCCTAAATTCGAACAAATCCGAGCCACAGCCCTCTGTTTTCGAGCAAAAAATCGACCCAAAACCCCCACAAAATTCGACCACTACTCGAAAATCCTAGAAAATCCGAGCCAAAACCCCCTAAATTCGAACAAATTTGAGCCACAACCCTCTGTTTTCGAGCAAAAAAATTGACCCAAAACCCCCACAAAATTGAACTACAAAAACCGCAGAAAATCAAGCAAAAATACCCTTAATTCGAGCAAATAACATTTGAAAATTCAAAAGATCTAAGCTAGGAGGTTGGATTTTCGTAAACATCGTCGCCGCGTATGGTGAAATGAAAGAGAGAAAAGGAGAGGAGAGAGGACAGAGGAGAGAAAGAGAGATCGATCAGAAAGAAAGGGAAAGAAAGAAGAGGGGAAAGAAGGAAAAATAAGAGGACCGGTTTGTTTAACAGTTTATTCCCACCGGTTTAAATCGGTGCCATTTCACTAATTTGGCACCGGTTTAGTTTGAACCGGTGCCATTTCTATTATAAAAAATTCCGCCTAATTCTTTCCCACCGGTTTTTAAGAACCGGTGCCAATAACTCGGTGCGCATTTGAGTTTTTCTACTAGTGCCATTTCATTTATTTATTTGAATGTCCTTGCTTTTTTTTTTTTTAAACTTTGAACGACTTTTTCATTAATTCATTTGCCATCATTCACACAAAAGTCACAACACAAACTTGCTTTCAAGAGAACCAAATATCCAAACTCCTCCACCACAAACTCCAACAATAATGATCAATTGCTTCACAAAAACCAAGAATGGAAACGAAAATGAAACAAAAGGTTCAAATATCTAAAGATGTGGATAGAAAATAAGGGAAAAAGCTCAAATGGTTAGCAAGTAGGCAAATAAGAACCCAGAACTAAAAATAAAGATTAATCTAGAAAAGAAAAATTACCACCCCGAATAGATGTATTTATCCTCCCCATATGGTTCGGTCTCGTGTTTGAGAATTATGAGTCACGTTTCAAGATTAGGACCGCAAAAGTCAAGGATCCATGCCTCTCATACAAGTAGTTGAAGAAGACTTGGAAAATAAGAAACCTCAAAAGGTTGTGGCAAAAACTCACTAAAAGCATTAAATCCACCAAAGGGGAACAATTGCGAGTTTTCAAAAATAAGAGAATCCGGTTTCAAGGTCCCAATAGTTCTAGACAACTACCTTAGCATGTTTTATCCTAGAGTCAACCAAAGATACTCTCAAACCGTGCAAACCATTGTATTTAGGAAGAATAATAGCCAATGTGCAAGCTCAAGTGGTACTAAGTCCAAAGTAAAAGCAAAATTATTAAGAAAGAAAAGCAATGCCCCCAAAACATCATTTATTCTTATTTACAAAAACTATTTTTTAATTTTTTTTCAAAGGAAAGAAAAGGACTAAAAATCATAACATATGAAAGCAAGAGACAAAAAGAAAAGGACAGAAAAAGAAAACAAGAATAAAATGGAAAACCAAAAGAAATGGAAAAAGAAGAAAAGAAAATGAAGTGAAAAATAGATAAGAAAAGGAGAAGTAGAAAGCAACAGGGAATTAAAGAAGTGAACATTCGGCCACAACGCCAATGTTCCCAAACACACTAAGTGTTATAATCATACATCCTTGAACCATTCAACTTCTCCTAAACCTAATCCTTCTCTAAGCATCCAAGAAAATTACAGAAATAAAAGTGAAAAGATAAAATAAAACGGGTCTCACCGAGCGTCCAAGCTATGCTACAATAACCAAGGTGAAAGAACAACCACCTTCATGAAGCTCCAAAGATCGTAGCACGAGCAAAACAAGGTGAGAAAAAGAGAAGGACTATATACAAAAATGAAATTGTTAGTAGCTTCCAAACGAAAGCAAACAAAAGAAAACTTACTCGAAAACTATGTACAGAAACCTAGAGAAACCCTTATCATCATCATCATTGTTAAAAATCCCAAAACGTCGTCATAAAAATCAAGACAACATAACAAAAAACATACCAACTAGACTACCAAGAGAGAAGCAAGAAAACCCACCAAAACCTTTTCAAACATATCCCCATAAGTCCAAGGTGCCTCCCCCTTAACCTACCCTAAAACACCCTTTTCGACTCCCCTCCCTCACAAAATAAGTGCATCGATCGCGATGCACACAAGCAAGTAAAACTAAAGGGGAGGTATCAAAAGAGGGAAATAAACAACCCAAGGGGGACTAGTGGCCACTAGGGCCGGCACCACCATCACCCGCATCCCCATCATAAGAGAAGCCTGATGAGGGGCCATAGGGATCCCAACCGCCGGTATAACCGGGTGGCCACCCATAATGACCTTTGAAAAGGTCAAGTTGGGATGCGGTCAACTGGTCATATGTCTCGAATTGAACACAAAGATCGGGGTGAGTGGGGTAAACATAGGGGTAGTCACTCCCTCCCGAAACCCGGTAATTATAATGACCGGACTCATCAGGAAAATCACACCTAGGCTCATCGGGGCTTAACACCCCTTGCCAATAAGGGTACATAGGAAGTTGTTACCACCCCAAGATGGCACGGGCCGTAGTTGGGCCGACACATACGGGTAGTTAACCGGAGGAGTGACTTCCCCCCTACGTACACTAGCATCATACAAGGCGCTGGTTTGAAAAGATATGTTTTGGTTGCTGACATATATACCTTGCATGCTTAAATGCATTTGCTCCATTTGCTCTCGCATGGCCGACATCTCCCGAAGATAGGGATCTTGTTGGTAGTCATGTTGTTGTCGTTGTTGTCTTCTTCCTCCTCTTTATTGATTGAATTGTTGTTGTTGTTGTTCTTCTTCTCCACCACCATTATCACCATCATCATCCTCCTCCATATAAACTACCACTTGCCCCTATCCTTAGGGATAATCTAAACATTCCTAGCCTCCCTATTAATAGAAGTTGCGGCTGGGTTTGGAAGCAAGCAATAGTGCTCATTTCGCACTAACCAAGAATAGACATTGGCGTTCCTCGTACTAGTGATGAGGCGTAATGTGTTGAGTTGCTTCAAATCTAGTAACACGTCTTCACTCCCTCCAACCGGAGTGCAAGACCTCAAGAACCCTTCTTGTTTGAAATAAGTAACCAACCTTGTAACCAATCCCCCACAATGAATCTCTCTGGTTTTGGGCCCACAAATTATCGCCATGTAACACTCTAGAAAAAAATACTCAAAATTCACCCTAGGCCCAAAATCCGACTTAGTAGCTATCCAAAGAACCATAATCTCTTCCCTTGAAAGTTTCACAAGGTCTTGCTTGCTAAAAACAGCATAACTAAGAACCCTATGAAGAATCCTAAGGGCCGGGTGAATAATTTCACTAGCAAGCGACATCTTGGAGTCAAACGTTCTCTTATTAGCAATAGTTCTCCACCATGCAACCTCATTATAAGCAGCCGGGTTGGAAAGGATTGGCTCAAAATATCGGCATGAGGATTGAAATCAAGGGATTCATTGAATTCGTGGAGGGTTAATGTACGCTTGACATTGAACAATTGGAAAGAGATGAGAAAATCAGTATCCCCCACCCTATTGTATTCAAATTTAGAGAAAAACTCAATGGTGGGTTCCAAATATGTTCTTGGACAAGATTTTACAAACTCGTCCAAATGGAGGTTTCGGAGAAGGACTTCAAGATCGGAATCAATTCCTAACTTGACCATGTCGGCATGATGATAATTGTGGGTTGGCCTAAACTTTCGGGTTTTCATTTTGTTGCAGATTGGAGCTTGTTTAGACCGGTTATAAAATTTGAGAGGGGGTAGAGGTGGAGGTGGGTTATTATCCTGAGGAATGGATTTGTGAGGAGGTTGGCTATGGGAAGATTGGCCATGGGAGTATTGGCCTTGAGAAGATTGACCGGGAGATTGGTGAGAACGCTTCTAGCTACTCTTGCTCTTTCTTAACAAATCCATAATCACCAAATCAAATAACACTAATAACTCAAAGGAATTCATACAAAAAACTACTCAACACCAATACTACCACCAACACTTCACACAACTTCACAACACCACCCAACAGTACAAAGTACTTGTTTCAAACAAGACAACAACCAAAATCCAAACAACAACCAACAAAATTAACAATCAATATTAAAAATAAGCCCAAATCACTCAAAACAATCCCAAAATCACCATACAATTAACCATAATCATCATATTCATACTTAACCAAGGTAAATCAAAATCAATGCACAAAATCAATAAAAATTGACAAAAATAGAACAAGGTTTAGGATTATACCAAAGTTGAAGACATAAATCAAGCACAAGAACACTAAAAAGGACCAAGCACGAATCAGGCTTGAAGGTGCTTCAAGAAACCGATTTTTCCCGAAAAACATCGAGAAAGATGATCTAACTTTGATGAAAATGGAGAAAAGTAAAAGATTTTGGTGAAAATTTGAGTGAAATTAAGGAAAATAATGTGAGATTGATGGTTGGGGGTTAGGGTTTGAGAAGAGGCAGAGAGAAAAAGAGGAAAATATGAAGAGAAATGAAAAATAAGAGATGAGAGAGAACGAGAGGGGCCACGGTTCAAAAATGAACCCCGAACGTCGCGCCCTCTCTCGAATTCTCCGCGCCCGCGGCAGGCAACCCGTGCCCGCGGGTAGGTCGCGGCTCGTCCGCGGCTACTAACTACAGGATTTTCATTATTTTTACCTGAATGTAGGCCCGCGGCCTCTCCAGATGAGTCGTGCCCTCTTTAACTCTGCCGCGCCCGCGGGGAGCTCGCTGGGCAACTGCGGTAACAAACTGATCCGATTTGCATTTTTTACTTGTTTACTCAGCAGCGCCTTCTCTAGGATGCCGCGACATCTCTTTTTCACCCGCGCCCGCGGGGCAACCGCGACAACAAACTGATCGAAATTGCTCTTTTTATCACTGTTAAGGCACAGAACCCCCACGGCCGCTCTATGACCATGTGGTGCCCTCTCCCCTGCTTCACAAACTCTTCTTGTACTCTCCTCATCAATCACCATAGATTCATAGTTGATGATGGAAGTTAACCTATAAACAAATCAAAAACAAGAAAAATAGTGAAGACAAAGACTAATAAATAAAAATAAAAGAAGAAAAGGAAAATAATAAAGAAGTTGAGAATCCGGGTTGCCTCCCGTAAGCGCTTTTGTTTAACGTCGTTAGCTCGACGATTACCACCCATTCAAGGTGGTTGTCGAAGAAGCAATTTCTGAACAAGGCCAACAAAAGCACCATCGAAATACTTCTTGAGACGATGGCCATTGACCTTATACAAAGAAGAAGAATCCATCATTGAGACCTCTACAACACCACTTGGAAGGACATTCTTGACCAAATAGGGACCGCTCCATCTTGACATGAGCTTTATGGGAAACAACTTCATTTTTGAATTGTAGAGAAGAACTTTGTCACCAACACAAAACTCTTTCTTCTGAATAAGCTTGTCATGTGTTTCCTTGGAACTAGCTTTGTACACACTAGCACAATCATAAGCATCAAGTCGAAGCTCCTCTAGCTCATGAAGATCTAACCACCTTTTCTCCCTCGCACTTGCTAGGTCAAAGTTTATCTTCTTTATTGCCTATAAAGCACGGTGTTCAATTTCAACCGGAAGATGGCATGATTTGCCATAGACTAGGCGGTATGGAGTGGTACCTATGGGCGTCTTCAAAGCCGTTCAATAGGCCCAAAGAGCATCATCCAACTTTTCTGACCAATCTGTTCGATTTCTCGCAAATGTCTTTTAAAGGATTAGCTTGATTTGACGATTGGAGACTTCCACTTGGCCGCTTGATTAGGGATGATATGGGAGGCCAAATCGCTGATGGACTCCATGCTTCCTCAACATCTTTTGAAAGGCATGGTGAATAAAATGAGAACCATTGTCGCTTATCACCGCCTTTTGGTACTCCAAATCTTGAAAAGATTATCTTCTTAAACAACTTCATAGCCACCTTGTGGTCATTAGTTGGGGAGGCGATGGCCTCAACCCACTTAGACACATAATCAACCGCCACAAGGACATATTGATTTCTGAAAGATGAGGAAAATGGCCCCATAAAATCAATACCCCATACATCAAACACTTCCAACTCGAGTATTGGTTGTTGAGGCATTTCATTTCTCTTGGAGATGTTCCCAACTCTTTGACATCGATTGCATGTCTTTACAAAGCCCCATGAGTCCTTGAAGAGATGTGGCCACTATAACCCGCTTTGAAGGACCTTAGTGGCGGTCTTAGAGACACCCATATGGCCACCGCTCGGATCCGAGTGGCACATTGTCAAAACACTAGGCACCTCTTCGTTTGGCACACAACCTCTAAGTAAGCCATCAACCCCTCACTTGTATAAGATGGGATCATCCCACACATAATGCCTTGCCTCTCTCTTGAGCTTCTTTCTTTGGTTCTTAGAGAAGGAAAGAGGAAACTCTCCACATGTAGGAAAGTTTACTAAATCGACAAACTATGGGAGCTCCTTTGCTTCAATAGCATACAATAAGTCATTAAGCATCCTATCCTTAATTGGAGAACCATCATCATGAATGTGAGAATCTTCTAGACGAGAAAGATGGTCCGCCACCACATTTTCCGCTCCTTTCTTATCCCTAATCTCAATGTTAAAGGTTTAGAGTTCAAGAACCCAACGGATCAACCTTGGCTTAGACTCTTTCTTGGCAAAAAGATACTTGAGAGACGCATGGTCCGTGAAGACAATGTTCTTGGAACCTAATAGATAACAACGGAACTTCTCAAAAGCATGAACTATAGCTAAGAATTCCTTCTCCGTTGTAGTGTAATTCCATTGAGCTCCATTTAGAGTCTTGGACATATAATAAATCACATGAAGTTTCTTGTCCACTCTTTGACCCCAGACACTTCCTATTGCCGAATCACTTGCATCACACATCAACTCAAATGGTAAATCCCATCTTGGAGCTTGAACAATAGTAGTAGAGATTAGAGCTTTCTTCAACTTATTGAATGCCTCCAAACACTTATCATCAAATACAAACTTAGCATCTTTTTGAAGAAGAAAATTGAGGGGATTTGCAATGCATGAGAAATCCTTGATGAATCTTCTATAAAACCCGGCATGCCCTAAGAAAGATCTCACTCCCTTTACATTCACCGGAGGTGGAAGCTTTTCAATGACCTCAATTTTAGCTTTATCTATCTCTATCCCCATGTGAGAGATCTTTTAGCCAAGGACTATGCCTTCTTCCACCATGAAGTGACACTTCTCCCAATTTAACACAAGATTCATCTTTACACAACGAGCTAAACATCTCTCTAGGTTGTCAAGACATGCCTTAAATGAAACGCCTCCTACGGAGCAGTCATCCATAAACACCTCCATCCCCTCTTCCAACATATCTCCAAATATACTCATCATGCATCTTTGAAATGTTGCGAGAGCATTGCAAAGGCCAAACGACATTATCCTATAGGCAAATGTACCATATGGACAAGTGAAGGTTGTTTTCTCTTGGTCATCCGAGTGGATAGGGATTTGGAAAAATCCTGAATAACCATCGAGTTAACAATAGAACTTGTGCCTAGTTAGTTTCTCAAGCATTTGATCAATAAAGGGGAGGGGAAGTGATCCTTCTTGATGGATGTATATAGACGTATATAGTTTATACACATCCTCCATCCCGTGACCGTCCTCATCGGAATGAGCTCACCTTTCTCATTCTCAACGACGGTCATACCTCCCTTCTATGGGACAACGTGAACGGGAGAGACCCACCTATAACTAGAAATGGGGAATATAAGTCCCGCATCCAAAAGTTTGGTGATCTCTTTCTTCACTACCTCTCCCATTTGGGGATGTAGTTTCCGTTGCCTCTCAATAGAAGGGAGGGCACCCTCCTCAAGGGTTATGTGGTGTGAACATAAAGCGGGGATTATACCTTTGAGATCATCAATGGTATAACCCAAATCACTTTGGTGCTTCCTTAAAAAACCACACAACTTTTGAGCTTGGTGCTCACTCAAAGAAGAGCTAACAATCACGGGAAAAGTGGAGTTGGGTCCCAATAATTCATACCTAAGGTGTGATGGGAGAGGTTTGAGCTCAACCATTGGTACACCTTTACCTTCCTTTGAAGTGGCAGCTTGCAAAGCCTCTTGGCTTGAGATATTCATGCACATATGCTCATCCACTTCCTCGATGCTTCCATTTAGCAAATCCTCATACATTGTCATTTCCTTGATAGGAGCACATATATTATCCTTATTCAACAAGACTTTCTTAAGAGGATCATTAGAAGTGAGCAAGTGCTCATGCATAGAAGACACAACATGATCAAGAGAATCAATCATCATGCAATTTTCTAAAGAAGAACATGGATATTTCATGCTTTCATTCAAATCAAATTCAATGACTTCATCTCCTACCTTAAATGAAACTTTTGCACGCACTCTTAACATCAATCATGGCACCCGAGGTAGCAAGAAAAGGTTTACCAAGAGTAATAGGAATGGTAGCATCTTCATCCATTTCAAGAACTACAAAATCCACCATAGTCACAAATTTCCCTACTCTCAAAGGAACATCCTCCACCTTATCATTTGGAAATTTGATTGACCTATCGCCTAATTACAAGGTAATGTTGGAAGGAAAAACTTCCCCTAAATCAAGTCTTTAATAGACCGAATATGGCATTAGGCTAAAACTAGCTCCTAAGTCACATAAGGCATTATCAATTAGCATCTTGTTAATGGCACAAGGAATAGAGAATTTTTCGGGATCTTTCAACTTGGGTGGTATCTTGTTCATTATAATTGCTCTACAATTCTTGGTCAAGTTGACCGTCTCCACAACATCACAAGTTCTTTTCCCATTCAAAATGCCTTTGAGGAACTTTGCATAGTTGGGCATTTGGGTTACAACTTCGGTACATGGTAGAGATAGGTGAAGTTGCTTGAGCATGTCAATAAACCTTCCAAATTGTTCATCCAACATATGTCTCATGAATCTTCGTGGATAAGGAAGCTTGGGTTTCACAATTTCTTTCTCTACTCTCACCTCACTAGGTGTCTTGATCACAACCTCACTCAAAGATGAACCATCTCTCTCATCCTCTACCAAAACCTTCTTAGGGACTTCCTTAGTTTCACTCTTCCTAGTCAAACTCTGCTCAAGAACCTTACCACTCCTTGTAACAATAGCATTCACGGGTCTCTTGGGATATATGCCTTGGGAAGGTAAAGAAGAAGGACTAGCATGGTCTTTCAAAGCATTGGCAAGTTGAGATATTTGGTTTTCAAGCATCTTATTATGAGTCATCATTTCATTGAATTTCTTGTCACTTACGGCCATGTAAATTTTCAACAACTTTGTTTGATTCTCAATTATTTTCTCCAAATTAGTCCTAAAGGAAGAGGGTTGTTAATAGGAACTATCACCTTGAGTCCTTGGAGCAAATTCGGGTGGAGGGCCTCTTTGAGCATTGTTTTGAAGATTGCCCCTACCTTGATTGTTCCAATTACCCCTATTTTGATTTTGACCATAACCTTGATTATGGTTACCACTACCTTGATTATGACTCCCATAACCTTGGTTTTGATTACCATAATTTTGGTTTTGATTTTGGCTACTATAACCTTGATTGTTATAGTTACCTCGAGAACCTTGGTTCCTATAACCACCACCTTGGTTATAGTTGTCAAAATTATTACCTTGGTTTTGGTAATTCCTATTCCATTGACCCCATTGATTGTCAAACCTTTGCACATTATTATTATTAGACATATAGTTCATATGTTCACTCTCATTGCTATCAAAATCATCATTACTATCCGGAAAAGCATGAGGGCAATTACAAGCATCATGATCATATGAACCACACACATCACAAAACAAAAAACCACTAGGCATGTTACTAGAAGAAGGAGGGGGATGATGGTTAGAAGATTTACCTCTCCCCTTAAATTGGGAGGGAAGATTTGAAGCTTCGGAAGAAGAAATCTCCAATTTTTCCTTTATCGTAATCATTTCCTTCCCCAAGTTTGTCATTTGTGAGGAGAGATTGTTGATTGCATTTAGATGATCAACCGAGTACACCAAAGAGATAATCTTGCTATTTGAATCCCTCTCACCATCTTGCCAATCTCTATAGTACCTCACAATGTCCTCAATGATGTCTACCACTTCCTCTTCCGTCCCATTCATGATGGGACCTTCGGCTCCCCCATCAAGATATGACTTGCCTTGGGGACTTAGGCCTCCATAGAAAATTTGAATAATTTGATAGGTTGGAATTCCGTGGTGAGGAAACTCCCTTTGACACTCTTTGTATCTCTCCCATGCTTCATAGAGGCTCTCACTTGACTTTTGCTTGAAACCTTGGATCAAAGCTCTAGCCTCCGCCGTTTTCTTTTGGGGGTAGAACCGGGATAAGAATTCCTTGGTAACTTCGTCCCATGTTCTTAGAGAATTCGGCTTGACCTCCTTGTCTAGCCATTCTAAAGCACGCCCTATGAGGGAAAAGAGAAAGAGCTTGAGGCGGATAAATTCTTGGGAAATTCCGTTCACCTTGATAGTATTGCAATATTTTTCGAATTCCTTGAGATAGTTTAGTGGGCTTTCATGCTTGGCCCCACTAAATTGTCGCCTCTCTATCAAAGTTATCATTGCCGGCCTTATTTCAAAATCATTCACCGGTGTTGTAGGTGGACCACTCTCAAAACTATATGCACCGAGAATCCTCAATTCTTTCAACGTCACCCTTGGATTCTCTCCCATTCTTGCTTGTTCTTTTTGTTGTGGTTCTTCTTCACTTGAAGTGTTAGAGCTCATAGATCGTCTAGCAACCCTTAATCTTGTAATAGTCCTCTCAATCTCCGGATCAAATGGCACTAGTGAATGACCACGTGATCTATGCATACAACTTCAAAAGAAATGATTAGTAGTAGGCCTACAAGTGTAGCCTAATAGAGAAAAATCTTTTAGGTTTTTTTTTTTTAATTAAGAATGAAATAGAATTAACAATTATAACAAAGCACCAATATCATTCCCCGGCAACGACGCCATTTTGACAAGAGGAAAATGTAGGTCGTTTTCTACCCTTTCCTAGAGCCAAACTAAATTTGTAAACACTCAACCAACCTAATACGAGTATATGGTAAGTCAAGGGTCGAACCCAAAGGAATGAGTATGTTCAAGCTATAGCCTATGTCAAGCTACTTTAAAGAAGGTAAATGGTTATGGTTGGTAACTAAGATATCAAGAAACTAGATAAATTGAGAAATTCAGTATGCTAAACACTAGGGATATAGGTTCCACATGCAAGCTCAATAATGATTATGCTAATTGATAGATCACTCAACTGATTCAAACATTACAAGGGACAAACAATAGTTATAATCAAAGGAACCCAAAAGCTATCTCCTATAAGCCAAGCTAGGGTTCACTATGAATGGCTAACAAGGAGAATCACAATCAAAGTCAATCAATTAAAGCAATTCTCAAATCAAGGGTTCATGTTATTGAAATTTGCAATGCAATCTCGATTAATCTTATAGGTTGATGACTCCTAGTCTAATTAATCACATGCACAACTATGTCAACCAATTTAATTGCAACAATTCAATCAATCAATGATCATCAACTAGCAAAAATCATCAATCAAGCATGCTTCCCCTTCTCCCTAGCAACTAATCTACTCACTAATTATGGTAAAATTGAAAGACAAAACAAATTCAATCACAAACATATTCATTTCAAGTTTAATCAAGAAGGAATTCAATCATTCAACAATTTCTCAAACCTAAACCAAAACTCAAATCAAACATTCAAGCATTAAAGGAAATTTTAATAAAGTAAATTCAAAGGAAATAAATCTCACAAACTTTCATTGCTATGAAGAAGAAATCCAAACTTGATTGAAGCAATGTTGTAATACAAATCAAAATCTAAGAATTTCTATCTCTACTTTCTCTCTAAAAACTCTCTAATTCTCTCTCTAAAAACTAAGCAAATGAAAATTATCTAAAAGTTAGCTTTGAAAAGGAATTACAAGAGTATTTATACAAAAAGAAGAAAATCTGATCGGCCGCGCCCTCTCCAAGACTATCCCGCGGGCGTGGAAAAATGGGTATGGAACCCATAACTAACTCCGCGGGCAATCTGGGCAACCCCCGCACCCGCGGATGAAGGCGCGGCAAATGCCCTGCTCCCAAGTGTAATCAGGGGCCAGCGGTCTCTTTAATAGAAGCGGTCTCTCCAAATCATCCGCGCCCGCGGCTAGACCATGACCAGGGCGCGGAGAGTTCATGCCAAAAATATCCATTTTTTGCACTTTTACCGCGTACGCGGCCTTCAAGACCCGTGCCCACGGCCTTTGGCAAAGGCTTTGTGCCCTCTTTAAGCCCTCTCCAAGGAGCTTGCTTCTTCTTTACTTAGTCCTTTTGGCTCTTCTTGATCCCTTCGCAAAGCCAACTCCTTAAGCACCTACAAAATAAATAAAAAGAGAAAATAAAAGAAAGAAAAAGCCAAATAAATGGGAAATACGAAGAAAACCACATAAAGGAGAGCAAAACACGAAGAAAGAAGGAAATAGAGAAACTAAAGGAGAAAAGACCAAAATAATAAAAGAAATCTATGAAAATAGGGTGAAAACATCCTAAAAGACTACTCTATGAGTTCTATAAATGACACTCATCAAAAGGGAAGGTAATTCTAGCTGTACGGGTTGTACAGCATCCATTCCATAGACTAAGGAGAATGACGTATTTCTTGTTGATGAGCAAATTGACGTGCGATAACCCTAAAGGGCAAAATGGAGTTTGTCAGGCCAATCCTTGTAATTTTCTGTCATTTTCTCGATGATGGTCTTTAAATTCTTATTGGCTGCCTCTATTGCACCATTTTCTTGTGGCCTATATGGGGAAGTGTGATGATGTTGAATGTCATACTTTTGTCACTAATCATTTTATGTGGGACTCCATATCGACATATAATGTTCCTTTCGATAAAGAGTGCTACATGCTTTGTAGTGAGATTTGTGTATGATGCTGCTTCGACCCACTTCATAAAATAATCGATTGCTACCAGAATGTATTCATGACCTCCTATCCCTGAAGGAGTAATCTTTCCAATGATATTTATTCCTTATGTTGAGAATGGTCATGGTGATGTGTAGGTGTAAAGGAGTGATAGAGGAACGTGTTGTAAGTTAGAGTATATCATGCATTTAGGGCATCTTTTTACATAGTGATAACGGTCCCTATTAATGGTAGTCCAATAATATCTTTCGCGCATTATCTTTTGGACTAGCATCTTCCCATTCACATGAGTTCCACATACTTCTTCATGGACTATTTTCATTGCTCTTTGGGCTTTCCTTTTGCCTACACATAAAAGAGCTCGGCCTTTAGGTACCCTTTTGTGTAACTCATTGTCTATAAGTACATATTCGAAAGACAAAAGTCTTAAGGCTTGTTTTTCTCTCTTGTCGGCGTGGAGTGTATATTCCCCTTTAGTGACATAATTGAGGATGTTTGTATACCAAGGTTCTTTTTCTTCTTCTTCTCCTTCTTGGACTACTTCACCATCTTGTATAGCTTGAATGTAAGCAGGTTTCTTTTCTATTGTTAAAGGCATTTGCTCAATTTCCGTGGGAATTCTAACCATTGAGGCTAGTCTTGCCAAGGCATCGGCAAATTGATTTTTCTCTCTTAGTAGATGTGTATTTTACCTTTTCTAACTGATTAGTGAGGGTTTCTAGATATGTTTGGTAAGGGGCCAAGATTTCGCTCCTAACTTTCCATCTTTTGGAAATTTGGCTGATGTTTAAAGAAGAATCTCCGAATATTCGAAGTTTCTTTACTCCCAGTGCTAAAGCTATTTCGAGGCCTACCACGCATGCTTCATATTCTGTTGCGTTGTTGGTAACGTTAAAATCTAACTTTATGGAGATTGGGACATGTTCCTCTTTAGGTGATACTAATAATACTCCTACACCACAACCTTTTTGGTTTAATGCTCCATCGAAGTATAACGTCCAAGTATCATCTTCTGTAAGCATTAAGTCTTCGTCTGGAAACTCATTTTCATGTATGAGCGTCGAATCTTTTATTTGAAAATCCGCTAAGAAGTCCGAGACCACTGATCCTTTGATAGCTTTTTGGGGCATAAACCTTACACCTAATTGGGCTAAGTTGATTATCCATCTTGATATTCGCCCATTAAGTGTAGATTTCTCAAAGAGATACTTTTAGTGGATCCATCAGAGATACCACATAGATTGTATGAATGAGCATGTAGTGTCTTAACTTTGTTGTGGCCCACACTGGTGCGAGACACAATTTCTCAAGTGGTGTGTAGCGTACTTTGTACTCGAGCATATTTTTACTTAAGTAGTAGATGGAATTTTCTTTCCATTCTACTTCTTATGTGAGCATTGCCCCTATTGTCTCTTTGGTGACTGTTAAATACAACCTAAGAGAAATTCCTGGGAGCGCAAGTGCCAATACGGGAGGATTTGCGATATAGGCTTTGATCTTCTCAAAGGATTTTTGACACTCATTGTCCCATAATACTGGCATATTCGTTTTTAGTTTCTTGAATATTGGTTCACATATTGTGGTTAATTTGGATATGAACCTACTTATGTATTGCAACCGGCCAATGAATCCTCAAATCTGCTTCTCGGTCTTGGGCAGCGGCATTGACATGATTGCTTTAATCTTGGTTGGGTCTATTTCTATTCCTCTAGAGTTAATGACATATCCCAAGAGTTTTCCTGAGGTGAATCCAAAGGCCCACTTAGATGGATTAAACCTCATGTTGTATTTCCTCAGCTTTTTGAAGAACTTTCTTAAGGCTACTAGATGTCCTGGACGATCTTTTGATTTTACAATCATATCATCCACGTAGATTTCAACTTCTTTGTGCATCATGTCATGTAGTAAGGCAGTCGTTGCTCTTTGCTAAGTGGCACCCGTGTTTTTCAAACCGAATGGCATTATCGTGTAATAGTAAGTGCCCTGTGGCGTTATGAATGTATTCTTTTCCATATCTTCCTCAGCCATGAGAATCTAGTTGTACCTCGTGTATCCGTCCATTAATGAGAGAAGCGCCGTGATTTGCTGTGTTATCTACCAAAATGTCGATGTGTGGTAAAGGGAAGTCGCCCTTTGGTCTTGCCTTATTTAGATCTCTATAGTTGACACACATTATTACCCTTCCATCTTTCTTTGGAACTGGCACCGCATTTGCAACCCATTCGGGGTATTTAGATACCCTAATAAAACCTGCAGTAATTTGTTTTTGAACTTCTTCTTTTATTTTAAGAGCTACGTCGGATTTCATTTGACATAACTTTTGTTTTACATGTTTCATTCCTAGAATTAGTGGTATTGTGTGTTGAGCTATTTCTCTATTTATTCCTGGCATATCTTCATATGACCAAGAAAAATACATCGATAAATTCTTTTAGTTTATTAATTAAACCGGTTCTTTCTTCTTTAGTAAGAGTTCATCCGATTTTAACTTCTCTTTTATGTTTGGATCTTTTGAGATATCCACTGTTTCAGTGTCTTCTATTACTGATGTTTTATTCTCAAGTGTTTCAATTGCTTTAATTATTTCTTTGTCACTTTAATTGTTAGTTAAGCAATGCTCGTCATCTTGGGTTAAGGAATGACACGAGGAGTAAGTAAAAGAAGACATATCATTGAATTCGGATACCATTACATCAAATAAAGAAATGTCCATTGGGACTTGACAACTAACTATCCTAGGAGTAGGTACTAAAGTAGAAGAACTAGGGAGAGGTACTATAGTTAAAGATTTTGAAGAATCGATAGGGGAAGACTCAGATTTAGACTCTGACTCAGACGACTCTTCGAACATAGGTCCTTCTCCTGTTATTATGGAGATCTTCCGTCCTCTTGGTGTAGTCACCTTCACAGTCTTTCTCCATCCTTGGACTACTCCCTCTGCCGGAGTGATGAGCTTTGAAGGGTCAAAGCTCTCACTTTGTAGTGTTGTTTGAATGAGCGCAGAGTTGTCTTCAACACATTTTGGCTCATTCTTCTCGTGCCCGAAAAAAGAGTCCCATGACATTAAATTAAAAGCACAAAGGTATTTTCTCCTTATAGATAGGAGTTGGGATGTCATCTAAGAAATTGCAATCCAAGAAGATTTCAAACCCAGGTTGTCTTATTTCATCTTTGACAAAGGGCTCGGGAAATTCATAACATGGGCAATCTTCACCTTTTCTTATGTATTGCCCATTTAAGGTAAGAGGATATTGATCCATTGGGATTGCTTTCTTTTGGATACGAGCGTTTCTCCACGCATTAGCCTTTTCCCGGACTTGCTTATAGTCTTTCGGAGTCGGTTCAAAACCAAGTCCAAAAGTATCTAATTTAGGAAGGTCAGGCGATCTCGTTTGCATTGCTACTCCTTTATTCTTTCCTAGAGTCATTCCTGGAAAGTGTCCAAGTTTTTGAAGTATATCGTTTACTATCATATTTGAATGGAGGTTGTACCAAAGAGGGGTCCTTTCATCTTCCTCGATTAAGGAGACCTCTTCTGCATTAAAGCCCTATAGGTCTTCATCGTTGTCATAGTGCTCCACATTTATGATAGGTTTATCAATTGCCTTGATTCTCATTGGGGAAGCATCGATTATAATAGGAACTCCTTCAACTATGGCCTTCACTTGTTGATGAAGTGATGAAGGGACGGCCTTAAGGTCATGAAGCCAAGGGCGTCCCAATAATAGGTTTAAAGAAGCTTTAATATCTATCACTTGGAAAGTAGTAACATGTTCTATAACTCCTGCGGTGACATTCATAGTTCCAAGAGCTTGCCGACGAGTGTTGTCATAAGCTCTTATTCCTTGTGCGGATGGAGACAAGTATTCATCCCTTATTCCCAACATCCTCGCAGTTCGTAGAGCGCAAACATTGATTGCTGACCCATTATCTACAAGAGTTATTGGGACAATCATTCTCTTATAGATTACTATGAGGTTTTAGGCCTCATTGTGCTTGTCACCTTCTGGAGGTAGGTCCTTGTCATAAAAGGTAATTAGATTGATGGGACTCGGAAGATCACTCGTGAGAAAATTAGCTAATCCCTCAGAAGTGGTTTCAGAATCTATTCCTACTTTAGCCAAAGCATCCATTACTGCGATTCTATGTTCACGGGATGTGGCTAGTAGTTTCCATACGTTCATTTCAACCTTAGTCTTTTTAAGTTGTTTGACAACATCGTTGTCTTCTATGATTGGTATGGGAACTTGTTGAGTAGTAGGAATAGGTTGTGTAGTGATGGGAGGTTGCATTCTCCCTAATCTTGTGAGAACATCTATGAGTGAATCTTCTTCATCCTAAATGTCATCTACTGGGTATATTTTGGAAAGTGGGGTTTCTTCCAAATCTTTGAGGTAGACATCTTCATCATCACTTTCCCAGACTCCATTGATGCTAACATCCTTTTCTGGTGGAATTTGGACCAACTTTTTATTGTCAATCAATCCCTGGATTAGATCTTTGAATTTGAAATAGTGTTCTATGGTATGTCCTTCTGCTTGATGGTATGGACAATAGAACCTTCTATCTTTTCACTAGTGGAAAAATTGTCATTCGTAACAGGCTATTTGTAACGAGCAAAGGTATGCCTGTTACATTAAATATATTCGTAACGGTCAAAATAGGAGTCTGTTACAAATATATAATATTCATAATGGGCAAGATACTTCCCGTTACAAATATATGACATTCGTAACGGGCAAAATATTGACCATTACAAATACTATATTATTCGTTACAGGCATATTGTGCCCGTCACAAATAATTTAGTCCAATTTTCGGGAAAGGAGCCCATAGCCCATTAGTTATTACTATAAGTGCCCGTCAACCTTGCCCTCACCCCTCTTTATCCTCTCCCCTCTATCATTTCCAATAATTCTCTCTCTCTCTCTCTCTCTCTCTCTCTCTCTCTCTCTCTATTTTGTTGGAGATAGACGGTGAGAGACTTGGATGGTATGATGTTAAGTCCAAAAAATTTGATAGATGCACGGTTGGAGGGCGGCCAAATGAAGTTGCGGAGACTTGTATTACATAGGCAGTCATGTTTCGTTTGGAGATAAGTTGTGTCTTAAAAGGGGAACCTCGCCAAAGAAGACTGGGTATTACATGAGTCTCTCTCTCTCTCTCTCTTGCTCACTCAATCTCTCTACTTCTCTTATCTCAATAATAAATTGGCACCATCACCATTGTTTCTCCTTCCACATACAATACCAAGGGAATCTTTTCTAATTTTTCCATTCAAATTCCTCAATTTTCGTTGCTTTACTCTCAAATTAGTTTTGTGGGGGATTTCATGGGTTTTGTGGGTTTTTTAGGGTGGTGTTCATGGCCGGATCTGACTTTCTGGATTTTTAGGGTGGGTGTCGACGGGTTTGAACAGTTTTCGAAGAGCTTTGGAGTGGTTTCACGGATTTTGCGAGGTAGATTTTGTGGATTTATGGCGATGGCTTTGATTTTGTGGGTTTCTGGCTTCGTGGGTATAAATCTGGGTTCGTGGTGGTCGGATGGCTGTTGGAGGTGAATACAACGGTGGTGATGGTACGTGTACGGCGGTGGTTTTGTTCTTTCATTTTGTGTGTGGATTTTCTCATTCATAATTTGTAGATTTATAGTTGTTCTTTTGAATTTTGAGGAATTATTCATGTTTGGTGTTATGATTATGTTATATACTTCCTCCATTCTTTTTTTATTGCACCATGAGGGATTTCACGCTTGCCAATGCATTACTTTAGATGTTAATATCTTCTATTATACTTTTGTAAAAATTATAAAAATTTTATATTTGAAAAGAAGATTTCGAGACGAATCTAACTAGATCCATCATGATTATATTTTTCCTAATGGATAAATCACAAGTGAGGGTCAAAGAACATTAAGTGAATAGTGTAAAAGTCCTAATGGTGCAATAAAATAAAAACGGAGGAAGCATTTCATTTTTTACTCAATTTTGTTGTTATCTTTTTTATTCGAATTTTCGTCTTGTCAAAACCCATCTTGAATTTTTGTGTTTGTTATTTTTGTGTTATTTTGTCTTTATTTAATTAGTTTTGGTTTTGATGCTTATTTACATTTTTGAATTTTGTCTTGATTTTTTGGATTATCAAATGTATGAACAAATAGTAAGATATTTTGTCTTGAATTTTTTGCTGATGTTTTGTTTGATAACTCTTTATGTTTAAAACTATGCTTATTAATCTTCTTTCAATGATTTAGCTTCAATTTATGTACTGTATATATAGTTTTCAGATCTAGAAATTTTCATTGCTTCTAATTGTTAAATAAGCAATATGGATTTTTCTCCTTCGTATAACTTGGTAATTTTCATTTCTTCTGCTTACAAAGTTTTATCTTCTTGTTTGATCTAGGAGTTATCCTTGAATTTGATCATTTCCAATTTCATTTTATTTGATGGTTCTTGCATTCAAGAAAGGCACCGAAGACTAAGTGATACAAAGGTTAAGATTGATGACAAGGAAAAGGATATGTTCCAGCAACTCTGAAAAAATGGTGGAAGATCTAAATTATTCAATACTAATAAACTTGTTTTATTATTATTAAAATTATGATTTTTTTTTGCTCTTTTATCATCATTAAATCTTATATTATTCTTAAGTCTTAATATGTAAACTTGCGACATTATATGAGAAAGTTGATTTATTTTGAAGTGATAATGAATAGATTTTTGCTTATCATATTAAATGTGTATTACACTTGTGTAAAAAAAATTTATCTCATCATTTGATAAAATGATCCATCATATGCTAGCACATGCTAGATTCTTTTTTAATTGCATCAAACATTATTCGTAACGGACAGATATAATGCCCATTACAAATAATCCCGTTATTCATAACGGGCAAAATAAATGCCGTTACAAATAACGAATTATTCATTATTTGAAACGGGCATTTGTTTTATCCGTTACAAATAACTACTTATTTGTAACGTACACTAACCGTTACGAATAACATTGTCCATCCGTAATGGGAGTATACGTAACGCCCGCTGCCAGTTAAATTACGAATAGGTTCTTTTTGCCCGTTACGGATGGCCTTTTTTCCACTAGTGTTTTCAACGATTCAAATGGTTTTGGCTCGAGAGGTTTGATCTTCCCACTCTCGAAGAACATTTTGAACATGTTTGCATAAGAAGTCCTAATTGGAGTGTAAGGCTTATCACTCCTTTTGGGTGTTTTGATTACTTAAAGAGAAAATGGCTTTCTCTTATTAGTCTATGTAGGTGTCGCCTCTTTAATGTCACGCTTATTTAGATTCAATTTTTCATGATCGAGGGCCTCGCGACATATGTCTTTTGCTTCCCTCACTGTTTGTATGAGGACCCATACTTCCTCTTTTGTGGCAGGTTGTTAACATGTTGGAAAATCACTCATGACATCGAAAAAGGTTTCCTCCTCTTCTTCGATAGCATGGGCTTCAGGGATGATGGGTCGATATTACTTTCCTCATCAGAAATAGCCAAGGAATATGAAAGTGGTGCGCTATTGATGCTTGGCTTCTTGCTTCTAGGAGGCAATGGAAGTTTGTTGCTATCAATCAGATCTTGAATAGCTTACATTAGCTTCCAGCAATTTTCAATATGATGGCCCCTGCCTTGATGGTATTTACAATGTGCATTGGGGTTCCAACTAGCTTCCTCCTTTCGGCAGGTGGATCTCTAAATGGTCCAATGGGAGTTATAAGATCTTTTGCTTGAAGACGATCAAATGCGGTGTCATAACTCATGCCAATAGGAGTAAATTTCTTCCTAAATAGCTTCTTTTGTCCTTAATTAATCATAGCAAGGACTTAATTCAGATTAAAGGTACTAACATTGTTTATTAAGTGAGTGGTTTTGAAAGAAGAAGGATTATCATTCTTCTTTCCTTTCCAGCCACTGTTAGAGTTGTTAGCAGCTTTTTGCTTCGTAAGGTCGTCCTCGATGTTGATTCCTATGTCATAGACGGCCTTGAAAGTGTTCAAATTACTTTGATATTTGAGTATTTAGAAAGTGTTCAAATTCTTAATGAACATCCTTACAGATTCTTTCTCATTAGGCACCTCAACCATTTTAGCAGAAGTTTCCCTCCACTTATTAAAGAAGGAAGTAAAACCCTCATTCTCTTTTTGTTTTAACATTTCAAGTTCTCTATGGTTAGTTTCAACTTGAATTTTACATTTGTACCTATCAATGAAAGCGTTTACTATTCCATCCCAAGTTGAGATCTTTCTTTGTCAAGGGAAAAAAACCATTGTTGGCAAACGGTTTTAAGAGATAGAGAGACCAAGAGTGAAAGACTTTCCTATCAATCCCCTTAATAATCATTATAGTTTCAAAAGCTCTTAAGTGGAAATAAGGATTGTCAATGGGTTTGAACCTAGGGATGTCATTAGCATTGAACTTCTGCGGAAGAAGCTCCTTTTCCACTAAGACCCCTTGTGAGCTAATACCTTGGAACTTGTAGTCCTTGGAGAGCTTGTTCAAGCTTTCCTTCATTCGTTGCATCTGTTGCTTTTTCGCAGGGTCATTGACTTGAAGAGCCATAGCCTTCATCATTTCAGTTACATTAGCCAAGTTTTGCCTAAGTTCATTGACTTCTTCTTGAGTTGCCATTATCATCTTAGCTTTTCTCTTTTGACGAATCAGTTTATCAAAAAGTAAGACTTGAACAAAAGCATTGTCCTTGATTAGCCGCCTTTCTCTTCTTGACCAAGTATTGTAAATTAAACCATTTACTTTAATGACTTGACTCAAATTGACTTTTACTTTATTGATTTTTTAAAATAATAAAAAAAACAAAAATAGGGTGCATATTTTTGGGAATCAAGTATAGGGTTTAAACAAGTATGGTTTAATTGGAGGATTAACATCTAACTTACCCCCTTAAAAAAAATGACAGATTACACGCGCATACAAGACTCTCTAGACATGGTCAACGTGAAATGTACATGTAAAGTGTGTGCTTTAATAGTGAGTGAAAGTGACATGCTTTGACATTTGTGTAAGACCACGGGACTATGTGTTTAGACTCAATTAAGGACTAAATATAGCTTCTTCCATTTAATAAACTGATTAATTAGACTCATCGTGAGGACTCGAGCAAAAAACTGGACCGTCGCTTAAGAAACGGGACTGTTGTCAAACCCCAGGACCAGCGCAATGCGACAATGCTGTCATATAACATTGTACACTAGCATGTCGCGCCACAGGCCAAACTCATGCACCATCATTGAAGCAGTAGTCTGGGTCTGTTTCCAGTGTTTGACACTAAAAGGTCAAGCCTATAGTCGTACGAAGTCAGGTTTGATCAATTTATTTTGACTCATATTAATTAATTATAATTAATTAATCAAGCAAATTCCTTTATTCATTAATTAGTTTATTTATACTCATTCACAAATCAAACAAACGCTTAGTGTAAACACACGTAGGTTATGCACAAGCAAAGAATGCACAAGTAGTTAAGTAAGCACTATATGATACAATGAGTTTGCAACCTAACCATGGCTCTAGTTCTCTAAAGTTAAAGGATAAGGGTAAGTCAAAGAGGGTCCATGGTTATGAGTCTGGATGCACCGCGTAAAATTCTTACCTTTGGAAGGGTTGGCGCGTGTGGATGGGACCCCGCGAGTTAAACTCGCTTCCACGGTTTGGTGAATTCTACAAACTCGGATGTACGGATGTACCCTTCGTTGCCATGAGCGTTTGATTGGGTAGATGGACCGTGAATTCCCAGAGGGTTATGGCCATATGTAGAACACATATGGGTTCAAAAAATTTAGAAAAACTCAATCAGGAAGTAGAATCATATCGAGCAAACAGTACTAGAATCGGTCAAACAAAGAAGGTAAATTTCTGGTTCGGTATTGGAGAACATGGCGTGAGACATCAGGGCTTGTCTCCAGAAGATAACCCTGTTGCCAAACGACATTGTTGTCGCACGGAGAAAAAGCCATCACATGGCGGTGGCACTATTTTCCTGGCACCGGTTGCTACATACCTCAACAACTTTCTGTTATTTGAATTTTCCGATATTTTGTAGCGTATTTTTATCCTAGTTGTGAAAGATATTTCCTAAATATTCTATGTGTAAAAGTCCTATGTTTTTTACGCATTACGGATTTTCTATCCAATGCAAACCTTTTTATGCATATGTCAATAATGTCAATCAATATTACACGCATGAATACTTAGAATTTTTTGAGTCTCATCCACTCATTCTAAATTATTGGAAAAAATAAATTTTAGGAATTAAAATAGAAATCCTCCCCGGTGGAGTCGCCAAAAACTGTAGGGAATATTTCAAGCATCCCACACTTGAGCCCCACTGTGATCATACATTTAAGTATGGTGGCGTCCAAAGGGAAGGAAGATAGAGCAAAAGAGTCGCCGACAACTTTTAGGAACTTGTAAACCGTTCACAAGGTGAAGGTTACACCCCTTCACGATCCATGAGATCGTTAACTCCATAGTGGTATGGAACCATGACTAGATATTCGGGAATGAAGGTACAAATTCAATCTAAAAGAAATTGAACCTACCCTAATAATAGGCCTCTACTTTATTCTTCAATTCTCATATTCATGTGTGCTTTCTGACTAACATACAATCAATATATTAACCCTAAACCTGATTAATCTATGTTGGTTAAATATTAATGCACAAACAAATCTATTATTGGCGATCACTTGAATTCTAATCATATTAGCCTACACAAGATTATTAATTATCTTATTAAGCGTGATTACAAGTACAAATTCCATTTAAACATTCAAGAGAGGGTTTGATCAAGAAATAACAATAATAATATATCAAGCAACATAAATAATAACAAATCATCATAATCATATATAATCACAATAAAGCATAATAATATTAGCAAGATCCTAGGCATGATACTAACAAGATTAATAACAAATCCTAGCATGTCACTAAACATTAAAAATCAAAGCTTTAACCCTAACATGATACTAACATGATATTAGAAAGAATAGCAAGCGACCTAAACATGATACTAGAAAGCAATAAAATTATCCTAACATGATACTATAATAATAATAATAATAATAATCAAAGCATGATTTCTATATCAATAGAATAATTAAAGAAACTTACTTAGATGTCTCGTATCTCTTTCTATCAAAACAATACACACGTTAGTAACTTCAAGGAAAATAATAAATCAAACTATTAAATTAAATAATTCAAAATAGAGATTTGGGACCAAACCCTCAAAAATTATCAACCTTTCACGTCTAGGGCGAAGGCAACTTCGAACTTGGCTAGGTATGTCTAGGACTTGTGAATGCGGTATTTTGCATGAGGGAAGGTTTAGAAAAAGAGAGAATAATAAGCTGATAGCTTGAGAGAATTAATGATGATTGTTGATGAATAAAAACGGGAAAATACAACCCTATTTATAGAGAAAACAGTCCAAAAACGATAGAAAAGAATTAGAATTTGAATCGGAATAAAATTGACTCATGTCTCGAACGACAGGATCTAGCGCGAAAAGACAGGGATCACGCATGGCAACAGGCTCTGTCATTTGGAAATAGGTTTTTCGTTTGGTGCTGGTTTAAAAGATAAAACGCGCTTTTGTACGAAATCCTTTTCCTAATATAATTAAGCAATTAAACTCCATGTTTATCAAGTTTAAATCATATTTTATCATAATAAAACACTTGTTTTTATTTCAAATCAAATTCATTATTCTCAAAAGATAATTATCAATCCTAACTTCATTAGAATTCAAAAGAACCTTGTAGACTATTCTAAAAGATTAGAATCAATCCTAATAATTTTAGGAATAAATAATTAATGGGCCCTCCACTAGATCATTGGGCCATAAAACCATTTCAAACCCAATTTAGTATTTTGGCCATAACTTCCTCATTATTCATCAGAATTGGGCTTATAATATATCATTGGAAAGCTCTTTGCAAGCCCAATCTAAATACACTATTATTGGGCTTTTAATATATCATTATAAATCTGTTTGCAAGATCCACTAGCATAAATAGAGTACATTTTCGAAAACAGGAAGAAAGATTTTTATTAAAACGACCGCATCATAAGACTTTTCACACTTTCACCTCGTTCGATAATCAAGTGACGTGAAAAGTATTCATCACCGGGTTTGGTTTTTGGGGAGACACATTTGGGTGTCTACAGGTTGGCATCTTAACCTTGTCCGCTTTTAGGGTATTCATCAACTCCTGGCTCAATGGAGTTAGTGGCGCAGATAAATGTGATGGCAACCATGGTGGCTGCTCATCTTGGTCTCGATTTCTTCCTTCATCCCGAGTTCTATGGCTTCTGTGACATGATATAGGATCTCGCTTAGACCTGTTCTGCCTTGGTGGATCTTTCGAGTCCCCTACATCCTCCCTACGAGAAGGCGATTGACAATCAGGCGACCTAGGGCTTTGACTTTTCCTACAACTTCGTGCCCCATTCTAATTGTTTTCACAGGCTTGGCGTTGCTCTATAACCCTACTCATGTTAATGAGCCCTCGAGCATCCGGGTCTCTAACATGATTAGCTGGTTCACCTTCCCTCCGGCGTCGACTTGCAGTAGTGTGTTGACTAGCCTCTATGCGGACAGGTGATATGACGGGCCGATCTTAGGGTGATCGGCGATGATTTCCAAATCTACTATGGACGGATCTAGCCGCGCCAATAGGTTGTGCTTTACGACTATGTCCTCCACTTCGTCGGAGAACATCGTGGGGTTGTGCCTTTTGATTGTTCCGCGACGCTTGGCGTCCTTGGTCTTGCGGTGGCCGATGAGAGGGACCAACCTGGTTGTACTGTTTTTCATAGCTTCGGTCAATTGTTTGAGAGTGTCTTAGAGAGTTGTGTTGAACTGTTTGGTTAGCTTTTCTAGATCTCGTTTGGTCACAGATTGTTGATCTCCCTGATCAACTGGTTGTTCAACCTCTATGTTGTCACCTTGATCTTCACGATTGGACTGTTGGTTATTCCGCGGCAGATGGGGTGGGCGCGATTGCCCTTAGGTTTGATTTTGCCCACCAGCGTTCTGAGAAGGCTCGGTTTAACGGGTGGTAACTGTAGGGAATAATTTCAAGCCTTTAAAATCCCACTAGCTTGAAACCCACTGTGATCATACACTAAAGTACGGTGGCGTCCAAAAGGGAAGAAGATAGAGCAAAAGAGTCGCCAACAAGTTTTTTTAGGAACTTGTAAACCATTCACGAGGTGAAGGTTACACCCCTTAACGATCCAAGAGATCGTCAACTCCATAAGGTCATGAACCAAATAAGGGTTCGGGGATGATGGTACAAATCCAACCTAAAAGAGATTGAACCTGCCCTAATAATAGGCCTCTACTTTATTCTGCTTGTATTCATGTGCGCTTTCTGACTAACATACAATCAATAGATTAACCCTAAACCTGTTTAATCTATGTTGGTTGAATATAATGCACATATAAACTATTATTGGCGATCACTTGAATTATAATCAAATTAACCCTAACAAGATTATTAATTATCTTATTAAGCGTGATTACAAGTACCAATTCCCTTTAAACATGCATAAAAGGGCGTGATCAAGCAATAAAGAATAAGCATCAAGCAACATAATAATGAATATCATCATCATAAAAATAAATTATAATTGAAATAATCATGATAATAATCATAAAAGAAAATAATCATCATATTAATAATAATTGAAATAATTATCATAAATAAAATAATCATCAAAATAATAATATTCATAATCATTATAACAATTATAATCATAATCATATTCATGTTAATATTAAAGCATAATAAAAATAGCAAGATCCTAGGCATGATACTAACAAGTTTAATAACAAACCCTAGCATGTCACTAAGCAATAAAAATCAAGTCTTTAGCCCTAACATGATACTAACATGAATTAATATTAGGAAGAACATAGGAAGCATCGTAACAATCATATTTAATATATTTTTTACCCTAGACATGATACTAGGAATATCATAATAACAATATAAACATGATCATAATATCAATTAATCAATTAAAGTACTTACTTTGATGCCTCGTACCTCTTTCTAATAACAAAATACACACGTTAGTAACTTCAAGGAAAAATAATAATCAAAGCAATTAAATTAAATAATTGAAAGAGAGATTTGGGACCAAACCCTCAGAAATTAAACCTTTCACGTCTAGGGCGAAGGCAACTTCGAATATGGCTAGGTGTTTCTAGATCTGATGAATGCGGAATTTTGTATTTGAGAAAAGGCTAGTTTAGAAAAAGAGAGAGAGAGAAAATAATCAAGAAAATCTTGATGAGAGTTGGTTATTGAAAAAGGGGAGATATGACCTCTATTTATAGGAAAAAAGAGGGTCGAAGAACTAAGAAAAGAATCCAAATTCGAATCGAAATAAAACTCGTAGACAGCAGTTTTTGCGGATTTTGTTTTTATCATATCTTTTGATCCAGAAATTCGAATAAGATGAATAAGATGTCGTTGGAAAGATCTTGAAGTCTACTTTCTAACCCAATTAGAATCATATTAAAATATGTTGTAGAATAAAAGATATGAACGAAATAGTGAGACGGTGTCAGTTTTGGATAGAGTTTGATATCTTATTTATATCTTTTTCGTTATAGCTCGGATTTAATATTATAATATATCATTGGAAAGATAATTTGAAGATCTATCCAACCATATAAAATTTGGATAAAAAATATGAGGCACGAAAATAAAATCTGACTGTCTTTGAACATGTTTAAATCCGAATAGAATTAGGACTTTAAAAAAGGAAAGTTTTATAAAAAAGGAAAGTTTATATTTAAATCAAATTCCTTAATCTTATCTTTTCAAAAAAGGATAATTAATATATTTTAGAAACTTATAGAAGATTCTAATCAATCCTAATTAGTTTAGGAATAGGATTAAACCTTTGGACCCTCCTCATGATCATTGGGTTGTAGGTAAAATCCGGTTTGGGCCCAGTTTAGTATTTTGGCCATAACTTCCTCATTATCCATCGGAATTGGGCTTATAATATATCGTTGGAAAGTTCTTTTCAAGCCCCATCCAATACACCATTATTGGACCCTTATCATGGACCAAACTAAACTGGAATGGACGTTTTCATAAAAAAGAGTGGGTTTTCGAAAACAGAAAGAAAGAATTTTAACAAAAACTAACCGCAACACTAGACTTTTCACACTTTCACCTCATTCGATTATGGTTCGACGTGAAAGGTATTCATCACTGGGTTTGGTTTTGGGGAGACACAAATGGGTGTCTACAGAAGCCCCCACTTTGACTGAGTTTGGAGAAACACAAGTTTCGAAAACAAAAGTCAAAGTATCGATAGGGACAGAGAATGATTCAGAACGTTCTGCGATCCTAAATCAATCTTGTAACGCCGATACCTGCAAAACTAGCATTAGTCAAACAGATAAAGAGTTAAGAAACGCGTATCTTGCACCGTCGAGCACACGTCTCTGAAAGTAACCAATTTTTTTTATGACCTCCTGCAAGCTAGAGAATGCCATCCCGCTTGAAAACTGCTACGCCTGTAACTGCTTCTAAATTAGAAGATTGCTTCGCCTGAAACTATCCTCTTTATAATGATAATATTCCACATCCTAGGGAATACTATCGAAGATTGCTTCTCTTGAAACAATCTCCATCCGCATTGATAATATTCCACGTCCAAGGGAATACTATCGAAGATTGCTTCTCTTGAAACAATCCTCAGATGTTTGTGACAACTCTCCATAATCTAGGGAACACCACCTTGCTGTTTCGATGTTCACTCGTCTCTGAACAAAGAGCTTCTTTTTGATATGTTCACGCGTCTCCGCTGTGATAGTCTTCGAAAAGATCACTGCTCGTTTAATGCTGCTATGTCAGTATGTCGGCGCTTTGCTGCTTGTGAACCAGTATGTCGGTGCTTTTGCTGTGATGACAATCCTCTTTTCTTTGGGAATAGTTTCCAACACAACTCTTGTATGATGTATGACAATCCGATTTAGGAAAAGTTGTCAATGCCACGTAACAATCCATCCTTGGAAATGTTGCCATGATGAAGCGACAATCCGTACCTCGGAAAATTTGCCAAAATCCAATTTTTGGAAAAGTTGCCAATGCTTCGTAACAATCTTTCATAAGAATTTTGCTACAATCGACAATCCACATCTTGGAATATAACTCTTGAAAGCAATCCACCTTGGAAATTTGCCAACGCTATGCGACAATCCTTTTGGGAAAATATTGCCAGTTTGACAATCCGCGTCTTGGAATATTTGATTAAAAGAGTCGACCGACAATCCACTTCGGAAAAATTTGCCACTTACTGAAATGAATGACAATCCACGTTGAGGAACTTTTGTCGATATTTATGATGAATAGAAACCTACAACAATCCTTTGGGAAATTTTGCTATAGGGAACTGGGTGTATGACAATCCAATTTCGGAAAACTTGCCAGCGATGACAATCCGAACCTGGAAAAAATTGCCAAACAAAGAAGGAGCACGACAATCCACGCTTGGAAACTTTGCCAGAAATGACAATCCAATCTTGGAAAAATTGTCATTGAAGAAGATGCACGACAATCCATTTTTGGAAATATTTTCAGTTGGGGATGACAATCCAATTTTTGGAAAACTTTGCCGTTTAATAAGAATGCGCGACAATCCATATTTGGAAATATTGTCGTTTAAGTGCTTGCTTTTGAACCGATGCTTTGGTGTTTGTAATGAGCCAATACTTAGGCGCT
This sequence comes from Chenopodium album, assembly GCF_948465745.1. Classification (NCBI taxonomy): domain Eukaryota; kingdom Viridiplantae; phylum Streptophyta; class Magnoliopsida; order Caryophyllales; family Amaranthaceae; genus Chenopodium; species Chenopodium album. The sequence goes on from NC_137839.1 coordinate 56,687,958, forward strand.
TAAGCTAAGTGAGACGATCTTTCGTCAGGTCGATCACTTAGACTGTAATCAAATCGACTACTCAATCATGTCAAATTGCTTATAGGGGCTAACTGGCGTACCAAGGAACCCGAAATTGCTGTATGAGGTCGAAATCACCTTTCTGGGAGGCTTCGAGCTCTGTCGTTGCTGAGATATCTCTGGCGCCAAGAATTGGAGTAGGGTCTTCCCTATTCTGCTGCACCTGTATTTATTTTTTTGACTATAGAACTTTGCCAATTTCTTTAATTATCTTAGGGTTGATCTAAGGCTTAATGTTGCTTGACTCATCGACTTGGCATGACTCAAGGTATAAACTTGACTCGATATGTTTGACTGACTCGAGGTTGACTCGACTCGAAGTGTAATGACACATATGTTAGACTCAAATCAAAGTGATATGACACGACATGACTCAATGTGTACATGACTCGTGTGTGCATTGTAATGTGATCGTACGACTCGAAAAAAAGCAAAAAAGCAAAAAAAAAAAATTCCGTCAATTGTAGAGGGTACCGACTTTTTTCCGAAAAAGAAAGACGTGAAAAAAGAATCGAAGTGTTTGAAGGTGCATGTTGAATGAGCTTAGTCAAATGTTGTTTGATACTATCTCTCAAGGTTCAAGGATTAATTCATCCTAGGCTATCTCAACTGTTGACTCAATGATGAAAGAATTTGGGTAACTTAGGCACGGAGGCTAAGCACTTCATACTTCGTGATGCAATGACAATTATGAGTGATGAGTGATTTTGATATGATAAGGCATGCTTCAATATTAAGATTTCATGACAAAGGGTTCCTAAGGGAAGTATATTTGGTCATGTATCCGTGCGGTGTGTGAAAGTGACACTAAGGCTAGGCCGCAAGAGCTAAGTGTGTGGAAAAATATATTATTGAAAAGAGTCAAATGGTGGTGACTCTTAGGCTAGGTAAGCTAATGATGTAGGGATCAAGCCCCCAAGGTCTAGCTCTAAATGAATAGGGATGAGCATTGGAGATCCCTTGATAGGATCATGGTGTAAGTGTGTGAATGTGAATATGAATGCATTTTTATTACGGCCGCACCTCGTTGTGAGGTTGCCTACGTATCCGTAAGGAATAAGGCCGAACGTAGCTCTAGCCGAACCTCGCACAAGTGTGTATACCTCAAAAAGGTCTTTTTAAGGGTTGTAACGTGGTTAGGCTAAAGGTTTAAAGAAGAAGGGGATAAAGGCTCAAGACCATAGATAAGCCCCCAAGGTGTGCAACCTCGCTTTTGAATCTTTATATTTTTATGCTTGAGTTTCTACTCTTTTTTAGCTCTCTTTTATCTTTTGCTTTAGCATTTATTTTATTTTAATAAGTGTGGGAAATCCCGATCATGCGGTCTATCACTCACTTGGCATTCATGTTTCTCAAGCACGGTACCGAGCACTCGATAAGAGACGCAATTTGAGACGTGTTCTTATCGAAGATATTTTCATAACAAAGACATTGGAACACTTGCCCTTTTGTACACTTTTATTTATTTTTTTGCTTTTGCTTATTTTTGCTATCTTTTGAAATCACTCAAGCTTTGTTCTTTGAAAATTGCATAAGTTGTACACCATCCCATCCCAAAGTTAGGTAGATGTAGGTTGAGAAAAGAAGGGTCTATCGTTAGACGAGGCTCAAAGTGGTTTATGAAGAAAGGATTGTATATTTGAAAGGTGAAAGGAGATATGATGTGGCTACAAGGGGTGCCTCAAATCATTAGTATACCTTGTGTTTAATTCGACATATTTTTTTTTTTTTAAATGCAATGTAATGAAATGATCATATGCAAGGAAATAAATGCTCATTTTATTAAAAAGGGAAAAGAAAAGAAAAATTACAAACATAATCTAAAGGAAAAGAAAAGGTGCCTATGCTAGACTTATTGGGGAAAGGAAAAAAAAGAAAAAGAAAAAGAGGTCATGAAATCTTTTCGTTGAAGCTCGCCTCTTGTCTTGTGTTGTTTCATCATTACCCTCATTTTTTGTTTGTCAATCATATGACTCAAACTCGATTCAACACACATGGATGGAAGGAGTGAAGAAAGATGGAACAGAAAGTGAAAAAAGAAAATAATGATGGAGGTGGAGGGATATGAAGAATTAGGGATAGAATGTACCCCCCAACTCAAATGACGGAAAAGACCGACTCATGCATGAACCTAAGACATGGCCATGGTGACATGTGCTCAAAGTGTGTGCTAAGACTAATGAGTGTAGATGGTACTTTAAGACTCGTGTCATGACCATGTGGCTAGACTATGTGACCAAGACTCGATTAATGACTTGACAAGGTGTTATTGACACCGGAAATTAACCGAATTAATTAGCAAACTGGTTAATTAGACCCTAGGTGATGACTCGACAAATAATCCGAACTGTCGGCCAAGCGACAGGACTGGCGTCACAATATGGTGATTGGCGCCACACTTTTTAGTAAATGTCTGGCGCTACACACCATACAGTGGCACTACAGCTCAGATTTTGGCACCAATATTGGAACTTCGATCCGGGACTGTTTTCGGTATTATTAGCCAACCGGGGTATGCCTAAAGTCGTACTAGGTCAATTCCGATTAAAGAAAATAGACTTTATTGACTCTAATTAATTAATTAATTAATTAATTAATTAGGCAAAGTTCTTTAGGCCATTAATTTTAGTCTAAACACAAATCAACAAACGGTTAAGAGGAGCATAGGATATATATGCACAACAAATAATGCACAATTAGCCAAGTAGGCACAACATGATGCAATGAGTTCGCAACCTAACCATGGCTCTAGTTCTCTAAAGTTTGGGATATGGTTTGGTCAAACAGGGTCCATGGTTAATTGTCCAGATGCACCGCGTAGAAGCCTAACCGTGAAGGGTTAACGCGTGTGGATAGAACACCGCGAGTTTTTTTAGAAAAAACTCGCTTCCATGGTTTGGTGAATTCAACCTCTCAGATGTACCCTTTGTTGCCAAGAGCGTTCAATCGGATAGATAGAGCATGAATTCCCAGAGGGTTATGTCCATATGTAGAACACATATGGGTTTCAGAAAAGTGAGAAAAAATTCAATCAGGAAGTAGGATCGAGCAAACAACGCGAAAAACCGGTCGAAATTAGAACGCATATTTCTGGCTCGGTATTGGGGGAAATTGGCGCCAGCAAACAGAGACTGGCGCCAACTTTTAACTGTAGCGCATGGCGCCAATACTGGCGTCTGGCGCTACGGCTAAAAGTATGGCGCCAAGCTCTGGCCCCTGACGCTACTTCCAACATGCCTCAGCAGCTTTCTGTGCTCAATAAAATCATCCAGTTTCGCGCGGTGTTATTTCAGTCCTAGTTGTGAAAGACATTTCTCAAATTTTCTACGTGTAAAATCCTTATGTTTTTTACTCATTACGGATGGTCTTTCCAATGAGAACCTTTTTATGCATATGCCACAATGTTAATCAAAATTACGCACATGAAATACTTAGAACTTTTCGAGTCTCATCCACTCATTCTAAATCATTGCCGAAACAAATTCAGGAATTAAAATAGAAATCTCCCCAGTGGAGTCGCCAAAAACTGTAGGGAATAATTTCAAGCCTTTAAAATCCCACTAGCTTGAACCCCACTGTGATCATACACTAAAGTACGGTGGCGTCCAAAAGGGAAGAAGATAGAGCAAAAGAGTCGCCAACAAGTTTTTTTAGGAACTTGTAAACCATTCACGAGGTGAAGGTTATACCCCTTAACGATCCAAGAGATCGTCAACTCCATAAGGTCATGAACCAAATAAGGGTTCGGGGATGATGGTACAAATCCAACCTAAAAGAGATTGAACCTGCCCTAATAATAAGCCTCTACTTTATTCTGCTCGTATTCATGTGCGCTTTCTGACTAACATACAATCAATAGATTAACCCTAAACCTTTTTAATCTATGTTGGTTGAATATAATGCACATGTAAACTATTATTGGCGATCACTTGAATTATAATCAAATTAACCCTAACAAGATTATTAATTATCTTATTAAGCGTGATTACAAGTACCACCCTTTAAACATGCATAAAAAGGCGTGATCAAGCAATAAAGAATAATCATCAAGCAACATAATAATGAATATCATCATCATAAAAATAAATTATAATTGAAATAATCATGATAATAATCATAAAAGAAAATAATCATCATATTAATAATAATTGAAATAATTATCATAAATAAAATAATCATCAAAATAATAATATTCATAATCATTATAACAATTATAATCATAATCATATTCATGTTAATATTAAAGCATAATAAAAATAGCAAGATCCTAGGCATGATACTAACAAGATTAATAACAAACCCTAGCATGTCACTAAGCAATAAAAATCAAGTCTTTAGCTCTAACATGATACCAACATGAATTAATATTAGGAAGAACATAGGAAGCATCGTAACAATCATATTTAATATATTTGTTACCCTAGACATGATACTAGGAATATCATAATAACAATATAAACATGATCATAATATCAATTAATCAATTAAAGTACTTACTTTGATGCCTCGTACCTCTTTCTAATAACAAAATACACACGTTAGTAACTTCAAGGAAAAATAATAATCAAAGCAATTAAATTAAATAATTGAAAGAGAGATTTGGGACCAAACCCTCATAAATTAAACCTTTCACGTCTAGGGCGAAGGCAACTTCGAATATGGCTAGGTGTTTCTAGATCTAATGAATGCGGAATTTTGTATTTGAGAAAAGGCTAGTTTAAAAAAAAAAGAAAGAGAGAAAATAATCAAGAAAATCTTGATGAGAGTTGGTGATTTAAAAAGGGGAGATATGACCTCTATTTATAGGAAAAAAGAGGGTTGAAGAATTAAGAAAAGAATCCAAATTCGAATCGAAATAAAACTCGTAGACAGCAGTTTTTGCGGATTTTGTTTTTATCATATCTTTTGATCCAGAAATCGGAATAAGATGAATAAGATGTCGTTGGAAAGATCTTGAAGTCTACTTTCTAACCCAATTAGAATAAGATTAAAATATGTTGTAGAATAAAAGATATGAATGAAATAGTGAGACGGTATCAGTTTTGGATAGAGTTTTATATCTTATTCATATCTTTTTCGTTATAGCTCAGATTTAATATTATAATATATCATTGGAAAGATAATTTGAAGATCTATCCAACCATTTAAAATTTGGATTAAAAATATGAGGCACGAAAATAAAATCTGACTGTCTTTGAACATGTTTAAATCCGAATAGAATTAGGACTTTAAAAAAAGAAAGTTTTATAAAAAAGGAAAGTTTATATTTAAATCAAATTCCTTAATCTTATCTTTTCAAAAAAGGATAATTAATATATTTTAGAAACTTATAGAAGATTCTAATCAATCCTAATTAGTTTAGGAATAGGATTAAACCTTTGGACCCTCCTCATGATCATTGGGTCGTAGGTAAAATCCGGTTTGGGCCCAGTTTAGTATTTTGGCCATAACTTCCTCATTATCCATCGGAATTGGGCTTATAATATATTGTTGGAAAGGTCTTTTCAAGCCCCATCCAACTACACCATTATTGGACCCTTATCATGGACCAAACTAAACTGGAATGGACGTTTTCATAAAATAGAGTGGGTTTTCGAAAACAGAAAGAAAGAATTTTAACAAAAACTAACCGCAACACTAGACTTTTCACACTTTCACCTCATTCGATTATGGTTCGACGTGAAAGGTATTCATTACTGGGTTTGGTTTTGGGGAGACACAAATGGGTGTCTACAGTAACCATGACTCTTTCTTTGACGAATCCCCACAAACGACGCCCATTGTTTCTACAAAAGAATTACGGGATCTGAGTTGTGTAGGAACTTGCTCACCTGATCTAACCGAGTCCTCCAAAATAACGAAAGTCAATTGCCTCGGGGGGGTGTTCCTGAGAAAGCCACTCCGATGGTCAAGTCAGTTAATTGTGTTTAGAGAGAACGTTTGTTGAGAGAGAGTGGAGAAAATTAATTACCTCGCTAATCTGTGAAGATTAGGATTTATAGGAGAGGATTTACTAACTTGATTAGGGTTAGGATTAGGGAATATGCCCGTTTTGGACCGTATTATGCCCTGTTAGGCTATGTTAGGGTTTCTCAGGATGCATGTTGTGCATGATTCTGGAATTTTCTCGTTTAGGGTTTAAGTAAGGACATTTTGGTAATTTCTATATTTAATGAACGTGGGCCACAGGGGTCCAAACAATAATTGATATATTTTTATGAATATATCAAGATTATCGATGTTAATCTAATATATATATATATATATATATATATATATATATATTTATATATGGGAGTTTTTTCCCGAGTTTTTTAGAGAGCCACGTAGGATTTAATTTTTTCAGCGTGCCACGTAGGATAATAAATTTTAGTGGTGGCCAATTAAATATGAGATTATTTCGTTTAGAATAAAATAATTTAAATGACACGTAAGCAAAATTAGCGAATGAGATTTTCCAGTTTAAATTAATTAATATAACATATAATCTTTTGATATCAGAAATTTTATCTAAATATATAACAAATTTTACACAAAAATATATATAAAAAAAATATTTTAAAAAATTCAAACAAACCGTGCATCGCACGGGCTTCATCTAGTTTGATTGATTTTCTGACTAAATATAAAATTAATAGTGCTTATTGTTTTTCTATTTTTTAATAATAACTGTTCATATAAATTAATTTTTCTATTAAAGCAATCTTTTAATTATCAAGCAATATGTATAATCTTTACTCAATTAAGAAGTACTTACGAACTACATGACTCAAATGGCAATACGTAAACATTCAGGTTGTTATTGTTATGGATCCAGTCCACTTATAACATGTTTTAAGCCATTTAACTTTTAAGCCAAAATATTGCTTAAAGAGTTTTGGTTCATTTGAACTTTATAATATCTTGTAGAAGCTTTGGGAGTACTTTAGATTTTAGATCTAGTATCTAAAATCAACAAGGGACATGAGGAGCAACAAAATACACACACACGTAGGGGTTTCAATTTGGGTAACTAGATGAAGTTTGGATTGACCCACAACGGATCGAGTATGTTTGGGTTAAGGTTACCTTTTAACTCATCTTGGTTTGGATCGGGTCAATTTCGGGTCAAAATCTGTTGGATCAAGGTCGGTTTAAGTCAAGTCAATTTTTGACCGACTTAATTATATTCAGTTCAAATAAATTTGTATCGGGTTCAAAAATGGGTTTGGACTGGTTCATTTTGATTTAGATGTCTTTGGGTCGGGTTGATTTTCTGGTTCGATTGATTCTGATTTGATTAAGTTCGATTTAGTTTGATTAAGATAAAGTTGATTCATTAGGTCATTTCCAATTCAAATCTTTTTTGGGTTTTGCTAATATGGGTACAGTTTACCAAATTCAATATTCAAATAAACTTTTTTTAAAAACTAGAGTACTTATTGAACTATTATCTTATTGATGGGTCGCTATCTAGTTATTTTTGTGGCATTTTTCATATCGTCTCATTATTATATACTTACAGAGTATTAGTTTTCTAAATAGATCAGTTTTTGAATAGATAAATTCTTGTGTCATTTTAATCATTAAGCCAAATTAAAATTGAATTAATGAACTAATGACATATTAATAGATGATAGCCACATATTGATTAAATTGAACTTGAGACTAGTAAAAATATCAAATTGATTAAATTACAGAAATATACTATTATACAACATCACAAATGAAAAATTAAAAAATATCAAATAAAGAAATCTTTCATATAAAAATACGATCGTGGAATAGAACTAACACTGTGAAACATCTCTCATTTACATCTTTGAATATGCAACCTTTTGGAAAGACATACAATTTAACGATTTGTTGTAGGTATGAGGATGATTTTCATCTGATGATACGTCTAATTATATTCAAAAAAATTGACAAATTTGCGATCCTGCATAATTCCTTACCAATGAAGCGATTTGACGACAATACATCAAAACAAAAATGTAAATCCTCCTTCAAAAGAGAAGAAGAAATACCTATTAAAAGGAGAAAAGGACCTCTAATAGAAGAAGAAAAACACTATATTTTGAGAGGGAGAAAATTCCTCCTAGGACAGCAGGAGGCAGTGGCGTATCCAGGATTTCCGAACAGTGGGTTCGGAATAAAAAAAAAAAAAAAAGGAACGCGAATACATTAATTAAAGATTCAGCAACAGATGTCTTTGGGTTAATGAAATTTTTATATTTCTCATTAGCTTCATTATGTAAACTACCAATACCACCCACATGAACATCAAATCTACCAATCTTATTCCATCCTCTAAAACCCCCTTTAACAAAGTTATCATTAACATCCATATGAGTATCTTTATCCCTGAACAGATAGCACACAAAACAGAAAGTTGCATCCTTTTCAACACTGTATTCAAGCCAATCATATTTATCAAACCAAGCAACATTAAAGCGGCGCATACCTCCTATTTGTCTTCGAGGGAAATTACGTGTTCGTGGAGCACAACGTTTCATTGTAATATAACCTCTCCTCACAGCATCTTGATCATTAAGAGGATACTCCAAAATTGGAATTCTCTTCCCAGGGTCATGTGGAAGAAGATCAACATCATAAATGCGAGTATCATCAGTTTCAACACTAGCATTTGGATTGTTCTCCCTTTGACAAGTTTGAGGTGTGCTCTCAGGGGTTGGAATGGAAGCAGCCACAGGAATTGCATCATCATTCGGAGACTCAATATCATCTTCTTCTATAAGAGGATCCCTTGAACTAGGTGAAGAACAAGTAGAGGATTTTTGTGACTTCCCCACACGTTTCCAAAAAGACTCTAAACTCATTTGCAAACTGAAATCAAACAACAATCATACAATAAATTAACTACACACTTACACTAAACACACAATTAAAATGGCTAAGAATAATCATCAATTTATCAATTATAAACCCCAACAATCTAAGTATTCAATATTTCAATCAATAAATCAATTATAAACACCACAAATTTACAATCTAATTAAATGAATTATCATTTAAGTATTGAACTATATAGAATTTTAGAATACCTAAAAAAAAAAAGTAGAATTGTAGAGTACCTTACTCCTTTACTCGCTGGGCTGTTGGGAAGGTGGTGGAGGCGTGGAGCCGTGGAGGAGCAGTCAGGAGGAACCGTGAGTGGTGTGACTGGTGTCGGCGTGCCGCGGTGGCCGGTGGGGTGGAGCCGTGGAGTGGAGGTGAGGAGACGAGGAGAGGCAGGGAGGTGAGTTACAGAGTTAGGGTTTTCGAATTTGGGGGAATGACTGAAGCTGAAGACAAATCTCGATTTTTTTTAAAAAAAAAAAAAAAATTAGAACAAAAAAAAAAAGGGTTATGGGAGGGTTCGAACCCGTGTCTTCTTTGTAAGAGGGGAGGTAAAGGCGCGCAAGGGAAATCACCACTAGGCTGAACATTGTTTTGTTGATATTTAGTGTAAAGATATTGTATTTAACCCACTTGAACCCAACCTGTATCCGCCCCTGGCAGGAGGTATTACAAACCTAAAAACAAACAAAAGTAAAGAGAAAAGACGAAAAAGAAAAAGACTGGGATTTTCATTGGAGAAAACAGATGAAAGCCTCTCAAAATTTTAAATTTCAAAATGGAAGATAGGGTTTTAGAGAGAGACGAAAAGAGAAGGATTAGAGGTAAGGGTTTATACTTTTCATCACTTTGCATTTTTAAAATTACATCACTATATATATATATATATATATTAAAAAATACCCCCTCCATGTTTAAATAAGTGAAATGTTTTTACTTTTTGCACTATTCATCTAATTTACTTTGACTAATTTTTGTGATTTATGCATAATAATAAATATAGTCTTGTAGATACTTATTGGAATAATCTCAATGTATAGTTCATTAATATTCAATTATTGTTATAATTTTTACTTACAGATGTTTAAAGATATTATCAGTTAAAGTGTTACATTGACATACGTGCACAAGGAAAACATTTTATTCATATAAATATGGAGAGAGTAGATACAAAATGAATTTCTTTGGTGGAGCTTTAAATCTTGGGTAATGCTATACATAGCCCTTAGGGCTATATATAAGCATTAAAAACACTCTTAGAAATTGTATAAAATTAGAAATTTATGACAAAAACACGCGTTGATTAGTGTAATTAGTGTGAATTTGTCATGATTTTCTAAATTTAAACACTTTTCAAGAGTATTTTTAATACTTATATGTAGCCCTAAGGGCTATGTATATCATTTTCCTTAAATCTTTAATACCATGGGAATTGCCATTTCCTAAAACAAGTTAAATACTATAATCTTTTTTAGTAACATGAACATGACCTATCGACCCAAACAAAAGTTATCTACATAAATTTTTTACACCCACTAAAGCAACAATGTACCCTAAATAGTTCTCTTTCTTTCCTCCCCAACTTGATTTGTTGTTTGGTTTGTATACCTTTTAACAAAAAGCATATGAACAATGAAGATGTAAATTGTCCAAAACCAAGTCATAAAGCTACCAGATCATGTGATCATCCCAAAGCTCGTAACCAACCATGTGATCCCAACCTTAAAGCTTAACTAACAAACAAATAGTCGAGCTACAATATTTTTTTTTTTTTTTTTTTTTTTTTTTTTTTTTTTTTTGAAATGGCATGTATTGAGAACACTTTTCATTAGAACGGAGCCTCACACAGGTCAACCCGACTTAATTTGTAGACAAGGTAGATATCTTAGAAGTAGGGGGAAGGTAAGAAAATCCTCATCTGATCACCACATTTAAAGTGTCCCAACTGAAAATTAATCACAAATCTTCATGTTTCCCAAATACTATATACCATCAGATAAAATGTTACTCTGTACTTGTTAATAGCTAAGCAACTGAAATTAATGGCCCCGAAATTCAAAATTACATCAAATGCGGATTAGTATAATTATTGGGTTTTGTATTGTACTCTTAATCTTAGTATCATGATAAAATTTTTAATTGGTAAAATCGTGTCTATCTCTAAGTCAATGAATTAAGAATCATTTCAGAAAGTTACACGAGATTATTATTGACACCCGCCTCTTAGCAAGAATAACTCCTTTACCAAGCATCATAATCCTTTAATTTTTTCAAATTTAATCATCATCATCATCAAAACCTTAACAATATTATCCATCTTTTATCAATAACCCTTAACAAAAGTGCTTACATCATTTAACTTATTAATTAATCAACTACATAATTAGTAAATCTCTAAATTAAAGTATATAATTAATTTTGTAAAAAAAAAAAACACATATTAGGTCCACCTAAATTGTTGGGTTGCATGTGCACCACGTTGGCTGATGTGAGACGATGTACATAAACCAATCCATAAATGGTCATCATATTATGATGAAGCTGAATTCATTCATGGTCCTTAAGTTTTCTTAAAGCAGCAGTTTATCAAAAGCTTCTTTCATTAAAGTTAGCTAATGCTGACGGTATTTAGCCAGATTAAAGAATAAAGTTAAGGCCGCCAAAGTTTTAAAAACTTTTTTACTTTATTGTGTCATGTAAATTGTAATTAATTACTAATTGAACGAAAATCAAGTATATTCTTAGAATTACAATATCTAATAACGTTGAAAAAGAACATACTTTGGAACTTTTTGGTTTTACTTAATGGACTGTCATGGATTCCACGTCCTAAAAGTGAAGATACAAATTGATTCAAATCTAATTGGTACAAAAGAATTGCCTTTATATATATTTAATTGAACATAATTTGATAATTTTATACAATACAATAATATATTACATTCGGAGCAAAATAATACTTTTGCCGTCCCCTAAAAAAAGCAAAGATATTACATATAAGTTCTATCTTAAATACATAACCCCTACTTTAATTTTAATATATACACAAGTCTAGTCTTTCCAAATCTTAAAAAAGTCAATAATCAACATTACAATAAAGACCCAACTTATACAAGAATCAAACTGACTAAACCCATCAATAATTATCAATAATTTTATTCATACACCTGTTGTATACTAGACCGACTGAATAGATATATGTAACTTGAAAGTCAACTATGTAGTATGGTTGTTTGACTAGTGACTCAATGTGGGGTGAATCACACATCATACAAGAATAATAAAATAGAATTTAGGGGAGAAGAAATATGGATAAGGAAAAAAAATGAGACATCATAAAGTAAGTAAAGGTGCTTGACTGTTTTTAGAAGTTGAAAGTTTCATATCCAAAGCAAGACACCCATCATAATCGGGTTGTTATGGTTTAAAAGAACATGGGGTGTATTCTTCCAATTTTTGGTTGTATCTTGAAGACTTGAAGCTGTTTCCCTTGAGCTTGAAAAAAGTTGGTGAAAAGAACCAACTTTTTGAAGCCAATGAATTTGCAAATCTCCTGAAAATACTATCTTGTAATCTCTTGATCATCACATACTTTGTGTACCACCTTCTTGTCAAATGAGCCATCTTCAAATATTAATATCCTGAATCTAAATTCTTGTTTCGACGCCCCTAAGTTGTATGTTGTAAATTCGCCATCCTAACTTCATTCGTAAATTTATGACCTAATATGGTACACGGGTACACGGCCTATATGATCGATCGATGAATTTGTTACAAGATAAATATTTACATAGTATTGCCTTAAACTAGCAAAGATGAACTAGTTATGTTGGTCTTCTCATTAGAGCTTGAAAACCCAGCAAATATACAAACATCCAATAGACCAAGCATTGATATCCTTTGCGTGTTGTCTGTTTAATTAAAAAAAAAATAGAATGTAGGCAGGTGATAAATGTGTCTTTTAGGAAAAAAAATTCAAGGTTAAATACAAACAAATATGATAAATTAGAAAAAATTGCATCACATTTCATCACCTTATCTACTATAATGATGTTTGTAACTACCAACTTAAATAACAATAATATTTATAAAAATTTAATTAGTGTGTCCATGCGTCATAACTACTTTGCCCCCATCATTTTTTTATTGTATGATTATTTAGCATAATGAGCCACGGAATTGGTTGAGTTTTTGAATATATGGCATTTCGTACACAAACTCTCATTTTCACCACTATTTATGAAGGACTTAACTGGTCTCGTTTATCCCTTTCTAATTGCACCATAACTTTCGATATTTAAATAATTAAATGTAACATAACTTTTAGTGAAACTTTTTCTTTAAAGTTGAACCTCAAACCTACCCACTTATATATATCGTTCCATTTTTCTCTATCTATATTTTCACCAACTTTCATCACCGGCTATGACATTTCCTTTTATAGAAAATAACAATTAACCAATAGGGGGACAAAGTAGTGTAATGCACAAGTTTAATCTTGTCAGGACTAATAGTAACTTGAAACATAAATTTCCTTAATATATGTCTCTAATAATGAATAAAAACATTATTATTATAATTATTCTAATCAAATATCAATAAAATTAAACATTTACCTTGGATGAGGCAGAAGATGTCAAAGAAATGGATGATGTAGAAGGTGTAGAAGTATGATCATGAGCAGCCAAAGAGGATAAACCAACATTATAAGCCATTGTACAATCTGGTTGAAATAACCCATAATGTCTTTCAGAGGTGGGACCAGGCTTCATATCTTCATTGAACAAAGCAAAAACATAAACTTCAAGCCTATTTTTAGGCCTTATTGGAGTTCCTTCATTAGCCATTTGCCTCTTTAACAAATTCTTGTTGTATGTTGCAGCATTCTGTACAGTGGCACCTGTTTCATTCGGGTCGCCCATAGACGGCCACCCGGTTTCGGAGACTCGTACGTCTAGCCCACCATAACCTAGTCGCCACATGGCGAAGATGACTGCATCAACTTGAGCGTATAGCATGTTGTCGTAATGGAGATTTGTGTTAGGGTCCATCATGCCGGGGTTTGGGTTGAATAAAACATAGTCGAGTTGGATCTTGGTTGGATCGTCCTTGTAGGCGAAATACGGGTATGCATTAACCCAAAAGGGTGAATTAGTATTGTGCAGGAATCGTAAAAATTGTGTGATGACTCCGGTTAATTCGGGTTTGAACGATCCGGCTGATGGCGGGTAGGACTCTGCTAGGACTCCAGCTGAGGTAGGGGAGAATACTTGGATGTTTGAGAGGCCGAGTTGAGCTAAGGCACCGTGTACACTAACCATTGCCGGTACAACGTAGTTGGTTAAGGATGTGTCCTCGTCCGTAAAAACTTCGTTACCAACCGATATACCGGTGATATTCGTAGCCGGATAGTAGGGTTTAATACGAGTAGTCACCCATTGAAGGGCTGCTTGGGGGCTCATAAGGGTGGCTAACTTTTCATTCTCCACGGTTACAATAAGTTCCACCCCCGAGTTGGCGAACGTCGTTAAGATTTGTGGGTTCGTGTCGTAGATTCTTGCCTTTGTTAGCCTCACTGAGGTCATTAGGGATAAAACTGTCGACGGTGGGGGTAGGTTGTTACCAACCTGTCCGTAGTTTATTCCCAAAGACTCAACAGATAATGCTGAAACAATTAACAACAAACAATTAACAACAAACAATTGATTGGTTAATACTTACCTGACATCTAATAAAAGAAAAAAAAATAACAAGAGTTGCATGATAGGGAAATAAAATTACCTAAAATGGACAAAGAGAAGAAAATCACATAAATGATACTTATTGTATAACCAAATAGCTTCATTTAATTAAAAATAAAATGAAAGAGAAAATTAGAGAGAGAAAAAAAAGATGGGTGATGTTAGAGGTAAAGGAGTGAGGGAAGGAAGGGAGAAAGTATAGAGGGGGAGGTGGAGTATATATAATAATGTGGGGGAGGAATTCTTTTCTTTGCTTGTTCAAAAATTTTGGACGTAAGAAGACAGAATAAGGGTTACACAAGAATTTTGGAGTTTAGTAGCTAGCTTGCCTTGACAATTTTGTTTTTCAGCGATTTATTACAATGGATTCAATTAGTCATGTTATGTTTTTAGTCCATCTTATTTCTCTATCAATTTCTTTTCTTTAATTATACTCCTATGTTTATTTCATGCATGCATGCATTTTGGGTTTTGTGGTAAGTAATCAACGTGATGGGTTATAATATATGTATAGTATTCCAAGTCTTTAATTTTATTTATGTCATAAATTACTATTTTCAATAATGCTTATTTAATGTCTAATACTTCGTATTATGTACATAGTTATATTATAAGCTTCCTATGTGCTTCCTAGAATCTTATGATCATTTTTTATTTGTCCTATTTGCCTTTATACATACTTTTTGGAGCATTCTTTCAAAAAAATAAAATAAAAAAAAATTAAAATAAAATTTTTTTTTGGAGCAAGTCTTTGAGAATCAATATATTAATTTTGTATTATAAAAATATACCGTGCATTTTTTTTTACAAATGGCATTTTAAAATTATAAATTGAGACGAACCTAATAGGGTACCACATACAATATTTATTCTTATATTTAACAATTATTTACTTTATTTATTTTACTTACAATATTTTTGTCGATGCACATCTTCAACTGTGTACATTTTTAAATATATTTTTTAAAACTTATATTTTCTAAAAAATTAACAAAATAGATATTGAGATGAATCTATCGAGATCCTATATCACAATATTATTTATTAACTAGATGAAGCCCGTGCAATGCACGGTTGATTTGATTTTTTTTTTTTTTTTGGTATTTATGAGCTAATATTTGTTATATATTTAGATAAAATTCCTAATATTAAAAGATATTATTTAATATTTAATTAATTTAAACTTAAAAATCTCATTCGCCAATTTTGCTTACGTGGCATTTGAATTATTTAATTCTAAAAGAAATTAATAATCTCTTATTTAATTGGCTACTACTAAGATTTATAATCCTACATGGTGCGCCGAGAAAATAAAATCCTACGTGGCTCTCTAAAAACTCGGGAAAAAACTCCCCTTTATATATATATATATATATATATATATATATATATATATTAAATTTTATACATCACAAAATATAATTGAAGTTAAGTATATGAATAATGTACGCAATTGAAATGTTACAAGTGAGTAGAAAAATTAAAGAAAATATGAAGTATTATACATATAGTTTCTCACTAGTTAAAATAATAATTTTTAAAAAAAAGACAAACAAAAAGAGACAAAAAAAAGTATACAAGGTTTAGAGCAATACGAGTATGAACGTGTTCTTTTAAATTCTAGGCCGGAGAGGTGTTTGGGTTTAAAGACTTTCCAACAAAGCAAACACCAACCGACGAGACAATAATCCAAAGGCCGTAGATGGTTTACTTGTTGTAAAAGGAAAAGAAATCTCCCGAAATATTGTTAAAGGCTTAAAGCAATTGTTTAAGAATTTGAGGTCGATGGATTCATTATTATGTGCTTCTAACCTGTTCTCTTTGCATTGTATCAATTCAACAGTGCACGTGAGTGGATCACTTAAAAGAAGTTTTTTATTTTTTATCTTTTATAACCACAAAAACTGAAAGAAGACAATTTTCAAATGGTTATAATAAAATTGTGGACATTATAAGGATTTGTAATTAAGTGAATCACAACCCTCTAATTAATTTCTCTTACCTAGTAGACTCAACAATATTGTGGATTTGTTTTTTTTTTTACAAGATCATCTTCTTATTTTTTTTCCTCCCTTTATCTGGTTTTCTTTAATGGATGATGATTCATTTTTTGATAAATTTGATACAAAAATTATGAGCCTTGTATGTAATATAAAATGCGTAAATAGATCTATTGTTGATAAAGTATAATGGAGATGGGAGAATCATTTGAACTTAATTAGATCTATTGTTGATAAAGTATAATGGAGATGGGAGAATCATTTGAACTTAATTAGAAATTGCAAAAGTATGCATCAATGGCAAAGATCAGAATTTTTGCGTAATCAAGGAAACTGTTTTTTTTTTTTTTTTTTTTTTTTTTTTTTTTTTTTTCATTTCTTATTAAAAACGGTTTCCAATTGACTTTAGTTTTTTTATTTTTTACTTAGTTTCTCAATAAAAACTAAAGTTAATTGAATGACCGGAAAAGCTTGAACGTTAAAAATATAGGGCCAAGATTTCTCATCGTAGGGGATCCTTCTCCTTAAATGCCCAAGGCCCTTTAGGCCTAGGACTTTACACTAGTTAGGGAGTATTAGGATTTGAATTCCTAACTGTTTGGGGACCTTGAATTAGAATTGATTCTATCATCACGCTTTTTCGTAAGAAACATGTAGGAGTCGCCAATGAGTTTTAGGAAAACTCATAAACCTCGTTCATGCCTTTCTCCAAGTAGAGTTCAAGGGATAATTAGTACGAATCGTAAGTTTACCCATGCCCAAATTGGTCTACGTGTACCAGAGATGAGTTCGGGAGCGAGCTAAGGGTACTAAAATATCGTTCATTTTAAAGAGGAATCATTATTCTAGCCCTAGCTAGTGCGGCCTCTACTAGCTCTTCCTTTTTCACAATTTTATCACCAAACAACATATGCACTGGATACCTTAAAGCTAAGTTAGTTGATTTTATTTACACACGTTAATCGTGTAGGAATTACATTGCAAAAGTCGTTATTCTTATTTAATCAAATTCTTGAAAAGAACAAGAAATAAACAATATTCGCCTTGTCTTATATGATAAAACAACAATTAATTATCAAATTCTAGTCTTGATAAACGAAAGACTACTATGTGAATTAATTAATTTAAAATTTGTTTAAAGGGATCAAACAACACTAATTAATCAATTAAAGTTATTTAAACAATAAAAGAAAAGTGATGTATCTAAGTGCTCAGGAAACTAACCGTTCTTCTTTTATGCTAAATCTCCGTCTTATGAGTTTATGGGCTTTGTTTCTTCTTCGTATCTCCAAGAGCTTCAATAGATGGATTAGGGTTGAAGAGTAGTTGGGAAGAAAGAGGAAAAAGTAGTATGATAGTAAGAGGATTTGTGAGATTAGGGATTTCAGAATTTAGGGTTTAGAATTCTGATTTTTCTGTCCGTTTAGTGCTGAACGAAAGCCCCTATTTATAGGCGCAGGAATATAGGTTTAGGGTTTTAGAGCCGCGGCGTCAGGTGGTGCGCGCAACTCTTTGAGTTGCGCTGGGTGCCACGTGCATCTCAATGAGTCGCGCCCGGCAGGCGCGCGCAATTCACTAAGTTGCGCTGGGATGCGGCTTGCCTTATACGAAAACGCGTTTATAAAACTTCCATAACTTTTGATTGCAAAGTTGGATTAAGGCGTGTGAGATATCATTGGAAAGCTCTGAATGTCCACTTTCCAATGACGTTAGAATTAGGTTAAAATCTATTATGGATAAAAAGTTATGGTCGTTGGAGTGTAAGGGTGTCAGTTTTAGGGCCTTATTTAGTGTTGATCATAACTTCTTCGTTTTAGCTCGGAATTTAATGTATGGTTGGTGCACCCGGGTGTACCATGCGCATGGTGCACCCGGTTAAAAAAAAAAGGCGGAAAGAACATTAGGTGTATGAAAAAGAACATTTAGTTTCTTGAAAAAGAACATGTTTGTTTTTAACAAAGAACATGCATTACTAAAGAACATAAAGACATTACACAAAGAACATGATAAAAAATTTATTAAATTTCATGAAAAATAACACATTAACGTAAAAATTCTCTACCAAAGATTTCAGTTTCCCAAAAATAGTTTTTTCTCTCTCCAAAAATTTAACTTTCCATAATAATTTTATTTTTCTCTCTCTAAATTATTTTCAACTAAAAATAATTCAAGATTTCATTTTAAAATTAAATTTCAAAATTCAAAATTTAAAATAACATAAAAGAACATAAGTTAAAGAACATGCGTTAAAGAACATAAGTTAAAGAACATACGTTAAAGAATTCATTACCTTAAAGAGCATACGAGCCATTTTTCAAAAAAAAAAAAAAAAAAAAAAATACGAGCCAAATTCAAAGAATATACGAACCAAAAAGAACATATTTTGTATTATTGAAAAACATGTTATCAAACATGTATATGTTTGTCAAACACAAACATGTTCTTTTGCCAAACACAATATGTTCTTTTTCAAACACTAGTATGCATGTTCTTTTTCAAACACTAGCATGTTCTTTTTCCAACACTAGTATGTTCTTTTTTTTTTCCCATGTTCTTTAAAATATACCTAATGTTCTTTCCGGTGCATCATGCGCATGGTGCACCCGGGTGCACTATACTATTTTCACTCGGAATTGGGCTTATAATATACCATTGAAAAACTCTTTGAAAGGGCTATCCATTTGTATAGTCTATGCACGGAAATTTGATGGTTGGTTTATCTTTTTGGCTCGGTTTTCAACAATGTAAGATCCGTTGGATCCAATCATTGCATTTGACGCATTTGGGTTCGTTAAATCAAGTTTAAACATGTATGAACACGTTTTAGGACTAATTAGTAATCGAACAAGGCTTTAAGATAACTTGGTGTCAAATTTGGGTTTTAACTTACTTCATAATTCTTTTCGTAGTCCATAAACACTTCAACTTTGATCTAGCATGAACAACGGGCGGGTTTTTGTAACATTATCACACTTCCTTTCGGGACAAGAGGCTAAAAGTAGGTGTCTACAGTTAGCCCCCACTTTGATCAAGTCTAGAATAGACGATGCTCAAAGTAGTCAAGGAAATTAATCCGAGACTCACTCTGCGAAGTCCCTAAGAATAAAGAATCTTTCAGAAATATTTAAGGATGTCGAAACGATCCTTGATTTGCTAAGTGTTAGAAACAAATAGCTATTAAGGCTAGAAAAAGTTAGTTCTAATCTTAACGCGCTAAAGAATCTAGATTGATCCTTTGCAATTGTAGAAAACTTTTACAAGTAAAGGTGTTCTAGGTGATGTCAAGTTATGAGAAGAGATCGGTGTAAAAATAAAGGGGATGATATCCTATCAGTCATGTCATTGTTGGTCTAAAGTCCCTCGATATATCATTGAAACTTTAACCTGATTTTAACAAGGCATAAAGATGATAAAATGGGTGTTTCAATTTGGCTTTCGCAGCTTAACATGTGAATAAAATTCTTGACAATTCGCTCGTCAAAACGCAGTACTCGGTGTCCACAAGATAGAAATACATGTCTCAGGATTGAAGGCATATATCCAAATCCAGTGAGAGAGAAGAAAATCGGCAACTCTCTCTGCAGTTTTGTCCATAAGATGAGAACACGTGTCTCAGGACTGAGGGCACGTTCCTACATAGGTGCGACTTCGTTCGTTGCTCTTTATGCAGAGGGTGGACGACACCCTAACTGTCCGGCAAGTTAATAAGCTCACTAATTGCTGTATTTTCTTTCTTTATAACAGGGGGTGGACGACACCCTAACTGTCTGGTAAGCAAGTAAGCTCACTAACTACCGTATTTGCTTCCAATCGGGAACGTGCCTTATCCCTGATGGTTCGGCGTGTCAGTCGACTCGTTTAGCTAACGCCTAAGTAAAGAATTCTACCTTTTAGGTACGAGAGGTAGATCACGTAGAGCTGGGAAGAAGTGAAATTTTACGCAACACCTACGCCATACATTTTTATGCCGCATGAGCGTCGTCCTTTTTTATGTGGACGCCAAAAAGAAAGACAACAACGTGACATTTCTAAAGCCAGTACAATATAATTACAAACCTGTCTATGGGAGCTTTTACGTAAAGCACCACTACGGAACGTCTTAAGACACGCTTACGAAAAACGTCCAATACGTATGCTTAGGGAAGGCACAAAGCACGGTGTGCATGCAGGATGATGCAAAAAACTATCAAAGAAGAAAAGAAATTACTGGATGCAAAGCAATTTTAAAAGATTTCGATAATTCGCACGTCATTACGTCTTACAACGTACAAAACCGCAACAAATTTCATGCGAAGTTGTAAAGTATTGATCCTGTATGAACATGTCAAGCATATATGTGTTTTTTTGTTCATTCTAATTTTGAATTTGTGCTTGAACTTTATTTCTATTTTTTGCTCACATAGACTATACTTGTTAATTTTATGTAAATTGAAGTGTTTAGAACAACAATTATGCATTAAAATTATAAATGAAATTTTGAACTTTGATAATAACATGAATTTGTTCTTGCGACTCATGTTTTTTTTTTTTTTTTCATGCGTAAGTTGCAAAATTGGTTTTATCAATGATAAACGTAACAGATGGTTATTATTTTTCACTTATAAAACTGTAATTTCAAGATTTGCACAAAACTAGTTAGTTTAGGAAATTCTTGAAGACATCATCGAACTGGTGTAGCTTGTAAGCCCCCATTTTATATTTTCTAATGTTGTAGGCCCCAGTGTTGGCTGACTTCAATGGTTTGCTTATTGTTAATAATTGGACCCTTTCATGTTGCTTGAAATGGGTCTAAAAATCCCGTGTTTCTTCTTATTATGATAACAACTAGGATCTTGGAAACGATTAAACTAGTGTGTTTAAATCGTTTTTGACCATTCATAGTTTTAACAAAGGAAATTTTCTAAGTCTAGTAATATTGGTCATTCATTAGAACAAGCAAGAAGAAAAATGAAATGTTGTTCAAATTTTCGTCTATTCTTGTTACTTTTGAATTTTTTCTTTTGAGTTCAAATTTTGTCACTGTTTTGAAGCTCGAGGAAATAGATGTTATCCTCCTTGAGAAATTCCAATGTGTGCAACAATGGAGAATAATTTAAAATGATGACTCCTTAATTTAGAATTTAGGAGTCTTTTGTTTACATTCTAACTCATGAAATTGTTTGTCTTATGTTAATAAAGTGTCTTGATACAATTTTCATGATGAATGATTGAGTACTAAGCTTTCGTACGAGCAAGTATTTTTTTTTATCTATCATGAATTTGTGTCTTTGCTCTATACTAGTCATACTCTGTAATCTCTAGAGAAAATTGAAGTATTGAAACAACAATTATGCACTAAGATTAGTTCTTGAAGTTGAACTTGAAAATGACTCGAATATGTAACTTGTTTCATGGCCAAGTTCAATTGCAAACTTAGTTTTCAAAGGAACAAAATGATTATTAAATCATTGTGATGCATTTAAAAATTGTAAGGCTCGAGATCTACGTAAACTATTTAGGCGATTCTCGAAAGTAGCTCGAATGGCATGAATATCTCATTTTATTTTTTTTGTGGATATTGGAGCCCCCATGTGTCGGGTTATGCGCATTCTTGCTATTTCACAAGTCTTGGAGCCCCCAATTTGGGGTAGTTCTAAGGACTTGCTATTATTTAGGCCATTCATATAATCATGATATTGAGATGGACCTATGTACATATCCTATTTTTGTTTTGAGATATTTATGACAATAACATGGCTTTCGCATTAAAGTCATGTTGAAGAAAACAAGTTAGTTCTTTGCTTGTTTATAAACCAAAAAATAATCACTACTAAAAATGGATGTTTTGCGACCGCCACAAACTGTCGCTGAAAATAGCAAAAACAGTCGCTAAAAATAAATGCGACCGTCAACGGTCGTAAAGCGTTGGTCGTTATTTCCATGGTCGCAAAAAAACAATATTACGACCGTCAAACAGTCGCAAAATAAATGTGATCGTTTATTTTATTTTCAACGACCAATACTAAGATGATCGCAAATATAAATAATTGCGACGGGTAGAGCAGCGGTCGCAAAAAATACCATTTGCGATGGCTACAGGCGATCGCTAAAATGTTATAAAAAGAAAAAAGAAACAAACTACGCACTACGCAGCACCCTAAACTACCAAAACCCAGCCTGCATTCACACCGTACCCACCACAACCGCCTACCCTAAACCACCTCGATCCATCACCACTTCCAACCTTCCACCCGAAACCACCTCTACTCACCACCACCGCCATTCTTAACCCAAAAAACCATAAATTAAACCTAAATTCAAAACTTAAATAAAAAATAACAATAAAAACCCCACAAAATTACCCACCAAAAAAAACCACAAAATCAAACCTAAAATCAAAATTAACAAAAATAAACCCAAATTCAAAACAAAAATAAAACCCAAATTTAATAAAAAATAAAACCCAAAAATTAACCAAAAAATCAAAACTAAAATTAAACCAAAAATTAACATAAATAAAACAAAAAAATTATCAACATTCGAACATGAAAATTCGAAAAAAAATCAAACCAAATTCGAAAAAATCAAACCAAAAAAAATCACGAAAACATACCTCAAACCCCGAATGGGCTTTGAATTTCACCTCGAATTTGGTTTATAAGGCCAAATTCGGCCATTAAAAAGTCTAGATCTAGAGTTTTCATGGTCGAATTCGACCTTAAAACCCGTTAACTTGTTTACACCATCACCGAACTCGCCAACACTAGACTCGAACTCGCCAACACCGAACTCGCCATCATTGGACTCTTTAAAGCAAGAAGGAGAAGAGGAAAGAGATCAGGAGAAGAAGGAGAAGTGGAAAGAGATCGGGGAGAAGAAGGAGAAGAGGAAAGAGAAGAAGAAGAAGAGAAGAAGAAGAGAAAAGGAAACAGATCGGGAAAAGGAGAAGAGGAAAGAGAAAAAGAAGAGAAGAGGAAAGAGAGAGAGAGGAGAAAAGGAGAGAGGCGTAAGAAGAGAGAGAGCGAGAGGAAAGAAAGAGTAGAGCGGCTATCAACTGATTAGGGTTAGGGTGGACCACTTTTATACCCTTTTTTTAAAAAATAAAAAAACCACTTTTGCGACCGGTATTAGCGGTCGTAATTGTGCCATTTTACGGCCGCTACTAACGATCGCAACAGAATTAATTTAATTTTGAATTATATTTTACATGTACTCCCTCCGTTTCTGAATTACATTCCTATTTCTAGCATTTATTCCTCACATAATAGAGGAAAGTAAGAATGTAATTTAGGGACGGAGGGAGTATTTTTTAAAAATATATTTAAATACCTTTGCGACCGTTTTATAACCTAAAAACGATCGCAAATTTGCAACCACTTTAAAAATGGTCGCAATATTGCGATCGTGTAAAAATCAGTCACAAATATTATATTTTGCGACCGTTTCCATGACGGTCGTAGAAAAACGGTCGCAAATCGGCCGAATTTTAGTAGTGAATTGCGTTTAAGGTTTATAAATCTTACCTAATGTCTAAACATTTGTAATGTTCATTGTGGTGATTTTATTCTCAAAGTTGATTTAGAACATCAAATATTTTCTTTGTTCTTATCAATCTTTGATTCTGGTCTTGTAGGTGGTCCCAATCGAGCCGCCTCCTCTGATCTTCACTCGTTCGAGTACCTTGGGAGCTTTTTGCGCATTATGAGTTATTAACAGAAGCCGGACAGGATCGTCTGTCTACCTTAATGGGCTGAGCGCCTTGTCTGAGTGGCCGGATGTCTCTTGAAGAATATCAGCCGGATCATCAGTCGGACAGGATGGGCCGAATGGCCTTAATTGGGCTGGGTGCCTTGATTGATTCGTCCGATGTCTTCAAGGAACTTTAATCTGATCGACAGTCGGACGTGATGGGCCGAATGGCTTTTAATTGGCAACCATCTGTTCTCCAATTCTCAAGGAAATGGTTCAACTTCCGAGGCAGATTATGAATTTGACGGGTAATTATGATGTCCGTCCAAATTTCATCTTAAATGTTCAGTTATCCACGCGGATTCCGTCAAAAGAGGCAGAACGGTTGAAAATCGTTCGACTTCTAGGTTAAATTAGTTTCAAAAGTTAACCGTTCCTCATTCATTAGGCGGGAATGGCCTTTTTACCATTTTACCCCTCAAATTTTGCCTATAAATAGAAGGCTTTGTCTTTACTTCTTTTTACTTTGCATTTTCACTTTCTAGACAGAAGTTAGAGCTTCTAGAGAGACAAAGTTAATTCTTCCCAGAATCTTCGAGAGCTCCGCCACTCGTTCGAGTTTTCCGTTCAAGATTTTGAGTTTCTCGCCCGTCCTTCCAAGATCTTCGAAGTTTTTCAATCTTCTACTCGTACAAAGGTAACCGAATACTCTCCTCTTCCTTCTTGATTTTATATACTTTTTCATTTCCATTTTTGAACACACTGGATCAACACTCGACATTGTTCGTTTCTCCTCATGAGGCGGTCTGTTTGCCTGGGACTGAGGAGTCTAGAGTGGACGGGTACGAGTCTTCGTCTTTGTTGAGTGGTTCCATTTCTAGTGCATACCATCTCACCCCCACTTATCCTTCTTTGTCCCCGCAGGCGGACATGACGCATACAAGGACAACTTAAGACAAATACGCTGCCCATAATCTGGACGGCAACTTGATAGATACCTTAGCTTCTTATGATCCGAATAACACGGATCTGGAGAACACCAACACAAACACCACCATTAATACCTAGACCACTGTGAGTGGTAGTGAATGCTCGGTGGTCGAGGTAACCACTTCTTTTGAGGAGCGCCAGAACCAGCGCGGCACCTCTACCTCTAGACGGAGTCCGAATGCGTCCCGCACTCTCTTCGCCAGCTCGATCCTAGGACCGGACGAGCTGCCAACTTCTTTGCCCCCCTTCTTCACGAGCAAGGGTGGCTCAATTTGGCCAAAATCTGCCACACTCTTCTACTACGGCGGTTATTCAAGCTGATTAAAATCAGCCACAGTCCTCCACGGCCGCCGGCACAAGATACCAAAATCTATTGCCGATCCCCCCGACTGCCCCCCCCCCCCCCCCGCTCCATCTGGAAATCACAGTTTAGGGGTCAGTAAGGATGACAAGGGAAAGGCCCACTTAGTGCCTAAAGAGCCAGTGATGGCCGAGCTAAGGCAGGGCTTGGTCAAAGGTAGCTCTACCGGAGCAGATGAGCTGGACAGAGTTCTTACCTGCGATTTTAGTGCAGTTAGGGCACCTGCACCTCAGCCGGCCGAACAAGGAGATGAAAACCCTAACACCGCGGCCGAGGCTGAAGAAGAGAACGATTTCAGCAGCACAGATTGGGAACATCGCCTTGGCCTACCTCATTGATAGGTTCGGGAAATGGGAAGCATTCCTCATGTTAGGAGAGGGCTTTGAGATAAGTGCCCCTCAAATCTCCGGTTCGTTGCTGAAGCTTTAATGTATATAGGGCGGCCATGGAAGTAGGCCTTCCCTTTCCTCTTCACCCATTCGTCTAGGAGCCGCTGGATGAATACTAAATTTCTTTGGTCCAACTATCGTCGAACTGTTGGGCCAACATCTATTGCTACTTGGTGACCTGTCTAAGGATGGGCTTCACCCCCAACTTTCCCTTCGTCTGTGCCATGTACAATATGGTGAAGATGGAGGCGGACTTGGACGGGTGATTTGTTCCGAGCACCCGGCCGAAATACATGGTGACTCTGCATAAGTCGTCCAAGTGGCGCGACTAGAAGAAGAGGTTCTACCTCATCAAGACAAGGGATAGGGAGTTCAACAAAAAGAAGAAAAAATTCAACTCCTCCCCCCTCCAACTTGGACAAGGGGATCACCGGCTGACTTGCCTCCCAATTCATCCGGACCATACTGCTTAGCTCGACTACTTCTCGGTCAAGCGGGAATTTAGAGGGGGTCGCCGAGTATCCTTTTATTCCGAGGTGGATTCCCTTAGTAATTTGGCTAAGGGATCTATAGACACCCATTTGTGTCTCCCCAAAACCAAACCCAGTAATGAATACCTTTCGAATTGAATCATAATTGAATGAAGTGAAAGTGTGAAAAGTCTAGTGTTGCGGTTGGTTTTATTAAAAATCTTTCTTTCTATTTTCGAAAACCTGCTCTATTTTATGAAAATAGCCAGTCCAGTTTGGTTTGGTCCATGACAAGTGTCCAATAATGGTGTAGGTTGATGGAGCTCGAAAAGAGCTTTCCAACGATATATTATAAGCCCAATTTCGATGAATATTGAGGAAGTTATGGCCAAAATACTAAAATGGGCCCGGTTTGGTTCTTACATGCGGCCCAATGATCTAGAGGAGGAACTATTATTAATTGTCATTCCTAAAGCTATTAGGATTGATTATAGTCTTCTAAAATTATCTAGAAGGTTCTCTTAAATCCTAATGGAATTAGGATTGATAGTTATGTTTTAGAGTTTTACTTGGAACAAAATAAGTGTTTTTACGAAAATACGATTTTACCCCTTAACACGGATTCTACGACTTGAATTATATTGAGAAGTGGATTCCGTGTGGAAAACTTGTGAATCCTGATTGCACTGCCAAACGACAGGTTCGACGCCTAGCGCTGCAGTGTAGCGCCTAGCGTCAAGTTCGTCGCCTGGCGACGAGCTCTGTTGTTGGCGACAGGATGCAGTTTTATTCATTTTTGAACTCTAACTCTTTGCTATCAACTCCAGATTATTTTCTTAAAAATAGGGTCCTTGGACCTCCGTTTTCAATCATCAACAATCACCTAAATCTCTCTATTCTCTCTCTAAGCTAAAGCTTATTCTTTCTCTCTCTCTTTCTAGCCTAGCCCTTTTGCAAACACAATTTTGCACTCACAAGATCTAGACACACCTAGCCAAGTTCGAAGTTGCCTTCGCCCTAGACGTGAAAGGTTGATAATTTCTGAGGGTTTGCTCCCAAATTCGTTCTAAACTTTTTAACTCTTTCTTTCAATTATTTAATTTAATTCTTTGATTTTATTATTTTATTGAAGTTTACTAACGCGTGTATTTTGTTATTAGAAAGAGGCACGAGGCTTCAAAGTAAGTAATTAGCTAACTCCCTATTCTTTTAGAAAGCAACATGCTTAAATTGTATTAATTCCTAGTATAATGTTTAGGGTATTACAATATTAATTCCTAGTATCATGTTAGGATGTTTTTAATGCTTTCTAGTATCATGTTTAATGTGCTTCCTATACTTTCTAATATCATATTGATATCATGTTAATATCATGTTAGGGGTAAAATTTTAATCTTTATTGTTTAGTGACATGCTAGGGTTTGTTATTAATCTTGTTAGTTTCATGCCTAGGATCTTGCTATGATTATGCTTTAGCGTTGATATGATTATGTTTATTATGATGATTGCTATTATCATGTTGCTTGATGTATATTATTGTTATTGCTTGATCACGCCTTTTGTGCTTATTTAAAGGGAATTTGTACTTGTGATCACGCCTAATAAGACAATTATTAATTTGGTTTAGGCTAATATGATTTTAATTCAAGTGATCGCCAATAATAGAATTATTTGTGCATTAATATTCAACCAACATAGATTAAACATGTTTAGGGTTAACCTAATGATTGTATGTTAGTCAGAAAACGCACATTAATACGAGTAGAATAAAGTAGAGACCTATTTTATAGGGCGGGTCCTCTCTCTTTTAGATTGGATTAGTACCCTCATCCCCGAACACCAGTCATGGTTCCAGACCTATTGGAGTTGACGATCTCATGGATCATTAAGGGGTGTAACCTTCACCCTGTGAACGGTTTACAAGTTCCTAAAACTTGTTGGCAACTCTTTTTCTCTCGTTTCCTTCCCTTTGGACGCCACCATGCTTAAGTGTATGATCACAGTGGGGTTTAAGTTTGGGATAATGCTTGAAATATTCCTACAGTTTTTGGCGACTCCACTGGGGAGGATTTCTATTTTAATTCCTAACATTTATTTTGGCAATGATTTAGAATGAGCGGATGAGACTCGAAAAGGTCTAAGTATTTTATGTGCGTAATTTTGATTAACATTATTATATGCATAAAAAGGCCTTATTGGAAAGACCATCCGAAATGAGTAAAAAACATAGGATTTTTACATGTACGAAATTTGAGAAATATCTTTCACAACTAGAATCGAAATAATAATGCGAAAACTGGAAAATTCTAAGAACACAGAAATCTGTTGAGGAATGTAGGAACTAGCGCTGAGATAACAGAGCCCGTCGCCTATAAAATGGCTCTGTCGCCTGACGATAGGGTTATTTTTTAAAGGAATAGTGTCCTTCGGACAAGTGTATTATTCTGATAGTGGGTTCAGAATTATAAGAAAGCTAATATAATCAGTAAGGTCAAGTGATCGAAATTCCTGGGTGGAGGCCGCTTCCGATCAGTAATATTAATGCATAATTAATGTTACAGCTTAATCTTGACTGAACCCTTCGGGTCACACCCTTAGCAGTAAACGAACCAACTCGACGAATTAATTCGGAAGAAATTAATTTGTCGTCCGAGTATTAAATATTTAGACGTTGGAAATTCGAGCTTAGAGCGTCGAAACCGAGCATCGGAAGTCAAGTCAAAAATAGTAAAAGACGAGATGGCAAAATTAGTAATAAATCAACGATGACCAAAATACCCCTAGCATCGGAACCCCGAGTGCTAGGGGGTTAGGCAAGCTAGCAGCCCGCACCATGTGCGAGGCTTGCTAGCAAGCTACGGCCAGCAGCCCGCACATGATGCGTGGCTTGCTGGCGCGCTGCAGCTAGCAGCCCGCACATGTGCGAGGCTTGCTAGCAGATGCCTTCGGCAGCAGCGGCCCGCACAAGTGTGCGTGGGCGTGCTGGCCGAAGTGGCTGGCAGCAAGCAGCCCGCAAGTGCGGGGCTTGGCTGGGCCAGGTAGCTAGGGCTGTGGTCATTGGGGATGCATGTGAGGGAGACTTCAAGTGTGAGGGACAAGTGGCACAAGGAGAGGAAGGAGTGGGGAGCAAGTATGGTCCCCTCCTCTCCAAGTGGTCCTCACTTCCCTTTACATACAATGATGACACTTGTTGATTTATTACTTGCTTTCTTATTTAATTTATTTTAGCTTTAAAATAAATTGTGGAATTTCATGATCCCACATTGATGGGATAGAAATTCCACTCTCACTCTTCTCTATAAATACCCACCTTCGGTTTTGGAGAAGAGTGCTTGAGTAGGAGTTCAATAGAGCATTGCATTAGAAAAAACTCTTAAACTCATTTAATACTTGGGTTTCGGTCAGACCTCGCTAACCCTGAGGTAACGGACCTAAAAGTCGGAGTTCGTCTTTGCGGGTGGATTTCCGTGGGAGGCTCTCGTACTTTCGGAGCTAGTGCTATAATATATCATTGGAAAGATAATTTCAAGATCTATCCAACCATATAAAATTTGGATAAAGATTATGAGGCACGAAAATAATATCTGATTGTATTTTAACATCTTTACATTCGAATAGAATTAGGACTTAAAAAAGGAAAGTTTTTAAAAAGGAAAGTTTTTGAAAAGGAAAGTTTTTATTCAATTTCAAATTCTATGATCTTGTCTTTTCAAAAAGGATAATTAAGATCTTTTAGAAACTTATGGAAGCTTATAATTAATTCTAATTGGTTTAGGAATGGGATTAAACCATTGGACCCTCCACATGATCATTGGGTCGTAGCTAGGTAAAATTCGGTTTGGGTCCAGTTTAGTATCTTGGCCATAACTTCCTCATTATTCGTCGGAATTGAGCTTATAATATATTGTTGGAAAGGTATTTTCGAGCCCCATCCAACTACACAATTATTGGATCCTTATCATGGACAAAAATAAATGGGACTGTATGTTTTCATAAATATAGTAGATTTTTGAAAACATAAAGGAGGTATTTTAATAAAAACAACCGCATCATTAGAATTTTTGCAATTTCACTTTGTTCGATAATCAATGACGTGAAAAGTATTCTTCACTGGGTTTGGTTTTTGGGGAGACACAATCAGGTGTCTACAACTAACGTGTGTATTATTTTAATAGAAAGAGATACGCGACATCAAAGTAAGTAATTTGATTACTTAATTATTTTCTTGATATAGAAAACATGTTTACATTTTATTAATTCCTAGTATCATGTGAGGATGTTTTTATGGCTTTCTAGTATCATGTTTAGGGTGCTTCCTATTTCTTTTATCATGTTAGTACCATGTTAGGGCTAAAACTTTAATCTTTAATGTTAAGTGACATGCTAGGATTTGTTATTAATCTTGTTAGTATATCATGCCTAGGATCTTTTAGTATTATTATTATGCTTTGATGAGTATATAATTATTATGATGATGATTTGTTGTGTCATTATTATTGTGTTGCTTGATTATATTATTGTTATTGCTTGATCATGCCTTTTCTAGAGATTTAAAGGGAATTAACTTTGTACTTGAAATCACACCTATTAAGATAAGTATTAATTTGCTTTATGCTAATATGATTTAAATTCAAGTGATCGCCAATAATAAATTTAGTTGTGCATTTATATTCACCTAACATAGATTAAACAGGTTTAGGGCTTTTAATGATTGTATGTTAGTCAGAAAGCACACATGAATATGAGAATAATAAAGTATAGACCAATTTTAGAGCGGGTTTAATCTCTTTTAGGTTGGATTCGTACCTTCATCCCCGAATATCCAGCCATTGTTCCAGACCATTATGGAGTAAGCGATCTCTGTGATCATGAAGGGGTGTAACCTTCACCATGTGAACGGTTTACAAGTTCCTAAAACTTGTTGGAAACTCTTTTGCTCTAGCTTCCTTCCCTTTAGATGCCACCAAGCTTAAGTGCATGATCACAGTGGGGCTCAAGTTTGGGATGCTTGAAATATTTGCTACAGTTTTTGGCGACTCCACACTTGGGAGGATTTCTATTTTAATTTTTAAAATTTATTTTGGCAATAATTTAGAATGAGTGGATGAGACTCGAAAAGTTATAAGTATTTATGTGCGTAATTTTGATTAACATTGTGGCATATGCATAAAAAGGTCTGCATTGGATAGACCATCTGTAATTGCTTGTACCAAAGCTAAAAGCTCATCAATGAATAAATAAAACATGCCTCACCCCAAATTAATAAAAATCAAGAACAACCCATTCAAGTAAAATCTAACAAACATGCTTCAAAATCAACCAATCTCATCCATCTAATCACTCATTCTCCCTAACAATTATCAACTAGAGCAAACCACAAGAGCATATACAATTCATCACACACTCGACTCTCATTTATGTGGCGAGTAAAAGGTGTACTTGATTGCTCTCCATCCTAACTCCTTTATATGTGAACAATGCCCTCCAACTCATCACACTCACGTGTGTTTAAAAAAACATATACTCAACCTAATAGTCGACTCGGAATATGTCAAGCCATTCCTTGCATTGATAGAAAACACTTTCACATTTGCACGACTCTATACACACGGTCGGAAGGTCTTTAAAGCTTGTAATGTAAGACTAGGGAAAGAGGGTAGGAAATATTTAGGAAAATGTGAGAGAAAATCAATGCTTAAAGGAGCCAAATCCTAATAAAACCAAGGTCAAAAATAAATAATGACCAACCATCTCCAACATACTCAACGCCCCCAAAAATTCACCAAACATAACTCCAATCATAACAAGAATTTCCAACACTTACAATTTCACTCATAAAATAAAACATTTTAACACTTGAGTGAATAAACAAACTATCAACTTTTTTCAACTTGATTTTTTTTTCATTGAAACTCATCATATATTTTTTTTGATCAACCTTCACTTAGAACATTTAAACATTAAACACTTTTTTTTCTTTTGCTCTCTCTCTATTTTTTTTTTGTTTTGAAGTCACTTTTTTTGCACTTTTTTTTTCCTTGAACTTCTTTTTTTTCCCTATCGTGCTTTATTATTTGACAAGAAATTCAACTTTTATAATCATAAAAAATAAACCACAATCAATAACAAATAACTTCTCAATAACACCCCACATTGTGCAAATAATAAGCACACTACAAACTCCCTCACCTCACTCGCTAATAGCTCCCCCAACCCAAGCTTGGGACTAGTTATAAAAATTCAAAGCAAGAGTCTTCCAGTCAGTAATACCAAGTGCAGTTCTAAACTATTAGTAACCAAATAATTATTATTAAAAAGGGAACTAAACTACGAAGATTAAGAATATGGAGAATCAATAAATAAAAGCCAAGGGCATAGGTTCACCAATAAATAATACTCCAAGGTAAAACATAACAATCAATCACCAATGCATAAATTAATCAGATCCTAAAGGGCTTTCACTACGTATTATAATCAGAGAATTAATCTACCGGTATTAAATCGCATCTCTTGAATCTTGACTTAACCATTTATAAATTAACCTTCCTTTTGAAACTAAGCCTAAACATCAATTCTCATCTCTCAAATCTCGAATTAAAATATTTTAACTCATACAAATTAAATCTGGCCAAATCTAATTGCATAACATTAAATCAGTCAATAAGAAATTAATCAAGCATTGATAATCAACAAGAAGAAATTACCCCTTCATATTATTCATGGATCCCCTTAAACCCGAGAAATAAAACTACTCACACATAATTAATCTAAATCAAAGCAATCAAACAAGTCATGATGAATTAAAGAATTTATATTACTGAAAATAAAAGAGAAGAAATCGTTACCAAAGCTAACGGAAATAAGGAATTGAATTAAAACCAAGAGTTGTAGAGAGAGAAAAACAAGAGAGAAGTCTAAGCTTAAAACTATTTAAAGAGAATTTAGCTAATGAAAGAGATAATTGATCAAACAACTAAAAACGTGTTTAAACAAAGCTTCTAAAAATCCTAATTAGAAACTAAGTTAAATCGCTGGAATCAATCTTCAAGACACGCGCCTGGTCGCGCGGAGCATCGCCTGGCCAGGCCCGCCTTTTTCATCAAGGAAGCTTCTACCGCGCCCAGTCGAGCGCGAGATCGGGCGAGGATTAATGTAACTTGTTCTTATGCCCCTGCCCGGTCGGGCGCGCCTCAGAGCGAGCCACTACTCAATCAGGCAGTGCATCTTGGGCGACAATTGGACTTCTTGCTTGGGCTTGAAACAAGATAACATACTTTTGAATGTGGAATTGTCTTTGTTAAACCTCGGTATAGATACTCCTAACCATGAAGTTCCTCAATTATTTGTCCAATATACGAATTTTGAAAGACTAAAATCTGATTTAGAAGATCTAACATTGGATAAAGCAAGACTTGAGGGGGAACTTAAGAGAGCTAGGAAAGGCAAGCAACATGTAGAATATAAAGTTCCAGATTGGATTGCTAATGATCATACTAAGAGAACAAAAGGTTTAAGTTTTAAAAAGAAGTTCCAGAAAGAAAATAAGTATGTTGATCTGCCTAGTAATATTGTTTGCTATTTGTGTGGTAATACAAGACTAAGTAGGTTAAGTGTCCTAAGAAAGAAAAAAGCACTAAGAAGAATGAAACACATGTAGAACATATATGGATTAAGAAAGATAATTCTACATCTGTTACATTAGAACCCAAGGAAACCTGGGTTCCTGAGACTAGCATTTGATTCTTCATGCAGGTTCTAGTGAGGGGGAACAACACTTGGTTCCTCAAAAGTGGTTACACTAAGCACATAACTGGAGACAAATCTAGATTTCTCTCACTGGATGCCTACTATATATGGTGGAACTTTGACCTTTGGTTATAATATGAAGGGCGACATAGCTGCTATTGGAAAGGTAGGAAGGTCAAATTCCCATGCTATTGATAATATATTTTTGGTTGAGGGTCTGAAATACAACTTGTTAAGTATTTCACAATTTTGTGACAAAGGTAATCCTGTTAGCTTTACGTCTAATAAGTGTAGAATCATCCACAATGAGACTGAGAATATAATTTTAGAAGGAACTCATAAAGGGAACACATATATTGTGGATCTTAACGACGTTCCTAGCAACAGTTTAACATGTCTTAGTGTTATTGAGGATGATCCTCTATTATGGCATACAAGATTTGGTCATGCAAGTTTTACTTTGCTTGATAAGCTTAGATCTAAGGAATTAGTGGAAGGACTTCCTTGCATTAAGTTCCTATATGATAAAGTTTGTGATGCTTGTGTTAGAGGAAAACAGACTCGAATTTCCTTCAAGTCTAAAAAGATGATAAGCACCAAAAGACCTTTGGAACTTATTCACATCACTAGTAGAAAATAGCAAATCCCCACCGGTTCAAAACCCCCATATGCCACCGGTTTTGAACCACTAGGCATTTGGGGGGTGGCAATATTCGATTGAAAAGCCACCGGTTCAAAACCGGTGGCAAAAATAAGTATTGCCACCGGTTAACCGGTGGCAATGTGCATGTAAATATATATATATATATTTTTTGGTTTTGTTTCTTCCACTTGAAATATACTCCAACGATTCAATGTAATTATGTAAGAAACACAACATCGAAAAAAAAAACATCGAAATCAACCGAAATATAATCCAAAATATAATTATCATTAAATTGTTATTGTACAATACCAAAATCAAAAAAAATTACAACATAAAAATAAATTAATAAATAAATAAAATTACAACATCAGAAACAAAAAAAATAAAATTAAGTTCTAAAACAATATTCCAAAATCAACATCTTGATCGTTTTTTGACACAAACATCTTGATTCTTCGTGGAGTCATAATCTAATACCTGTATCAATTAAAACACCAAAATTAATTAAACTCAAGAACTAAAAAAAAAAATGCATTATCTACCCAGAAAACTCAAATTAATAATTAAAAAAAAAATTAACCCAGAAATCCCCGAAAAAAAAAACAAAAAACTCAAAATAAAACAAAAAACCTAAAAAAACGCATGCAGTTTCACCAGAATACTCGTACAATTTCGAAAATCAGAACACCAAGATTAAAATTAATTAATAAAAAATCACAAAAAACACGAAAAATAAAATAAAATAAAAAAAAATCCAGAACACTCATGCAATTTCGAATTAAACATAAACCCAGAAACCCTTGAATAATCAAATTAAACCCAGAAACATACACCCATCAACACTCATCAATTAAACCCAGAAAATTCCAAAATCAATTAAACATAGCAATTACAAAATCAATTAAACCCAGAAACCGTAACCTTGAAAAATCAAACCCAAAAACTGCGAAAAAGAGCGAAAATTGGTGTTGATGATGTAGATCTGTCAGTGTTGTTGATGTTGGTGTTGCTGGTGTGGTGGTGGCGTGGTGGTGATTTCGTGGGTAATGGATTTTTTTCGGGTGAAGTTGGGTGATTTCGGTGGTTGATGGTGGCTGTGTAGTGCGGATTTAATGGAGGACGAAGGAGGAGAACGGAGGAGAGAGGAAGAAGGGCGACGAGAGAGATTCAGAGAGGGAGAGCAGGATAGAGAGAGAGAGAACAGATAGGGAGAGAAGGAGAGAGAGGGGGAGTAAGAACGAAGGAGAGAAGGAGATAGAGAGAAGGAGGAGAGCAGGAGGAGAAGAGGAGAGGCGATAGAGGAGAGAGAAGATTAGGGTTAGGGTATATAAAGGAATGGAAAAGAGAATGGTGGGCTTTTTTTTTTATTATTTGATTATTGCCACCGGTTCAAAACCGGTGGCCTTTATCATTTATGCCACCGGTTCAGCTTGAACCGGTGGCAATGTACATATGCCTAATCCTGCCCATTTTTTAAGCCACCGGTTTTCAAAAACCGGTGGCCATTGAGCGGTGCCTTTTTCAATTTTTCTACTAGTGCATGGATATTTGTGGTCTAATGAGAATCCAAAGCAGAAGTGATAAAAGATATGTAATGGTTATTGTTGATGACTATTCTAGATATACTTGGGTATTCTTTCTAATAAGTAAAGATGAAACTTTTGATGAGTTTGTTGCTTTTGTAAAGAAAGAATAGAGAAGTACAGGTAATCAATTGATACATCTAAGATTAAACCATGGAATTGAATTTGAAAACTCCATGTTTGATGAATTTTGCGTTGAGCAAGGAATGGATCACAACTTCTCTACCCCAAGAACACCACAACAGAATGAAGTAGTGGAACGCAAGAATAGAAGTCTTGAAGACATGGCTATAACAATGCTAATTTCAAGTGGATTGCCTATGAACTTCTGGGCATAAGTAGTGAATACAGCATGTCACATCTGAAAGGAATGGTGTCCTTCGAACAAGTGTATTATTCTGATAGCGGATTCAGAATTATTAGAAAGCTAATATATTAAGTAAGGTCAAGTGATCGGAATGCCTGGGTGGAGGCTGCTTCCGATCAGTAATATTAATATAATTAATATTACAGCTTAATCTTGACTGAACCCTTCGGGTCACACCCAAGCAAAATATATGAACCGACTCGACGAATTAATTCGGAAGAAATTAATTCGTCGCCCGAATGTTAAATATTTAGACGTCGAAAATTCGAGCTTAGAGCGTCGAAACCGAGCGTCGGAAGTCGAGTAAAAAATAATAAAAAGACGAGACGACAAATTAGTAATAAATCAATAATGACCAAAATACCCCTAGCATCGGAATCCCGAATGCTAGGGGATTAGCCGAGCTAGCAGCCCGCACCATGTGCGAGGCGTGCTAGCACAGCACGGCCAGCAGCCCGCAAGCAGTGCGTGGCGTGCTGACGTGCGCTGCTACTAGCAGCCCGCACATGTACGTGGCTAGCTAGCAGCGCCCTTGGCAGCAGCAGCCCGCACTGATGTGCGTGGGCGTGCTGGGCCGAGCTGGCAGCAGCTAGCAAGCCCGCACGGTGCGGGGCTAGCTGGGCCATGGGCCTAGAGTCGGGTAGAAGGGGAAGCTAGTAAGTATGCTTGCTTTTTGTGTGGACAAGTGTCACAAGGAGAGGAAGGAGTGGGGAGCAAGTATGGTCCCCTCCTCTCCAAGTGGTCCATACTCCTCTTTACATATGACTAGGACACTTGTTGATTTATTACTTGCTTACATATTTAATTTAATTTAGTTTTAAATTAATTTGTGGAATTTCATGATCCCACATTGATGGGATAGAAATTCCCACTCATACTTTCCTCTATAAATACCAACCTTGGGATTTGGAGTAAAGTGCTTGCGTGGGAGTTAGAAAGAGCATTGCATATTTTGGCAAAAACTCTTAAACTCCATTAACACTTGGGTTTTGGTCGGACCTTGCTAGCTCCAAGGTAACAGACCTAAAAAGTCGTGTTCGTCCTTTGTGGGTGGATACCGTTAGAGGCACGACATTTGCGGTGCTCAAGGCTTTCAAGTAAGAGCCCGTTTGTGAGGGCGAAGCTGGCTTCAAGGGTATGAATCGTTCTTCTTTTTCTCGTGTTTATTAGTTATGCTTTATGGTTTTATTAATTACGAGTGGTTCCTTGGGTCGGGGTCGTTTCCGCGGTGAGTCGGACTCACCAAACCCCAACAGCGGTATCGGTGCCCCGCTCGTTTATTTTTATAATCATGTTTTTCAAGGTTTATTTTGGCTTATTTTTCTGGTTAAAGTTGCTAATCAGATTAGTAGCTCGGTTTTATTAACTTTAATCCTGTTTTTAATGTCGAATTTGGCCCAGAACTGTTTTTCCCTTGTTAGGACTGTGATTTTGGGTGGAAAAGGCGTTCTGAAAATTTTTTTCCCCTGTTAGGACTGTGATTTTAGTCAAATTCCGACCAGAAATGCCTTTTTCGAGGGATTTTTTGTTTTTGACGAAAAATTTTAAGTCTTTTCTAACCTTTAAATTAATGGCATAACTTGGTGATTATGTGGTTGATTATTTGCATTATTTTCTGCATTTTTTAGTCCCCTTAAAGCACACTTACATGGTAGTATTTGATGCTTAAAGGTTGATTTATTTTCACATAATTGCAAACTAATTGCTTTTTAGTCTGAAAATTTTTGTCTTGAGGCTTCGTAAGTGTTAAAGATTTAATCTTTAATTGTGATAAGTGATTGAAACATTAAAAACCACTAATTCCATGTTATTTGTGTTAAACTTTGTAGTTTTAATCATTTTGAATTGATTGGAAACATAAAGTTTCAATTTTTGTGATAGAAATTTGGTTATCTTCATGTTGGAAGATATAATTTTAAAGGATTCACAAAATTTAGATGTTGGAATTTTCATTTGAACATTAAAGTTCATATTTTTCCAACTTCCCCTTACTTTGTCAAATTCTCAAGTTTAATTTAGATTGATTAAATTAAAAGTGAGAAGTTGCCTCAATTTTGTTATTGCACCAAACTAAACCAATTTAATTAAGAATGGTTCTTGGAATTATTTTGGTTAGTTGCACTTTGAAATTTTATTAAGTTGGACTTGTTTAAATTTTTCATTTTTTTGCTCATTAAATTAGTTCTAAAATTAATTTAGAATTAATAAATTATGTCTCACAAAATGGGATCAAAATCCCGAGGCCATGGCACGCAAAACGAGGCAAAAACCACACTTGGCTAGCCGGGCTGCATAGCAGCCCGCATGTTGCTGCCAAGGTGGCTGCCCTGCCTTGCGTGCGGCCATGTGCGCGGCAGCAACACACGACCACAGCAGCCACGCAGCAGCAGCCTTGGCTGTGCGTGCGTGTGTGTGCGGCAGTGGCAGCAGCTCAAGGCTGCTTGCCGCGGCCGTGTGTGCGGAGCATTTGTGTGTATGTGTGCTTGGTGCGGTGAGGCAAATGATCGTAGTGTGCTTGGCTTGCACAAGCCGCAATTATACGAGTTTCTTTGGCAAAACGCTTAAAGCGAAAGCCACTTAAAGTGCGGCTGGCTTAATATTGCTTACTTTGCCGTTTTATTTATTTTAATTAATTTTGTTTATTTTAATAAAAATTTTGGGAGGCTAGGCCTTGATTTTGAGCGGCATTGGCAAAATTTTATTTTGACAAGTTTGGGTGCTACCGCTTAATTAATCGGGTTAATTAAGGGAAATGCGGAATTTAGTGGGAGCTTCAATTATTAATGACGTCAATTACATAATCGGTTAAACAACTTTGACTAGCTTTAATTAGGCGTGTTAATCGGATTAACAACCTAGATTAGTTACTAGTGCGCGCGTTGTTTAAATGCATTTTACTTGTTTGATGTTGTAAATTGCATGGGCCATTCACAAGTAGTGAATGGATGAATGGAATGTATATTCTCTCTCTCACAGGTTTTATGAAATGGCAACTAGTTGGACCCGATTAGGATAGAAAATACGGACTACGTGCCGTTATATATTTTTGTAAATCTAAATACGGTCTACGCACCGTTGTGTTTTTTGTACCTTAATATTTAGATTATTCCTAGTCGTAGACACTAGTATTTGCATAGTTTGGTTATGTCTTGGAGATGGAGCTTCTTGGAAGATAAAGCCTTGAATTGCAAGTGAAGACCTTTTGAAGATTTGAAGAATTCAAGGGGTCATGCTAGTTGCCAATATGCATCTATAATTTCGCTTCATATTTTATGCTTATATACATGTGAATTATTCGTTAGATGCATGTTTAGGTTTTGTTTATGTTGCGATGATTAGTTAAGTTCACTTAAATCAACCAATATAGAAATCCTAGGTCCCTAATAATATTGAATCAAATTTGTCTTTCCAAAACAACACTTACTAACCGAAAGAGGGTGATGGTAGGCTACGCCAAAGCGAGGTGTCATCACTACTCCAAGGCTCATAAGGCACACCGGGTGTGCATGTTGGTTTTGGTTGAACTCATCGGTATGAGTGAGGAGTCCTCACATACCGTGGCAAAAGAGATACATCGTCAAAGATGCATTAGATGCGACGATTATCTAACCAAGAGTGGCTTAGAGACATTAGCAAGGCAATGCTTACCTTAGAAGATTGAGTGTTAAGACAAGCCAAAGCATGCTTAACCACTCTTTGTTTCTTCGGATCTTGGAATCGCCTTATTTTCACAAAATAGGGACACTTTTACGTGTAAATAAGACGTTAAATAAGTATTGAAAATTTGCTTGAATAAAATTCAATCTTATTTAAGTAATTCTGAATGGTTTTCATTAAAATTCTTTCAATTGTAGAATCATGTCTTCAACCTCAAACAACCAGTTTTCATTACGCTCAATTCTCGATAAGGAGAAGTTGAGTGGTACCAATTTCCTTGATTGGAAAAGGAATTTGCGCATCGTTCTTATGCAAGAACAGAACGAGTATGTCCTTGATGAGGAAATGCCCGAGGCGCCCAATGATGAGGTAACTCAAGCGGCCCTTAACCGATGGCAAGTGGCCGATCGGGATGTCAAGTGCGTAATGCTAGCCACTATGTCTCCTGAACTTTAGAAAACCTTCTTCGAGAAGGAATCGGCCTATGAGATCATATCTGAGTTACAGAATATGTTTCAAGAGCAGGCTCAAACTGAAAGGTTTGAAACCCACAGGCAGATCCTTGAGACTAAGCTTAAGAAAGGAGAGTCAGTCAGCCCACATGTGCTCAAAATGATCGGAATATTTAAGAACATGGGAAGGCTTGATGCGGGGTATTCCACTGAAATGGCTATTGACATCATTCTCCATTTCCTTCACAAAGGCTATGACCAGTTCAAGATGAACTACAATATGCATAGCATTGAGAAAACCCTCACCGAGCTTCATGGGATGTTGAAGCAGGCGGAGTAGACGCTCAAGGATGAGGGAAAGCATGATATGCTAATTATTAATAAGGGAAAGCCATTCAAAAGGGTGGGAAAAAAGAAGAAAGGCTTCAAGAGGAAAGGAAGGAAGAACTTTCCGCCTAAGCCGAAAGCTACCAAAGACAACAAGGAGAAGAAGGTAGCATCTTCTAAGTCTGATTCCGAATGCTTCTATTGTAAGAAGAAGGGACATTGGAAGAGAGATTGCCTCAAGTTCAAGGAAGATAAGAAGAACGGAATCATTGCTTCTACATCAGGTATTTACGTTATAGACTTTACCTTTACTAGCTCAGCTTCATGGGTATTAGATACCGGATGTGGCTCACACCTTTGTTCTGATTCTCAGGCACTAAGGAACACTAGGAGGCTAGCAAAGGGAGAGATCGAGCTCCGGGTAGGAAATGGAGCGAGGATTGGTGCTATATCCGTAGGATCTCTTAGTTTGTCTTTGCCCACGGGGCTAGTTTTGGAACTTGACAATGTTTATTGTGTTTCCAACATTACCAAAAACATCATTTCAATTTCGGCATTGGACGCCAAAGGTTTTGAATTTCGAGTTAAAGACCAATCATGTTCATTTTATCTCGATAATGTTTTATATGGTACGACACATTCAGAAAATGGTCTTTATGTGTTATCTCTAGAGAAAGAAATTTATAACGTTAATAATCCCGCAAAGAAAGCTAAGATTACACAGTCTAGTCAAACTTACTTGTGGCATTGTCGTCTTGGCCACATTAACATCAAACGCATCAAGAAGCTTCTTCAAGAAGGTATTCTTGACTTATTTGATTTAGAATCCTTTGAGAATTGCGAAGGATGTTTATGAGGCAAGATGATAAAGCAACCATTCTCCAAGTTAGGAGAAAGGGCCGGTGACTTGTTGGGACTAATACCCACCGATGTATGTGGGCCAATGAGTACACCCGCAAGTAGTGGTTATCGATATTTCATAACCTTCACGGACGACTATAGTAGATATGGTTATGTCTATCTAATGTCGCACAAATCTGAATCATTTGATAAATTCAAAGAATTTCAGAAAGAAGTTGAAAACCAACTTGGCAAGAAAATCAAAGCGCTTTGATCGGATCGAGGTGGAGAATATTTGAGCCAAGAATTCGATGACCATCTGAAAGAACATGGGATACTTTCAGAGTTGACACCTCCGGGAACTTCTCAATGGAATGGAGTATCCGAAAGGAGGAATCGAACCCTGTTGGACATGGTCCGATTTACTATGGGTCTTAGTGAACTTCCAATCTCTTTCTGGGGACATGCACTTTTAACTGTGGCACTTACACTGAATCGTGCTCCGTCAAAAGTAGTGGAAAAGACTCCATATGAATTATGGAAAAATATACCTCCATGGTTGTCTTTTCTCAAGATTTGGGGATACGAAGCATATGTCAAGAAACTCATTTCTGACAAACTTCATCCGAAATCTGACAAGGTTTACTTTGTGGGTTATCCAAAAGAAACCAAAGGGTATTACTTCTATAACAAATCCGAGAACAAAGTGTTTGTTGCTCATGATGGTGTCTTTTTGGAGAAGGAGCATCTCTTCAAAATGACAAGTGGGAGGAAAATCAAACTCGACGAAGTTTGAGAGGAAGAGCAACAAGGACAAGTTGAGAATCAAAGTGCTCACGAAGTATCTGTTGAAATTGGTCAAAGTCAAAATATGCAAAGTCAAACCGACAATGCAAATGCTCAGTCATTACCCTACGTAGGTCAACTCGGCCAAGATCTCAACCTGACAGATATCTCGGTGTTTATTAACTGAAGATCAGTACATCCTAGTAATGGATGGAGATGAGCCGACAACCTACAAGCAAGCTATGACGAGCCCTGACTCTGCAAAATGGCAAGAGGCCATGAAATCCGAAATGGACTCCATGTTTGAAAATCAAGTATGGGACTTGGTTAATTTACCCGAAGGTTACACACCTATTGGATGTAAATGGATTTTCAAGTTGAAAATCGACAAAGATGGAAATGTATTCATTTACAAAGCAAGGCTGGTAGCAAAAGGTTACAGGCAAATTCACGGCGTTGATTATGATGAAATATTTTCTCCAGTTGCAATGCTTAAGTCCGTTCGGATTCTTCTAGCGATTGCTGCATATTACAATTATGAAATATGGCAGATGGACGTCAAAACCGCCTTCCTCAATGGAATTTCGGAAGAAAGTGTGTACATGACACAACCTAAAGGTTTTATCGACCAAAACAATCCTAAGAAGGTATGTAAGCTTAAGAAGTCCATTTATGGATTAAAGCAAGCAAGCTGAAGTTGGAATCTGCGATTTGATGAAGCCATCAGTAAGTTTGGTTTTATCAAGAATCCAGATGAGTCTTGTGTTTACAGCAAGGTCAGTGGGAGTGACATCGCCTTCCTAGTCTTATATGTCGATGACATTTTGCTCATTGGGAATAGCATTCTGTTGTTAGAGTCTGTAAAGACTTGGCTCGGGAAATGTTTTTCAATGAAAGACTTGGGAGAGGCTCAGTACATACTAGGCCTTAAGATCTATAGGGATAGGTCAAAAAGGATGATAAGAATGAGTCAAATTACTTACATCGATAAGGTACTAGCTCGATTTAAAATGGAAGGAGCCAAGAGAGGGCACCTACCCATGTCACATGGCATAACCTTAAGCAAGAAGCAGTGTCCAAAGACACCTGATGAGCGAGAAAGGATGAGTCGTATTCCATATGCTTCGCTTATTGGATCGATCATGTATGCCATGATATGTACTAGGTCGGATGTATCGTATGCCTTGAGTGCTACGAGCCGAAACCAATTAGACCCAGGAGAGGCACATTGGACTGCGACCAAGAATATTCTGAAGTACCTGAAACGGAACAAGGATAAATTCCTTGTCTATGGCGGTAAAGATGAATTGGTTGTTGAGG
Source organism: Chenopodium album (assembly GCF_948465745.1). NCBI lineage: Eukaryota > Viridiplantae > Streptophyta > Magnoliopsida > Caryophyllales > Amaranthaceae > Chenopodium > Chenopodium album. The sequence continues at coordinate 56,732,199 of NC_137839.1, forward strand.
GATATACCGACGCAAGCTTCCAGACAGAAAGAGACGACTTCAAGTCACAATCCGGATACATATTCTGTCTCAATGGAGGATCGTTTAGTTGGAAGAGTGCAAGCAAAGCACAACCGCTGATGTTACAACTGAAGCCGAGTACTTGGCAGCATCTGAGGCAGCCAAGGAGGCAGTTTAGATTCGCAAGTTCATTGGGGAACTTGGTGTTGTACCCTCCGTCAAGGGTCCAATAGACCTCTATTGTGATAGCAATGGAGCTATTGCTCAGGCTAGAGAGCCACGAGAACATGGGAGGTCAAACATGTCCTGAGGCGATTTCACATGATTCGAGAATGGAAGTCAGAGGGTGAAATCAGAATTTGCAAAGTAGGAATGGATGACAATGTAGTCGATCCACTCACTAAACCTTTGTCTCAAGTGAAGCACAACAAACACATTGAGGCAATGGGAATCAAGCATGTCGCGAACTAGCTTTGATTTCCATATTATAGTGTTTTAATTAAATTTTGGACAATGTTAATGTAAAGCACTATGATGAACCATTCAGTTTTTGGAGTAATTAAAATTTTCATGCAATTTAGATCACTCCGTCTCTATTTAATTGTGGTTTATAATTAAATAATGAGTCCATTCGATTTTAAAAAATATTCAAAATAGGGTATCAAGTCAATGGCTTGGATAAAGAAACACCTATTAAGTGAACGTTGAATATTTTAATCGAAAATTATCCCTAATCAAGGTCATTTATTTGTGGACGATTAATGACCATTAGAGATTAGTGTGTAGTATGATTTATAGCACCGTTTCTTGTGCTATGAGGATATAAATCATTTGCACAGGTATTTGTTTAGAACCATACTGGATCGACCTATGAGAATACTTTAAGAGATTTAAAAATCGTCATAGGTTAACCGGTGCCTATTTCACCCTATGGCACCGGTTAACCGGTGCCTATTACACCCTATGGCACCGGTTTTGAACCGGTGCCAAAAACCATGTTTTTGGCACCCCTCACATAGGTAGCGGTTCAAACCGGTGCCTTAGACCGGGTTTGAACCGCTGCCAATTGCCTTTTTTCACCTAGTGTTACTATCGGAACTCTTTTCCTTAACCATGAGTAGTGGGAGGTCTCTTGTTTGAATACTAGTCCGTTTTTGGTATTCGTCAAACGTCTGCCGTAACTGGAGATTATAAAGACAGATATCGGGCGGCTAGGTCCTCTTAGTAAGAGAAGCTACATTACAAGACTGGAAATGTCCCCCTACTAATAATAAGGAACATGTCTTGTTGTTTACAAGGCCTCTCGAAGAGCGAGACTGTGAAAATGCATGGTCGTGCTCAGATGGATTTTAGAAATCATCTGCTTATTGACAGTCGAACTCGAATTTCGAGAAACACTTCTGGACGTAACAGGGATGACGAGTAATCTTACTCTGTAGTTCATGAAGAGACATAGGAAAGGGGCAATACACTAAATGCACACTTGTCCGGAAGGACAAGTGGGAGATTGAAAGGAATGGTGTCCTTCGAACAAGTGTATTATTCTGATAGCGGGTTCAAAATTATTAGAAAGCTAATATATTCAGTAAGGTCAAGTGATCAGAATGCCTGGGTGGAGGCCGCTTCCGATCATTAATATTAATATAATTAATATTACAACTTAATCTTGACTGAATCCTTCAGGTCATACACAAGCAAAATATACGAACCGACTCGACGAATTAATTCGGGAGAAATTAATACGTCGCCCGAGTGTTAAATATTTAGACGTCGGAAATTCGAGCTTAGAGCGTCGAAACCGAGCGTCGGAAGTCGAGTCAAAAAATAATAAAAAGACGAGACGGCAAATTAGTAATAAATCAACAATGACCAAGGCATGGCTAGCAGCCCGCACCATGTGCGAGGCATGCTACCAAGGCATGGCTAGCAGCCCGCACCATGTGCGAGGCGTGCTAGCACAGCACGGTCAGCAGCCCGCAAGCAGTGTGTGGCGTGCTGGCGTACGCTGCTGCTAGCAGCCCGCACATGTGCGTGGCTAGCTAGCAGCAGCCCGCACTAATGTGCGTGGGCGTGCTGGGCCGAGCTGGCAGCAGCTAGCAAGCCCGCACGGTGCGGGGCTATCTGGGTCGTGGGCCTAGGGTCAGGTAGAAGGGGAAGCTAGTAAGTATGCTTGCTTTTTGTGTGGATAAGTGTCACAAGGAGAGAAAGGAGTGGGGAGCAAGTATGGTCCCCTCCTCTCCAAGTGGTCCATACTCCTCTTTACATATGACTAGGACCCTTGTTAATTTATTACTTGCTTACATATTTAATTTAATTTAGCTTTAAATTAATTTGTGGAATTTCATGATCCCACATTGATGGGATAGAAATTCCCACTCATACTTTCCTCTATAAATACCAACCTTGGGATTTGGAGTAAAGTGCTTGAGTGGGAGTTAGAAAGAGCATTGCATATTTTTCCAAAAACTCTTAAACTCCATTAACACTTGGGTTTTGGTCGGACCTTGCTAACTCCAAGGTAACGGACCTAAAAAGTTGTGTTCGTCCTTTGTGGGTGGATACCGTTGGAGGCACGGCATTTGCGGTGCTCAAGGCTTTCAAGTAAGAGCCCGTTTGTGAGGGCGAAGCTCGCTTCAAGGGTATGATTCATTCTTCCTTTTCTCGTGTTTATTAGTTATGCTTTATGGTTTTATTAATTACGAGTGGTTCCTTGGGTTAGGGTCGTTTCCGCGGTGAATCGGACTCACCAAACCCCAACAACATCCTCAACAGAGTATCTGTTCGAGCCATCACCAACAAAACTCCCTATGAACTCATCAAAGGGAGAAAGCTTAATATTTCTTACTTCAGATATTTTGGTTGTAAATGATTTGTTCATAACAATGGTAAAAAGAATTTGGGAAAGTTTGATGAACGTAGTGATGAGGTAGTATTCTTAGGATATGCCTCAAACAGTAAAGCTTATAAGGTTTGTAATAAAAGAATAATGTGTCTTGAGGAATCTGTACATATCATATTTGATGAAACTGAACAGTTGATTGATGTACAGGATGGTAATGATGATTTTGAAATTGGACTTGTACGAAAGTATGATCCAGATGAGAAATCAATATCATTGAAGAAGCAACAGGTTGTAATTGAAAGAGAAGCTAATCAAGTAGCAAATGAAGAACCAATAACAGAGAATCCACCAAGAACTCCACCTCAAAATCAGAATGAAGCTAATGATGAAGTTCATGAAGAAGTTAAACCTGAGATCCAAGATGAAGTTCCAACAGAAGTACCAGTCAACGATAATCAAGAAAGATTGTATCCAATCAAGGACTTTACACCAAAGCCCTGGAAGCATCAAAGATCACATCGAGTAGATGCAATCATGAGCGATATCACTAAAAGAACTTAGACCTGTTCTCAACTTAGAAACTTATGTACATTCTATGCATTTCTATCCTGCATGGAACCTAAGAACTATGTTGAAGCTTTAACTGATGCTGACTAGATTAATGTTATGCAAGCAGACTTAAATGAGTTTGAGAAAAATAAAGTTTGGCATCTTGGACGTAGACCTGAGAAGAAGAAAACTATTGGGTTGAAGTGGGTGTTCGGGAAAAAACTAGATTAGCATGGTATTATTGTCAGGAACAAGGCAAGACTAGTTGTACAAGGTTTCAATCAAATGGAAGGATTGATTATGAAGAAACATTTGCACCAGTAACCAGGTTAGAGGTTATTCTCTTACTTATTGCTTTTGCTACTTATATGGGATTTAGGATGTACCAGATGACGTTAAATGTGCTTTCCTAAACAGATTTCTTGAAGAAGAAGTCTATGTGGAATAGCCTCCTGGATTTGAAAATCCATATTCCCAAACCATGTCTACAAGCTTGACAAAGCTCTTTATGGACTGAAGCAATCTCTTAGAGCATGGTATGGAAGGTTATCTAAGTTCCTTTGGAAAAATGGATTTAAATGTGGAAAAATTGATAAAACTTTGTTTTAAAGTCAAATTGAACTGATATCTTAGTTGTACAGATTTATGTTGATGATATTTTGTTTGGTGCGACTAACGAATCTTTGTGTAAGTATTTTGCTGACCTAATTAGTAGAGAATTTGAAATGAGTATGATGGGGGAATTAAACTTCTTCCTTGGTTTGCAAATCAAGCAAACTAAAGAAGGAACCATGATCCATCAACAAAAATATATCAAGAGACTGATCAAGAAATACAAGCTAGACAATGCTAAAACCAACATAACTCTTATGGGGGTTGCACTAGTAGAAAAAAAGCATTAGGCACCCCCCATATGGCACCGGTTCAGGCTAAACCGGTGCCCAAAACCGGTCCAGAAATGGGCGGGATTTTAGAAGAAGAGAAAAGGCACCGGTTTGGCCTGAACCGGTGCCTAAAATTAAAAAGGCACCGGTTTGAACCGGTGCCAATTGAACCGGACCCAATTCAAAAAAAAAAAAACGCAGACTACCTTCTTCTCCTTCCTCTCTTTCTCTTTCTCTTTCATTCCTTCTTCATTCCTTACTGTTTCATTAGAGCTGGGTTTCGAAAAACGGCGGCCTTCAATCCTTCCTCTCTCTCCCTCCACCACAGCCGTCACCTTCACCGGCGGCCACCAGGGGTTTCGAAAACCGGCCGCCTTCAATCCTTCCTCCAGCCACCAACATTCTCCCCCTGCCCTTGTACGAATTGGCGAATTGAAACACCGCCGTTGTACGAATTGTCGAGTTGAAACACCACCAGCATTGTACGAATTGTCGAAAACCACCGCCCTTAATTCTCCCCTGCTCTTCTCTGTCTTTCACCGCCCTCCAGCCACCAGCATTGTTCAAATTGAGCAGCAGCGCACCGCCTCCACCTCCGCGTTGTTCCCTCCACCAGCGCGCACCGCCTCCACCTCCGCGCTACCTCCACTAGTCGCACCACCGCTGCTACCTCCACCACCGCCTAAGGTATATATATAATTTTACCCTAATTTTTTTAATTTTTGCATTGGTTGTTTATTTAGAAATTTTGAATACATATTATACATTAGAGTAATTTTGCCTCCATTTGCGTGTGTTAACTTGTTATCTGCCAGTGAGTTGCATTTGATTTCTTTGAATAAGAGCTCAAGTTAAGCTATACCTTACTATCTAAACCAGGCGTGTAAATTGTGATATGTAAATTGAATTTCTTCAGGCGTATTCCAGCTTTCTGCAGAATAAGTAGCCATTGAATTCACCATTTCATCAAGAATTTGGTTCTTCAGGTCACTAAGAATATGCTGAACTGAATTCATGATTTGGTCACATAACGTAGTTTTAAGCCCAGAATCAAATCATTTTCACCTGCTCGTCTTTTGTGATTTGGTCACTATAGGAAAAACTGATTGTCATTCTTTCTCCAATCTTTAGACGATATACTTGCCCTTCTTAAGCAATTTCTTCTTCTAATTCAGGTTTGCAATCAAAGAAATGGTGGTTCGTGGAGCACCAGCAATTGCAATCGCAGCTGCCCTCTCTCTGGCCGTGGAAGCTGTTAACTTAGAAAAATTCCAAGGGACTGCTGATGATGCTGCTTCATTTCTTGCACAGAAATTGGAATATCTAGTCTCTAGGTTTGTTGCAAGTAGTCAAGTACCATTAACTAGTTGATCGTATAAAACCAAATCTTTGTTTGAATTAAAATTTTCTGCGTTTGACTTTACAAATTGGTGTGTATGCTGATTTTGCATTCATCATTTATGTATGTATAGCCGTCCAACTGCTGTGAACCTTTCGGACGCTGCCACAAAACTTAAAGAAATCATTGTCAAAGCCGCTTCCACGTGCTCAGAAGCAAATGCTGTGTTTCAGGTAGGATAGCTTTTTCGTCTTGTACTTTAGATTTGCTTATTATATCTTAAATTCATTAGGTTCTTCATAATGGTGTCCTAGGCTTACATAGAAGCTGCTGAAATAATGCTTGAGGATGATGTTGCCTCAAACAAAGCAATTGGTTCTTATGGAGCTAGTTGCTTTGAAAGTCAGTTGAAAGATGCTAAAAAAATATCCATATTGACTCATTGCAACATTGGGAGGTATGTTGTTTCTCAGACATCATGATCCCTGATTATATTTGTATCAAGCTATCGAAGCATGTTCCATCAGTTAGTTATCCAAAAATGTTGCAGTATTGCAACATAAACTTTCCTATAATTTCTATTGGATGTCATTTTTATTTGATTTTGTTGAGATTTCTATGGCTTTTACTTAACAGTCTTGCAACCGCTGGATATGGTACTGCATTGGGGGTAATTCGTGTCGTCCATGCCCAAGGAATCCTTGAGAAGGCCTATTGCACAGAGACTCGGCCATTCAACCAAGTAAGTTCATGTGATGTACCACCCTCAAAATGTTGGTGGCTATCAACTATCATACACATTACAAAAGCACAGGCCAAAAGAAAAAATGTTGACCCTGGAACACTTGATGCTTTCTAATAATTTTGGACATGAGGTATCTTATGCTTCCGAACTCCTTTTAGCTTTTGGAAATCATAAATGTGTGATAATATCTTAACAGCCTGCTCGTGATTTGAGCTTGTTTGCATCATTATCTAATTTCCATATAGAATTTATTTTGTATTATAAATATGTGAGCATCCAGCAAATTATGTCAAGCCTAATAACACAGTACAAAGTAGTGAGGAAAACTCAGTTTCTCCATGAAGGTTACTCCTATGCTGTAGAAGGAGTGTCGATGGGTGAATAGGTCGAAGTGAATAAGTAAAATAACTGAATAGGCCATTAAACAGCCAGTTTAAATTTCTGATTAATTGTTTTTTAAAATATGGGCAAAAGTTTAGTCATATTATGCGAAATAACAATTGTAACATTGTAAGTCTAACAGAATTGTATATCAAAGTCAGAGAAGAGTCAAAACAAGGAGTTCGATTTTCATTATATCATTCACAATTGTTAGATTCCTATGATTAGGTGATTTGTGGAAATTGTGGGGTTTCAGTTCTTGGGGAAATTGTAGTGGGATTTGCTTTCTGGCTTGGTGATACTATATAGTTCTCCGTGATATTATCTTGTTAGTAGATCGCATGCTGTATGTTGTTGCTTCTGTATCCTACTTGAGAATCACAGCCTTCAAAATTTATTCTTGGATGCTGTTTAATATTCTTTTCATTACTCAGCAGGTTCTAGAGGAAGCAATGTATCTATTTAAAAATAACAGCTGCCAGGAGTCCCTGGACACTGATGCCCACCATGTAGTACAAGGCTGTAATAGCCCTTTGTCAGTCTTGGTGATGGAGATGATACAATCGATGCCAACAATTCCTTATAAGATTCCCCTGTGTATTGCTAACTACATTAAGAGCCACGTAGTATATATATACGTACTTACTATTATTTGTATATGTAAGCAACTTTTTTTTTTTTTTGTATTGCGTTTGGGAATATTTATATCTATATGTATATATAATTGAATTCTTGTATCTAATATTATTTTTGTATATAATATTATTATTAGTTATTATAATAATAAAATTATTAATTATTATATTTAATATAATTGCTGGAATTACAGGGTATTATTATTGCAGGTTTTTTTTTTTAAATATTATTGCACGATTGAAAAAAAAAAAACGAAAAAAAAAATTATACAAAAGGCACCGGTTAGGCAGGAACCGGTGCCTAAACTATCCACCACCCAAAAAAAAAAATGGCGGGAGAGCAGTATTAGGCACCGGTTAACCGGTGCCTATTCTACACTATGGCACCGGTTTTGAACCGGTGCCAAATAGGGGGGTTTTTGGCACCCCTCAAATAGGCAGCGGTTCAAACCGGTGCCTTAGACCGGGTTTGAACCGCTGCCTAATGCGTTTTTTCTACTAGTGTTGTAACCAAATTAGATGAAGATCCATCTGGAATTTGCATAGATCAAGCTATGCATCGAGGTATGATTGGCTCACTACTTTACTTAACAGCTAGTTGACTTGACATATCTTTTAGTGTAGACCTATGTGCCAGGTTCCAAGCAAATCAAAAGGAGTCCCACTTGATAGCAGTAAAGAGAATCCTTCGATATTTGAAAGGAACTGATGACTTGAGTCTCTTCTATCCCAAAAGTGATTCATTCGATTTAAATGGCTTTACTGATGCTGATTATGCAGGTCATTTGGTAAACAGAAAAAGTACTTCAGGTTGGTACAGTTTTTAGAACCTTGTTTAGTTTCTTGGAGTTCCAAGAAGCAAAACACAGTTGCATTATCTACAGCTGAAGTTGAGTATGTGGCAGCAGCAACATGTTGTTCACAAATCTTATAAATAAAGCAACAAGTAAGAGATTTTGGAATTATTTTTGAATGAGTTCCTATTTCATGTGATAACACCAGTGCTATATGTACTTCTAATGATCCAGTTCAACACTCAAAGGTAAAATACATCCACATTAGGCATCACTTTCTATAAGATAATGTGGAGCAAGGGAATATTAAGTTAGAATTTTGTCAAATAGAAAATCAAATTGCAGATATTCTGTCCAAGCCCTTGAATAGAGAAAGATTTGAGAAATTGAGACTGGAACTTGGGATGATCAAGCTGAACTGATTGCTTTTGAAGTTCCAAGATATGGCAAAGTCAAAAATAGTGTAAATAGAGCAAAAAGGGCATTTAGCACAATTATGGTGTGCTAAACATAGCTGAAGTATCACCGTTGCTGAATTACTAGAGGTTAGTTCCCAAACACTTAACTGCGTGTGTAATTAATAATGTACATTTCATACATGTAGAAAGCGTGTTCCAAATACGTGTTTTTTTTGGAAAGTAATTTCTTTTAAAAATTTAATGAATTTGGAAAGAAAATATTTTTGGAAAATACATCTGAAAGTTCCTACTGAGGGTTTTGAAATGTACATTAAAGGGAAATCGATTGTGAAGGTAGGTGATTATCTAGGAGGTGATATTGTTGAATTTTTGGGAGGAAAAAGGGGGAAGAACATTATAAATCATAATGACCTGAGTCCTTTAAATAAGATGTTTAATTTGGTGAGAAAAACAATATTGCCTATAACACATAAAAAGAGTGAAGCATGTTTGATGGATATGGCTGTCATCTTCTGTCTTTGTAAGAAAATCAAGATAAATTTTCCTTCATTGATATATCAACATCTAGCACACTGTGTTCCTGGAAAGGATAAAGTGGGCTACGGGGTAGTGCTTTCAACTATCTTTGAGTCACTAGGGGTGAAGCTCAAAGGTATCTCTAGTGGATTGGAGGTAAAACCAGAGAATGTAATCAATGGAGAGACACTACTAGGTATAAGCCTGGAGGTAGTGAATGGGATTGTCAGAAGAGTGGAAGAGAAAGAGTCTGGTGCGAAGAGAAAAGGGAAAGAGGCTCCAGAGAGACCTTTCAGGAAGAGCATAAGGTTGTCATCCATCTATGTTCCTCAAACAAGTATGAATGAACCGTTGAAACTAGATGATGATGAGGCTAATATGTTAGCAGGATAGGTGGCTGAGCTTACTTACAGAGCTGAGATAGCAGAAAAGCAGCTCAAGGCAGCTACAAGGTAGATTCAAAAGCTGGAGAAGACTTTGCAGGGACTTGAGAAGAGTCTCAAGATGCAAAAAGTGGAGTTCAAGATGGTTATCAAGAGCCTTTAAACCAAGCTAGAGGCAAATATGAAACAAACCAAGGTGGACAACAAGAAGATTCTTGAGCTCCTACAGACTCAGCCCAGCTTATCTCAAACCCTGCCTACCTAGCTTAATCTAGCCTAGCCTGTTTCATTCTTGCTTTTAAGTCATGAATAATTTCAGTTTAGTTTTTGAACAATTCGCTTTGGATTGTAATAATTTTTAATTTAGGCATGACGATAATCTTTTGGTTTTTAATGAATGTTTTGGAACTTTGCTTATACATGTGTGTATTTGTATGTTGTGAAAGCTTGTGAAGGAAAGTGGAACTCACTAAAGGGAAGTTAGCAACGCTGCTCTCAGTTTCCCACACTCGATGAATTGCTTGTGGGGCTGTGGCTAGATGCTTAATACCTTGAAAATACAGGACTTTTGCATAATGCCAAAAGAGGAAAAAGAAGAAGCAAACTTGGAGGCTTAAGTTGTTCTGGGTACCAGATGAGAAAGTATCAGAAATTTCTTCTAATATTGATGTTAGTAGTTTAGATTGTTTTATGTTCTTCTGTTTTTTGTTTTGCTTTTCTAATTTCTGTTTTTATTTTTTAGTTGTGTGTTTATTCTTTGTCAATAAACTAAAAATTCAAAAATACGTCCTTCTATTGTTTTAAATTTTCTTAGAAGTTTTCTTAAGTTTGTCATCATCAAAAAGGGGGAAATTGTTGAAGCTTAAAGGTTTTGATGATGATGAACTTAAACTCAAGCAAACTTCGACTAATAATGATTTCTAAGTGTGTGACTAAGTTAGAACAGGTGAAGTAGACTTTGGAAGTGGAAGAGTAGCCTAATCTAAGAAGACATGAGGAGATTCCAAAGGAAAGTTAATCAAGATAGAAGAAGAGTTCTCGAACAAGAACTAAGTTCCCTAACAGGAACATGAAGACATCAAGTTGAAGTGTTGACTTGGTCTGCGTTGTAGACAGCAAGTTATGAAAGAACTTGGCATGCAAAGTTCCAATTCAGAACTGGAGTGCAAGTGACAGTAGGAACTTGTAGATTTGTTGTTAATATGTTAAGTAGGTTTACGCGTGAAACCTATTATAAGCGTGGCAATGAGCTTGGCATGTATAATTATAATAGGAAAGTTTTAAAAAGATAAGTTTAAGAAGATTTTCGAAAATGATTTATTTCTTAAAAAACCGATTATCAAAAGATATGATTTGATTGATAATTTATCTTTGATAAGTTTTCCAAAAAGATTTTCTTTAAAATAGATTTACTTAAAAACCGTGTTTTTGAGATTTTGTTAAATTAACATATCTATTTTTTGAAAACCCTACTTTCTATACGATCTAGCCTTGGTTAAATAGTAAAATTCTCATTTCATAGTTTTCTATGAGTTTATGCGTGAAGAGAACGAATTGTGCTTAATTGTGTAAGTTTGACAAGCTTATAACTTTGTCATATTAGTTTCGGGTTTCATGTGTAGCTTACCTTTCATATACTAGGTCTCAAGTATTTTGTATTTGTTGGGTTCTTGGGTGAGTGTTCAATTCACATCTTTGTATACAGTTGTGTAAGCTTCTAGTGTTAGGCTGAGAGGGCAGTTTCAAGGAGTACAAGTGAATCTATGTGTGGGACTTATGTTGGGTAGGATAGGGTCCTGCTTTGTAGAAGTTCAATTTGGAACTTGTGAGCAAAGGTCTGATTATAATAGGTTGTAACTTATGTGTTTGCCCTATTATAGTAAAGTGGTTTGGTTTTGGAAATCCCTTAGAAGGGTCAAGATTTTACTTCCAATTGGGCCCTGGAAGGTTTTGGAAATCCCTTAGAAGGGTCATGGTGTGAATATGCTTGGCAATCATACGAAGTGGGAATTGACATTACAATTAGGGACAAGGAAAGTGGGGAGCTGCCAACAAGCTTTTAAGGAACTTGTAAACCGTTCACAGATCATTTAAGGCAACCATGAATAAGGGGACAACAATAGGCAACAACGATTGACACGTGAAGGTTACACCCCATTCATAATCCATGAGATTACTAACTCCATATGGTTCGGAACCACGAAATTAAAGGAGGATCGGGGATAATGGTACGAAGTGAGTCATGGAGTCACATTTTAATAGTTTAAAATCTTAGCTAAATCTACTCGATTTTTATTGTGAAAAATATTCATGTGATCTTGACTAAGTAATCGTGACTCATTTACAATAGTTTAATTCATTTTAATAGGTTTTCACTATTAAATAAACAATTAATTAAAATGGGCTAATTTAATTTATTTCGCCCAATATAATTAAGTTTAAATAATAGTCAAGTAAATAAGAGTCAATACTTTGACTTTTGACCAGTATCAAATCCGATATGGCACTTATATTAATTTTTCGTGCCTACATGCATTATCTCCCCGGACTTACTTACAACTGTTCTTGGCAGAGGCGACTCGGCTCAGACCATTCGGGACAAATTGAAGGTTTTCTTTCAAGATAACAAGAACACTAGAGCCGTCTACCTTGAGAATCAGTTCAACAACCTTCATCAATCCAATTTTCCCTACGTCAATTCCTACTATCAACAATTGAAGGTCTTAAAAGATCAATAGGCAGTCGTCGACCAACCGGTTATGGAGCAAAAACTAGTCATTCGCCTTGTCTCTGGATTGGTGAACATTGACTTTGATACGGTTGTTACTATTATTAAACAAACAGAGCCACTGCCTTCCTTTGAGTCTGCTCAGTCGCGTCTTCTTCTTGAGGAGACGAGACGCTCCAATGACCACGGTGGCAGCAACACGACTTTTGTAGCCCAACAAACTGCACCAACCACTGCGTTAAACACCGCTCAACAACCCTAACAACCACAGCAGCGTCAAGGCGGTGGGAATTCCGGAAGGGGCACCGGTCGCGGCTGAGGTCGCGAAAACTCATGCAAGGGAGGAAAAGGCAGAGGTCGTAGGCGAGACTACTCGAACCAGCAGTAACAACAACAATCGCAGACTCCCTCGCAAGCTCCTCAATGGGGTCAATTTACTAGTTGGACACCGCAACCTCAACAAGGTTTGCAATGGGCACCAACCCCCTTTCCATACCCTTAACAAGCCTTACAGCTTGCTAGGCCCAATGTTCAACCACAAAGAGCAGCTTATGTGGTTCAATTCCCACAACCGGTTTATCAAGCATCGTATCCGGCCTATACGGCTCCTAATTACGGGCTCTCTATGACTCCTACCAATAATTGGGAAATTCTTTTTCCACTATGTCACTTCTAAAGACAATTCTTGGTACGTAGATTCAAGTGCAACCTTGCATATGACCAACAATTCAGGTACTCTCATGCCCTTGTTTAATTTGAGCACTAATAATCAAATTTAAACTACATGGTCATCGCATTCCGGTTACTGGTTATGGTCATACTACTTTTCCTAACTCAAAATCCCCCTTTGCACTACGTGACGTTCTTTTAGCACCTTAAATAGTTATAAACCTTAAATCTGTTCGAATATTCACATCATATAACTATGTGCTTATTGAATTTGATTCTCTGTGTTTTTCTGTGAAGAATCTACGTACGAGGAAGGTAATAATGAGATGCAATAGTTCGGGAGACTTATATCCTATAACCATAAACACCAATCCATCCACCTGTCTTGCAACCACGCTCACTGCTGCTACTTCACCTTCTTGGTATGATCGTCTATGGCATCCAGGAAATCCAGTTTTAAGTGTTCTTAGGTCTAGGAATTCAATTCCTTGTTATAAAGAGCATGACTCTATATTTTGTGTTTCTTGTCAATTAGGAAAACATGTTCGTTTACCTTTTCATACTTCTAATAGTATTACTTCTATTGCTTTTGATATTATCAATTCTTATTTGTGGACATCTTTTATTCCTAGTAATAATGGTCACACATATTATTTGGTTTTATTGGATGATTTTACTCACTTTGTGTGGACTATTCTATTAAAATTCAAATCACAAGTCTTCCAGTTTTTTTTTTTTTTTTTGAATTTTTGAGCCTATATTTTAACACAATTCAAACGACCAATAAAATCATTCCAAAGTGATCATGGAAAGAATTTGATAACGACTCATTGAAGTTATTTTGTGTCAGAAATGGCTTAGTTTTCCGATTTTCTTGTCCACACACATTATCCCAAAATGGGAAGGCCGGACGCATGATTCGCACCTTGAATAACATTTCACGCACTCTTCTTATACATGCTTCAATCCCACCTCACTATTGGGTAGATTCTTTAGAAACGACAACGTATCTTCTTAACATCATGCCTTCTAAAGCTCTTGCTAATGACACTCCCGCTTTTGCATTGTTTCGCAAAACAACCTCATATGATCATTTACGAGTCTTTATTTGGTTGCTTATGTTTTACTAATCTAGCGGCAACAACTTCTCACAAGTTAGCCCCTCGGTGCACACCTTGAGTTTTCTTAGGATATCCTTCCAATCATCGACGGTATAAGTGCCTAGACCTTTCCACAAATGAAATCATAATTTCCAAACACGTTACTTTTGACGAATCTACTTTCCCATTTTGAAATTTACATCAATTTCGAAAACTAGACTATGACTTCCTAGAGGATTCAAGTCCTTGTTGGTCTATTGATATCCCCTTTGTAGCAGCACCCTCCTCACACACTGGCCCAAACCCAAAGCCCAACACCTGCTGCCCCTCTTTCTCCCACGCATCAGGCTACTCCACAGGGCACTTGCGGCTCATTATTCCCCATCACACCTGAGCCGAGGACCACTTTGCATCCTCATTTCACTGGCATCCCGGATCCTCACACGTCCCAATAGCCTAACTCTCCCATTATTGTTAGCCTTTCTTCACCAACAAACTTGTATACTCTCCCTCCACTCTGTGGTGCACCACCCATACAACCAACTCGCCCACCATCTCCCTCACCCCTTATTACTCGTAGTCATCATGACATTTTTAAACCGAACCCCGAATTTTGTAACCTCACCGTTCAACATTTGGGTCCCCCACATAAAAAATCACCCTTTTCAAAGTCCTATAAACAAGCTTTTAATGACCAAAATTGGAATGCGGCGATGAATGACAAATATAGTGCTTTAATTAAAACAGGGACATGGGAGTTGGTACCTAGGCCTATGGGGGTGAAAGTTGTTAATTGTATGTGGCTTTTTATGCATAAATACAAATCTAATGGTGATCATGAAAGGAACAAAGCTCGTCCAGTATGTGATGGTAGGTCGCAAGAAATTGGTGTGGATTGTTACGAGACTTTCAGTTTATGTTGGACTTAATGATCTTGATGATGATACAACCTCGCTTACTTATAGACTAATAAGAGCTTGATTGTTTGAGTGTGTGATTAGTTGCAATGACTAGGAGAATTGAGTGTCGTGCAAAGATACCATGAGGAATAGGAAAGCCATAAACAAAGCTATTCAGAAAGAAGAGTTCCCTTGTAGGAACTGGTGCTTCAGAAATGAAGACTTGAGAATAAAAGGTTCCCCTCAAGGAACAGAAGCTTCAGAGAAATTGCTTCACCAAAGAAGAGAAGTTCCTTCCAAGGAACAGAAGCCTTGGAGTAGAAGCTTCATAAGATAAACATGAAGACTAAATATATTTTTATACTTTAGGATTTATGTAAGTATAAGAAATAAGTTACACTCGAAAATATTTGTGTGGAATCGGTCAAGAATGATAAAATTGTGCATGCTAGTTTTTAGGAAAACAGTTGGCTTTAATGATTATCATTTTCTAACTAAAAGTATTCATTTTTATTCTGATTTTCTAAATATCTTTTCTCAAATAAAATTTGATTTCCTGTTTTCCAAAACTTGCGGTCTACTCCCCATGATCTCCTTCATATCATGGTCAAGCACATTATGGAGTTCATGTCCCTTGAATTTAGGAACACGATCTTCTTAGTGGGTTGGAGTAGTGGCGTCATGGAGTTGTTGCACAAAGAAGTTTCTCCTACGTGTTTTCACTCTATAAATAGTCTTTGAAATATGATGGGAAAACTCACCCTTGCTCACATAAGTTTTCAGCTTTTGCTTTCTTAATTGGAAAAGTTTTCAAAAAAAAGTCAACCTTTGTTCGGTTCGCTTAAAATAATTCAACCTTTCGATTAACTCAGAATAATCCAACCTTTATAGGGTATTCACTTTAAATGAGTCAAAACATGTTGTAACCGGTTATTAAGGTTAATTGTGACACGTGTCAGATTATGGTTCGTCATTTTTCTATTAATAATTAATTAGGAATTATTATTATCATATGATTAATTATAAAAAACTAATAATTATAAATTTCAAAAAAAATAAAAAAAAAAAAAGGAAAAAAACCCCAACCCCCTCACCCTCCCTTGCCAGCTCACCCCCTCCCCTACAAGGCCGTGTAGGCGTCGTTTGAAGTGCGCCTACGTAAAGCATGTTGTGAATATGCTTGGCACTCATAGGAAGTGGGAATTGACATACGATTAGGGACAACGATTAGGGACAAAGCAAGGTAGGGAGCCGCCAACAAGTTTTTCAAGGAACTTGTAAACCGTTCACGGATCATTATAAGGCAACCACGAAAAGGGACAACGATAGGCAACAACGATTGACCCGTGAAGGTTACACCCCATTCATAACCCATGAGATTACTAACTCCATATGGTTCGAGACCACGAAAGGAATATCGGGGATGATGGTATGAAGTGAGTCATGGAGTCACATTCGCCCGTATTGGCCTCTACTCGATTCTTGTAATGAAAAGTATTCCTGTGATCTCAAAGGCATACAAAAAAAATTTTCAATTTGCTCCAAACTATTCTTAAGCTAAATTGGTTGAATATTAATGCAACATATAATTCTACAATATCGTAATCACTTGATTTAATAACAAGTTTAAAAAGGAACCTAAACCGGTCGTCCAAATTATCTTATTAGTCGTGATTTTCAATTACATATTCCCTTTAAACATGCAATATGATGATCATAAATAATAATAGAATAAACATTAATATTGGAATCAATTCAACAATAATAGTACTAGTCAAATCAAATAATAATAATAATCATGATATTAGCAATATAAAATAATAATAAGTAATTAAATTAACTAATTACTCACATTACGCGCGCTCCTTAAAATTGCTACATCATGAATAAATTGTTAGTAACTTCAATAAACATAAATCAAATTGAAATAATTAAATTAAATAAAAGTAGAGTTGATTTGGTCCAAACCCTCAGTTATTTGTACCTTTCACACCTTGGTTTAAGGACGGAACCTCGGGTTAAGTATGGACTCCTTGGACTGCTTAAGGGAAGAATAGTGTTTAAGAATGTAGGTTTATATCTTAGAATATGAGAAAGAGAGAAAGAGAGAGAGAATGATTTTTGGTGTAAAAGAGAGGAAGAGAGAATTATTTTGTGCCCCGAACTGCAGAAAGGGAGGTCTTATTTATAGGGAAAAAGAACAGAGGGAACACACGGAACCCTAAAAGATAAAAACCCTAAAAAAAGGCTACCGCGACACGGTAGATTCTACCGCAACATGGCAGATTCTACCTTGTCACGGGGGAAATTGGTGTGACGCGGGGAAAATTAGAGTGACGCGGGAAGTATTTGACCTACGGGAATAAAAACGCGTGAAGGGTTTACGCGGAAAAGACACGAGAAGATTCCGTGACACGACACAGGTACCGTGACACGGAAGTATCCACCGTGTCACGGTACAGTACACCGTGTCACGGTATGGGAAACGCGGAAATTACACGGAAACAACACCGTGTCACGGGGAATCCCACCGTCAGACGGTGCAAATTCCCGTGACACGGTGGAAAATGCCGTGACGCGGGAGTTGTTTAGGTACGAGTAACGCAAAAAGGACACAGAATAGCCCCGCGTCACAGCAAGGGCACCGTGTTACGGGGAATCCCACCGTCAGACAGTGCAATTCCACCGTGACACGGTGAAATTGCACTGTGCGCGGTGATTCCAGGTTTTTACTCGTTTTTAAAATCATCATAACTTTTGATCCGTAACTCAAATAGAGGCATATAATATATCATTGGAAATCTTATCAAGTATACTTTCTAAATTAATTGAAATCAGGTCAAAATAATTTGTATATTTTTAAATATGGCTGTTTTAGTAGAAGGGTGGCGGTTTTGGGCCGAGTTTATTAGTGTTTTGCTCATATCTTTTTCGTTATAGCTCGGAATTGGGCTTATGATATATGGTTGGAAATCTTATTCAAAGGCCTATCCAACCGAATAATAATTGGATCAAAAATATATATCCATAAAATCAGTTCAGCTCGGTTTTGTGATGTAGATACGGAAAGTGGAAAGTAAGTTATGGTTTATGGAAATGAGCTAGATAATGGATTGGTTTATGAAATGTATTGGATAGAAACATGGATTTAATCACTCTCAAGATTACATACTCAACCCGACCAATAGCGGCGGTGAAAGATGTTCATCGTCGGGTTTGGTTTTGGGGAGACATATTTAGGTGTCTACAGGCCGCCGGTAGCCGACAACCACAAATTTCCCGGCGCCGGCACCGACGGCCTCTCCACCCACGCACGACGCCCCCACCCAACCCCCCACCCTTCCCCTTCCCTTTCCTTTCCCCTTTTCCCACCCCATTACCCCCGTCCCTCCCCATCCCCACCGTTAATCGACACCCCAAAACCCTTAAACCCCGATTCCGATTTTGTTAGGGTGGGTTTAAGGGTTTGGAGGGTCGACTGATGGTAAGGAAGGGGAGGGAGGGGTCGACTTCAACAGGGAGACGGGGGAGGGAGGTTGTTTCCAGCAAGGGGTGAAGGGGAGGGGGTGGTGTCGTGTCGGGGTGGGGAAAGGTGAATGGGGAAGGGGAAGGGGAAAGAGTGGGGTTGGGTGGGAGTGTCGTGGGTGGGCGGTAGAGGCCGTCGGTGTCGGCGCCAGGGAATTTTGTGGTCGCTGGCCACCGGCGGCCTGGCAGGGGAGGGGGGTGAGCTGGCAGGGGAGGGGTGAGGGGGTTGGGGTTTTTTTCTTTTCTTTTTTTTTTTTAATTTATAATTATTAGATTTTTTAATAATTAATTATATAATAATTCCTAATTAATTATTATAAGAAAAATGACGAACCACATTCTGACACGTGTCACAATTAACATTAATAACAGGTTAATAAATGGTTGCAGGTCACTTGACTCATTTAAAGTGGATACCCTATAAAGGTTGGATTATTCTGAGTTAATCGAAAGGTTGGCTTATTTTGAGCGAACCGGACAAAGGTTGGCTTATTCTCGACAAATTTTCCTTCTTAATTTCAGTTAAGAGTCCAATTCCGCAATAGTGAAATAGATTGTTCTCATTCTAGAGTTACTTCTTTCGAGTTGTATTTGGGGTTGGGAAGTTTGAGTGAACTTTTGGTTGTTAGAAAAAGAAGTGAGAAAGAGAAGAGAAGAGTAACAAGTTGGGTGACTTGTTCCTCGGGGCTTTAAGTTCGTTGAGGAACTCAAAGTTAGAGTCTTTAGTTTGTAACAGGATTTATTGCCCTATTCTAGTGAAGATTCTTTTCCTAAAATCCCAAGTGGTCTTGGTCTTTCTCCATGATTAGGGCCAAGGTGTTTTCCACGTAAAATTCTCTCTTGCACTTTTAGTTCCTTCAGATTATGTTTCTATTCCTTTAGCTTACTTAGTTTTAATTCCGCAAAAAGTTTGACTAAACTGTCATACTACAATTCAACCCCCCCTTCTTGTAGTATTCATTGAAACAACAGTTTTGGTAGTAAAACCGGCCACTATTCAAACTGTTCTCAGTTTAGCCATGGCAAAAAAGTGGTCGATTCATCAATTAGATGTCAAAAATGCCTTTTTACATGGTGATTTGCATGAAACTGTTTATGTGCATCAACCCTGGGTTTTATTGATCGGAGATCTCCCTCTCATGTTTGCCAGCTCTGAAAGGCTCTATATGGTTTGAAACAAGCTCCCAGTGCTTGGTACCAGCGTCTTGCAAATTTTCTGATCAAATTGGGTTTTGTCATTGCTAAGAGTGACAACTCTCTTTTTACTTTCTAGCAGGGTGATGATATGGCATATTTGCTTCTGTATGTTGATGATATTATTTTAGCTACCTCATCTAATAGGTTGCGTACAGGGTTCATCTCTCAGTTGTAAACTGAGTTTTCTGTGTCTGACTTAGGGCCTTTGAGTTATTTTTTAGGGATTGTAGTGACCTGAACTCCCTCTTATTTGCTACTTTCACAGGAAAAGTATGCACATGAGATTTTAGAGCGTGCAGGTATGGCCTCTTGTAAACCTGTAGCCACTCTAGTTGACACTAAGTTCAAACTTAGTGCATATACAGGACCACCTTTTAAGAATCCTACTTTGTATCGCAGTTTAGCAGGTGCTCTTCAGTATCTCACTTTCATCAGGCCTGATGTTGCCTATACGGTACAACAGGTGTGCCTTTTTATGCATGATCCCCGGGAACCTCATTATGAGGCATTGATTAGCATTCTGCGTTATGTTCAGGGTACCATTGATCACGACTTACATTTATATCCAACTGTTTCTCATCTATTGATTACTTACACTAACGCTGACTGGGAGGTTGTCCCGACACCCGACGTTTCACATTGGGCTATTGTTGTTTCCTTGGGGATAACCTCTGTCTTGGTCATCTAAGCGTCAACATACTATGTCTAAATCGAGTGCAAAAGCAGAATATCGAGGTGTCGCAAATGTTGTCTTTGAAGCGTGTTGGCTTCGTAATCTTTTACTTGAGCTACATTGTCCTCTATGGCAGGATGCTATTTTTTATTATGATAGTGTCAGTGCTATCTACCTTTCTGGCAACCTGGTACAACACCAACGCATCAAACATGTGGAGATGGATATTCATTTTGTTCGTGAAAAGTTTGCTTTGGGACAAGTTCGGGTTCCGCATGTTCCTTCTAGATATCAGTTTGTGAACATTTTCACTAAAGGCCTACCACGAGAATTAATTCTTGATTTTAGGTCAGTCTTAGCGTACGACCTCTTCTCGCTACGGCTGCGGGGGTGTGATAGATATTATAGGATTATGATAATATTTGTCATAGAGCTAGGATATATTGTATATATTTTTGATATAGTTTGTATTTTTATCGTACTAAGTTTCCTAACAAGATTAGGACTAGTATTGTAACACTATATATATAGATCAATGGTACACACTCCAACTTGAGGAGTTTCCCCAAAATCTAACAACTTCTGTTAGTGAATCTTGAGTATTCTACTTGAAGATGAAGGTAGATTATCAGGGCCATCTCAGAAAATTTAGAGGCCTGGTGCTAAGAACAAAATTTAGGCCCATATTATAACAAATTAAATTTCATACTCATATAGTCATCTTAAATACAATGATAATTACAAGAATTGAAAAACCAACAAAAAAAATAATATCAAAATTAAATCATCAAAAACAAAATAGATATAACCTGGATTTTAACTGGCGAAGGAAAGTCGCCAATGGCAAATTTAAAGAATTCATTTGCTTCCATTACCTAAATTTTTCCCTTTTCCATTGGAATAAAAGTATAGAACAAATATATAGTGTGAGAAATAAAAGGAATAGAGAACTTAATTCTAATACTATTAAAAAAAATGATTGATAAAGAGAGAATATTTTGGGTCGATTGTTTAGGAAATTGAAATTGATAGTTTAATAGTGCTAAATTCAATCAAACACAAGGCTTAATTCTCATTAATGTTCTCCCAAGCATATATAATACAAGCAAACCCTATAGTCATAGGATTAGGAAACTACCAAAAAGATAAATGTTCCAGGTATGGATCCAAGGGTTCTGCTTGGTGAGCTGGGTCCCGTCAACAACCTACACACGGCAGCACACGTAAACTGCCCTCGGGGGTGGTTCGAGGAACCCCCCCCCCCCCTCTGAAGCTTAAGTTAGAGAGTGTTTAGAGAGAGAAAGTGTACTTAGAGAGATATAGAAAGTATAATAACTTGAGTGTCTAACCTCCTTTCCGTTGTACTTTACCCTCTATTTATAGGTGTACCATCTCCTCCATGGAGAGTTCAGCCTGGTCAGCCCTGCGGGCTGACTCTACCGCGCTGCTAAGCCCTCCTTAACTATCTTCTAGGCAGTGAGTACACACCCTGAGGGCTGGGCGATAGTTCAGCGGGAGCTATCATATACAACTAGCCCCTCAAGAGGTGGTATGAGATCACTCATGTCGACTCTTTATATGCAGGTACAATCTTCTTAACTTAGCTCGGCTGGAAGGAATAGCTCAGCAGGAGCTATCCCCTACAACTAGCCCCTCAAGAGATGGCGTGAGGTTTATTCATGCCAGCTGTTCTGAGCGTGTAGCCTTACCGACCGTGGCTCAACGGGTCATCCGGCCGAATTAACCTGTACACTCCTAGCTCCTCAAGTCTCTAGGGTGTTGATGCGGCCTGGAGACTTGGGAGGTCAGGTTCTGATTTTGGTGGCTGTGTTGTCGCACTATTTGTATGTTAAAGATGACGCTGTTTCTAAGGAATGACAAGCTCGTGGAGAGGAATTTCAATCACTCCCGCTGAAGTCTGAGGAATGACGAGCATGTAGAGAGGAATTTCGATCACTCCCGCTGAAGTCTGAGAAATGACGAGTATACAGAGAGGAATTTCGATCACTCCCACTAAAGTCTGAGAAATAACGAGCGTGCAGAGAGGAATTTCTATCACTCCCGCTGAAGTCTGAGAAATGACGAGCGTTGAGAGAGGAATTTCGATCACTCCCTCTGTAGTGTTTCATCTCTCTCTCTCTCTTTTTTTTTAAGGGCGGGAACAGTGTTTGCATTAGTGGAACACGTGTTAATGATCCGGGCTGTCAGTTTGATTTTACTGAAGTGACATGGCGTTTTGGCTTTGCTTTGTGTGTTACCGCCCATTTACTCCGTATTATTTTCACTGTCCCCCCTTTTCACTTATTTCTTTTACTCCTCTTACTTTATCATCTTCCCTTCTTCATTACTCTGTCATTTCAAAATTTTCGCTCTTTGTGCTTCCTCTTTCAAACGCTCGTGTTCCTCCATTGTTGCGGTAAGTTCTTGCTTCTTCGTCTTTATTTTTGTCTTAGTTTCCTCCTTATTTATTTTTCCCTCCTTAATTCTTATTTCTTTACTGACTTGTTTCTCCTTTTTTCTTCTTGATTGCAGTTTTGAGCTTTCGTCTTGCCCGGGCTTTTGTTTTCACCATTGTTGTTGTACTATGTTGCTTCTGCAACTTTTTCTCTTAAAGGTACTTACTTTGTACCTTTTGTTGTTTGTATTTACCTAATTTCGCTTCTTTTTGCTTTTCCTTCACAAGATTGTGTCTTTTAATTCTTCCCCATTGTTGCTGTTCAATTTCTTCTCCTTGTTGTTGTCGTAATTACGTTCTTGATTTTTTCTCCTTATTCCTTCATTGTTCTTGTCTCCTAAACTAATCTTTGATTTTCGGTGCCCCATTTCTTTTCCTTCTCTTTGTGGGCTTGTATTTCTTTGTAGATTTCAAATGTCTGACGCTTATGATAGTCATAACATGAGTGAGCCTCAAACAGCTACTGGATCGGATTCTCCTTCCTGATCCTCTCTTTCAAGTAAGCGCCCTCACACTTCCCCTGTTTCTCCTTCTTCTTCTCCTATTCCTGTATAAACAGTTATGCCTTCTGACTGTCCCCCCGCTGCGAGCGGGATGGGTACTGCTGCGACTCTTGCTGCCTCGTCTGGGTCAGGCAGTAGTCATCCCGCTAAGGGTAGTGCTTTTAGCCCTTTCCAGCGCAAACCCTGTCCTGATTTCTTTGATCCTTATTCCGAGCGGGTGCTCATGCTGGATGGATTCCTTTATCCCATCTCACCCATTTGAGGATGCACGCAATGCGCCATAAAATGTTAGCTGACGCTGTAAAGGCTAATCCCCCTGACGTATCTCTTGTTAGCCCAATTCCCCATGTTAAGCCTTTAAACAGTTATGCTTGGCTTGATGACATGGCTGACGTGCATCGGTTTGACCATTATGTAGTGCGAGGTGGAAGCACTGAGACTCCATCACCATCTCCTTCTCCGGCTGTTCAATCGGGCAGGATGACTGAATCTCCTGGTGACCTCTCTTATTATGGCTGTCAGCCTACTTATGTTGTGGAGCCCGTAGAGGAGGGAAAGACCAAGTTCTTTCTGGATGACGAATGTTATGGGCCCAAAAATTGTGTGCTGGACTCCAGTTGGCGTAAGGATGCTAAGAGGCTGGATCTTGCTGCTGTTGGACAGAAATTCTATGGTTTCGGTGAGGGCTATGAGCTGGTTCTTCCTGCTGATGGTTCGAAGCTATTTTCTCCTCCTGCTGGTCACATTGTTGTGTTTGCTTCGCAGCTAGACTTGGGCTTGAGGTTCCATCTGGACCCCATCCTGGAGAAGCTGCTACGTGCCTTCAATATCTGCATATCTCTGGTGCATCCTGCTTCCCTTCATACTTTGATCTGCTTGATTTGGTGTTTGAGGTTTCGAAGGTATCCTGAGTCCTTGCATCTGTTTAAGTCTTTGATGAGCCTGAAGAGATCTGCTTCTGGGACTAAGTCCGGGTGGTATTATGTTGCTCCCAAGGAGAGCAGGGTCTTGTCCTACCCAAAACTTGGCCGTTTCAGGGACTAGACTGGCAAGTTTTTCTGGGTGAAGGTGCCTTCTAATTTTGCTGCACCACAGAACTTTAGGGAGATTCGAACTAACATGGCTGGAGTTACTGTCCCCCCCTCTGAGCCTGCCCTTGAGACAAAGGTTTTTGAGGCTCTACAGGGAGCGGGGACTGGTGACTCTAAGTTTCCCAAGTTTTGGCTGCCCAACCCCATATACGTTGTGGGCAACGAGCAGCTCTCTACTATGCGTTTGTGCCGTACACATAAGTCTGGTAAGCTTTTTGACTTTATGTCGTTTCTTTTCCTCCTTTTTTTTTTCTTGGCTCTTTGCCTTATTTGATTTTTCTACCCTTCTCCTTTTCAGGCTACGACAAGTTGGACAACCGTATCCTTGGGCTGGCTGATAATTAGAAGGACCCTTTGACGGCTACCCCTGAAAATCCTTCTGAGCTCTTTGACACGTTGCAGGTGTATGTAGGCTCTCTGAAGGGTGAAGTGCGCCTGGCTCCTGCTGAGCTTCGGGCTGTTGTTGGCACTCCAGATGCTGCTGATCGTGCTGGATCCAATCGCGCCGAAGTTGAGCCTTCATCCTCTAATGTTAGGAGTAGGCGTGAGACTCGGCCTGCTCCTCGAAGGGCGGCTTCAGAATCTGAAGCGTTAGTGGCGCCTGATGCTTCTCCTGAGAAGCAATCTGCCGCGGCTTCCGGCCGGGTGGCACCTCAGACTTCTGCTGCCAAAAGAAAATGTGATCAAGCTTCTGATGATCCAAAAACTACTGTTGATGATTTTGCTGATAGTGTTCTCCAGTTTCCCCCTAAGGGGGCTGAGACCACTACTGTAGGTGAAAAGCTCATTTCTTCTGCTGAGCATGTTCTGCTCTTTTCTTCTACTGCTAGTCATGCTACTGCTATGAAGGATACTGCTGTCCCTTCTGTTGCAGCTACTGACTTCCAGCTCCCTAATGAGACTATCATGGAGCTTCCAGGTTTCCGCCGCGTCCCTCCGTGCTGAGAGGGCGGCTTCGAAGTGCTTCAAGAGGTGAGCTCTCCCGGGCAGGGGGTTTTCACCAGCAGGATCGTACAGTTATTGACTTGGAGGTTGATCCAATGTCCTCTTCCTCTGCTTGAGATGAGCCTGAAGCGAAAAAGGCTCGCACCTCTCCTAGTCCTGATCCTCTTGCGTCTACATCTTCCAACACTGGGCTTTTAGGTGCGAATGCTGATATGGGGGTGGAGACTCAGAATTCTAGTGAACTTAACCATTTTGTTCACCAATTCGTGAGTGATGCTTTTGAGAACCCTCTGTCTGCTACCTCAATTTCTACTGGGGGTACTTTCCGCCCTACTAGGGCTATTAAGTTTTCAGAGGTTCCCATTGATGTCCATCTTCTCTCTATACTCTGCCCTCCCGGAGGTGAGAATGCTCCCTTTGGCCCCTGATGTTTATTTGTGGACAACCCTCAGAAAGGTGGTACTTTGGGGTACCGCTTGACTCAAGGAGTTCGTCTTCCCGCTGATTCTACGCGTGACTCACTCAGTCTCCTTGCTGCTATGGCTTGCCATGATTTGCAGAAGGTTAGTTTCTGCTTCTGTCTGTTCTTCTTTTTTCTGCTGATTCCCTTGTTAACACCTCGTTTTATTTTGTTTTTGGCTAATTTCTACCTTGGCTTACTCCTTTCCTTCTCTGCCCTTTTTTCCAGCTTGTCAGGTCTGTTTGAGATTTATCTAATGCCTTGCTGTCAGTGGAGGAGTATTAGAATTAGGGCATCATTCTTTCTCAGAAGAACTTGGAGGTCCGGCAGGCTCAGGCTGAGAGGAATGCTATGGCCAATGAGGTGACTCCACTGAGGGAGAGGGCGGACGCCCTGCAACTCCAGTTGGGAGAATTTCAGCTCACTCAGACCAAGTTGAAGAGTTGTGAGGAGCGGTTGGAGACCTCTTAAGCCAGGGTGCAGACGTTGGAGGCAGAGATTGCGGATCTGCGGGCTAGACACATAACCAAGCTGGAAGCTGCCAGGAAAGAGGCACTCAAATCTTTTGCGCTCTCCTTTGCTTTTTCTAAGCTATTGGCTGATCCCCATGATGGTGCATGGAAGGCTGCGGCTCAGTGTGTTAGTAGCTTGTATGGTGAAGGTGAGGAGCACTGGGCTCGTTTCAACGCCTTCTAGGCTAAGGTTGAGTCTGCAGGCGAGGATGGTTTGTTTGATCTCCCTGCTGACCATCCCCGTGTTGCTGGCTGCAAGATTCCTAACCAAGTTGTGCTGAACTTGGAAGTTCCTCTCTGCCCTGACGTTGTTGCGGCTATTGGAGTGGATTCTTTGGCTTATGATCAATAAAGGTTATGGCGGCTGTCACCTTCCTACTCCAGTGGTTCTTCTGAGTTTCCCTCACCTAGATCTGTGGTAACTAAGTAGTTTTTGTTGCTATCTTTGGGGTGTATAGCCACCAAAGATTATGTTATTCTGATGTTTCTGCTGAATACTCTATCCTTTGTTGCTGGTCTTGTCCAGCTTAATCTGACTTTGTATTTTTCTAACTTTTCTTGCTGAGTGTTTTCTTGTCCTGGTGAACAGGGCTCAACTTTACATATACTGTAACTGACCTGCTGGATGTTTACTCTGCCCTGGTGGGCAGGGGTTCAGCTTTATATTGTATGTACTTTGTGATTTTCTTCTACAATTTTGCCTGCTGTTTATTTCATTGCCTCCACGTTTGCCTAGAACTGAGTGCTTCTTTAGCATAGCAGTATCTAGATCTTTAGCATAGCAGCTTCTTTATTACATTCGGTGAAGCCTCGTAGGTTGGGCCTCCATGTCTTCTTAAATTGGCTGCTGAGTGCTTCTTTGCTTCTTTGTTCTCTGCTGTACTTGGTAGGAACTTCAATGAACTTTATTCTTCCTGTTCTATTTGTTTTGAGTACTTGTGCATTGTGCACTCTATTTAACTCTGATAGAGGTTTGCTTGCACGCTGGTTAGTTTATTCTATTGTTGCCTTTCTGGGCGTTATTCCGCTTGCTTTGCTGAGACATATTTGTGTCAATCAGCTTTCTAATTGCTCGTCTTATGTCATTCAGCTTGTTTTGATGCGACTTATTTTGTGTCATTCAGCTTGCCTAAGTTGTGACTTGTTTTATGTCGTTCAGCTTGTTTATGCTACGACTTGTTGTTTTGGGCCGCTTACTTCTCTTCGTAAGGGCTTATTGTATGTCTATCTCCCCCTTTCCTCTCCCCCTCAAAGAGGTGAGCTAAGTAGGACTAAGAGAACCTTAGTGTTTCCCACGTAGCTCATCTTCTTCGTTTTCCTTTACCTATCCTGCTCAAGTTGAACGTGACAGGCCTCCCCCTCAGGCGTCCCCGAGGTGGTGCCCTGTTTTACTTTGAGCAGGTGAGGTGAGGTTTAAGGGAGGGATGCTTTAATTTGTCGCTTAGCGCTAATTTGCCACTTTGTGCTAGGGTGCTTTTTTCCTCTAACACTTGCGTGTCTTTTTTTTTTTTTTTTACTTTTGCACATTAGTGTAGACACCAAATTGTGTCTCCCCAAAACCAAACCCAGTGATGAATACATGTCACGTCGAAACATAATCGAATGAAGTGAAAGTGTGAAAAGTCTAGTGTTGCGGTTAGTTTTTATTAAAATCCTTCTTTCTTTTTTCGAAAACCAACTCTATTTTATGAAAACATCCATTCCAGTTTAGTTTGGTCCATGATAAGGGTCCAATAATAGTGTAATTGGATGGGGCTCGCAAAGACCTTTCCAACGATATATTATAAGCTCAATTCCGATGAATAATAAGGAAATATGGCCAAAATACTAAACTGGGCCCAAACCGAATTTTACCTACGACCCAATGATCATGAGGAGGGTCCAAAGGTTTAATCCTATTCCTTAACTAATTAGGATTGATTAGAAGCTTCTACAAGTTTTTAAAAGATCTTAATTATCCTTTTTTGAAAAAATAAGATCATAGAATTTGATTTAAATATAAACTTTCCTTTTTTATAAAAACTTTCCTTTTTTAAAGTCCTAATTCTATTCGGATTTAAACATGTCCAAAGACGGTCAGATTTTATCTTCGTGCCTCATAATTTTTATCCAAATTTATATGGTTGGATATATCTTGAAATTATCTTTCCAATGATATATTTTAATATTAATTCCGAGCTATAACGAAAAAGATATGAAAGAAATACAAAACTGTATTTGGACATGTTTAAATCTTTCCAATGACATATTATATGCCTTATTTGGACATCTGGATCAAAAGATATGATAAAAACAAAATCCGCAAAAACTATCTTTGTCGCCAAACGACAGGCTTGTCGCCACGCGACAAGGCTTGTCGCCTGGCGACAAGATGAATTTCTGGCGACAAGGTCGGTTTGTTGGCGACAACGTGGAGTTTTATTCCTTATCAAATTCTATGCTTTTCCGGACTGTTTTCTTATAAATTGGGTCCTCGACCTCCGTTTTCAATCATCAACAATCCTTAATTCTCTCTATTCTCTCTCTAAGCAATATAGCTTATTCTTTTCTCTCTCTCTCTTTCTGAACTAGCTTTTTACAAACCCAATACTACATTCGCAAGACTTAGAAACATCTAGCCAAGTTCGAAGTTACCTTCGCCCTAGACGTGAAAGGTTTATAATTTTTTGAGGGTTTGGTCCCAAATCTAGTTTAAACTTTATTTAACTTTATTTAATTTAATTCTTTAATTATTCTTTATTATTTTCATTGAAGTTTACTAACGCATGTATTTTGTTTTTAGAATGAGATATGAGGCATCAAAGTATGTAATCTTATTGCTCTATTCTTGTAAAAAGCATGTTTATTATTTGATTAATTCCTAGTATCATGTTAGGATGTTAT
This sequence comes from Chenopodium album, assembly GCF_948465745.1. Classification (NCBI taxonomy): domain Eukaryota; kingdom Viridiplantae; phylum Streptophyta; class Magnoliopsida; order Caryophyllales; family Amaranthaceae; genus Chenopodium; species Chenopodium album. Next base: position 56,761,326 of record NC_137839.1, read on the forward strand.
TTATTGCTTTCTAGTATCATGTTTAGGTTGCCTTTTACTCTTTCTAATAGCATGTTAGTACCATGTTAGGCTAAAAGCTTTGATCTTTATTGCTTAGTGACATGCTAGGATTTGTTATTAATCTTGTTAGTATCATGCCTAGGATCTTGCTATTTAAGCTTTATTATTAACATGAATTTGATGATTATTATTTATATTATGTTGCTTGATTTATATTATTGTTATTGCTTGATCACGCCTTTTATGCATGTTTAAAGGGAATTGGTACTTGAAATCACGCTTAATAAGATAATTAATAATTTGGTTTAGGCTAATATGATTTTAATTCAAGTGATCGCCAATAATAGTTTTATTTGTGCATTAATATTCAACCAACATAGATAAACAGATTTAAACTTAATATGATGTTTGCATGTTAGTCAAAAAGTGCACATGAATACGAGTAGAATAAAGTAAAGGCCTATTTTATAGGGCGAGCCCTTTCTTTTGTAGATTGGATTCGTACCCTCATCCCCGAACCCTATTTGGTTCAAGACCTTATGGAGTTGACGATCTCCTGGATCGTTTAAGGGGTGTAACCTTCACCTCGTGATTGGTTTACAAGTTCCTAAAACTTGTTGGCGACTCTTTTGCTCTCTTTTCTTTCCCTTTGGACGCCACCATACTTTAATGTATGATCACAGTGGGGTTCAAGCTTGGGGTTATAGTGCTTGAAATATTCCCTACAGTTAGTATATGATGCTAAAGCATGATATATTAAAACAAGTTTACGCAACATACTCCTCACGTAGAGGCTCGTATTTCATTGGATAAAAATGGCTTAAATGCCTTAATTAATATAACATGAACGAAATAGAGTTTTTGCAGAATGGAAACAACTATCCCTGTTTCTTCTTAATTTCATGCTTCTTAAACAAAATATTTTTTTAACACATCAACATTGAAACTGTTTCTTAAGACCTGACCTTCTTGATCTGCGAGGAGGAATGCACCTGGTCCTACCTGCTCGTGAATGATGAAAGGGCCCTCCCAGTTTGCTGACAGCTTTCCATGCTGATTTCCTCTTCCCACTGCTGCTGTCCTTCTGAGGACTAGATCTCCGGGCAGGAGTTCTCTGTGCTTGACTCTCTTGTTGAAAGCTTTGGAGATCCTACACTTCTAGGCTGCCAGCTTGAGAGCCGCTTTCAGCCTTAATTCTGGCAGGAAGTCTAGCTCTTCCAGCATGCGTTTTTCGTTTCCTTGTTGTTCATAGTGATGTATCCTCAGGCTGGGAATTTTCACTTCTACCGGGACAACTGCATCAGCCCCGTAGGCTAAGGTGAATGGGCTTTTACCAGTGAACTCCTTCTCTGTGGTTCTGTTCGCCCATAAGACCTCTGGGACTAGGTCCGCTCACAAGCCATTGTATTCTTCCAGCTTCCTCTGCAGGGCTATTAGGATCAGCTTGTTTGCTGCTTCTGCCTGGCCGTTAATCTGCGGGTGGCAGACTGAGGCACTTGCGTATTTGGTGCCCATGTCCTCCAGGTAATCCTTAATCCTGTCACGGTCGAATTGGCACCCATAGTTAAAGACTACACACTATGGCACCCCGAACCTTGTGATGATGTTTTTCCATATAAACGTCCTCACTTAGGTTGCCTTTATGTACTTTGTCGGTTCAGCTTCTATCCACTTAGTAAAATAGTCTACCGCCACTATGAGATACTTTCTTCCCGCTGACCCAGTGGTGAATGGTCCCAATATGTCCATTCCCCACTGAGCAAACGAGATCGGGCTGAGGATTGGGGTCAGATCATTTTCTGGCTGGTTTATGACTAGGGAGTACTTTTGGCACTTGTCGTATTTTTTCACGTATGCTAGCGCGTCTTGAGCTAAGGTCGGCCAATATGCACTCCTTCTTAGAACTTCCACCCCTAATGCCTTTCCACCAATGTAGTTGACGCATATTCCTGAGTGGGCTTTTTCCATAATGCTTTCTTGCTCCCACTCTGGGATACACCTCAGCAGTGGCTTCGAGAAGCCCTTCTTGTTGAGCTCTCCATTCATCACCACGTACTAATTGGCGTCTTTCTTCACTTTCTTCGCCTGTACTTCATCGTCAGGCAGCGAGCCATGAACCTACGCCAGAATGTCTGCGAACCAGGCTCTCTGCTGCCCAATGCAGTTTACCTACTCCTTTTCAGCAATACTGCTTTTCCTCTAGGACTTCAACCATCACTGTTCTTGTGAGGCTCTGCATTGTGGAGCTGGTTAACTTTGATAAAGCGTCAGCCTGGGAGTTTCTTTCTTTAAGGACCAAGTCTATCTGAAAGTAAACCAACTGGGCTTCCAGCTCCTTTACTTTAGTTACATATTTCAACATGGCGGCTTCTCTAATTCTCTAATCCGGCCGCGATGCTCATACGCAAGCCTGCCAGCGCTGCCTCGTACTCTGCCTCATTGTTTAATGCTTTAAACTTGAACTTTATGGCGTACTCAAATACATTTCCCTCTAGGGATGTCATTACGACTCTTGCTCCACTCCCCGTTTGGGCTGAGGATCCGTCTACTTCTACCTTCCAGACCCCAATGTCATCCTCTTTCTCCTCATAGGAGGCTTCCACGATAAAATCTGCTAAGGCTTGTGCCTTGATGGCTTCCCTAGGTTTGACCTCGAACTCGTACTCAGAAAGTTTGATGGCCCACTTTAAGAGTCTGCCTGATGCATCCATTTTCTGTAACGCTTTTTCCAGCGGGTGATGTGTGAGGATTTATATTACGTGCGCGTCAAAATATGGTTTCAGCTTCCTTGCTGTTGTTACTACTGCAAAGGCCAGCTAATCTACCAATGGGTACCTTTGTTCTGCCTCAGTCATTACATGGCTCACAAAGTATATTGGCCTTTGCTGCTATTGTCTCTCTACCAGTAGGACGGCAGGGATTGTCTGAATTGACGCAGAGATGTACAGCTGCAATTATTCTCTCAGCTCCGGGCTGATCATTGTTGGGAGCTTAGTCAGATGCTCCTTAATACCCTCAAAGGCTTCTTGGTTCCCTTTCAGTAGCTGATAGAACGGCAAAGCCTTGTCCGCTGACTTGCTGATGAACCTGGTCAGCGCGGCCATTCTGCCTGTCAACCGCATGATATCTTTAATGCACTTAGGCTAAGGCAGGCTTAGGACTGCTTCGACCTTTTCCGGATTTGCTTCTATTCCTCTCTCACTGATCGGGAAACCTAAGAACTTTCCTAAGCTCACTCCGAAGACACATTTCTTCGGGTTGAGTTTGATTTTGTACTTGATTAAGGTAGCAAATGTTTCTTCCAGATCCATGATATGCCCTGCCTGCGTGACACTCTTAATAATTGAGTCGTCAACGTATACTTCAACATTTCTACCCTTCTGGAGTATGAACACTCTATCCATTGTCTTCTGAAAGGTCGCCCCAGCATTCTTCAGCCCGAAGGGCATAGCTATGTAATTGTACACTCCCCCTTCGATGAAGAATGCGGTTTTCTGCATGTCTGGTTCATGTAGGCTGATGTGATGGTACCCTAAGAAGGCATCCCTGAAGCTTAGCAAGGCGTGTCCACTGGTTGAATCTACTAGCTGATCAATCCGCGGCAGCGGGTAACAGTCTTTTGGGCATGCCTTGTTGAGATCTGTGAAATCAACACACATTCTCCACTAGCCATTTGCTTTTTTCACCATGACCACGTTGGCTAACCACTCTGGGTAATCGCAAGGCTCAATGAATCCTGCCTCCAAGAGTTTCTCCACTTCCTCCTGGATTGCTTGATTTTTCTCTATGGAGAAGCTTCGTTTTTTCTGCCTGACTAGCTTTATATCCTCCTTCACATTCAGCCTGTGGACCATGACTGAAGGTCAATTTCGGGCATCTCATCTACGGAGAATGTGAAAATATCCTTGTTCCTTCTCAGGAGCTCTATGAGGTGTACCCCTACTCCAAGATCGATGTCTTTCCCGATCTTCAGCGTTCTTGAGGGGTCACCCTTTGTGAGCTCAACTGTGACATGTTCCCCACTGGGGAGTGGCCTAGCCATTTCTTCCTTTGCAGGCTCAAAGTTTTCCATTGCTAACTTCTGTTTATCCTTCTCCCTTTAATATTCTTTGCGCTTCCTTTTTCTTGACTTCCTCTCAGCCTGCTCATCGGACCTTTGTTCTGAGGTTGGCTGCTGCCTGATCCTTGCAGGCTGCTTTAGAGCAGTTATGTAACATTGTTTAGCTATCTTCTGGCTTCCCCTGAGCTTTGCTGATCGCCCTTCATTAGTTGTGTAGGCCATGGCGAGGTGGTAGGTGGATACCACTCCGCCTATCTTGTGAGTGAGCGGTCTGCCCTTGATCACATTATAGGGCGAATGAGAATATATCACAAGGAATTCTGCTCAAACATCACGCCTTTTTTACCTCTCCCCCACTTGAACTGACCGCCCTTCATTAGTTGTGTAGGCCATGGCGAGGTGGTAGGTGGATACCACTCCGCCTATCTTGTGAGTGAGCGGTCTGCTCTTGATCACATTATAGGGCGAAGGAGAATTTATCACAAGGAATTCTGCTCGAACATCACGCCTTTTTGACCTCTCCCCCACTTGAACTAAGAGCTCGATTATACCTTCCGGGGTCAACCCTGATCCATTAAACCCGGTGACTTCGTAACTCACCCTTTTCAGAATCTTCCTGTCCAACTTCAGCTCGTTGAACGCGCTGATGTATATGATGTTGGCTGAGCTACCCCCATCTATCAATATCCTGTCCACCTCCCAGTTTGCAATTCTCAGTGTCACTACCAGGGGATCATCGTGAGGGTAAATTATGCGTTCCTGGTCATACTCGTCAAACGTGGCTCGCGGCTGCGGGGAAAGAGGTGGCCATCTACGCTTCTCATTGTAGTTTATCTAACGTATCATCGCCCGCAGGTCGGCCCGTGCTTTGTTCACTGTTCGTCCATGCACTGGACCTCCACTGATCACATATACTCTGCCTTCGAGCTTACCTTATCTGTCCCTGTCCCCAGCGGGACCCCTATGACCCCCACTGCGGTCAGCGCGGCCTGTTCTATCCTTGTCCCTTCTTCTGGGAGGGTCATCGCGCTTCTTAAACTGATTTAGGTACCCTCTCCTGACTAGATCCTCTATGTTATCCTTCAGGTGTGTGCATTCATCGGTGGTATGGCCATGGTTTCTATGAAAGTCACACCACTTGCTGGTATCATGGTTCCTATTGACCATCCTTGGGGGTCTCTGCCACTTATCATCAGCTTTATTAACGCTGAAGATATGCGATCTTTAGTGGGTTAGCGGGGTATATTGGTCGAACCTTCCAAGTCTTGGCCCTCTATTTGGATTTGACCTTTTCACCCCCACCGCTCTGTCCGCTTCTCTACGACTTTGCTCGGCCCTGCTCGGCTGGTCAACCCTGGGTGTGTTCTCTGCCCGGGTGACCTCCCGCTTAATTGATTCGCCTGGTGCCTTCCTACTCAGCATTGCTCTATCAGTTTCGTCTGCTTTGATGAACTCGTGCGCTTTACCTAGCGCTTCACCTAGCGTTTTGAGGCTCTTACGCCCCATATACGCTCTGAATGGTGAGCCCAGTAGCAAGCCATTCTGCATTGCTAGCAGTGCTACCTCTTGACTCATGTTTGGGACGGTTGTTGCCTCTTTATTGAATCTGGTGATGAACTCCCTCAAGGGTTCGTCCTTCCCCTAAACTAATGACATCAGCTCAGTTGTCATCTTAGTTCGGTCTACCAAGTTTATGAAATGCTCAATGAACATTCTCTTCAGCTGGTTATACGAGTATACGAAACATTTAAGAATGGCTCCATACCACTCCGTTGCCAGTCCCTCCAGGGTTGGCGGGAATGCTTTACACCAAACAGAGTCCGTCATAGTATAGAGTACCATGTGATTTTCAAAAGGTGATATGTGGCTCTTAGGTGTTGTGGTTCCAATGTATCTGCAGCTCGGCATCTTTACTTTCTCCATTGGTTCCTCCTGAAAGGAATGGTGTCCTTTGAACAAGTGTATTATTCTAATAGCGGGTTCAAAATTATTAGAAAGCTAATATATTCAGTAAGGTCAAGTGATCGGAATGCCTAGGTGGAGGCCGCTTCCGATCAGTAATATTAATATAATTAATATTACAGCTTAATCTTGACTGAACCCTTCGGGTCACACCCAAGTAAATATACGAACCGACTCGACGAATTAATTCGGAAGAAATTAATTTGTCGCCCGAGTGTTAAATATTTAGACGTCGGAAATTCGAGCTTAGAGCGTCGAAACCGAACGTCGGAAGTCGAGTCAAAAATAGTAAAAGACGAGACGACAAATTAGTAATAAATCAACAATGACTAAAATACCCCTTGCATCAGAATCCCGAGTGCTAGGGGATTAGCCGAGCTAGCGGCCCGCACTATGTGCGAGGCGTGCTAGCAAAGAACGGCCAGCAGCCCGCAAGCAAAGCGAGGCATGCTGGCGCGTGCGCTGCTGCTAGCAGCTCGCACTAGTGCGTGGCTAGCTAGTAGCGCCACTCGGCAGCAGCAGCCCGCACCATTTTGCGTGTACGTGCTGGGCCGAGTTAGCAGCAGCTAGCAAGCCCGCACGGGCGGGGCTAGCTGGGCCGTGGCATAGGGTCGGGTAAAGGGGAGAGCTAGTTAGTGAAGCTTGCTTTTGTGTGGACAAGTGTCACAAAGAGAGGAAGGAGTGGGGAGCAAGTATGGTCCCCTCCTCTCCAAGTGGTCCATACTCCTCTTTACATCACTTGTTGATTTATTACTTGCTTGCATATTTAATTTATTTAAGCTTTAAATTAAATTGAGGAATTTCATGATCCCACATTGATGGGATTGAAATTCTCACTCCCACATTTCTCTATAAATACCAATCTTGGGATTTGGAGAAAAGTGCTTGAGTGGGAGTTTGAAAGAGCATTGCATTTTGGAAAAAAGTCTTAAACTCCATTAACACTTGGGTTTTGGTCGGACCTTGCTAATGGCAAGGTAGTGGACCTAAAAAGTCAGTCTTCGTCCTTTGTGGGTGGATACCGTTGGAGGCTCGGCATTTGCGAAGCTAAGAGCTTTCAAGTAAGAGCCCTTGTGTGAAGGCAAAGCACGCGTCAAAGGTAAATTCCGATTTTATCCTTCTTTATGTTTTGTTATGCTTTATGATTTTATTAATTGCGAGTGGTTCTTGGGTCGGGATTGTTTACGCGCTGATTCGGACTCACCAAACCCCAACACCTCCAGAATCTCCCAGCAAAATGGGGAATCATCAAGAACAACTTGGATTCGCGCTCGCTTGTCTCTCTCCGTGTTGGGTCCCCGCTCTGAGGCTATCGACCTGCTGCAGGGAATCCGCTTCTCCAGGCTGATCTGAGCCTGGGTTACTTCCTCCATGCTCCATTCTCGGTTCAGATTGCGAGCTTCCAACTCCAATACCTTCTTCCTCAGCTGAACGAGCTCCTTTTGCTCGGGGGTGAGGGCTGAGGGCGCTGGCTTCTTTACTGCGGGCTCTGCAGCTCCCATTGTCGGTGATGGGCTCACCCCCTTACCCATATTGGTAAGGATTGTCGTCATTGCTGCCAGTTGTTCCTTACTGCACTTTGAGAGGTTCTTCAGGATGGCTGGCATGTTTACGGGTTACGGTTTCTGGGTTACAGGTGCTGAAACAACGGGCTCATTGTTCGCGCCTGTTAACGGCATTCTGTATTTGAAAATGGAACTGGAACCTGTCGGATCGACTAGTTTCAACGCCGCTTTAGCTGCAGCTGACGTCGATCTGATGGTGTTGGATTTATGTTAGATGGCCAATTTGGGATTTCCGGTGGATCCTTTTGTATCGAGGGTTACTGAGGGTGTTTTTTGTGGTGTTTGGTTGGTCTCATTGGCTTTGGATAAGGGTGTTTGTACAGCTTCTTCTCCGGCCATGGTGGTTTGTTAACTAGTCCCTAGCTCAATTGGTGAACCTCAGGTTAGATGATCCTACCCCTCCTTCTAGCGCCAATTGTTCCAGGTATGGATCCAAGGGTTCTGCTGGGTGAGCTGGGTCCCGTCAACAACCTACACACGGCAGCATACGTAAACTGCCCTCGGGGGTGGTTCGAGGAACCCTCCTCCGAAGCTTAAGTTAGAGAGTGTTTAGAGAGCGAAAGTGTACTTAGAGAGATATAGAAAATATAATAACTTGAGTGTCTAACCTCCTTTCCGTTGTACTTTACCCTCTATTTATAGGCGTACCATCTCCTCCATGGAGAGTTCAGCCTGGTCAGCCCTACGGGCTGACTCTACCGGGCTGCTAAGCCCTCCTTAACTGTCTTCTCGGCAGTGAGTACGCACCCTAAGGGCTGGGCGATAGTTCAGCGGGAGCTATCCTATACAATAAATATCAAAAGATATCCTAGCACGGAATATGCTAAGTAAATATATCTTAAGATTTCCTAAAATGTATCCTTTCAACCCCCCCTCAAGTTGGAGCATGTGGATCAAACGTACCCAACTTGGAAAGGAGATTATCAAACTGTGACTTCCCAACAGCTTTTGTGAAGATATTCGCTAATTGCATAGCTATTGGAACATAGGATGGAGAAATTAAACTGTCTATAATAGCATCACGAACAAAATGACAATCGATCTCAATGTGCTTTGTGCAGTCATGAAAAAACGGATTTTTAGCGATATGGAGTGCCGACTGACTATCGCAAAATAACGGAATCGCCTTAGAGTGATTCACCCCTAGACTCAATAATAGAGCCTTCAACCACTTTAACTCACAAGTAGCAGAATACATTGACTTGTACTCGGCCTCAAACGAAGACGTAGTAACTGTAGGTTGCTTCTTTGTCTTCCAAGAAATAGGGGAATGTCCTAAAAATACTAGCCTTCCTGTCAACGATCTCCAAGTGATAGGACATGCCGCCCAATCTGAATCACACCAACCCTGCAGAGTTAGTTCATTATTTGCACTCAACAAAATTCCCTGACCCGGGGTACCCTTCAAATATCGAACAACACGCAGAGCCGCTTCCCAATGCTCACTCCGGGGTTGTTGCATAAACTAAGAAAGAATGTTCACAGAATAAGCAAGATCCGGTCGAGTGACTGAAAGATGAATCAATCGTCCTACAAGATGACGATAGGACTCGGGATTAGTCATTAACTCGCCAGTAGCTAGACCAAGCTTGTGGTTTTGCTCCATCGGTAATCCGCTTAGCTTAGCCCCTAACAACCCAGCTTCCGAAATAATATCCAAGGTGTACTTTCTTTGGCCTAAAAACAAACCAGAAGGACTACGAGCAACCTCGATGCCCAAAAAATATTTGAAAGGACCAAGGTCCTTCATCTTACAACAATCACATAGATAAGCCGTGAACACCACCATAGCAACGGAATTATTCCCAGAAATAATAAGATCATCAACATATGCCAAAGCATTAGTCTAAATATCCCCGTTAAAGTATGTGAAAAGGGAGTAATCAGAGTAAGATTGTATAAAACCATACCTTTTCAATGTCGTAGTGAGCTTTGCGTACCAACACCTCGGAGCCTGTCTCAAACCATACAAAGACTTCCTCAAACGATACACCAACGAAGGATCTGAGCCTTCAAAACCTGGAGGTAATCTCATGTACACCTCCTCATCAAGATCACCATGTAAAAAGGCATTGTGAACATCCATCCGATGAAGTTCCCAATTCTTAGAGGCTGCAATTGCAAGAAATGCCCGAACTGTAGTAATTTTCGCAACTAGAGCAAAAGTTTCACTGTAATCAATGTCTTCTCGTTGACGATTTCCAAAAACAACAAGTGGAGACTTTAACCTCTCGACATCACCATTACACAAAAATTTTGTCTTATACACCCATTGACTCCCTAGAGCTTTCTTACCGGGAGGAAGTTGCTCTAAGATCCAAGTTCCATTGTCCTCTAAAGCCTTTATCTCTTCTTTCATAGACCTTTGCCAACCCTCGGATTGCATGGCCTCCTTGAATGATTTTGGATCCTTTCTCTGAACAATTGCTGCAATAAACTTCCGATAATTGACAGAAAACTTGTCACAATTTAGATAATGTGCTAAAGGATATGGCGTACCTGAAGGAGGAATTGGAGATGGAGAGGACGGAGAAGGACTATTAGCACACACAGAATAAGTCACATAATCACGAAGCTTGACCGAAGAAATTTTCTTACGAAACCCCTTTCCTAAGGGCTCGGGAGCAGCTTGTTGCTCGGTAGCCGGATGCGAAGTAGTTGCCGAAGCATTGCTAGGTTGCTCGGTGGGGGATGAGTGACTGCCTAGCTGTTTCACACCATTAGCAGCAAGCTGGGCAGTCTGGTCCGCGGCCAGGCTGCGACTGGAAGCAGTCCCCCGCGGCCTGGTTGCGGACTGGTCTGTTTCCAGCGTAGTAGTCTACTGGGCAGACCGGTCCGCGGCCAGGTCGCGGCTGGGAGTTGTTTCCCGCTGCCTGGTCGCGGACTGGGTTGTATGGGGATGCATATTAGGCTCATTGGTCGTGGCTTGCTGTTCTTCATTCACTAAAACAATGTTGTCATCCCCAATTATCACCTCATTGCCATCAAACTCATCATACCCCAAAAAATCATCATGAACATCGTGATTTTGACCAAAATCCATGGACACTATATTCACATCTTCCGGACGACCAAACGGACTATACCCTCTACAAAATTAACATCACGAGAGACAAAAAAAACTTTCAAATCAAGATCATATAATTGCCACCCCTTCTTCCCAAAAGGATAACCCAAAAAAACACATTTTCTACTCCGGCTAGCTAATTTGTCCCCCTTTGTTTCTGGTTGAGAGCAAAACATAGGTGATGAGTCTATTGTATATATATTTTATTCTCCGTCCCACGGTCATATTTGTGCTTATTTGAGCTCTACGAAGCTATTTTTATTACTAATATACGTTTTATAGTGTTTTTGTAGAGTTGGTATTATTTTGTAGGAATTTGCAGATTTTCTAGCAATTTCCCGAGCTTATTAAACCACTATGAAGATATCGGAGAGGATCGTATTTTTATGACCGTATATTTAAAGCTCAAGGCCGTGCTAAATAAATTTAGTTCGGTGAATAAGGGCTCGATTTTAGTGATTGAGGTCCAACGTTCCCACAAGAAATATGGACCAAGCTAATTGAGAATTTTTGGGCTCAAGTTAACAAGTCCCAACTTCAAAGCCCGATTCCCACAAGAGAAGTCCAATTCGGTGCCCAACTGGCCGGGCCCGATTTGGCATTGTAAGGCCCGATAGGGCGAGCTTGTTCACGCTGTTTAAAACGCTGGAGTTTAATGTTTTTAGTGGCTGGGCTTCGTTGTTTAGGCCCACCTGATTGATGTCGGTTGATGCTTGGTGGAGAATTATAAATACCCAATTAGTGGGTTGTTAGGGGGTTACGTAAGTTTTTCTTTAGTTTTAGTTTAAGTGGGATTTCATAGTTTTATTCTTTAGAGTTGACTTTGGTTTCTTTTAGTTTTCATGTCTTTATGCAACATTTTGATTAGCTTTAACAATTTAGTTTTCTTAATTTTGCTTTTATTTTCTAGTTCTCTTTGCTGTTATTAGTTTTAATATTATTATTTACTTTATTTTAAATCTTGTTTTTATATGTTTGTTTTAATTGATTGCTTTGTTTAGTTTAGTTTTAATTATGCACGAGTAGTTTAATTCTAGGGTTCTTGGGATCCATAATCACTACTAGAAAAAGGTCCTTTTCCGATGGAAATTTTCCGTCGATACAGGGCTGAATTCCGTCGCAAATCACCTTTCCGACGGAAATTCGTCGTAAACGTTCGTCGGAAATAAAGTCGTAGGAAATCAGCCAGTTTTCGAGGAAAATTCCGTCAGAAAGTCGTTTCCGATGGATTTAGTGTCGTAGGAAAAAAATTTGACTTTGGCTCATTGTCCGTCGTAAATCTCCGACGAACTTATTCCGTCGTTGATTCCTTTTTGTGACGAAAATTTCTGTCGGAAAAGACATAATCTACGACGGAATTTTCCGTCGCAATAATTAAATATTTGCGAGGGAATATATTTCTGTCGCAAATTTCCGACAGAAAATTCCGTCGAAATTTGCGACGGAATATAAACCCTCGTAATTGTTTACCTTTTGCGACGGATTTTATGCCCAGAAATTCCGTCGCAAATTGGCTTTTTCGACGAATTTTTAATTCATTTTTCCGTCGGAAATTAGTGTTAACAAAACATCGAAATTAGTTTGTTTTCTGCCATAAACTAATATTGAAAACCTATTCCTTCACTATTCCTGTTAACAAAATTAATCGAATATCGAAAATATTTTTATATATATTTCGAAAAAAGCTATGCTCCTAGTTGAACATAATAATATATAGTTATTTTCAAAAAAGCGGAAACATAATCGAAAGCTATATAAATTAGATTAACTACATGTCCGTACTACATGAGACTACGTGTCCATACTACATAAACCTAAGCTAGGCTACACAATTGCTAGGGTACCCTGACCTGCTCCTCCACTACCCGGGTCATCCCTGGGGTCTCGATGCTGAGTCTGAAAGGTAGAACATGAGTCGTTGCTAGCGAATCGACTCATGAACTAATCCCACCGCTCCTTGTTTTTCCTCTCTATTTCAGCCACTTCACTTTGAATTCGGAGTTGCATCTCAGTTTCCATTTCACTTCTGATTTCATCGCGAAGAGCCTGAACCCTATGCTCCATCTGATCTTGCATCTGAGAAACAACGGACGGTGTGTACTGCTGTGACGACCTAGAAACTCGACCCATCCGGTTGCTATAGTAACACTCCGCACTTTGACCAAGACCCCTTACACGACCCTTCTTGTTGCGGCCACCCACACTCTCCCAATACAACTCATTGGGACTCTTCTTAATCCCTTGAGTACTTGCTTCTTCAGCCTTCTTCTGGTAGGTTTCCTACAAGATATTCATTATACAAACATATATTAAATAAAAAATATATGAATGAAACAACATAAGTTAATAGTTTTTGAAGGTGTCCATGACTTGAAATGAAATAAAACAACAAAATACTTGAAATTAGGAACCATTTTCACCCAGACACATTCAATAATGGCTTAATTGCCTTCTAGTTTGCCTATTCTCTTCATTTCTTGAGTTATGAACTCATTCTTTCTCAAAATACTTCACTTTTACATAGTTATAGGTGGTCATGGCTTGTAATCACATTAAATAAGCTATTTACTAAGTATAGGAGCCATTTTACTCGAAATAGAGCCAAATAAGGCCTAAATGCCTTCTAGTGTGCCTATTCTCTTCATTTCTTGAATTATGAACTCATTCTTTCTCAAAATACTTCACTGTTACATAGTTATTGGTGGTCATGGATTGAAATGAGATTAAAGAAGCTATTTACTAAGTATAGGAGCCATTTTACTCAAAATAGAGCCAAATAAGGCCAAAAGGCCTTCTAGTTTGCCTATTCTCTTCATTTCTTGGATTATGAACTCATTCTTTCTCAAATTACTTCACTTTTACATAGTTATAGGTGGTTATGGGTTGTAATGACATTAAATGAGCTATTTACTAAGTCTAGGAGCCATTTTACTCAAAATAGAGCCAAATAAGGCCAAAATGTCTTCTAGTTTGCCTATTCTCTTCATTTCTTGAATTATGAACTCATTCTTTCTCAAATTACTTCACTTTTACATAGTTATAGGTGGTCATGACTTGAAATGAGATTAGAGAAGCTATTTACTAAATATAGGAGCCATTTTACTCAAAATAGAGCCAAATAAGGCCAAAAGGCCTTCTAGTTTGCCTATTCTCTTCATTTCTTGGATTATGAACTCATTCTTTCTCAAATTACTTCACTTTTACATAGTTATAGGTTGTTATGGCTTGTAATGACATTAAATGGCTTGTAATGACATTAAATGAGCTATTAAATAAGGCCAAAAGGCCTTCTAGGTTGCTACTTTTGGGATGATCTTCCACGTATTTAAGGAATTCATCTACCCTTTTCACAAAGGCCGGATTAACAGATTGTCCAACTTTCCTTTCATACATCCAGCTTTGTTCAGTTCGTTTCATGATTACAACTTCTACACAACTCACGCAAATGTATAATCACATTAGTCACAAAATGTATTGAATATTCATTACCCATCAAAGTGTCATGGGAATGCAAATAATATGTCATTCTAACTAAAATAAACTAAAAGGCAAATAATAAGTTTTTTTATCAAAGTAAACTAAACTAATGCTTATTATAAACCAAATAAACTAACATACATAATTAAACAAGCTATTTACTAAACTAACATATTATTTTTTTCCATGTAAACTAAACTAACAAAAAATGTTAACATTATAAATTAACATATATAATCAAACTTAATTTAAGTAAGTTAACATTTTTTTTTCAAAATAAACAAAACTAATGCCTATTTTTAACCAAATAAACTAACATACATAATTAAAATAAACTAAACTAACAAAAAATGTTAACATTATAAATTAACATATATAATCAAACTTAATTTAATTTAACTAAATTAACATTTTTTTTCAAAACAAACAAAACTAATGCCTATTTTTAACCAAATAAAATAACTAACATATTTCTATATAAATTATATTTATAAATTTCACTAACATGTCATTCATCAACTAAACTAAGAATTTTAAGGTTTATGATGTCATTAAACTCTAGATCTAAACTTTTTATTGACAGTTACACCAAAAAAAATCCACAATTCTAACAAATAAATATAATTGAAATATAATTTAGAGTGTATAATGTGATATTTAATTAATTATAGTGTTTTAAAAAATTTATAAAAAAAACAAAAAAACAAAAAACAACCACAAAACTTACCACCTTCTGCACAGTGGCCGGAGGTTCTGGTGGTGGTTGTGGTCGTCGATGCAAAGGTGGTGGTTGTGGCGCCTGTCAACCCAAAACAGGTAAGGGTTAGTGTTTAACAAAAAAAAAAAACCACAATTCACTTACCGTCGGCAACCAAGCGGGGGTGATAGAAGGAAAAAGGGCGGTGGCGGAGCAACCTCAGGCAACGGCGCTGGTCAATTAGTTAGGGTTAGGGTTCTTCAAAAATAAAAAATAAAAATAAAAAACAAGCAGCGCTTACCTGAGGTGGGCAACGCCGGTGGCTGAACGGGAGAAAGGCCGGGGAACGGCGGTGGAAACCGTCGGATCTTCCTCTTCCTCTTTCTCCCTTTCGTTCTTTCTCTCTCTTCTCTTCCCCTTTCGTTCTCTCTCTAACTCTCTGTTCTGTGGTTAAGGAACGAATGAGGGGGGTTTTGTTTTAATTCCTTTTCGACGGAATTAAATTTCCTCGCAAAACCATTTTCCGACGGAAATTTCCGTCGGAAATTACTTTTCGACGGAAATTTCCGTCGAAATTTAAATTTTTCGAGGAAATTTTAATCCGTCGTAATATTTGCGAGTAATATTCCGTCGGAATATTGATTTTCCGACGAATTTTTCCGAAGCACAACATTCCGTCGTAAATTTCAAAATTTACGACGGAAATTGTGGTCCGTCGGAAGAAATCCGTCGGAAATAAGCCTATTTCTAGTAGTGAATTATTGTTAAGGGATGATTTATTATTGTTGATTGTTAATGTTTTGGGTTAATTTCCTATTGATTGATTTAATGCTATGCGATTAGATTAGCGTTGGTTTAATTGTATGAGTTATGCAATATTGATTCGAGATTCGAGAGATGAGAATTGATGTATATGCTTAGTTTCAATAGGCAGATTAATTTATAAATGGTTAAATCAAGATTCGAGAGATGCGATTTAATACCGGTAGATTAATTATGTGATTATAATACGTAGCGAAAGCCCTTTATAATGTTGTTAATTTTTGCATTGATAATTGATTGTTGTCTTTCATCCCGGAATATTATTTATTGGTGAACCTGTACCCTAGGCTTTTATTTATTGATTTCTCCCTACTTTTATTCTTCCCTACTTATATTCTCATCAGTTTGATATCCTTCACAATAATTTGGTTACTTAATAATTTAGATTATATTAATTAATTAGGAATAGAAAGACTTGTTTCCCTGTGGATTCAACCCTACTTCCCTATCTATTATTAGTCAGTGGTTTTAGAAATTACTTTTGATTAGGTGATACGACTTTAGCCTGTCAATAGGCAACCAAAAGTACGAATGGCATCAAAAGACGGGATTTTATTGAACAAGATTTCGAATGGTGATTTGTTTTGTAACAAAGGTGTGGGTGTTCGATTAATTAGGTGAGCTGCAGCAAGGACGTCGACACACTCCCCCCAAATATAAATAGGTAAGCTAGCTTGGAACCTCAATGCTCTCCCAACCTCAAGAATATGTTTGTGTTTTCTCTCAACCCTCCCGTTTTGCTGTGGAGTCCCCACACAAGAGGTTTGAAAAATAATTCCAGTAGCGGTAAAATAATCAAGCAAGCAATTAACCTCCGTACCATTATCACTTTGCACAACTTTAATAGTTTGGGAAATTAAATTGCCTATCAACCATTGCAACAAAAGACAAAAACATTTTTTAAAACTTCGGTTTTATCAACCAATCCAAACCGCTCTAAAATAATCATCCACAATATCAAAAAATAACGAGCTCCACACAACGAAACATGTCAATATGGACCCCATAAATCACAATGTATTTTCTCAAAAATCCTAGAAGCTCTGCTATCACTTAAAGGAAATTTGTCTCTAGGATGCTTAGCACGCATACACACTTCACACCCCTTATCAAGACTATCTTTATTACTACTACCATGAGGAAGCAACTTAACTACTTTCTCGGAAGGATGACCCATTCGACGATGCCACAACTCCAAGCTTGAGATTTCTTCAACGACACCAACATGGTTCACCATATCCGAAGTGCTAAATAATATAGTTCGTCTCTCCTAGCTCCCGTTCCATTCTGCTCCTTCGTTTGGTCTTGTATAGCACACATATAGGGGTTAAATTGGACAGTACAATTAAGATCATCAGAAAGTTGCGATACTGATAACAAATTACAACTCAAGTGCGGAACATAAAGAACTTCGGTCAGAGTAATCTTGTCTGATAAACGAACAGACCCAATTAATGAAGCAACCACAGTATCTCCATTAGGTAAACCAACGGGGCATTCAAAATTTAATTTTGTGTATCAAACAACCAAGATTTTTCTCCTGTAACATGATGTGTTGCTCCTGTGTCAATAATCCAAGAAGAAACATCAAACTTATCATTCAAGCGATTTTCAAAAACTTTGGCATTACCAAACAAACCCGCAACTGCTTTCCATTGTTCACTTAAAAACACTTGACCTTGAGAAGAAGTATTCGAACCCGAGACATCATTAGCAAGTGTCGGTCCTTGAATATGACTACCCGAGGGCTTCCCCCCTGCTACCATCACCCATACTAGGAGGATAGCCATGAAGCTCAAAACACTTGGCCTCAATATGAAGTCGTTTCTTGCAATGATTACACACTTTGTCCGACCAACAACTCGATGTCTCGTGACCCAACTTCTTACACTTGCCACAAACCGTACCCGAACCTTCTCGGCCACGACCTGCAGCCCCTGTAAGAACAACAAACCCCACGACAGGTGGAGGTTCTTCTCTAACTCGATCAAAGCCTCGCACAAGCTCCTCTTGCGAGACCTGTTGATAGGCTTTATTCAATGTAGGTAAGGGATCTTGAGCCAAAATAGTAGACCTTATTTGAGCATTGACAAGGGGAAAACTAGGTCGTTATCTAATCTCCCCTCGGTCAAACTAAATTTATAAACACTTAACAAACCTAAATACGAGTATAGAGGCAAGTCAAGGGTCGAACCCAAAGGAACGGTAATGTTCAAGCACTTTCAATTATGCGCCTAAGCTAGGTCGAAGACGAAGGTAAGAGAGAATACTAACAACTAACAAAACAAGTAACCAAGGAAATAAAACACTAGGAACGGGGATCAACAAGTAATCATGTCAATTGCAACAACATGGGAAGAGCATGCCAATCAAAGGTTGTGAGGACTAATGATAAGAGCAATCAATAGGAATCAAAGAGCTATCTCCTAATTGTTAAGCTAGGGTTCACTATGAATAACAAACTAAGAGAATCACAATCAAAACCAATTGATAATTGCAATTCCTAAATCAATTGTTCATGTCATTAGCAATTACAATGCAATCTAGCATAATTCTCAAGGCCAAATTGAATTACACACATGCAAACCTTCACTAATCACTTTAATCTCAACAATCAATCAACACAATCCCCAAATTAATCACAATTAATCAATCATACAAGTTTCACCCAATTCCTAGCCAAACAACTATCCAAGAATCATCATCTATCAACTAACAACTATGGAAATCAAGAATCAACAAAATACCAAGAACAATTACACTAATCAAGCACCAAACATAAAAATTAAACCAAACAAACATGAAATTAAACAAAGAAATAAGGTGAGATAGAGTTAAGAATGCTCATTGATAATAGAGAAGATCTTGAACACAATTGTCACACTTGCATATTCAATCTCTCAATCACCATTGAAATTCCTCAATTTCTCTCTCTAAAACTACTCCTAATCTAGCCTAATCTAGAGAGAGAAGCTCTCAACCTAAGAGAGAGAAAACTAAGCTAAGCTAAAAATCAGAAAATAGAATAAAAGTTGGTTCTAATTATCCCCAAAAATGGGTATTTAAACTAAGTTAAGAAAAATAAAAAAGGAAAGAAAATAAAATAAATACACTAAGAAAAGGAAAATAAAAAATAAGAAAGGAAAATAAACTAAGAAAAGAGAAATAAAAATAAAAGGAAAAGGAAAAGTAAAAATAAAAGATAAAAGAAAAAGAAAACAAAAACAAAACAAAAGAAATCAGCTTCGATATTTTTCGCTGCTCATCCTCCATTGAAGGTTATCACCACCATCACCGTCCATCAATCATCATCAACTTCAATCACCGCCACTCATCTTCATCATCTATCATCAAGCATCAATCAAGGCCGTTGGATTTTCATTAAAGTCACGTGAGGAGCTTGTGATACGGTTCAAATTGAACCCATAAAGCCGCGCCTGCGGTGGTCTAAGCCGCGCCCTCTCTAGAGCCACCGCGTCTGCGGGAAGACCTCGAGACAACCGCGGCTACTTACTGCCTGATTTGAGGCATCAAACCCGCGTCCGCTCCTCTCACACCCGCGTCCTCGGGGAAATCCAATTGAATTGGGACTTGATTGAGTTCGATTGGGGTTGCTCAGTTTGGGAGTTGATGAAGGATGATGCTTAATTGAATCGGGGCTGAATTAGTGCGGTGGAGAAGGGTGGTTTGGTTTGATTTAATTGTCAAAGGAGGCAGCAAGTGGCGGCGGTTTGGCTGGTTGTTTTGGTGATGATTGGAGGTGGAAGGTGCGGCTGTTGGCTGCGGTTATTGGTGGTGCGAAGGTGGTAGGTTGAAATTGGTGAGGGATAAAGGGGCAGCAGGGTCTGCTTTGTGGCTGTTGGTGGTTTGCGTGGTGGTGGAGGCAGCAGCGTGAGGCTTTGGTGACGGAAACAGAGTGCGAAGGTGGCTGATTTGGTGGTGTGTTTGGAGGTGTGTGAGGAGGTAAAAGGAGGTAGCAGGTGGCTGCGTTGGCTGCTGATTTAGTGTTAATTGCAGTTGGGTGTTGCTACGTGAGGTGATAGCTGGTTTGATGTTGCTGCAATTGTTTGTTGCTGCGTGGCTCGGAGCAGGGGAGCTCGGTGTGGTGAAGGATAAGAAATGGTGGGGTGAAGGGTATAATGGCAGCAAAAGGGGGAAGACTTGGAGGCAGAAACGCTTTATGAAAGTTGGCACTTGACTCTAACCCGAAAGTCGGACTTGCTTGACTTGAAACCGAAGGTCGAACTCACACCTACACACAATACGAGGAAAGGATCGGGACATAATAAAATAAAAATAAAAAAAATAAAAATAACTAAAGTAAAATAGAATATAAAGGAAATAAAACTAAAACTACGAATTAAGGACTAAAATAATGAAAAACACATAAAAACTAAACAAAACTCAAAATGAGTTATTAAAATGGAAAACCAAATAAAACTAAGAAAAATATAGGAAAATAATGAAAGAAAATATAGAAAAAGAACCTAAATCTTATTCTTTTGAGCGCCATAAATGACGCTCATCAAATTCCCCCAAGCTAAACTTTTGCTCGTCCTCGAGCAAAATAAAATCCAACCCAAGGAAAAATGATGAATTTATTCAAGCAAGGAAAGAAACAAGAAAACTAGAGAAGATGGGAATATACACTAACTCACTTTCGTAGGAATCACGATCAATTTTAGCAACTAAAGACAAGCCATTTAAACCCCTAGATCGCCCTAGAGGACGAGTGATGCTCTCGTAAGGGTATCCCAAGAGTTTACCCATAACTCTCATAATAATACAAACAAGGCAAAGCATGAAAAAGAAAACAAAACACAAGAAAAGCAAACAAATGTTCATGAAAGGACTCTTGCAAATGTACAAGCACAAGAGAATGCAAATTTTTCTAAGCAAGTAAGGGAGTGCACGCTATAAGATACCTAAGGTTGATTGAAACATAAATATGCCAAGCATAGGAACTAGTTATCACACTCCACTTTCATCCCAAACGGTCTTACCGCGTTCCCCCTACTAATCTCATATCTCTCCTTAGTGAGCATCTCATAGATTCCGCGAAGGAACCGGAAAAAGATCAAATTTTTGGGCTACTCCACATCTTGACTTCGCATCCCCTTTCCTTAGGCAATGACCCATGATTCCCTCCCCCGAATAGTGACTCAACTTTCTAGGTCGAAAGGTCTTTCCCCAAGGTTGTAACATAAGGCATAAAGGGTGAAGGTAGGCTAAAATTTAAAATTTGAAGGTTTTCCTAAAAAAGTGAAGCAAAAGGGTGATCAATCCTTAACAACACGATCAAGAAATCACCAAGCAAAAGCAACACCCCCAAGCTTATTTGAAGCTATACTCACAATAAATATATACAAAAAGCGTAAACGCTTCTCCCCCAAGCTTAAATGAAGCATTGTCCTCAATGCTTAGAAGGAGAAAAGAATACATCAAAATATTTTTGAATTTTCACTTTTTTCAAATTTTTTTCTTTTTTTTTACTTAAACTTGCAATGTCCTCGCCTTTTGCTAAATTCGGACGACTTTTTCTATAATGCAATTTATTAGTCCATGCCTTTTATGATTAAGGACGGCTTTTACTCAAACACTTGCCATTATTCACAAAGAAGACTTAATCACAAACTAGCACTCATAAAAACCAATTTTCCAACTTATCCACCACAAACTCCATCATACATGATCAATTTGCTTCAGAAAAAACCAAGAATAGAAAGAAAATGAAACAAAAGGCCAAAGAACTAAAGATGTGGCTTGAAAAGAAGGTATAAGGCTCAAATGGTTGCAAGAAGGCAAATGGAAACCCAAAAACAAAAATGAATCAAACTAACCTAAAAAAAAAAAAAAAAAATACCACCCCGAAAAAGGTGCCTTTGTCCTCCCTAGATAGCTCGGTCTCGGGTTTAAGAATCATACATCAAGCTTTATAGATTAGGCTTGCAAAGTCAAGGACACCATGCCGCTTATGCAAGAATATGATGAAAGCTTGAACAAATATAAATCTCACATGGTTGTAGCAAAAACTCACTAAGGTTGTCAAATCGAAGATAGGGAGCAACTACCAAACATGCCACAAACAAGTAGAATTCGGCTTCATGATCCCCCTAGTTCTAGACAACTACCTTAGCATGCTTTATCCTAGAATCAACCAAACGTAATCTCAAACCGTGCACACCACTACCATTTAGGAAGAAAAGCATTCAATTATACATGTCCAAATGTTATTATGTCCAAAGCAAGAACAAAACAAAACACATTGCAAATTTGCCTTGATAGAAACAAAAAAAAATTTGGAGTTTTTCAAAATATAAGAACATGGAAAAGCATATACAAGGTGCATAGCATACATGAATCAACATCCCACCAAACATGATAGAATACCCTCCCCCAAGCTTGAATGAGACATTACACTCAAACATAAACCAAAAAAAAATCCATGGGAGGGGAAAACAAGGAGATCAATCCAACAAACCAACATATGTCCAACATGGCATCATCCAATAGAGAAAGAGCCAGGAAGGATATTACCGGATATTAGGTGGGTGTAAATACCCGCAAATGACCCAATTTTACCCTTTCAAGGCTAACAACCTCTAGTGTTGAACTTGCCTTCCTTATGCTAGCAAAAATAGGAGTCAACCTTCCTTGATTCTTAATCCATATTGAAGCACCAAAGTATATCAAGTCATGTACCTAGCAAAAGGCACACAAACATTTCCATGAGATAAAATCTATTCTAAAAAGAAAATAAAATGAAAGCAATAAAACACGGGTTACTTCCCGAGAAAGGCTTGCTTAAGGTCCAAGCTTGACCGCTCTAGGAAATAATAATTCAACGCACGCAAGAGCTTGTCAAATGCACTACTACACATTTCATATGATATAAGGTAGGAAAATGACGGGATAAGGACGTGCAACAAGATCGTTGCACGCAAGTGAGAAGGGAGATGCCAAAAGAAAGAAGAAGAGGGATGAAAAGGAAAAACAAGAAAATAAGAAAAAGAAGAAGAAGGGGGAATAAAAGAATGGAAAGAAAAAGAAAAAGGCAAATCCTCCTCACTAGAATATTTTTGGGTGACAATATCACCCCTTTCCTCAATCGGGGACAAATGAGCCACATAAAAGCCATCATAGACAAGAGGGTCCCCAATAGGCTCATTAACAAAGGAAGGTAGGGACATAGGAGTGTAGGGGATATGGTTGAAATTCCTTGAAAAAGGGACATGTGAGGAGGGAATAGGAGCTATGGTCTCGCAAATGAACTCTTCCTCACCACCATGCCTCAAATCACCAATTAGAGCATGAAAATCAATCATAGAATCCTCAAAAGAAGAACACTCATGATCACCATCTCCCTCAAATATCCAACTCTCAAGAGGAACCACATAATCTCCCCCACTACATTCATGGACAACAACTCCCTCAACTTCCTTAAAGCCCAAAGTCTCAAAACCATGCATGAATGGATGTAAATTAATTTCAAAATCGTCTCTCTCCCATGAAGCATTCTCAATGAACTCACTTAGAAGGCTATGGGTTTTCATTTGACACTCAATAAACAAATTGGACATAACCTCAAATGAATCCAAATACTCATGGATAGAAGTGTCACATTCATGCACATGAGACTCATCAAGATGGGAAAGAGGGTTGGGATTATCAAATTCAACACTCTCTTTATTCGCAACTCCTTCACCATCTCTCAAATGCTCATCAAAGGGATCCTCACACTCTCTTGGTTGCTCAAAATCATCATCATCATCCTCAACACACACACTAAATAGGGATTTTTCACAAATAAGCATCAAGGATGACAATTGGCCTTCTAACTCTTCTTTTCCTCTCTTTCCCTCCTCAAGACGCTCCTCATTCTTTTTCATTATCTCTAATTGACCTCTCATAGAATTAAGAATCATCTTCTTACTAGGCCCAAACTCATTATCAAGCTCAATGTGCCTAATTTGAGATTAAAATATATCAACAATAGATTCAAAAGATGTAGAAGGTTGAGGCTCAACAAGAGGAGAAGAAATACAACCAAGATTGGAAGAATCAACATTAAGATCATGAGCATATACATCACATTGGGGAGTGGGGGCAAAATTAAGAACATGAGATTCATCATCAAGGGAACGAAGCACATCACAAGAAGGCATGGTAAATAATGACGAATATTGAAACACACCATTAGCATCAACTTGAGCATGTATTTCATCATTATGAACAAAAGGGGAAATAGAGTTGAAATCATGTGTTCTAGTTTCACCAATAGGATCATGTGACAAATCATGGGAAATCATGCTAACATTAGAAGAATCAAGACATTGCACATCAATATTAGGAACATGATTATCCCTATTATAGACATCCCTAGCAAACCAAACATAAAAATCCCAAGCATCATCAATTGACAATGCTCTAAATTCACCATTATACATGAATTCAACTTCATCCCTAGTTTGCTCATTCAAACCAAAATAAAAAATCTCACAAGCCTCCCAAATATTACAACAATTACAATCAAGAAATTCCTCTAGTCTATTAAAATATTCACGAAAAGGCTCATTGTCAAATTGAGGAAATGAAAGACATGCCATTTTTTTTTAAAGCAAACAAAAAGAAATAAAAGAAAAGTATACACAAAGACCTATACTCAAGCAATTAAAAACACTCAAACATAGACACCGCTCCCCGGCAACGGCGCCATTTTGACAAGGGGAAAACTAGGTCGTTATCTAATCTCCCCTCGGTCAAACTAAATTTATAAACACTTAACAAACCTAAATACGAGTATAGAGGCAAGTCAAGGGTCGAACCCAAAGGAACGGTAATGTTCAAGCACTTTCAATTATGCGCCTAAGCTAGGTCGAAGACGAAGGTAAGAGAGAATACTAACAACTAACAAAACAAGTAACCAAGGAAATAAAACACTAGGAACGGGGATCAACAAGTAATCATGTCAATTGCAACAACATGGGAAGAGCATGCCAATCAAAGGTTGTGAGGACTAATGATAAGAGCAATCAATAGGAATCAAAGAGCTATCTCCTAATTGTTAAGCTAGGGTTCACTATGAATAACAAACTAAGAGAATCACAATCAAAACCAATTGATAATTGCAATTCCTAAATCAATTGTTCATGTCATTAGCAATTACAATGCAATCTAGCATAATTCTCAAGGCCAAATTGAATTACACACATGCAAACCTTCACTAATCACTTTAATCTCAACAATCAATCAACACAATCCCCAAATTAATAACAATTAATCAATCATACAAGTTTCACCCAATTCCTAGCCAAACAACTATCCAAGAATCATCATCTATCAACTAACAACTATGGAAATCAAGAATCAACAAAATACCAAGAACAATTACACTAATCAAGCACCAAACATCAAAATTAAACCAAACAAACATGAAATTAAACAAAGAAATAAGGTGAGATAGAGTTAAGAATGCTCATTGATAATAGAGAAGATCTTGAACACAATTGTCACACTTGCATCTTCAATCTCTCAATCACCATTGAAATTTCTCACTTTCTCTCTCTAAAACTACTCCTAATCTAGCCTAATCTAGAGAGAGAAGCTCTCAACCTAAGAGAGAGAAAACTAAGCTAAGCTAAAAATCAGAAAATAGAATAAAAGTTGGTTCTAATTATCCCCAAAAATGGGTATTTAAACTAAGTTAAGAAAAATAAAAAAGGAAAGAAAATAAAATAAATACACTAAGAAAAGGAAAATAAAAAATAAGAAAGGAAAATAAACTAAGAAAAGAGAAATAAGAAAAGAGAAATAAAAATAAAAGGAAAAGGAAAAGTAAAAATAAAAGATAAAAGAAAAAGAAAACAAAAACAAAACAAAAGAAATCAGCTTCGATATTTTTCGCTGCTCATCCTCCATTGAAGGTTATCACCACCATCACCGTCCATCAATCATCATCAACTTCAATCACCGCCACTCATCTTTATCATCTATCATCAAGCATCAATCAAGGCCCGTTGGATTTTCATTAAAGTCACGTGAGGAGCTTGTGATACGGTTCAAATTGAACCCATAAAGCCGCGCCTGCGGTGGTCTAAGCCGCGCCCTCTCTAGAGCCACCGCGTCCGCGGGAAGACCTCGGGACAACCGCGGCTACTTACTGCCTGATTTGAGGCATCAAACCCGCGTCCGCTCCTCTCACACCCGCGTCCTCGGGGAAATCCAATTGAATTGGGACTTGATTGAGTTCGATTGGGGTTGCTCAGTTTGGGAGTTGATGAAGGATGATGCTTAATTGAATCGGGGCTGAATTAGTGCGGTGGAGAAGGGTGGTTTGGTTTGATTTAATTGGCAAAGGAGGCAGCAAGTGGCGGCGGTTTGGCTGGTTGTTTTGGTGATGATTGGAGGTGGAAGGTGCGGCTGTTGGCTGCGGTTATTGGTGGTGCGAAGGTGGTAGGTTGAAATTGGTGAGGGATAAAGGGGCAGCAGGGGCTGCTTTGTGGCTGTTGGTGGTTTGCGTGGTGGTGGAGGCAGCAGCGTGAGGCTTTGGTGACGGAAACAGAGTGCGAAGGTGGCTGATTTGGTGGTGTGTTTGGAGGTGTGTGAGGAGGTAAAAGGAGGTAGCAGGTGGCTGCGTTGGCTGCTGATTTAGTGTTAATTGCAGTTGGGTGTTGCTGCGTGAGGTGATGGCTGGTTTGATGTTGCTGCAATTGTTTGTTGCTGCGTGGCTCGGAGCAGGGGAGCTCGGTGTGGTGAAGGATAAGAAATGGTGGGGTGAAGGGTATAATGGCAGCAAAAGGGGGAAGACTTGGAGGCAGAAACGCTTTATGAAAGTTGGCACTTGACTCTAACCCGAAAGTCGGACTTGCTTGACTTGAAACCGAAGGTCGAACTCACACCTACACACAATAAGAGGAAAGGATCGGGACATAATAAAATAAAAATAAAAAAAATAAAAATAACTAAAGTAAAATAGAATATAAAGGAAATAAAACTAAAACTACGAATTAAGGACTAAAATAATGAAAAACACATAAAAACTAAACAAAACTCAAAATGAGTTATTAAAATGGAAAACCAAATAAAACTAAGAAAAATATAGGAAAATAATGAAAGAAAATATAGAAAAAGAACCTAAATCTAATTCTTTTGAGCGCCATAAATGATGCTCATCAAGCATAATACTCATAACAAAGGCCAAGTAAAAAATGTTGAAGCCTATCATTCTCACGGCGTTTCTCATGCTGCCGACCTATGTTACAAGTACACTTTCCACATTTGCAATTAATCAAATGTTCAAGCTTAGCAAGTTCATCCCACAAGACCTTTAATTTGTCAAAATAAATTGCAACATACATATTTGTAGGTTGTTCACAACGATTAATTTGAGCTTTTAATTGTTGAATTCGAGGACCATTCACTATACAGAATCGTTCATGTAAATCATTCCACAAATGTTTAGCATTGTCATAATTGGAAAGCATAGATTTTACCTCTGGATCGATTGTGTTCATTAACCACGAGACAAGCATACAGTGTACCACAACCCAATCATCCTTGGTTGCGGGCAGCACAAAATCGGTGATGGTTCCATCGTGGAACCCAAAATTTCGACGAGAAGATAAAGCAACGTATATAGCAAGCACCTAAGCATCAAAATCACCCGGTCTATCGTGTGCTCCTCAATAAAAAGGCGAATTGGTTTCAATTTTTTGGTGGTGGTGGTGTATCACCGCCAGCCATGATAGATTTTTATGAGGAAAATAAAATAACCTTGCTCTGATACCATGCTAAATTCAATCAAACACAAGGCTTAATTCTCATTAATGTTCTCCCAAGCATATATAATACAAGCAAACCCTATAGTCATAGGATTAGGAAACTACCAAAAAGATAAATATCAAAAGGTATCCAAGCACAAAATATGCTAAGTAAATATATCCTAAGATTTCCTAGAATATATCTTCAATAAATAGAGATGATATTCGATGGTTTTTAATTCTCACAATTGCTTGTTGAAAAAAAAGGGGAAAGTCCAAGTCAAAGAAATTATTCACGGGAAGATGAGAGTGATAATTAAAAGAATTAATTATATCTTGGGGAAAAAGAGATTAAAATCATTTTTTTAAGGGAGATTAGAATCATTTAAAACCATGGAAAAATGTAGAGTCTGTTGAATTGATGTGTTGATAATGGTGAGCATTTTCCCCAGAAGAGGGAAATGAAAGGTTTTTATTTTTTTTATGTTGGGCCCCAAAATTTTTGGGGCCCTTTTCTATGTGTGAGGAAAAACCAACCAAGAGATGGGCCTGTAGATTATCATCGTTATATTGCCAAGTTTAAATCTGGTGATGGAAGGAAAACTGCTGCTGAAAATACTATGAATGCTTACAAGCTACTCAGGTTTGTGTGTTTTATTTTAGTTTTCTTCAATTTATTGATTTTGTGCCATTGACTTTATCATTGACTCTCTTTGTTTGATATTTTGTTGCCAATATTATTGACTGTTATTTTGTAAGTGCTTACGTTTTCTTTTTCTTTTTCTTTTTTTTTTTGTGATTTTTTTTCAATAGACTTCTCACTTTTGTTGCCTCATTTGTTGTTAGTTATTTAAAACTTTGTATTTGAAAAAGACTTTTAATGTGATAATGCCTTTTTTCTATAGATGCTAATAATGCTATACTTATTACTAAGAATTATTTGATTGTAAGAAACTAACAAAATCGTAAGTCACAACAAACTCTGCCACTTGTTAACAGGATTTGCATGAGTGTGTCCTGTCGTCACTTCCTAAGCAAAACTGATGTATACTGGATACTAGACTTATGGATTGGGCGGTTTAGTTGTTGCACGAACATTTATGAAATGACAAGTGAAACTATAAAATTGATTTAATGATCCTCTATTATGAAGTATTTGAGAGGAGAATTACAATATTCTATTGGATTAATGGATTGCTTGTTGATTTTTATGCTTAGCTTGTTAAATCAATGCTTAGTTTTCAACATGCTTTGAAGGACTACCTATGGTGGTATATAAAAAAGGAGTTTGTGGAGATATGATGTGTGGTTTATATTTAATTTGATGATGCATTTTTGCTATTAAGATATGATAGATTGTATGTTGTTGATCTGTTGACACATTCCAAATTTCAATAGTAGGATTTCTTTTGAAGATAGAAATATGTAGTATCCAGTCTAGCTTTCTTGTAGCTAATCTCTCATGTATTTCAATCTGATTATGGTTCCATACAACTCTGAAGATATTTCTTCAACATTGTGGCTTTGGCTTAGACATATATTTTAAGTAGCAAGTAGGTTATTGAGCTTATTATTTGATGTATTATTTTATTTTAGTTTTTAATTCATCTTCCTGGAAATTTCTCAAACAAATTTGCCACCAACTCATCGCATCAGATTGGGTCGTTAGAACCTTGAATGTATATCTAGTACTTTAGCTTAGCTTGTGTATGCCTGATTCTTTAATCAAATTCATTCCTACTTTCCTAGATGCTGCCTTACATTGGTTATATATTGATACTTCCAATTTGACAGTTTGGCAGTTTCCATGTAGTAGAGTATTGTTTATGCTAATTTTCGTTAAGTGGGATTGAATATCAAAATCTAGCCTACGGATCAACTAAGCAAAATATAATGTAAAGTCAAGGAGAAAAATAAATGACACAAGGAGTTGGTGACGCGGAAAACCCAAAGAAGGTAAAAACCGCGGGTAGAATGAGGATCTACCTAACTTTCACTATGTAAAAAATGATATTGAATTACAAGTTTTTGAGGTAGGATCAAGACTTGGAACAGATGCCATGTTTGTTGTTTCTGCAACCCTTATATAGACGGTTTGCTAGGTTATGCCCTAGCCGTTGCAAGGGGATAAGTTCATGCCCCTGATTCTCGGATTTAGTTGCTGAAAATATTCTTCTTCTGTTTTGAATTCTATCGGACTGATTTGGCTGAGTTTGGACTAAGTCCTTGCTTATCCTTTTCCTAAAAAATAGGGAGTTGTTATTTGACTTTGTCTTCCGTCGATGCTAACAGTGCGTCGTCGAGCTTACGGCTTCGTTGAGGAGAGTCTTCGTCATTGATCTTCATTGACTACCGTTGACTAACTCTTACACATTTTTTTCCATAACAATTTGCCCCTAATTGCTAAAAACGTGGGCGACTATACACTTTTTGGCAATTACTAAAAAATAAAAATAAAAATACAAAAAATGCAAGACAGAAAAAACAAAGAAAAAAAAGATGACCAAGATTCGAATTATCTAAAGGGCGATTTCGTCTTTTGACTCGCACGTTCTTCAGAGCAGTTACTTAACTTCTCCCACTTCCTCACTCTAACCGTCATTTCATCCTTTATTAATTCTGCAACACGCTTCGCGCTTCCCCAAACTTCTACTCTCTTCCACTCTTTTCTCTTCAATTCCTCTTTTCTTTGTGAGCTTTCCCCGGTGGTTTGGTGGCAGCGTGCGGCGGCGATTTCAAACTTCCAGCATCTTCAATTTCCAGGTAATCTACTCTATTTCCCTTTGCATTAATCAATTTTTAGGTGCAATGTCGAGCAAAATTCCCAAAACTAGAACTAGGTTTTCTCTTCGCGTTGTTGAAAAACAAGGAACAATTGTTTCACAGCAGAATTCAGAGTCTCAGTCTAGGTCGTTGATGGCTCCAAACATGACGAGCGATTTCGTTAAGATGGCGGGTTTCCCCGGCACTACCTTTGCTTATATTCCGGGACCCGGCCAGACGGTGGCGGATTGTCCTGAGGATTTCGTTGTTTTCTTTAGATACCCTTTTGCTGAAACGACGATTAAATTCCCTTTCCCACCTCTGGTTCGTTCTTTCTTTATGGTTCTAGGCATTAGTCCGGGGCAATTAATGCCGTCTGGCTGGAGGATTTTGTCGGTGATAGTGGAGTTGACCAAAGATTGGGAGGATCCTTTTACTTTGGAAGATTTGGCGGCAGGGTATGAGATAAAAATGGCGGAAAGTGGTTTCGTCCTTTTGTGCAAAAAAGGAGATCGGTTAGTTTTGAATACTGATGTGAATGACAGGGGTTGGAAGAAGTGGTTCCTGTTTGTAAAGAGGGTGTCGTTGGGTAACGATGGTTTGTGGTTGACGGAGGGATGGCCGACGAAGGGTAAGTTCATCTATGGCATTCATATTCTTACGGTTCGATTTTAGCTAAAATGGTTTGATTCTTTTTTCCATGATGCAGAGTTGGATCTGGACTTTCTTGAGTCGTCGGAAACCTCTTCGTCGAAGGTAAAAAAGTTCCTCGCCATCAACCCTTCAGCAAGAACGTTTGCGCGGAAGAAGAAGGCGACGGGTGACCAAGCAGGGCAAGAGCAAAGTACTCCGTTGAGCACACCAAACAAGGCATAAGATTCTAAGGAGACAATGTCGACTCGTAAGTAATTGCTTGATTTCATTGTGTTACACTTATGTCATTGCTTTGCGATTAATGGTCTTTAATGCTTTGCTAGAATCGGCTGCTCAAGGCGTTCGTCGAGGTCGAAGCTTGACTCAACAAGAGGCTGACTTGCGAATGAGGAGAAAGCGAGGGTTGGCATCTCAAGAGCAGCAACCGGCGCCAGTGGCCGAGAAGGTGGAGCCTGTTCTGACTTCGCCGCCTGAGAGAACAGTCGACGAATCGGGAACTATTACGCTGTCGGCGACCCCTCCACGCAAGCAGCAGAAAACTAACGACGAGCCCTCGGCTCCTGATATCTTGATGCGCTTTCCAGCCAATTTCTTGGATCGTCGCAAGGATGATCAACGTTCCTTGTTTCCTGCCCTGAATCAACTGTTGTTTCCCAGGTCTAGGGAGATATTAACCGGTTCGTCCGTTCTGGACATAGCATCTGAAGCGGCTTCCGTTCATTTATATGTAAGCTCTCATTTTGGCTTTGGTTTTACCTGTTGATTTGGTTGTCTTCAAAGTTGGTAATTGGGTATGTGTTTGGTCAGTGTCTGCAAAATTCTTTGGTGTTGAGGGATAGGGTGATTGGGCTAGCCAGGGAGATGTAAAGGCTGGATGGTGCTGCTAAGAACAAAGAGGCTCAACGCAAAACCGCCGTCAATGTGTTCCAGATGA
Organism: Chenopodium album; assembly: GCF_948465745.1. Lineage (NCBI taxonomy): Eukaryota > Viridiplantae > Streptophyta > Magnoliopsida > Caryophyllales > Amaranthaceae > Chenopodium > Chenopodium album. Next base: position 56,793,086 of record NC_137839.1, read on the forward strand.
CCAAGAAGGAACTGGACGAGACAAAGAAGAAGGCAGAGGACCTAAAGAAGCAACTGCAAGATCAGTCGAAGGCGACGGAGGAGGAGACTCAGAAACTCAAGGATCAGTTGAAAGAACAGGCCAAGCACTTGGAGGATAAGGTGGGGATCATTGCTGCCAAGGACGAGGCTTTGTCGAAGGTCCAAGACGAGCTGACGTCAACTCAGAAGGAGTTGGACGACGCGTTGGACGACTATGCTGAATTGGATATCAAGGTAAGGGCCAAGCTGATGAAACAGTTTTTGGATGGAAAGGCTTCAGAGTGGCGTCCTCAAGAGGTGATCAACCGTTTCCTTGCAAATGGCGGGATGCTTGACGAGCTGGAAGAGGATGCTGCGGTGGCGTCGACCGCAGATTCAGGTCCTGGTCCTTCTGTTACTATTGCATTGTCGGTCGCTGCACCTGATGTTCAGTCCGTCGAGGATCAGCCTGTGATTGCTGACGACCAGCCGTCCATTGTCGAAGATCAGCTTGCTACTATTGCTGACCAACTCGTCGACGGTGCTGAGGAGCCGCGGGTTGAAGTCGTCGACGATAATGCTCGGGTTAATGAGGTCGTCAAGGAGGTCGTCGACGGGCTCGCTGCTGATGAGGCCAATGTTTGAAGGCCGTCGTTTGTGATGGTTTCACCTTTGTTGTGTGTTTTTAAACAATGTTTTTCTTTTGCTTGCAGAACTTATGTCTTAATTTATTTTGTATCTTTTTGTTCCACTTGGGGGCAAGTGGTTCCCTTTGACGATTTGCTTTTGCTTAATATGCTAAGTATTCCTTTACTTTTGATGTGGACGTGAGGCAAAAAGTGTTAAAAAATGGGATGAATCAATAGGTAGTAAAATTTGTTAAAAAATGGGAAATCAACAAGTGAAAATGTTTCGAGAAACAAAAACTTTTTATTAACTCTTTAAGATAACACACTTTACTAATAATATAGTTTTGTAGCTACTCAATATGCCTTGTCGAAGACTTTGTGATTTTAGGCCTATCGTTGCTTTGTTTGCCAATGCCCCTTGCGTCCCAGCGTCGACGCTGAACCCTGAAGATCAGTTCTTGGTTCGGGTATCGGGTGTTTGGCGTCAGACGCTAAGGTCGAATGTTGCCCTGGGCTTCGTTGCGCTTTCGACTGTCGGTTGTAAAAATACTTTGCTTGCTTTGTTAGGGGTGCTATCGTTCGTCGTCGTTCTTTCTCTTTTCTTAGCGGAACGTTTCCGTCTGTCACTTGTACTGCAAAACAAATGTGGTTAAAGTATCGTTGGCCGTTGGCACGGCCAACGGCCCTCCGATGCTTAAGTCAGTACGCTTAATCGTAATAAAAACTTAGACAGAATAAAATAAGTGGAGTATTTTAGTTTAGACATTACCGTTTTGTCGACGAACACTTTTTTCGTCTGCTTAAAAGTATTATTTTCTGAGATGGGTTGCGTTCCAACTTCATGGAGCAGGATTACCTTGCTGATTAGTTAATCGATATGCACCGTTGTCGATGACCTGAGTAATTTCATATGGCCCTTCCCATGGGGGAGCAAGCTTTCCGTCGGCCGGATTCTTTGTATTCTGGAATGCTTTCCTTAGTACCCAGTCTCCTAATTGGAACTTTTTAGCCTTGACGTTTTTGTTGAAGCTCCTAGCGACGATCTGCTGTTGTGCTGCCATTCTGATTAACGCTGCTTCTCTTAGTTCTTCAACCGCGTCCAGACTATGTTCCATTTCCTCTTGATTCCTTTCCTCCGTCATGAGTCCGAACCTTGACGTTGGAAAGTCGGCCTCAACTGGCAGAACGGCTTCGCATCCATAGACAAGGGAGAAGGGCGTCTGCCCCGTTACCTCTCTCGGCGTTGTCCGGTTGGCCCATAGAAGTGCTGGGAGCTCGTCAGCCCATTTGCCTTTTGCTGCCTTCAGCCTTTTCTTAATGGCTTCCATGACTACTTTATTGCTGGACTCAACTTGTCCATTGGATTGTGGATACCTTGGTGTCGACGTCCTCAACTCTATGCGAAATTTCTGCAAAAAAGAACGACTTTTGTCGCTAATAAACTGTGATCCATTGTCACAGACGACTACTGATGGAATTCCAAACCTGCATATAATGTTAGTCCATATGAACAAAATAACTTCTTTATCTGTCACCTGTTTCAAAGCAATTGCTTCAATCCATTTGGAAAAATAGTCAGTTAGTGCTAACATATATACTCTTTGACCTGGCGCCGCGGGTAGCTTCCCAACGATGTCCATTCCCCATCTCATGAAGGGCCACGGAGATAATGTTTGGTGGAGGGGCTCCGATGGTTTATGAACGGTGTTGGCGAATCGCTGACAACTATCGCATTTAGTCACGTACTGCATTGCGTCCTCATGAAGTGTAGGCCAAAAGTACCCTTGTCGCTTCGCGATGTTGGCTAGTCTTCTCCCTCCGACATGACTGCTACATATCTCATCGTGCAAATGGCTGAGGATGGACTGTTGCTCGCTCTTTCGGATGCATCTTTGGGATAACCCCGACGCCGATTTGCGGAATAGGACTCCGTCGATGATATGGTATCGGGAGGCTTTATATTTTAGCTTTCGCAATTCTGCTTTGTCATTGGGTAGGATATCTTTGGTTAAGTAGTCTATGATCGTTCTGGTCCAGTCGTCGTCGTTGTTGACGTCGTCGACTGGTAGGATTTCTTTAAAAGATACGGACGGTTTTTGTAAATGGACTAGAGGGATATTTGTGAAGGCGGTTTTTTTTAGGGCGGAGGCTAGGTTTGCTAGTGCGTCGGCTTGGGTGTTCTGATTTCTTGGAATTTGAGAGATGGTAAAAGGATCGAAGTGTTTGGACTTTTCTTTGGCTATGTCAAGGTATGGTGACATTTTGGAGTCTTTTGCTGCGAAGTCGCCTGTTACTTGGCTGACGACGAGGAGAGAGTCGCTGTACACATCCAAAGATGTTGCGCCTAAGTCCTTGGCGACGGTCATTCCTGCAATCAAAGCTTCGTATTCTGCTTCATTGTTAGTTGCTTTAAAATCACAAGATACAGACCTTACTATCATGTCCCCGTGTGGCGACTTTAGCACCATTCCCAGTCCTGCTCCTCGTTAATTGGATGATCCATCGACGAATAAGATCCATTTTCCTTTGCCTTGGACGCTATTTATTTCTTCCAGCTCTTTATCGGCTATAACCTGTAAATCGGGGCTGAAGTCAGCCACAAAATTTGCGAGAGCTTGGGACTTAATTGCCTTCCTAGGTTGGTATTCGATGTCCATCGTGCTCAACGAGATGCTCCATTTACCCAAACGCCCTGTCAGATCTGGTTTTCTCAAGACAGACTTAAGCGGGTAGTTAGTCATCACCACTACGTGGTGGGTTTCAAAATAGTGCCTCAGTTTCTTAACTGCAGTAAATAAGGAAAGGGCTAATTTCTCTAAGGAAGTGTATCTTACCTCGGCTGGGAGCAAGGTTTTACTTACGTAGTAAACCAGAAGCTGCCCAGCTTCATCATCTTCTCTGGTCAGGACTGCGCTGACGGCTACAGTACTGACGGCAATATAAAGCTGCAAAGGTTCGTTAGTTTTGGGTTTCGACAGGAGGGGTGGCGTCATTAAGTATTTTTTTAAATCCTGCAAAGCTTTCTCATGATCGTCAGTCCATTCAAAACCTTTATTTTTTCTTAAAACTTTATAAAATAGGTGACATTTGTCTGACGACCTAGAGATGAAGCGATTTAATGCTGCCACTCGTCCTGTCAATTTTTGGGTTTCTTTAACATTTCGGGGGGATTGAATATTTATTAGGGCTCTGCCTTGGTCAGGGCTAGCTTCAATTCCCCTTTGTGTTACTACATAGCCCAAAAATTTTCCAGCAGATACTCCAAATGAACATTTAGTAGGGTTAAGTTTCATACCATACTTCTGCAATACCTCGAAGGTCTGCTTGAGGTGATCGACGTGATCCTTGGCTTTTTTAGATTTCACCAGCATATCGTCGATGTATACCTCCATCGTCTCTCCTAGCTGGTCTTTGAACATCTTATTGACGAGTCTCTGGTACGTCGAACCTGCATTTTTTAGTCCAAATGGCATAACTTTATAACAATATATACCTTTGTCGGTCATGAATACCGTCTTCTCCTGATCATCGGGATGCATCAAGACCTGGTTGTAACCGGAGTAGGCGTCCATGAATGTTAAGAGCTCGTGACCTGCCGTTGCATCTACCATGGCGTCGATGTGCGGGAGCGGGAACGGATCCTTAGGGCATGCTTTGTTGAGATCGGTGAAGTCGATGCACACTCTCCACTTGCCATTCTTTTTGCTGACGACGACAACATTTGCGAGCCAATCTGGATATTTCACTTCTCTTATTTTTCCTGTGTCGATCAGCTGCTGCACCTCGTCATTGATGATCTTATTCCTTTCTGGCGCAAACTTTCGACACTTTTGCTTGACGGGCTTATGATTGGGGTCGACGTTCAACTTATGCGAGATGATGCTTGGGTCTATGCCAATCATGTCCTTATGCGACCAGGCGAAACAATCTTTATTCTCTCGGAGAAAGGCTAATATGCTGTTTTTGAGTTCAGGTTTTAAGTTGGCTCCGACACGAACGGTTTGATCAGGCATATCAGGGTCTAAGGGTATTTCGTCGATTTCGAGGTCGTTGGGATTGTCTGGTGTCGGGCCATGCTGTAATTGCTATGCGGTTCTCATGGATGGTTTAAGGGTCGTTTTGTAGCAGTGTTTGGCTTCGCGGAGCTCTCCTTTAATTTCTTGGACTCCCCACGGGGTAGGAAATTTGATTGATTGGTGATAAGTGGAAGGTATGGCTTTTAATCGGTGGATCCAGGGTCGTCCTAATATAGCATTATAGGCTGATGGGCAATCTACGATATTGAATTTGGTTTGAGGGTTTAGGCCTCCTGCATAGGTTGGGAGGGTTATATCTCCGAGAGTTGACATGCTTTCCCCACTAAAACCGACCAGAGTCGTCGACCTTCTGGTGATGTCGCTATCTTTGAACCCCATATCTTCCATGGCTCTTCTGAACAAGACATTTGCGAAGCTTCCTCCGTCGACCAGCACCCTTCGAAGCAGACAATTCCCGACGACCAAAGAAATTACCAAAGAATCTTCATGATCCCCGCTGATGTTGTTGACGTCATCATCGTCGAAAGTAATCGACATTGCTTCTAGCTTCTTTTCCAGGGGGTCTCTGATCTCGTCCGGGACAACTGCATTCTCTATTGTCGACTTTGCGACCCTTTTTGCTGCAGAGTAGGTTAGTCCACAAATATCGGAACCACCAGTGATAACATTAACTATTACCTTGGGTACAGGGGGCTTGGGAGGCCCAGATGTCGTCGTCTTTTCTGGCTCACGGCGACCTGCGTCACTGCTTTTCTTTTTTCCCAGCAGATGCTTGAGGTTGCCTCTCTTCAGCTGGAAGGCGACTTCTCTTCGCAGGGCATAGCAGTCTTCCGTCTTATGGCCATGATCACTATGGAACTCGCACCATTTGCTCATATCCTTCTCTGATTCTGGCTTGTTGCTCTTCGACGGCCAACGAACTTTGCTTCCCAAAGGCTCCAATTCTTTCACTACCGCTACGATATTCACGTCAAAGCCATACTCCGATATATCGGGATACTGGGGGGCGTCGAGAATATCCTCTACCTGCACAGCATTAACAGAACGTGATTTACCTGTCGCCTCGTAAGGCTGATGTCGCCATGACCCTCGGGGGTTGCTGGCGGCCTTTCGATCGGACGAACTTCTGGAACCTGGATAGGAACTGCGATTGGCGATATCTTCGTCGAAGCGCATTTGAGCCACGGCTCGGGTCCTGACCTCTTCGAACGTCGAGCATGGATATTTGACCATATCTTTATACAGATCTGAGTCCGTATGCAGTCCGCGGAGGAAGGCTTCAATGGCAGTCCTGTTGTCGACATTCTTGATCGAGACTTTCTCTTTATTGAACCAGGACCAATAGGCTCTGATGGTCTCCTTAGGACCCTAGACGATCCGATATAGATCGCTGGTCTGCTTGTCGAACTGCCTGCTACTTTCAAAATGGGAGTAGAATTTGTTAACTAACATAGCAAAACTAGTTATACTACCTGGTTCAAGCTTGCCGAGCCACTTGAGGGCGGGGCATGTCAGCGTCGCACCAAATGACTTGCACATGCATGCCTCCCAGCACTCGAACGGGATAGAAGCTTACCACATTCGCTGCTTGTAATACTCGACATGCTGCTCTGGACAGGTCGTTCCATCATATAGCGACGTAAACGTCGGGAGCGACAATCTTCTGGGAATCCGGGCCAAGGCCAACTCGTCACAGAAAGGGGTAGCTGCAAATCCATCCGAGGCTTCTCGCTGGACGGGGATTGGCACGCCGGGCATCTTTTTCATCATTGACAGGACCCTGGAGTTCTGCTTTTCTAGGGCAACCAACCTTTGGAGTAGGATTTCAGTTCGATCAGGTTGCGGGTTACCTTGGTCGTCGCCTGGAGTCCGGATGCTTCCTTACCCAGGATTTCTGACGAGAGGGTCCACGTCCATTTCCTCGCCACTAGTTTCAGTATCAGTATCATGGGGGGACTCAATGACATCGAACGACGGCATTCTGGGGATCAGGTCTAGCTGCCTCGGTCGGCGGCGACGATTGCTTTGGCTGGATTCCAGTTGTTGGCGGAGAGCGGCGGCATCGGAGTCTGACGCTTCTTTTTCCTTGCTGAGACGCTCGTTAGATTCCCTAGCAGCCTCGAGATCGGCTTGAACTTTCTCATAGGCAGCTTTTAGCTGTTCTGGGGTCATTTCGTCGGCTGACATGTTGAAGGCTTGGTGGGAAATTTTTTGATTTTACCTAGTTGTAGCCCCACGGTGGGCGCCAAATTGTTTATGCTAATTTTCGTTAAGTGGGATTGAATATCAAAATCTAGGCTACGGATCAACTAAGCAAAATATAATGTAAAGTCAAGGAGAAAAATAAATGACACAAGGAGTTGGTGACGCGGAAAACCCCAAGAAGGTAAAAACCGCGGGTAGAATGAGGATCTACCAAACTTTCACTATGTAAAAAATGATATTGAATTACAAGTTTTTGAGGTAGGATCAAGACTTGGAACAGATGCCATGTTTGCTGTTGCTGCAACCCTTATATAGACGGTTTGCTAGGTTATGCCCTAGCCGTTGCAAGGGGATAAGTTCATGCCCCTGATTCTCGGATCTAGTTGCTGAAAATATTCTTCTTCTGTTTTGAATTCTATCGGACTGATTTGGCTGAGTTTGGACTAAGTCCTTGCTTATCCTTTTCCTAAAAAATAGGGAGTTGTTATTTGACTTTGTCTTCCGTCGATGCTAACAGTGCGTCGTCGAGCTTACGGCTTCGTCGAGGAGAGTCTTCGTCATTGATCTTCATTGACTACCGTTGACTAACTCTTACACATTTTTATCCATAACAAGTATCTTATTATATAATTCACTACATTTTATAATTATTGACAGGCAATTAAGAAGCCACGTTGCAGCTAGAGTTGGATACTATAGGTGAAGAATCTTTAAAGGACAACTCTCTTATCATGCAACTTGAGGGAGAACCTCTCCCTCTACTCCTCTAGACACCACACACCAGCCCAAGTCAGTATAGGCATAGCTATGCTATAGTCTACATTCATATGCTTCATTATTGGTTATGACTTATGAGTATACGAAGTATATTAGGGATAAATTTATCATTGGCAATCGTGTATATCCCTCGGAAACTAACTTAGATGCAAATTGGATAACTGGCTCCAAGGATACGAAATCTACCAGTGGATATTTATTTACACTAAGTGGAGGGGCACTGTCTTGAAAGCCATCTAAGCAAACTTGTATTGCTCGATCTACCATGGAATCTAAATTTATTGTTTTATATAAAGCAGGTAAAGAAGCTGAGTGGTTTCGAAATTTTCTAGAAGATATTCCAAATTCACCAAAACCTATACCTACTATCTGCATATATTGTGATAGTTAGTTTTGAGATTTATCATAGTGTTTTGAGATTTATCATAGTTAGTTTTGACTTGGTATATGAGAAATGAGATACTTCTATATGCACAAAGTTTTCGATAATTTTATGCATTTTATTTACTTATTATTGTTTCTAATAATGATATATGCAACTATGCATTATATTTACTTAGTACAAAATATTATTTATACTACAGTATATATAGTGGCCTAAAAATAACGGTATATACAGTTGGATAATATGATGGTCATTGTTTACAAAAAAAAAAAAAAAAAAAAAACAAAAAAAGGAGAATTTCTTAGTGGCAGAAAGTTCGTGGGAATGGATAGTTATTAGCTAGAGTGGTTACTTTTTTAAAAAAAAATTACTTTATAGTAATAAAATTTGAGAATTGGATACATATAATTAAAATAGGCCCCAATATATTAGTTCGCCCATAGGCCTTTAAAATATCAGAAACGAGCCTGAAAGAGTGTAATCTAAAAATGCTACAGAAATAAGTTGAGAAAGAACAATTTATTATTGTGCAAGAAATATATAGTCCCCTATTCATGAAGGGACTCAATATTTTGGGGTAAAAATTTATTGAAGGGACTAAGTTTTTAGTCTAGTAAAATCAACATGAATTTTACCTTACCAAATTGTTAACTAGAGGTGTCAAATGGTGAGAAGGAAGGAAAAAAAAAAAAAAAAAAAAAACTAGGAAGTTTTGATGAAATAATAAAAAAGATAGACCCATCTTATAAATAACTCCAAATAATTACATAAAACAGCTAGACATACAAAGCAGCAAATTAATATAAAACTTGCTAACATAGTTTTAGTTACAGCAAGATCATAAATGCGTCTAACATGATAAGGGGAAGGGGGTTATTGAAATGTTAAGGATTACAAAGATCTTTATAATATTCTTCACCACATCCGCTAATTAGTTTAAGTTGTGATCCATAACGTACACCAGGGTTACGCCTAAGAGTATTATCAATAATTCCAAGTGATTCATACAGTGCGTTCATCATATCCGGATAATAGTTGTCGTAATACTCAATCATTTGAGCCTTATTTTGAAAAGGTATCCAAATCTGCAAGAGTGCAAGGTAGATATTTTTCAGCAAATCATGGTCTAATTACATAATCAAATACTCATGTAATAGTGAAACATACCCTGCGCAAGCGAGAAAAATGTGAGAAAGTGTCTGACAAAAACTTGATTAAACAATCGACTTCGTCACTTGGATCCACTCTTTGTGGTGGTGCCCATGTAATGAAAGTACTTAGAATTTTATCATTTGACAACTTAGCCCTCCAGTTCTTTAAAACCTGTAGATGAGCCTGGTTTCTTCCAACAACATTCTTTGCGCATTCGACCAGCTCTCCAAGTTTGGTAATGCTATAAATTCTAGTTTGTTTTGTCCAAAATCTCGGTGAGTACAGAAATTTGGCAATTGAACTAGCCAATGGTTTTAAAAAAAAAAAAAAAAAAAAATCACAGGTTATTTTATGCGCATTAATTTCATAATTTTTTTTTTCTTATTTTGAACGACATTAATTTCATAATATAACAAAATGAATCATTATAACATTTCACAAATCAGGCTATCATTTTCTTTTCCATAACATAAATTCATTATGTTTATTTAATATACGAAAACATTAAAAACACATAACATATTAAATTTTTTTAAAGGGAAAAAATAAGTAAATATCAAAAGCCAATACCAATGCTAATGTCAGTTACTAAATAAGTAAATAGTTTACAAGCTTCCGTAATTGAAAAAGACCCTATAATTTCATAATCTGACTTCCCTTGTGGTCTCTAGGCTCACTAGTCACTATATAGCCTCATGGCCATCATCCTATATTTACTTTTTTTTGTCTTTTTTTTTTAGCTTTTTTAAGGAAATCGTCCTACATTTACTTTGCTTTAAAAGATTATTACATTTCAAACATGGGATGTTTGGGGTGAGAATGAGATTTTTAGTCCGGATGTTTTTTAATTAAGCAATGACGGGATACGATAACATGTATAAACATTCCCCTATTGAAGAGTAATGAGTCTAACGACTATTATCATTATTTATTTACTTTAAATAAAAATCAACTTACACTATGGTGGTCCTATTTTTAAAAATGATACTCCGTAATTCACTTGTTCGGTTATCCCATCAAAAGGAGTATATTAAATACGAATGATACAATACAATGAATTTTGAAAAATAATACTTTGTACGAAATATTAAAGTTTACCCCACAATAACATCTCCCGTTAAAGTGCGAGATATCAACTGAGTTTCATTATTGTTTATGAGTTGACAATCAATCCAAATTTGATCCAATAAGCTTTTCAAATCCATCCAAATCTTCTTTCCACCATCTACACACCCACAAATAAATTAGCATATTTGATAAATTAATTACAACACTTAATTAAATAGAAAAGTGAGGTTAATGAGTTACGTAAATACAATTACCTTGTATAATTGATTCTGCAACTGCTAACACGCGATAAGGTTGATCGTTGCTTATATAGATGCTATTCTTGTCCAAAAATAAATTAATTCCAGAGGAATAACCATGCATGACAATCAACCCCAAATCTCTACATATGTTATTGATAAAACGTTAATAATAATAATAAAGGAAACCATTTGAAAAAGTGAGTTTACAAAAAGTAATACTTATTGGATAATTAATTTTAACATATCAGTCATTTGAATTGGGATTCCATTATTATCAAGATAAAGCTAGAGTAATTATTAATTATCCAACTGGCTAAGGTCGTTCCAGAAATACGATGAGCTAAAACATATCTTGTCCCAGATACAGCCGGTGGAAAACAATCTGCAAATCCAGATTGAGCATTTTTGTGAATTTTCTCAAATATCTTGTTGGCCGTAACTGGTTCGTGTTCAACCATGTGAAATCCCGGATATGAAGTATTGTTGTCCATAACTACATTTCCGGAATATTCAGCAGTAAACGTCATTTTCCCCTATTAAAAAAATAAAAATAAAATTGTAGGATAATTATTGTAAGAATAAAACTATTTATATATGCACGTAAAACAGATATAATTCATAGTATTTTTACTTAAACAGAATCAAATAAAAAAAAATAATTACCTTAGATTTACTCATGGCTTAATGAGTCAATTCTATAACTTATCTCTTTCTATTCTAGCTTTACGCCTTTACGAGATAAAAGAAATGATTTTTTTTTTTTGGTGAAAAAGAGGCAGCAACTCAAAAGAAGAAACAAAACACACAGAAAAAAGAAAAGCAGACGAACAAAAGAAAAAGATGATGAGATCAGATATGAGAAGAGTATATGAATGGAAAGAATGGAAAAGAGTAGTATGATATATATAGAAAAGAACGGAAAGAAAAAAAAAAATTGTAGGACAAACGTAGGGAGTATGAAGCATTGTCTCAAGCCTTTGAATTGTCTTGGCAGATGATGCATAAGAGTATATGACGTACTCACGTACTACTGCAAATCTGATGCAAACTTAATTAAAAACTTTCTAGAGCTTTCAAATTTTCAACATCATTTAATCCAGTGATCTATCATTGTTCCTTTATCATATATCCAAAGGACATAGAGTTGCAACCATTGTCTTTTTATTACTTCTGCAACAAAATAATATCTCTGTCTTACTTTTGACTAGTATCCTTACTTCACTAGGTTTATATTAATGTTTCTACATAGGATGACTTTTGAAAGCTATAATAAAGTTGTGGTCTTTCTATTAGATTAAGGGCTTGTGCACATTTACTTAATTTCAGATCAGTTCAGTTTAGCTCAGTTCAGTTCAGTTCCAATCAGTTCCATTCAGTTTAGCTCCTAATTTCCCTCTCTCATAAAATATTCAATTCAGCTCAGTTCAGCTCCAATTAGTTCAGTTTAGTTCAGTTCAGCTCCAATCAATTCAATTCAATTTAGCTCAGTTCAGTAAATGTGAACAGGCTCTAAATCACAACCGTTTATTTTACACATAAAACAAAAATCTCAAGTCTACAATAAACACAAATTTGACAATGTAAATTTCTCCTAATCTAATATATTTTAGGGGAGTTTTCTCCCGAATTTTTAGAGAGTCATGTAGGAATCAATTTTTTCAGCGCGCCATGTAGGATAATAAATTTTAGTGGTAGCCAATTAAATACGAGCTTATATATTAATTTATTTTAGAATTAAATAATTCAAATGTCACACAAGAAAAATTGGCAAATGATATTTTTTAAGTTTAAATTAATAAATATAAAATATTATATTTTGATATTAGGAATTTTATCTAAATATGTAACAAATTTTAGCACATAAATACAAAAAAAAAAAATATTATTTTAAAAAATTAAAACCAATCGTGCATCGTACGGGCTTCATCTAGTAACTATATACTAATTAAAAGCAAAATCGAATATGTTCTATATGCGTTGAACAAAACTTTAAAATAAAAATCATACCTTTCATAGATATTTTTTTATAAAATTCAAATAATGTATTAATCGATATTATATTATTATGACATTCTAATTCATTTCGATATAGAATATATCATCATTCAACTTTGTATTTTTTCTTTGAAAGTGTTTTTTTTTCTCCAGCTAGGTTCAAGTTATTTTGTTTCAATTGAAAACATAGTTTTGTTTTTTTTTTTTTTTTTTTTTTGTAAAATTTATTTATTTTCTGTTGTAAATTATTGTTATTTAACATTGTAAGTAATAATTAGGTTAATTAAACCATGTGTTGCACGAGACTTTAACTAGTTCAAAAATAAATGTATACATGTTATGGATCATAAGTCATAACATGCTACTTTGTATTACATAGAAGTTACAGATTAAATCGTCTTCAACTTTGTTGTATGAAACATTGTTGTTTTAACTTTTAAGGTGAAACTAATAATTGGGCCTAAAAAGTAATAGCATATTAATTGATTTCATTTAAATTATTTTAACTTGTATGAATATAAGGTCAGACAAAGTAAGTTACGAAGTACAACAAAATCAACTACTACAAGTATAATTTTATTTCGTCTATTATTTCGTACTTATCTATACTAATATTAAAAGACGAATCTAACAAGGTACACGTGTCACATAAGCTCCCTTCACTACGCCACTACGTCATCCATGCAACTACTCATAATGCCATGTGGCTCTCCCTTTCATTTGTCTTCATTATATGTCATTCACTTATAATTATTTTTTAAAAAAAAAAAAAAATCACCATAAGATTTGACCTCACAACCTCTAATTCTACAATTAAGTGTCTAAACACCAAGCTATGTGATTTTTTATGTAATTTTTTTAATACAAAATATTAATATGTAGCAATTGACAGTATGAATAACAAATTTAATTACAAAGAATATTGAATCAAAAATAACATATATTAATAATCAGTTCCATGCAAAAATTCGGGGCAACGCCCGGGCCCATAAACTAGTTATCAATTAAAAGATCAAGTAAAGGTTTAAAATTCTAAGTTTCTACAATTTAATTTGTCAACAATTCATGTATTCAACAATATATCAAAACCAATTAAACAAATAAGTAATTAATCTAATTATCACTAATTTGTTATAAAATGAAACAGACAAATAAAGATTTAAGAATTAAGAGGAGTAGAGGAACAAGAGGACTCACAAGCTCACGAAGAACGCGGAAAAAAAAATGATGGTAAGTAGAATCGAACGTAGGACCGGAGCCTTTTTAGGCTAACAATCTCTCCCTTACCAATGTACCAGACTTACACATTTGATTGTTTACCTCTTAAAAATTTCTTTGAACCCTTAATTTTTATTTTTTATTTTTTAAAAAAAAATTAAAATTGGTAATATTTTTTCAAAAAATATGTGGATTTAATGAACACCCTTAAACCCCCTAGATCCACACCTGTTTACAACATGTGATAAAAGGCAATTTTATTTTATTATTTGTGGTAAAATAAAGATTTTAGAAGTATTAATGGTAAAAAAAGGTGGGTAGCAATTTCAAAAAAAAATGGTAAAAAAATAACTTCTTATGGTTTTTTGTGGTAAAAGTACAAAAAAAAAAAAAAAAAAAAAAACCTACGTACATTTACTTCAAAGTGCTATTTTGCCTATTTATAACATGTTATGTAGTACCAGTAGCATTGATTCAAACCTACTCCTTATTAAAGTAGGGATACTTGTCATCTTGTCATTTGGTTTGTAGGGGATCCCAAATTAATAAAATGGCAGTGGTTGCATTGCAACACCATGTCCTCTGGATAATATGATAAAGGAACAATGATAGACGACCACTGGATAATATGATGTTTAAAATGTGAAGCTCTAGAAAGTTTTGCAATTAAGTTTGCATCAATTTTGCAGTAGTACGTATGTCGTATGCTCATATCAGTCATATGCATCAATGCATCATCTGCCAAGACAATTCAAGGGCTTGAGATAATGCTTCCTACTCCATACGTTTGAAACTCATATGCTGTTTTTTATCTTAGCATTACTCTGTCGATCGAGGACTGTTATGTCTGTTTTTGTTTGTCAGTTGTTTTATGTGATTATTTAGAGTTAAATGTATAAGATTGAGATCTATCTTTTTTATTTTGTCATTAGAACCTCCTTGATTTTTTTTCCCCGCCTTTTGACACCTCTAGTTAATAATTTGGTAAGGTAACCCATATTTAACTTACTGGACTAAAAAAAATTTAGTCCTTTTAATGAACTTAGTCAGTATTTTATTACTTGCTCAATTTTCATTTATAAAATAGTTTGTCTTGTGTGTGGATGGTCATACGGTGTGGCCGAATGTACAAGAACAAAGTAACCCCTATAACATTATTGTCTAAGTAACCCATGTAATACTGATAAAGTAACCCGTACAACGCTGATAAAGTAACTTATGAAACATCGACGAGGTAACCCTTGTAACACTGATCGAGTAACCCTTATAACACTAATTGAAGTAACCCTTATTATAGTTGGCTACACCGTGTAGTCAGCCACATATATGAATTGGTGTTTTTATAAAGCTTTCCTAATATTGTATTAAGTTCTTTTTTCCTAGTGAACCCCAATTATCGTACTTTAATGTATTTTGTTTCTCTCCTCCCAATTATAATACTCCATACTTTATTCTTCCATCAACCCCATTTCTTTCAATTATTAAAATAAAGATGGAGCATATTGTAAATTATAGCTAGTCACTTGTAAATTAAATTCAAGACAATTTGAGGTATCTATGTTTTTCCGAAAAGGCTACACATACAACTATTGTATGTGAGACCCACATACAATATTACATGACATCTTTTCATTGGTTGTTAATTTGGGCCCAATTTCTACTAGTTTTGAATTTTCATTCAAATTTAAATTAAAAATTTCTGATTTGACCTAATGTTTAAAATTCAAATATTTTGTCATTCCAAAGCTGTTAATTTAATATTTATTTTTTTATTTTATTTTTTTTTAAAAAAAAAACTTTTCATTTCTGTAATTCTATGAACAGCTTAACAGAAAACTAGCGAAAGGCGGCCATGGAAGATGAAGAAAAAACATTGAAGTTGCTTCATTTTCGTTATAGGGTTTAGGATTTAGGGTTGAAGTAACACAAGAAGTACATTTAGTAACACACGCAGTAAATTAATTAGTAACTTACGTAGTGATATATTTAGTAACTCGAGCAATTTATTTAGTAACTTAAGTAGAGTGAATCAAGTAAATATCAATCCAGTTTCACATCAATAATAAGCATTGAATAAAATAACAGTTAATCAATATAATTCACTTTTTAATTGGAGTATATTAATACTTTATACTTTTCATAATTTACCAAAGACCTTAAAGATGATATGAGGAATGTAGAATACTGTGATAATTAACATGAGTACACTTTATTTTAATGAATAATCAATTAACGTAAATAATTTAACTATTAAGCATTAAGCTAATCTTAGTTGATTGTGAAAGATTTGATTTTTGATCTATTAAGACCGTGTAGTTTGCACATGCATTATACTAGTGTTTTACTATTGCACAATACATGCTTATTACAATATGACCAAAACGGTTTTTGCTTATTACAAAATGAAAACACATGAGTTCATTTCATAAATTAATGTTATATATCACTTATGATTAATGGAACGGTATTTATACTTTTGACATTGTGTAATTGGATTCCTAAGTTAAAAACAGATAGAAATTTTGTTAGAGTAATTATTTTTCATATCAAATAAAATATCCCATTGGTCAAAAAATAATAACACTTGGAGAGGGAGGAGGACTGGAGGATATGTATCAGGTCTTTTGTATCCAACTAACACATTTTAATTTAATTAATAGTCAATATTATTTGGTAACTATTGATAAGTGACTTTTATGTCACTTTTAGGGTGTATATTGAGTCGTATTCCGGCTTATTTTCCAATAATTTCACCTTTTATATCCTTTATTTCTATTATTTTATTATTCTCGTCTTTTATCTTTATTTTGAGTATTTTTGTAATTTTCTATAGTTTTTAGTTTATCTTCGTGTTTTATTTTATTTTTCTTTCTTTTAATGTTTTTAGTTTAAGTTGTTAGTTTTTATTTCTATTAATTTAATTTCTATTTTTTATCTCGTTTTCTTATTTATTTTAGTTTCGTATTTTATTTTATTTTATTTTATTATTTCTTTAGTTTTAGCATTTTGTTTTATTTTATTTTATTTTACTTTATTTATCTTATTTTATTTTACTTTATTTTCCTTATTTTATTTTATTTTATCTTCCGATTTCCCCTCGTGTTGTTTTTGGTTGTAGGCGTTCCGGGTTTCAAAGTCAAATTTGTGTTCGGAGGTCAAGGTTCGAGGCAAATGCACAAGCCGCTGCTCTTCCCTAATTACTGCTGCCAGCCTTATCCTTCACCACACAATCACCTTACCCTACACCACAACACAACAGCAACAACACACAACCTCCCCTGCACTTCCCCTGCTCCCACCAGCAACACACAAACACCAACACCATCTGCAACAACAATCTGCAATAACAACACCAACGTCACCTCCCAATTCACCACCAGCCCTCACAGCAACCTCCACCCACCAACACAACACCACCGCAGCCACTACACCAGCCACCTTCCAGCACCAACCTTCACCCCGCAACAAACCCAATCAATTCCACCACGCAACCCCACATCGCACCACCACAATCACACCCACAAACCAAACTCCCACGCATCTCCACCCCTCTCACCAGAAACTCAATTCAACCCCACAACAACACCAATTTCAGCCGCCGCAAACCACCAGCAACAATCCCCTGCAACCCTCACGCAACTCACAACCAGCCGCAGCCACCAACGCACCACCTCACCTCAAATTCAACTCCAATTACAGCAGCCACCACCAATTCGCATCTCCAATCACACCGACACCGCACAAATTCACAGCAAGGAGCTACCCAGCTACTCGCGGCCGCGCAGCCCTGTCAGAAGGCGCACAAATTGGAGTCCTAAACAGAGTCGAGGCAGTAAGTTTGCGCGACCTCTGCGCGGTGTCTTCGCGGGCGCGTAGATCGGGGTTCAATTTGAACCACATCACGAGCTTTGCACGTGATTTTAATGAAATCCAACGGCCGTGTTTTAATGATGCTTGATGAAGATGACGATGATGAACGGTGAATATGAGGGGATGCGTGGTGATGGTGATGATGGAAGAAACAGAGCAGCGAAATGAAAGAGGAAATCGGTGCTGAGGGAATTGGGGATTTTGGGGTTTTTTATTTTCTTTTAATTTCATTTTTATTTTTATTCCCTTTTTCTTTTTCCCTTTTTCTTTCTTTTGTTTTATTTTATTTTCTTTATTTTGTTTTCTTTTATTTATTTTATTTTATTTAGCCTTGTATATAAATACCCCTTTGGGGTTATTTTCTCATAACTTTCAATCAACATTAATTTACCCTAGATTAGATTAGATTAGTTTAGCTCTTTTATTTTCTCTCTCTTAGGGTTAGATTAGGAGTTTCTCTCTCTAGTTTAGGAGTAGTTTAGAGAAAGAAAGATTGGATTTTTCATGGAGTTTTTGGGATTTTGAAGAAGCAAATTTGTGGATTTTTTCTCTCATAAATTCAATGAGTTTTCCTAACTTTCTCTCACCTTTATTGCTTTCATTTATTATTGTTTTTGCTTATTTATTTGTTGATTTGAGTAGTTTAATTAGTTTAATTATTTGATTTTTGCTTTTATTATTATTTTACCTTGTTTTCCATATTTTTGTTCATTATGTTAGCTTAGGTTTTGTTCTAGGGAAATGGATGAAGGTCATGTTAATAAATTGAATGATTGATTGTGATTAGTGTGGAATTGTTTCTTGATTATTGTGTATGGATGATGCTTTTATGTATTAGAATCTTTCTAGCTAATTGATTCTATGCTTTTAATTGTGTTTTCAATCGATTGTGCGAGAGTGAGTTGGTTGAGAGCCCTAAATTCTTCCATACCTTTGCTAGGCTAGTTGCACGAGAGTGAATTAGTTTAGTAGGATAATTAACATGCTTAATTGTGCGAGAGTGAGTTAAATGTGTTGATTGTTCCTAATCAATGTCATTTTCATCTAATTGTATGATGTTATTGAATGTATTGATGTAATTGGATTCCACTTTCCCTAGTTTTAGTTATTTGCTCTTAGTAGTATTTAATTGAACCTCTCTTTACCTCACAAGCTTTCCTAGTAGTCTAATTAGCATAGATTGATACACTTAGTCCTTTTGGGTTCGACCCTTTACTTACCCCTATACTCGTATTAGGGTAGTTTAGGTATTATAAATTGTTAATTTGATTAGGGTTAGTAGACTAACGACACTATCTAATCCCGATCAACTATGTACGTAGTAAAACTATAATTTGGACATTTTAGTATGTTTGTGTTTTGTCTAGTAACATAACCTTATTGATTTGTAACTACTTTTATGCATATATCACAAAAGACCAATACAATATATTTGCAAAATGTTACAAGGTGAATCTCGCAGTATTTGTTAGTAATTCAACAAAATTGGTTAACAATAACGAACATAGACATACAATAATCGTACATGGTTTCTAGGTCGATCCCTTCCTTAACATAATATAATTTACCCTATGCAATTCCCATGTCGTTTATTGTCACAAATATGTACATAATTTTAATAATCAATAAATGTTTGGAGACAATATCTAACGACGGCAGAGATTTGTTAACAATTTCCCTAATTAAATGGAATAATTACTATTATTTCATTATTGATTTCACTTGCCAATTCTTACTAAATAAATTGTTATTGTTACTAAAAAAATAACAATCACCGGATGAGACAGAGACGTTGCAAGAACTTCATATCAGGACATGTTTAATTGTTAATTTCAGATATAATTGTTGACATATTATTTAGAAATCAGGTTATACAAGAGTTTATAATTTCAGTAAAAGCCGAAGAATTGGAAAAATTACATAAGATTATTTGAATATAAGTAATTGATCGAACAAATTCTATATTAAGTACAGGAGTTTATATTCTAATATGAAAAACCCATAAACATGGTGGATAAAATAAAAATTATATACAAATTAAAATTGAATCGAACATGGTGGATTGTTGAAAAAATCAATTTTCATTAATCTGGATTGATTAACATCCCGAATTCATGTACTTTGAATTGCCGGAAAATTCACCGGCGTTAGTTTCTTTTACCATCTTCTCCGGCGGTTTGTTCATATTCTCCGGCATTCTTTTAAAACTGAAAATAGTTAGAACATTATCCTATATTTATGGGTTTAATTTTCAGGAAAAAAAAAATCAAGATACTAATGAAATTATTGCTTATGGCGCCAACTATTTCAGCCACCAACATTCCCGCTTAAGTGACGATATGGCGCCATATTAGTGATTCTAGTGAATTATTTCCCCCATTATTTCCCCGAGGAAAGTTAGGCATTTGTAAATGCATAACATTGATTAAATATTTTGAAAACACATAATAGAGAGAGAAAATAGGAGAGAGACAGGAAGAGAGAGGTCTGTAGGTGGACCCCACTTATTTTTTGGTCGGATTGTATCACGTAATGAGGGATCACATGTTGATTGTTCCACTGAAAATTTATATGGTACCATTGAATCCTCAGTAGTACTATTTATACATAAATTTTGTACAACTGAATGCATATATAATACCATTATGTGCATCTATAGTATCACTGTATATTCAGTGGTACCATTTGATCATCCAATTATACCAGAATATACATTCGTTTGAACATATGTATAATTACATGAATACCCCTTGTTATGCATTTGTAAATGCCTAACTTTCCTCCATTTCTAGTTCTTCATATTTCCCCCTTCTTTTTTTGGTACCGCTGATGTGGCGCTTTTTTTATTGGTGTTGTATGCTGATCCCACATACAAAAACTGTATCAGCTCCCATGTTTTTCTAACCAATTTTTTTATTAAAATCATCACCACAATCTAGAATTAATACAAAGTTTGTTGAAAATATATGATACAAATTGAAATACATTAATTGAGTGATGTATATTACAATATAATTATGAGAACTCATCCTTTGACTCAATGAAGAATGTTCCCCTTATAATGTGCATGCCTATCTTTACAAATAAAAAATAAAAAATAAAACTTCTACTTCGTATATAATAATATAAGTGTACCATTAAATATATAATAGAAGAAAATAAATTACAATTTTAAGTGGATCATTAAAATTTGATCAGAAGGAGAATTACTAGGAGGTCCTAAAATGAAAAAAATTAACCCGAATCTTATACTTAACTCGATTATTTGTTGTATCAAATTCTCTAACGTCTTTAGAATTTGAGATCCAAGCCTTATAGATGCCACTACTCCAATTATTTAGCACGAAAATTCTACTATGGTTCCCTTTATTTGGACCGCACCACCACTATACTTAATTATCATTGGTCGATTTTTTTTAAAACCTTGGTCAAACCTTAATTTTGGTGTTTTCCTTTATTAATTCATTTTTTATTTTCCAAAATTTAATTATTGAATTTACAAAATCATTTTAATTACATTTTTGAAATTTATTTATTAAAATCAAATTTTAATCAAATAAAAAAAAATTAAATTAAAAAAAAAAAAAATCAAAATCAAAAAATTGTTCATCATGTTCTTCATAGTTCATCAATGTTCTTCAAGTTTTTTCATCCATGGATGAGATTAAACACGAACACATGATCTATGTCCATTAAATTCACTCGCACATCGAAAGCGATTTACAATATGGCTCGATTTAAAAAGCAAATGCGAAATTTTAATGTACAAAAATTGGGATCTTTGCAAATTTGGGCAACGATTGAAATCCCTAAATAATAGGTTTGGATTATACAATATCAGTCAAAGTTTGCAAAAACGATGATTTTATGTAATCAAAATCACAATTTTTAAGTTTTACGGTAATCGGGTTTGTCATAAACATCTGAAAAAGAAACCGCATCATTTTTAGGTCGAAACCTTGCTTGATCCAAAAACACAGAAAACGAATTCAAAATCTTGTTTGTGTAAAATGTTTTACCCAAAAAGAGGATAGGACATTACCTATTATGAAAATTGTAATTATTAACAACATATGAAATTAGGTTCTTTTGGACATTACCCATCATTGATTTATAATTCACTAATATTTTGTTATGTTCGTTATTGGTAAGGAATAGTAAATTTGAATGTGGTCTTCACTGGATAACCACAGTATCATGTTAACCAGGTTTGGTATAAATGGTAACTAATATATATTTACTATTGTGGTTTGCTTTATGTATGCATATACTTCAATAATAGATTAAACACTTTTAGAGAAACTTTGCAAAAAATTGTAGCTAAGCACGTTCAAAAATTAAAATGAATCTATTTTAATGATTATATATAAAAAATAATATTATGGAATAAATATCTTTTAACATTAGAAATATTACTTAAAAAACATTTCAATCACCAATTATAATAAGGATAGTTTCCTAATTTCTTATCTTAATATTATTGTATGGAAGATTTTAAAATCAGTATAATTTTCAATTTGAGAAGATTATATTCTTATATATTCTAAATATTAGAATATATATCTTACTGATTTTGTCGGCATACCCTATGATTTTGTAAAATTATTGATTTTTATCACGCCTAGAATTATGGTAATATATATCTTTAATACTGCAATAAACATGGAATGATTGATAAACAATCGTGTAAAATGAATTTAAAAAGAGGATAAAATTTGGTAAATAGAATGTTAATAAATCTTAGGATAATAGTTGATTTACTTTCCCTCAAATTTTAGAATTTCCCGAGATTTTGTTATTTCTTCACGCAATTTAATTAATAATTAATATTAACAAAATCTTAGGATAATAACTTACGTATTTTCCCTCAAAAAAAGATAAAATTAGGAAAATACCATAATTTAATTAAGGTTTATGATTTTAAATCTATCTTTTTTTTTTTAAGGAAATATTTAGGAAAAATTTCCCGCAATAATCCGACCTTTTGCCCGTCCGTTGAAAATAATCCCACCTTTTGTTTATTTTTTAATAATCCACCTTTACCCCTAATCCGCTTCCAAAGGTCCTAGGTGACCAGTTACCTGTTAAAAAGGTAATTTTTTTTTGGGGTTTAAAATACACGTGTCAATAAACAATTTGTCCAAAATTTTTAACAAAAAAATGAAAAAAAAACCCTCTACCCCACCCACACCAGCCCCAGCCACCCCTAAGCCACACCACTTCAGCCACCACCATCCCCACCTGACCGTAACCCACCACCATCCCACCTGAACGCAACCCACCAAACCGAAAAGCCACTCCCAACCGACGCCGACCGTAACCCTACCCTAACCGACGCCGACCGGAACCCTACCCTAAAACTCCTTCGAAACCCACCAACCCCATGCCCGCAATTCGTGGTTGTTGGTGGGTTTCGAAGGAGTTTTGGGGTTGTTGGTCGATGAAGGTTGTTGCTGGTTCGGCAATTCGTGGAAGAGGGTAGGGGAGGCACCGAGCTGGGGGAGGGGGGTAGGGGCAAGGACGCTCGACGCGGCTGAATTCGGGAAAAGGGAAGGTCGACGCGGCCGGAAAAGGGTGAAAGAGGGGGCAAGGGATGTCGGAAAATACATGGGGGTGGTTGCGAGGCCGGAATAGGGTGGAAAAGGGGGCAGGGGAAGTCGGAAAAGCCGGGATTGGTGGATGGGAAAGTCGGCGCGCCGGGAACGGTGGCTGGGGAGGTCCACACGCCGGGAACGGTTGCTGGGAAAGTCGCGGCGCCAGGAACGGTGGCTGGGAAGGTGGTTTGGCTGGTGGGTAGTTTAAATATTAATTAATTTTTTTTTTAACTTTTTTTTTAATTTTTTTTAATTTTATTATTTGGACTAATCGGGTGTCGACACGTGTCAAGTAACTTGCTAAAGCAAGTTAAGTGACCGGTTGGGACCAATAAAAAAGATCGGGGGGTAAAGGTGGGATTATTAAAAAATAATCCAAAGGTGGGATTATTTTCAACGGACGGGCAAAAGGTTGGATTATTGCGGGAAAATTTTCCAATACTTTAATTCTTTATTTTCTAAAATAAGATCAGATTTTCAAATTTTTTTTTGACATGCATATCATAAAATAAAATCAAAATGTTGGTTTCCCTCAACTCCACGTCAAATAAATCATAAAGTTGGAAGTTTACAATATCTAAAATACATAGGGTCATTCGTCAAACTCAATAAACTTTCCTTTTTAGGTAATAATCAAAGTACACATAAGTTAATTACTGAGCTATAAGATCACAAAATTCACACTTGTGTTCTACGTATCAAACAAGGTTTACGAGAAGAAAATTAAAAAAAAAAAAATTACATCTTCTTCCTCTAATCGATTTGCTCATTATATAGCTTTGTATCCTAAAATTGCGTCTTCTTATATAGGTTTGGACATTAATTTTGTTTTTTGGTTTGTGTAATCTGAAATTTAAACCATCTTTCTATAAGATAAAAAAAAAAACATGTATTTAAAGCAACCAATCAAAATTGAAATTTAGACTAACAATAAAATGTGTTAGATTTAAGATCTATTTGAAGAATATTGCCTATATGATGGCTATTGATTGCTTATTTTTAGGATATATAGTTACTAAATGATACATAAGTTATCCCATATAAATTGTTGTCCAAATCTTTTTCAAATATTATATTATAATATCTAACATACTATTTAGGAAATAAATCAATGATATATAATAGTGTTGTTATTAGTTATTTTTTGTGGCACATAAATATAGACTTTAAATTTAAAATGAAACTAAACTAATAAAAAAAAGATACACGTAGAGTCGTAGTACTAACCATTGGGTAAAAAACTAGATATAAGGAGTTGAATATTGGTTTTTCTAATATATAAATACAAAATTATATTTACTATATTTAACAATTTACTATATTTAACAATTCTGCTCTACTAGCCAAACAAATGTGGCGTTTAATTCATCATCAACAGCTTTTAGTTTCGAGGATCTATCATGCTCGATATCCTCACCTTTTAAACTATAAAGCTACTTCTCTTCCTTCCCGTCCTTTATGGGGAAGTCAAAGTTTGTCAGAAGGAGCTCGCGTTCTTTCTCATGGAGTTAGGTGGAAAGTGGGCTCTGGTTCTCAGATTAATATCCTTGCTGACAGCTGGGTTCCAGGAGTTTCTGTTCGTTTTAAAGAATCTTCCTCGACTTCTGAGTTTCCTTCTATGGTTTTGTAGATTATTGATCCTGTTTCTCAGGCTTGAGATAGTACTCGCATCAGGCAGCTTTTTCCTCCTGATACGACAGATTCCATTCTTGGAATGGAAAGACCACAGGAAAAGATAGATGACTTTGTTTACTGGAAATTCACTCGGGATGGATCGTTCACTACGAAATCAGCTTATGACCACTTGTTGACCCAGACCTGGTCAGAAAGGACCTCTTCCTCTACTATCCTTCCTCATTTGTGGAGGAAATTTTGGGGATTTCCGATTCTTCCAAAATGGAAGCTTTTTGTTTGGAAAATCTTACATAATGCTCTTCCCACGGCGGCTGTTTTAATCCTAAAAGGAATTCCAATTTATTCTACATGTGGTTTCTGTCACCATCACCAGGAAACAATTTCTCATATTTTTCAACAATGTGAATTTTCTTGTTTGGTCCGTGTTTCTCACCCTTTAGTTCAGCTTCGAACTATGCCTTTGGATCAAGAATTTACTGCATGGCTGATGAAATCTATAACGGGTTTGACGGCCTCTAAGGACTGGGGTGCTTTGGATGGTCTCTTAGCTTTCCTTTGGGCTATCTGGATAACAAGGAACAATTATCGGTTCCGTTCAGAGGTTTTTTCTCCAGCTGGACTTCTTGCTGTGGTTGATTCCTGGGTTACTCGATGTAGTAACGCTAGGAATTTAACTGATCTTTATCAGCCCTCAATTCCTCCAGGATTTGTGTCTTCTGCTCCAAAGTATTTGGGGTCTGCTGAGTTTTCTGATGAGTATGATATATGTCTTTCCTTTGATGGAGCATGGAATGCAAAGGATCAACGTGCGGGTACGGGTTGGTACTTATCTGGTACTCCTACTTCACCAGCCATATGGGGAGGGGCTCAAGCAGGTTTTGCTTCTTCCGCCCTTCATTCTGAACTGTTTGCTTGTCTCCTTGGATTAAAACAAGTTTGTGAGAAAGGTTATTCCAAGGGTTAAGGTTTTTACGGACTGCGGCTTGGTTTGTTCTTTACTCTGGGGTCACCTTTCGGATTCTATTTCGGTATGTTGGACTTTGCGAGAAATTAGGCAGATCATTGCGAACTTCGGCAAGTTTGACATTCAGAGGGTTCCAAGACAACACATTGTTCGTGCACATCAATTGGCTGGTTCAGCTCGTAGTCGTCAATTAATTTGTTGTCGTGAGTTTGTAGTTCTCTTTGTCAAAAAAAAAATAAATAAAAAAAAAAAAAAAACAAAAAAAAAAAAGTTTGCCATGTAATTGTTTACCTCCACGTTTTTTTTTTCATTTGGTTATTATATATTTATATGAGATTCGTCCAATTTTAGGATATGACATTACTTATATATTTAGAATTGGTCTCAATCTCCTTAATTATTGTAAAATTATAATAATACCAAAGACGGTTCATTATTTTAATTAATATATAATAAATTAGTATCCAAGTAATCCAACATTCCTAACCATTGGGTCACATGATAGATAAGAAGATAATCATCTAATTTGACAATTAGGTTGCCATTAGAATAGCTATAAAGGTGGTTTGATTGAGAGTTAATTTAATTTTGAGGAATATATATGCATACAAAAATCAAACCACAATAGCTGATATATAAGTGATCATTCATATCAAACTTGGTATATGTACATTGTGACTTGGCTAGTGAATGAGGATTGAAGACTACAATCCTATTTGCTGTCAATTAAGAAAAATATTAGGATATTAATGCATGCACAGTATGAACTAATAATTAGCAATGTCCAAAATAAACAATAATATTGCTTTTTATAGGTAATGTCCTATTAGCATTTGGGTTAATGCCTTATATGCAAACAGAATTGAAAACTATATCTTTTTTTTTCGGATCAACCAAGTATTCCAAAACAAAAATCGTTGTCTTCTCCAATTTGCACACAAACCCAGATTTCGAAAAATTGTTAATTTTTTTTTTTATTTTCGCATACATATAAAGACCGATTTTTCATCCTTTGTTTGCGATTATCCAATTAACATATATTGTTTTAGGATTAAAAACAATCCTAGATTCACACATGAATCCAAATTTCGCATGAACTCTTCACATATAATATGTAAATCGATTGATGGTGCTTGGAAGAAGAATAAACTACCTTTGATGAATACGTGGAGAGCGGCAGTAGGATGGATTATCAAGGATAATGGTATAGTAATTGATTGGGGAAAAGCCCATGTTTTTGCCTCTACCCCAACTCAAACAGAAGCCATGGCTGCTTTTATAGCTATAAAAAATCCAAGCCTTAGAGGGAGTAATGTCTTGATGCTCACTGACTCAAGTGATTTGGTGAAGGCTTTTAATGACAGTAGCAATGCAAAGAGGGAAATTAAGCAATTAGTGCTTGATATCAAACAGGCAGTTAGAGAGTTAGGAAATTTTGCTTTTGTAAAAGTCAATAGACTTAATGTAAAGAAGCTCACAAGCTAGCTGTAGCAGCTAGGAAGGGTATGTAATTGGCTTGCTTTCTTGATTGTCCAAAAAAAAAAAAAATATGTAAATCCATGTATATTTTCAATTTTCACTGTGTGCGAGTGTAGTGATGGTCCAAATATGTAAATCGATGCATAGTGTTTGACCAAGGTTAAAAAAAAATTTAAAAATTCGGCCAATGATAAATCAGTATAGTGATGGTCCAAATAAAGTGAACCATAGTAGAAACATCCTAGAAATACAAAATAATTATTTAGCATCCATAGTTCCCTGTTGTATTTTTATTTCCCTCTCCTCTTTAGGCACCTGCAAACTGCATATGTTGGAGAGCTTAATGTCACAATATAAAAGTTATTTTAATGTGCTCCGCAGATATTATATCATGATTTTCATTTAATTTTTCGTAGACTAGTTGTGAACTTGTGATATCTAATACTCCGTATCAAGCCTCAAGCGCAATACATTCAAAAGGGTAAGTCAATGATAAAAAAAAATGCTAGGCAAGTGGAAATAATTGATTGTTTGATTCATGTTTGTATAAAAAGTGGACTTACTCAAAGAGTTACAAGTTACAACATCTGCAACGGTATGAAGACTTGGAACTAATAGTAGCATGCCCAGAAAGACATTAAAAAATTTAATGGAAATCACATAGCAGCCAGAGTAAAAAAAAAAAACATTCACATTTACAATAGCAGCACATAAATCATAGTGGCTGTTGTTCAGAGTTAGCTTTGCCAACAAAGAGTGCCATCACAAAAACACAACATACATACTGATTCAGGATAAAGGTTCTCTGGTGTGGTCACGACTCCAACAAAACACCAGCTCGTGCAGTTCTTACTAACTGATGTGAGTATCAACTAGGAACACAGTGCTTCCCCTGTGCAGGGGTTCATATGGCTGTATGTTCGTATTAGAAGCTCACCAACAAGAGACTAAGGAGAAAAAAAAATAAAAACAAAAGGGAGAAGCAGTGATGCAGGGCTGCACTATTTCCAGCTGACTGACTTGAGCACCCAAGTTGGCACCTTGTTCCTTGATACGGAAGTTCGTGGATTAGAAAGTGGTTTGCACTCAGGTCCCTTGCAATTGTCCCAAAACGAGTGTCCCCAGGCAAAACCACCGTCACTTTCTCAAAGATCTCCACAGTCAAAAGTCTGAATAGTTTCTTACATTCTTCAGTGAAAGCTGTAAAGTTCATTGATCCAGATCTATCCGACACATCAAACTTGAATGTTATGCTGCATATAAGAACAGTAGGTACGTGTAGGTATAGACAGATTCACTTGCATTAACAATACCTACGGCACCCCTCATGCAAGCAATACTTGCAAGTATAGGGAGCACCAGTAGGAACTTCAAGCAGTTTACCACATTTGTTGGAACCAGGAAACACAACAAACTGAACAAAGTCAACATCATGAATTGATCAGGTTCAGGTATAATGACTTGCAACCAATGCTTCCCTACTAGGAGTATGTTGTGCGGCTGACAAATCAAACGCTTAAGAAGTCAGGCGTCTTTTTTATTCTCTTTTTTGTTTTTTAGTGTGTGTGTGTGTGTTGTGTGTATAAAGTTGGTATCAGACAACAGATGCATTTTATGTATATATATAATGACAATTTGTTTCCACACCACAAGGGTTAATGTAAATGAATGTGAAACAGAGTGTAGAGAACCTTTCTCAGTTTGATGCTTCCAATTTGTCTAATGACATTCTGAGGATGAATTTTAAATTTCCCAAATTCATGCCATTTGGTCGCTTAACATGAGCATATTTGCTGCAACCCTGCAGGCACACCAATGGTTTTTTCAAACTTAAGCAGAAAATTCGGGGATTGCAAGCGTATAACAAATTAGACAAAGTTGAGAGGTGGACCATGCACACAAGTTCTCAGGTTGTTGAAAATGCTAGTTGGCAGAGAAAATCCTGTTTGGAAAACATAGAGAAGCACTAAGGCTCAGAATTTTTGTTTTTTAACAAACTTAGGTTGGTGTAACATAACACCTTTGTAAGCCGAAGGTTTCAAGGTGAGGAAATTTTAGGTTATTAGTTTCAGCAAAATCATCCCAAGCAGATATTGTCATTGACTGCTCTATACTTAACAGTAAAAGAGCCTAAAGTCGGACAAATGACTTTCAGTGGAAGAATTAAACTGAGCAGCAGACAACTGGCTAACCAGTGGGTTTGATCACAATTAATTTTGCGCACTGGATGATCAACTCCGTGCACTGTTGTCGAATTTAAAGCTCACTAACAAAAAAGATTACTCCCAATACATCCGCAAATAGGTTAAAGACAGGTGTAAATGGCTGTCAAAAAAAACTATTTGCAAAAGATTTATAAGGAAATACCATAGCAATCAGTTTGGTTGTTTGTGTGTGGGATAGCTGCAATTGAAACATACTTGGGTAGGACAGGTGCCTTATCAGTACTTAGCGTCTGTATTATGGCTTGGCCTCCAAAACACATCTAGAAGTCATCAGGCCTGGCTGCATACCGACTTACAAGTCAACAACTGGTCTAAGTGATGCATTGGCTATTTCATTGTCCTTGACCTTTTGCAGGAAATCTTTGTATTCCTCAATCTGGTTCTAAAACATTGTTACAGCATAGTGTTTTCTGTGCATTTATGGCATGTAGACAGAAGCATTAGTTGCAATGCCTTTTGCAACAATTATACAAGGAATCATGTCCACCTTGCTCATGTGATTGTTTTGACTACAAACTAATGTACCTAAGCTAGTTTGGGCTCATTCTTTGTGTATTCGGAATGAATCCGGTAAGGTAGTTCTATCGTTAGCATGCATTTCATGTCTGTAAAGCTAATGGGGAAAAAAAACGAGGAGCAAAGTGGGGGTTGGATAAAAGCCAGGAATTTGTATTCAACTGGAACAAACAAAAAGTTAACGGGGTACAAATAAGCAGCTTATAGAAAATCGTAAATATTTAGACCAATAAATGAATCCATCTATTTTCAACTTGTTTTTCCATACCATATAACAATATATATCGATGACTCAATCTATATAATACGGAGTACAATACTACACAATAGCCTTAATCACAGCTAAATAACTAGAAGACATCAACTTCCTATAGACCATCAAACATCAAAGTGATCAAAGTCTACATGGAAATTTTATTTTGGTAAAATACAGATTATTTTTTAGTCTCTTCGTTGAATGTTTGCCTCATTTCTCCTTATAGGGATTTAAACTATTGGTGGTGCTAGATGTTCTAAGGGATACAGGGATTGCAAAATGGTATTCACAGTACAAAATATAGGCTGTGTCAGTTACAACACAACAGAGGAGACAATTTTGAAGGGCCAAAAAATTGTTGGACAATGTTCCTTACTTGGCAATATATAGCGTTTTGTGATGTCTTGGAATCATTGCCAAAAGTTGCTGCTGCCTAAGGCCTTCCATCTCCATATACGTGTGGCAAGTGAGAAGTTTCTGAAGACAAAATGATCAGCTCCAAAATATAAGGAATAAAGAAAAAAAAAAGAAAGAGATGAGTAAAACAGATAAATGGGAAATGGCAGCACAAAGCAGAATAATCCACATGGTGATGAGAAAGAAACTATACCTAATTTAGACATGTTACTTTCAGCTCTGAGTTTGACACATCTGAAGTTTGTTGCTCAAGAAGGTCAGTCAATTTGTACGCAACTGTGCCTAGGTGATCTTCAGCATTTACTAGAGCTCATGCAGCATAATCTTTTAGGTTGTCCAATACCCTGTGGCATAATTCACACAAAAAATCATAAAGGAAGACTAAAGAAAAAACATCACAAATAACTCAGAGAGTTGTGTGTGTGCTGTGCGTGTGTGTAAGTGTGCAATAATTATACTGTAACATTACATTTGTTTCTGCTCACTTAGAAGATAAGACGTCTTGCAGTATTCAGCGGCAGAGTAAAGCTGAGGTCTCAGATTCTTGAGTTCCTGTAAAGCAATAGAACAAAAATTATCATAATTAAATAGACAAGACAACAAAGAGTAAAAATACAATGACGAACAGACACAATAATTGACTTCTTAGAAATAATGAAGATTTAGGGATTACTATATGCATAAATCAATGAGTTAGCTGCATTAGCAGCTTTATTATTGCTTCCCACTTCTCCCAAGTGTAATTGCTGCTTAACAAACACAGAGTAGAAAGGAAATCACATGGATCAAGCTGAGAAAAAGGTGCAGATGTTCCTCCAGCAGGAGTGCAGGACACGGCTAATTCATTCAACATTACACACTTTAGTTATATTTACAATAAAGAGCTAAGAAAATGTTCAGCACATATATCCTTCTATGTTTCACAGTATTCCTTGGCATAATTATTTAACCTTTTACATTCAAAACGAAGTAATAGGCCGTAGTAAAAATATAATGAAATCACTCTTTTCAGTGAGATGCCTGTGAGGCATAAAGAGCTCCATACAACATATTAACTCAAGATTCTCAATCGAGCAACCATCTACCACCCCATCAAGATTTCTAATCTGGAGGAAGATGGAGACGACAGATGTGGCTACAGCATAAATATACCAAGTTTTAATTAAATAGTCACAATTATATCTTTATTAGAGTAGAAGTGCATATACATCCATAAATCCATAGCTTATTAAGCTTCAAACTTCATCCTACAATGAGCTCTGGACATCCTATGAGGCTAGGAAGCACTATTAACCATCAACTCACTTTATTACAAGTATAGAACCATGTTTGGATAGCTATTTTACTCAAGCAAAGAATTGTCCTTATCACTTTTAAACAAGAAAGGGACTTTATTAAGCTCTAGGCATTAAGCCCCTCTCAAAACACACCAAAACCGTTCGTTTTCTCTTTAACACTCCCCCACCTTACATCTTTGTATCCCAACAACATTAAGCTGACAATTTTCCTTAACAACCAAAAGAACTCCTCTATCATATACATATAATCCCTAAAGCACTCGTTGTAACAGAACTGAACCCGCTCAATGTAGTTTCCTGAATGCAACATTCGTCAATTCATCAAGATTTTCCCTGAATACAACAGTTTATTTCATCGTGCCCTTCCCCAAATACAGCAGCTAATCAGCTATATACATTTCGCATTTCTAGTAAAGCACTTGCTTATCTTGCAAACATAACTCGAGAAAGTGAGCGCCAAAAACAGAAATGTGCCTTCCATTCACATCATCTCGATTCAAACCAAAACACCATCAGTATAATTCTACTAATTTCCCATTCAATATTAATTGTTAAACACTTGGAAGCATTTGTCCATAATCTGTCCAAACTACCAGTACATTCTTTAAGATGAATAATGTTACTGTACATTAATTTTTAAAAATGCAATTTGTATGAATAAACAATAAATCCTACCTCCGATTTTTATTATTTATTATTTGCAACTTTGGAATATATAAAAATCGAGGTAGTATTTTAATAGAACTACAGATTACAGGAATTAGTCTATATTTAGCAAGAAGTTAATGAAAAGAAATTATTAGACAAAATATAAGATTTTTAAAAAAAAATCCAATTATAGCCAATTAATGATTCATCATGTGAAAATCACTTTGTAATAATTGCATCATCAAGAAAAACAAATAATAAGTCTTACAAAAAAAAAATCAAGCTCATAAACATGGAAATCCAGATCTAGCAATATGAAAATGAGGAGAGAGAGAGAAATTACCTCGTCATCCTCAAAGAATAGCCGTTGGTACCATGTCCTCAAACATTAGCTGTTGACTTAATAAGTTAATATGATATGGGAGAGAGCTTCGAGCTCCTCCAATGGCAGAATTTCTGGGTTTGATTGAGAAAGAAGAGAGAGAAACAGAGGAAAGAGAGAAGAATTGTATTCATGTATTGCATGTTGTATTTCTACTGTTTAGGGTTACTAAATGCAGGAGTGAAGTATACAACTGCTCCCTAAACTTAGTCAAAAGTTGCACTTTACTCGCTAAACTCTTAAAAGTTGTAATTTACTCACTACTCAGGTGACTGGAGGTCATTTTTTTACTCACTGGAGGTTAACTCCCTAAACTTTGCCTAAACTATTATACTAATAGGTAAACTCCCTAAACTTTGGTATTTTTTTTTTTTTTTATATTTTTTAATTTAACAATCTAATCATACATTTGAAAGCCAATGGAAACCCTAAATTTAAATTCTAAAACTAATTAAATTTTTGACTTGAAAGGAAATTATTTATTTATTTATTTTCCTTTGCATTAGTTTGGTTCAATTTTTTTTTTTTTAATTAGATAATCCATATACATTAACATCGTAGTAGAAAGAATGACTTACCAAATCAAATAATCATGAATCGGATTGTTTTTCGAACAAGATGAGCATATTCATTGTGTGTCACTATACATCACAAAGTAATTAGTTTGAATGTTTGATATATTATACACATTAAACTCAACAAAATTTATAATTAATAGACTTTAGTAAAGAACATAGTACTAAAAATCCCTTATTGTCTCCTTAAAAAAAATCCCTCATCGTCGTATGAATTTGCAGTTGCGTGTGATGATTTTAAAAACAAAAACCCTACTTAAAATTCCAATTTTTTGTGATACGATCATCATGATCTAGAAAATGATGGTTGCTTAATTAATAGCAGTTGATATGGCTATAAAGTTTTCTAACTAAAAAGCCCAAAAACACAAAATTTTAAAACAAACCCAAAATATTAATTAAAAACCAAAAAAATTGAACTAAACCAATTCAAAGGAGATGAATAAATAAAAAGAAATAAATAAATACATAACTTCCTTCTAAATCAATATTTTAGCTAGTTATGGAATTAAAATGTTTTGTCACTACTATGTACTTCGTATTATATTAAGGGTTTTTTTTTTTAAAAAAAAAAAAGAACTAAAGCAGACTGAAAATAATTATTAAAGGAAGAGAAACTATAATTAGCTATTTATTAAAAAAAAAAAAAATACAGTACTTTACAGAGTATTTTTTTTTTTAATTTTTGTGTGTGTGGAAGCTTTCTTCACTTTCTATTTTACAAAATAATAACAGAGTATCAAAAATTCATTGGAGTATATATATTGATAGTTGTTGTTAGAATTTATTTTATATAATAATCGATTTGTAATTATTATTATTATTATTATTATTATTATTATTATTATTTATTATTATTATTATTATTATTATTATTATTATTATTATTATTATTATTATTATTATTATTATTATTATTATTATTATTATTATTATTATTATTATTATTATTATTATTATTAAGGAGTAGTATTTTTTGTAATGGTTAGTTAATTAAAAATCATGTGTGGAAGTTTAGGGAGTTGTCAGAAAGTTTAGGGAGTTCTTGCATTTTACCTGTTATTGAAGGTCAAAACTCAGGTGAGTGAGTGAAATGCAACTTTTGAAAGTTTAGTGAGTGATCAGCAACTTTGTGCTAAGTTTAGGGAGTGACTTTATACTTTACTCCTAAATGCAGGATAAATTTACCTAAACGGAGAATAAATTTAAAAAAAAAATAAAATTATATTTCAATTTTATCCTTGTTTTAACTTAATCCCTTACACTCCTAATTATATAATCATTTCTATTGTTTAATTTACAACTATATTTTAATGTATTCAATCTTAATCCTATTTAATATTAAATACAAGTGCACTACAACATTTTTTAGAGGTATGAAAATTATATGCTGTAATAGATGAACAATTAAACAAAATAAAATTTACATCTTATACGGCTAAGATTTTTGAAGGTCTCTAGCACTCCTCGTATACGATTTCCGAGGGTCTCCAATACCCTGCGGCTAAGATTTCTAGGGGTCTTTAGTACCCCTTCGGATAAGATTTCCGGGGGTAAATAGTACCCCGAAAAACATAGAAGGGGGTACTTATAATGAAAAATTACAACAATTAAACAAAAAAAATTAAACGAAAAAAATCTAAGACCGGATGGTTTATGAGCGGTGAACGACTTCTTCATCTCTAGGGCTCTGATTGAAGAATTTTAAAGGAAATGGTGAAATGAAATAAATTACAAAAAAAAAAAATGGTGACTGAAATGAAAAAAATTGGTGAGTAAAATGAATTGCAAAATAAAAAATGTGAAAACTAAAAGCCAAGTGAAATGGTGAATCAGTTTTTTCCTTTTGAAAAAGGGTATTTCAATCTTTTTATTATTGTTGTATCATTAATTAATTTCTGCATTTAGGTTATTTTGTATTGCATTTAGTACTTGCGATTGTTTATTACAGTATTTATGTTGGTGGAATCCACGTCATGGACACACATGGACACTACATTATTTGTCCCAAAATCTACAAGTTCATAGACTGGCTTAGGGAAATTAAGGCATTCAGACATCTGGGCCAGTAGAGGCGGGATTTGAATGCAAATTTTGCTCGGCTGGAGCCATGACCTGTAATAGGCAAAGCTAAGCTTAAGACGATATAGCAGCATAGACAGAACGCTGTAGTTAAGTGTCCCACCCCTGCTAGGCTATCAAAGAGAGGAAAGAATGTCAAGTTGGCAAAGTCAAGCATAAGCAGGCCAAAGAACTATGTGAGGAAGGGATAACTAAAAAGACATAATTCATGCAGTGGCCCTAGTTGTCTAACACTCTAACCCATCAGGATGGCCTGTTCTTGCACACTGTAGGAATATCAAAGAATGTATAGATAAATAGCATATGCAAGAATACAACAACTAAAGGTAGCATACAAAGAGCTAGCTAATGTGTTTATTTTTACCTATAAAACTTGAGAAGCAAAGTTGATAGGCAACTCATTTTTGGACTAACTAGTTGAGCCATCGCGCTCAAGCCAAATATTAAGTGTCAGTGTAAGTAAAGGTGTAATAATATTAATGGTTGTATTTATCGTTAAGAGTAGAATGAAATTATTGTTGTTGTTTTGTTAGATTATAATTTGATGTTTGATGGAAAATGTAAGAATAATAAAACAATTTTGTAATTAAGTATAAATATGTTATTATTCATATTGTCTAAAAGTATATTAATATCGTATACATGTACGTCACCTCTGTAAAAATTATATTAAGTATTTGCTCATTCTTATAGAATGTATTAAACCCTAAAAATCATACAAAAATACTCACCTGTAAATAGTTTTCTCACCCCATAAATGTCATATACAATTACCTCACTTTAAAGTAGTTTGCCCATCTCTAAAAATCATATACAAATTAACTCACTCCTAAATAAATTGCTCGCCCGTAAAGAATTTGCTCACCTTTAAATATTTTGTTCACCCCCAAAGGATTTCCTCACTCCTAAAAATCATATTCAAATTATATTACCCTAAAATAGTTTGTTTTTTTTTTTTTTTTCAAAAGAGCTATCAAATAAAAAAAAAACAATAAAAAACAACAAACGTCAACCCAAAAACTAAAACAGAAAATACAACTGACGCCGCCGGGCACAACCAGCCAACCAGTGAGCAGGAGTAACCCACAAACGAGGAACCTTTTGAACCTGACAAACCAAAAGAGACTGAACTGAATCCCGCAACTCCTGGATAAGCCACCAAGTAGAAATTTCCATTGAACCAGAAGGAGGAAGAAGAGTAAGGAGGGCAGCACAATCTGTATAAACCCGGATTTTTAAAAAGCCTTTGCAAACCCTAAAATAGTTTATCATGCCTAAATAAGTCGCTCACCCTTTAAAAATTGTATACATCAACAAAGGCGGCATCTTGTACCACATATTCTGTGTGGAAATAAAAGCTACCATTAATTACTAATAATAAGCACTATCCTCTATTACACATCAATATTCATCTTGCTTAATTGGTTCTAATTTCACATCCTGAGACCGAGCAACATTTGTCTAGTCGGTATCCTTCAATCGCTTCAAATCCTCAATATTATTTTAGACAAACATGATCATCAGCCAACAACATCAAATAAAATAAGCAAATAAACACCACCACTTTCCTGCCACACATATTGAAAAATTTGAATTCAATGAAAATAAGCGCATTACAATGTATGTATTTACGGAGCTTGAGTATAAATTCAATGAAAATAAACTCACTTAGGGCTTGTTCTCATTGACTGAACTCAGCTGAACTGAACTGAGCTGAACTGGACAGAACGAAACTGAACTGAGCTGAACTGAACTGAATTTATTAATTAGTGATTTTTAACTACGGATTAGTGATCTTTGATTATTTATTGATTATTTATTAGGGTCTGTTCTCATACATTGAAATTCAGTTCAGTTCAGTTCAGCTCCTAATTTCCTTCTCTTATAAAATATTCAGTTCAGTTCTGTTCAGCTGAGTTCAGTTAGTGAGAACAGGCTGTTATTATACATATGTGTATATAAAAATATACATATTAAAATATTTAAGAGAAATATACTATTATTATTATTTATTGATTATTATTATTATTGTTATTGTTATTATTATTATTATTATTATTATTATTATTATTATTATTATTATTATTATTATTATTATTATTATTATTATTATTATTATTATTATTATTATTATCGTCGTTGTAATAAGAGCTTAAAAGAATGAAATTTGGCTTTATATCATTAGCAATATCATTAGATATAAGCTGAACTGAGCTGAACTGAAATGAAATGAACTGAACTGAACTGAAAATAATCGTATGTGAACAAGCCCTTAATGACCTTGAGTCATGACTTTGCATCAATTCAAAACATTCTAAAGCCAAAATTAAAGGGAATCAAAGATTTTCTTACATTTTTTTTTTAATAGAAATTAGATTTAGGTTATGATGAATAAATATTTTAGGGTCTGGGTCCTTAAATTTTAGACCCGACGGGTCTGGGTCGGATCTGGGTCTAAGTTTAATGGGTCGGGTCTGGGTCTGGGTCCAAAAAGTGTAGACCCAGATCCGACCCATGGACCCATTTTTATTTTTATTTTTTTCAATTTTTTTATAAATAATAAATATATATTAGTGATAAATTTTTAAAAAATCACTTAATATACTACATAATTAGAGGTTGAGAAGATAGACTTTAGTGAAAGTGAGCAAATAAAACAGCAAACAACCAAGAAATTAAGTTTTTGCGTAGTATGTTTTTTTTTTTTTTTTTTTTTTTTTTTTTTTTCTTGCGTTGTCTTTACTGTTTAATGAAATAAATTATTTGTGTGTCAAAAATATGAACACATTTTTTTAATGTGTTTTTTTATTATTTTGAAGTAGTAGTATAATTTTAAATTTATAATATATATAAAAAATTATAAAAAATAATAAAAATTATAGTTAGACCCGTTTTAGACCCGAGACCCGCTAGACCCGATGGATCTGGGTCTGGGTCGGATCTGGGTCCACCTCCGAAAATCCGGGTCTAGATCTGGGTCTCAGTGGACCCGACCCAGACCCGACCCATTGCCATCCCTAATCATGATCAACCTAAGCTAATAAAATAATAATAGTGAAGTGAAGCTCACTTTCTATTGGTACTAATAAGAAAATTAGTATAATATAACTCAAATTAGACATGCATAAATATGTATATTGATTATTGAAGCTATACACCATCGACAATGGTTGAGATAGAGAGGAATAGTTAAAAAGAACAAATTTTGGATCAAAAAACAATATTTCGGGACAATGGCTGAGCAACATACTTTCTACCAAGCTAATTTATGGAGAAAATATTGGACCAAAGAAAAAGTACAACAATATAAAATTGCAATCTTGAAACTAAGTACTGCCCTTTTTAATTGTCTTCTCAAGCATGTGACGTGTCAAGTGACGTGTCAAGCAATCCAAATAATTTTTCAAAACATATTTAATAAAAACAACTTACTATGCAATTCAACAAAAATAACCCTGTTGTATACACAAGACTATATATATATATAACATGCAAAATTTTAGTTACAGTATCAGTATTCCACATAGCCATGGGAAATATGCTTATTTAAGAATCAAATATTCTTATTAAGAATTGAATATCGCTTACTAAAAAAAAACAATTAGATCAAAATTTGATTACTATAATCTTTTAAACGTGCTATGTTTTCACTCAGTCCCTTGTTTCTAAAGTTGATCTCCACTCCCTCTCTCTACTTCTCAACACGTCTATTTGTGATATTGCAACATAGAAAATCGTTTACAAAGTCTCTCTATCTATCTATTCTTCAATCAATCAATCAAAACCTTAATCCCATAAGTGGGGTCGGCTAACATGAACCAAATTTGATTATTCCGTGTAGTCATCAACATAAATCTTCTTCCTCTGTTTCTTACAGTCCAATGCTTCATCCTCATGCAAATCCATATACCTCATATCCTTCCTAACTCCTTCCAATCAAGTCATTTTCGGTCTCCCTCTCCCTTGTTTAAGCCCTCCATGGTCCCACTCTTCCACTCTTCTGACAAGTGCACCCTCGGGTCTCCGTCTTACATGCCCAAACCAACGCAGGTGGTTTTCTCTTAGTTTATCTGCAATACTTGCCACACCTACTTTGCGAATAACCTCATTTTTTATTTTATCTCTTAGAGTGTTCCCACACATCCATCTTAACATGTGCATTTCCGTAACCTCCATCTTTTTAATGTGCTCCTTTTTAGAAGCTCAACACCATAGAGCAACACTGGTCTTATGGCAGTCCTATAGAATTTTCCCTTCAACTGTAAAGGAATGCTTCGGTCACATAACACTCCCGTGGCCGCTCTCCTTTTAAGCCACTCCGACTTAATCCTGTGGGCCTCGTCTTGGTCAATGTCACCGTTCTTCTGGATGATCGACCCAAGATACTTAAAACATTCACTCATAGTCAAATCCTTTCCATCCAAACTCACCACTTCATTGCTTGTCCCCCTCTAAGTACCAAAACGACAAACCAAATATTCAGTTTTACTCCGACTTAGCTTAAACCCTCTAGATTCCAACCTTTGCCTCCATTGCTCCAACTTGGCATTAACCCCCCCATCCTTAGTTTCATCCACCAATACGATATCATCCGTGAATAACATACACCATGGAACCTATTAAGGGAGCATATTGCAAATGGGAGGACCTACGTACTGAGATAGAGTGCTGGACAACATTGTCTTTGTTATTTTAGATTAGAATCATCATATATTTTGTGGTTAACACTTTGTTTTCCTTCCTTATATTTTCAAACTTTCTTCTACAATTATGTGATTTAAGATAATACCATTGTCGAAGTGTATTGTCCACATCACCAAAGATATATCTTTAGTTTACTTTAGTTTATACTGTCCATATAGCCAAAGTATGCTAAAAATGCTTTATAATAGCAACTAGGTTCTTCTCCACTGATGTTTCAGTTAGGATCCGACAACCCGAGAGCCCGAGTTTGAGATCCGAGATCAGTGATGCTCCTATCGTCCAGACGACAGGGAACAGAGATTGGCTAACCCCGGGGTGGTCCGGGGAAAACCACTCCGATGATAAGTCAGAAACTGTTTAAGAAGAAGAAGAAGAAGAAGAAGAAGAAGAAGAAGAAGAAGAAGAAGAAGAAGAAGAAGAAGAAGAAGAAGAAGAAGAAGAAGATTTGATGATATGAAGAGAAAGTAGAGAGAGAGTAACAAATGCTAACCTTAATTATGAGGTTAAACTTGATATTTATAGCACTTCTAAATGATAGGTGGTTATATGGCATGCAGAGTTCTTCTCGCCAAGTGTTAATTCAAGCTGTCGCTGCCACGTGCCAATGGCCGACATGCCGACATGTCTACTTTACGCA
This sequence comes from Chenopodium album, assembly GCF_948465745.1. Classification (NCBI taxonomy): domain Eukaryota; kingdom Viridiplantae; phylum Streptophyta; class Magnoliopsida; order Caryophyllales; family Amaranthaceae; genus Chenopodium; species Chenopodium album. The sequence continues at coordinate 56,834,075 of NC_137839.1, forward strand.
TAACCACCGATATGTTCAACCTGTATTGTGGATCCATACCTGAATTTATATAGATGTCAACATTGTCTATGGTATCGGTTTATTTTACGATATCTTCCCGTACAACTAGCCCCCCAAGTGAGGACATGAGATTAGAAATCAATGTTATCACTTTGTATGATGCTCAAACGTTTAACACCTTCGCGTTTCTTGCACTCTGTCTAGCACTTTCCTGTTTTTCTAATTTGTAATATTTAGGATGACTTCTTGAAAAATTCTTTGTGATATGAATCTATAAAATTTGTGGGTTCTATGTCTTTGACATTATACTCTTTGTGTGCCGACAACAGACAAGGTTTACACGACAAAATAACTAGGAGCGAAAAAACTCCGTTTCCCCCCCCAAGTGACCTTGTGTACCGATAGCAGACAAGGTCTACTTGACAGAATATCTATGAGCGAATAAACTCCGTTTCCCCCCCAAGTGACCTTGTGTGCCGAAAGCAGACAGGGTCTACTTGACAAAATATGTGGGAGCGAAAAAACTCCGGTTTCCTCCCCAAGTGACCTTGTGTGCAGATAGCAAACAAGGTCTACTTGAAAAAATATCTGGGAGCGAAAAAAACTCCGTTCCCCCCCCCCCCCAAGTGACCCTGTGTGCCGATAGTAGACAATGTCTACTTGGCAAAATATCTGGAAGCGAAAAAAATCCGTTTCCCCCCCAAGTGACCTTGTGTGCCGATAGCAGACAAGGTCTACTTGACAAAATATATGGGAGTTAAAAACTTCGTTTTCCCCCTAAGTGACCTTATGTGCCGATAGCAGACAAGGTCTACTTGACAAAATATATGGGAGCGAAAAAACTCCGTTTTCCTCCCCAAGTGACCTTGTGTGCCGATAGCAGACAAGGTTTACTTTGGCTGAAAGCTGGAAGTTTATTAGTCATCGCACAAATGCATTTTTCTTTGGGCGGGAATTTTATTAAGCCAAAGACACGCGTCTTTAATCTTACACTTGCTTTTTTGAAACCTCTTTAATTCTTGTCCGTTGGATTTCTACCTTTCTTTTCAACTGTCGCTTCATATTACCTACTTAAACAATTTTCTCCTCATTTTCACTTGTTTTCTTCTCATTTTAAATTCAATCGGTTTTTTGCTATTCTCTCTTCGTCCTGTCTTCAATTTGTTATTGCTCCGTCGCATTTCAGCCGCTTTTGCTTTTGTGTATTGCATCGTACTGCAAGAAACGTCGTTTGTGTTAACCTCTTAATCTGGTTTATCTTGAAGGTACTTAAGAACCCTAACTCTAATTTAGCATGTTTTCTATTTTTGCAATTTTTGGGTTATTTGCTTTTTTAAATGTTTGATAATAGCATCGAAGAAGAACTGCCTAGTCTTAGTACAGTTAGGAGTTGTCTTATTAAGCAATATTTGGGTAAAGATATCGGCAGAACACAGGGTAATTCGTCATCTCTTTTTGATAATATTGACGATCCTTTTCAACCCTTAACTACTGAGGAGCAAAGGTGGGCTTACATACGCCATAAAGTTATTGCTGACCAAGAGCGAGCCCTTCGACCTAATAACCCTGACATCCCTGACAATACTAAGATTCTAGATATTGAGCCTGTTAGCATTCGTTATCATTTACGCAGCTTTGCCGAGAAACGTTATATTGATCAATACGGCTCTAACGTTGGTAATATAGGTGTAAATACTGCTCCAATGCGAGAACAAAGCGAACCAGTTATCAACCTGAGGCTGCAGCCCATCTAATGCCGAAACAGTTGAGTCAAGCAAGAAGCCTGGGCAATGCCAAGTTGTGAGTTCTTCTGATTCAGTGACAGGCTAAAGTCGTATCACCTGATCAAAAATAATTACCTAAGTCCTCTAGCTTATGCAGATAGGGAAGTAGGGTCGAATCCACTGGGAAACAAGTCTTTCTACTCCTAATTAATTATTATAATCTAAATTATCAAGTAACCAAATTGTTGTTATGGAAAGATATTAAACTACGGAGAATAAGTTTTAGGGAGAAAATCAATAATAAAGAAGACTAGGGCATAGGTTCACCAATAATTAATACTCCAGGGTAAAACATAATAATCAACCATTAACATTGCATAGATAACATGGATCTAACAGGCTCTCGCAATTTATTAGATCTAAGTCTTAATGAAAAATAGCCTATAGTATTAAATTAACATCTGCTCGATTCATCAATTTAATATTGCTATACTTTTACAAGCCATAATTGTAAAGCGTTAAAACAATTCAATAAGATAATATCATGCAATATGAATAATCAATATTAGTCAATCATCAATGCATCAATTAACCAGATCATAAAGGGCTCTCGCTACGTATTACGACCACAAGATTAATCTACCGGTATTAAATCTCATCTCTCGAATCTCGAATTAATATTGTCTAACTCATGCATAAAAGATCTGCGCAAATCTAGTCACAGATCATTAAATCAATCAACAGGAAATTAATCTAGCATTGATAATTAACAATAAATTACCCCTTCATATTAATTATGGATCCCCACAAACCCTAGAAAGTAAACTACTCAGACATAATTAAATCTAGAACAATCATAATAATAAAATAAGACATGAGGAATTTAAAGAACGAAAATACTGAAATCAATAGAATAGAAATCGTACCGAATCGACGGAATTAAAAAGTAGTCAAGAACAAGGTAAAGTTGAGAGAAAAAGTCTAGAGAGAGAAGAATACTAAGCAGAGAGAGAAAGTTAAGAGGAAAGAGTAAGTAAAAATAATTATCCTAAAACGTACTTAAACGAAAACAAAACAACCCTAATTAGAAACTAAGTGCTTCGTCTAACAAAGCTCTCCAGAAACACACGCCCGATCGGGCGCGCCTTTTTGCTCGTACTCCTTATGCAGCAGCTCCGCCCAATTGTGCCAAGCCTCGCACGATCGGGCGCGCCATAGGCTACGCTCAGCCATAGTTGCAGCATCCGCCCGATCGGGTCCATGCTTGCCCGATCGGGCCCGGCTTCCCTTCGAGTCTTGGACTTCGATTGGGCTCGATTCCTCGGCCCAATCCGGATCTCCTCTTCGGATCTTGAATACTTGGTCCAAATGCCTCGGTATTCCAAATACCAAGCCCTTAATCACCGACTTGATGACTCTAGCCGGCCTTGGGCTTTAATGACGGTCGTGCTCCTCTCATTCTCGTAGTCGCTCCATGAAAAACCCGAGAAAATGCTCCAAAGATGCAATTTTCTGCAAAACTCAACAAAGACTACAAAAACACTAGAAAACACCAATTAGTAATAAAAGTGGCTCGAAAGAGCCAAAAACACTACTAATTATGACCAAGGGACGGGGGTAAATCACTATATAAAATGGACATATCAATCAGACGATATGGAAGCCCCATTAAACAAACAAGAACACTCTTTACACGTCCACAAATCTGCCGTAAACTCTGTCTTTGGTGATGAGCAAGAGGATAGTGTCAATGCCGAGAGTAGAGATGACGTTATCGACCTTACGGCGGAGGTCATTTAGGAAGAAAGTTTAGATGAGGGGTACAACTCTGAGACAATCAATCAATCAATCAATCAAAGCTTTAATCCCAAAATTGGGGTCGGCTAACATGAACCAAATTTGAATATCGGCAGCCCCTCATTCTACCAGCTGGCAGCAAAGTTGCAAAGGCAAAAATATGTACTCGATCGCTCTCCGTCCCAACCCCTTTAATGTGAACAATGCCCTCCCAAACTCACACACTTGTGTGTTTAAAAAGACATACACTCAACCTAATAGTCAACTCGGAATATGTCAAGTCATAACTTGCATTGATAAACAACACTTTCACATTTACACAACTCTATGCACAAGGTCGGAAGGTCTTTAAAGCTTGTAATATAAGGCTAGGGTAAAGGGTAGGATATAATTGGGAACATGTGAGAGAAAAGCCATGCTTTAAGGGAGCCAAATCCTAATAAAACCCATGATCAAAAATAAATAATGATCATACATCTCCAACATACTAAGCTCCAACAAAAATTCACCAAATACAACTCCAACAAAAATAAACAATCCCAAGACTTACAATTTCACTCTTAAAGATATGATAATATAGGACTAGAGTGAATAAACAACCTTATTATTAAACTTGAAATATTTTTATTGAAACTCAAATTTTTCTTTCTTTTCTTTTGACCAACTTTCACTTAGAACATTTGGACATATGACAATTTTTTCCTTTTTGCTCTTTTTTTTTTTCCTTTTTTTCATTAGAAGTTCAATTTCTTTTTCAAATTTCCCGCTTTTTTTTTTTTTTTTTTTTTTGAACTTCTTCTTTTTTTTTTCTTTTTCATAACACTTTTATTTTTTCAAGAATATATACAACTTTTAAACTCATCAAAACAAAAATATGAACAAGAACAAATTACTTCTCAAAACCCACCCAAATTGTGCAAATAATAAGACACACTACAAACTCCCTCACCTCACTCACTAATAGCTCCCCCAAGCCAAGCTTGGGACTAATAACCAATGGGGCAAAAATAGGCTTGTAATGTGGCTAATAAACAACAAAAAGTCAAGGCAACAACATGGGTAGCAAGAAGGGAACAAATGTATCTAAATAAATCTGAAGGCTACCTAAAAGAATGAACGCCTTCGTCCTCCTCATGTGTATAATAATGAGTCATGAAACACTACTCATAGTTGCAAACCAATACTCAAATTCATTGACATACTAGGAACTAACACACATTCCTAACCAAATCAACTAGTCAAGCACTATATTCACAAGTAGTTGGACAAAATTGACGCATGTTTAGGCATCCAAGCAATTAAACTTCAAATCATGAACAACAAATCCACAATGCTTATCATCAAATACCAAGAATCAAAACAAGTTTTTCTCAAGTATGGGGCACAGGGAAGCATGATTTACAATTCATTGGAACGTATTTTTTATTTTTTTAAATTTTTAATTTTTTTTTGTGTTTTTCATATAAGGAAAACAATAAAACTAAACTAGAAAGAAAATAAAAACTATACTAAAAAGCAAATAAATAGAGAAAAGGGAGAGAATTACCAAGCGAAAGATTACCCCCCCTCCCCCCCAAGCCAAATCAAGCAATGCCCTCATTGACTTGGGAGTGTAACCTACTCCTCATCCTCATCCATCCTCGAATAGCCACCACCATGGCTAGGACCGGCCCCTCCATGGCTCGAACCACCACCTCCATAACCCGAACCACCTGCAAAGTAGTTAGGATCCACATTCCCCCAAGCCCACCAAAAGGAACATCGGTCCCATATCCATGGACCGATGAATAGTCCACATAGGTACCGTAGGCACTTGGGTCCGTGTATCCTCCTTGAGGATATTGGAACCAGTCCGGAACAAGTGATTCGGGGGGAATAGCCCCCCAGCGTGCATAATCATCATACATGGGGTATAAACCCCGCTCAAGGTTCCTCTCCACAAGCCCAACCCTAGCATCTAGGGATCCTATCCTAGAGTCCAAGTTCCTAACCATACCCTCCACTCTCTCTTTCCCACTCTCGATCCTATCCAATTGGCTCCTAAAAGCCGAAAAGCCATATGGGACGTTAGGGTCGATGTTGCAGTTGGTTGAGGAAGTGGGAATGTCATATGTGTAGGGTTGGGGTGATGGTTGGTGAAATTGGGGTGTTGGTGAGGGTGGTGCTTGGTGAGACGCTTGGGCCTCACCTTGGTTGCCTAAATCAAAGTACAAGAAGGAAGGCCCTTCTCAAACTTGGTCAAAGCCGGGTTAGGTAGGGTAAAAGCATTGTCCCTTCTACCCGATTCCCTTTGGATCACCCACCAAGTCTCGCCCCCTATTACATTGATCCAGTTTAGGCCACCTAAATAGGGTAGGTCCATTAGTGTCGGGCCGTGTAGACACCTATTTGTGTCTCCCCAAAACCAAACCCAGTGATGAATACCTTTCACGTCGAACCATAATCGAATGAGGTGAAAGTGTGAAAAGTCTAGTGTTGCGGTTAGTTTTTGTTAAAATTCTTTCTTTCTGTTTTCGAAAACCCACTCTATTTTATGAAAACGTCCATTCTAGTTTAGTTTGGTCAATGATAAGGGTCCAATAATGGTGTAGTTGGATGGGGCTTGAAAAGACCTTTCCAACGATATATTATAAGCCCAATTCCGATGGATAATGAGGAAGTTATGGCCAAAATACTAAACTGGGCCCAAATCGGATTTTACCTACGACCCAATGATCATGAGGAGGGTCCAAAGGTTTAATCCTATTCCTAAACTAATTAGGATTGATTAGAATCTTTTATAAGTTTCTAAAATATCTTAATTATCCTTTTTTGAAAAGATAAGATTAAGGAATTTGATTTAAATATAAACTTTCCTTTTTTATAAAACTTTCCTTTTTTAAAGTCCTAATTCTATTCGGATTTAAACATGTTCAAAGACAGTCAGATATTATTTTCGTGCCTCATATTTTTTATCCAAATTTTATATGGTTGGATAGATCTTGAAATTATCTTTCCAATGATATATTATAATAATAATTCCGAGCTATAACGGAAAAGAGATGAATAAGATATCAAACTCTATCCAAAACTGACACCGTCTCACTATTACGTTCATATATTTTATTCTACAGCATATTTTAATCTTATTCCAATTGGGTTAGAAATTAGACTTCAAGATCTTTCCAACGACATCTTTTTCATCTTATTCTGATTCCTAGATCAAAAGATATGATAAAAACAAAATCCGCAAAAACTGCTGTCTACGAGTTTTATTTCGATTCGAATTTGGATTCTTTTCTTAATTCTTCGACCCTCTTTTTTCCTATAAATAGAGGTCATATCTCCCCTTTTTCAATAACCAACTCTCATCAAGATTTTCTTGATTATTCTCTCTATTTTCTAAACTTTGTTTTCACATACAAAATTCCGCATTCACAAGATCTAGAAACACCTAGCCATATTCGAAGTTGCCTTCGCCCTAGACGTGAAAGGTTTAATTTCTGAGGGTTTGGTCCCAAATCTCTATTTCAATTATTTAATTTGATTGTTGTTTATTATTTTCCTTGAAGTTACTAACGTGTGTATTTTGTTATTAGAAAGAGGTACGAGGCATCAAAGTAAGTACTTTAATTGATTAATTGATTTATGATGTAGAAATCATGTTTATATTGTTATTGTGATATTCCTAGTATCATGTCTAGGGTATTTTTAATATTAAATATGATTGTTGCGATGCTTCTTATGTTCTTCCTAATATTTATGTTAGTATCATGTTAGGGCTAAAGATTTGATTTTTATTGCTTAGTGACATGCTAGGGTTTGTTATTAATCTTGTTAGTATCATGCCTAGGATCTTGCTATTATTATTATGCTTTAATGTTAACACGAACATGATTATGATTATAATTGTTATAATGATTATGAATATTATTATTATTATTATTTTGATGATGATTATTATTATTATGATTATAATTTTATTGTCATGATATTTATTGATTATTATTATGTTGCTTGATTATATTTTATTTTTATTGCTTGATCACGCCTTTTTATGCATGTTTAAAGGGAATTTGTACTTGTAATCATGCTTAATAAGATAATTAATAATCTTGTTTAGGGTTAATATGATTATAAATTCAAGTGATCGCCAATAATAGATTTATTTGTGCATTATATTCAACCAACATAGATAAACAGGTTTAGGGTTAATCCTATTGATTGCATGTTAGTCAGAAAGCGCACATGAATACGATCAGAATAAAGTAGAGGCCTATTATTAGGGCAGGTTCAATCTCTTTTAGGTTGGATTTGTACCTTCATCCCCGGACCCTTATTTGGTTCATGACCTTATGGAGTTGACGATCTCTTGGATCGTTAAGGGGTGTAACCTTCATCCTATGAATGGTTTACAAGTTCCTTAAAAACTTGTTGGCGATTCTTTTGCTCTATCTTCTTCCCTTTTGGACGCCACTGTACTTTAGTGTATGATCACAGTGGGGTTCGAGCTAGTGGGATTTAAGGCTTGAAATTATTCCCTACAGTTTTTTGGCGACTCCACTGGGGAGGATTTATTTTTTAATTCCTGAATTTGTTTCGGCAATGATTTAGAATGAGTGGATGAGACTCGAAAAGTTCTAAGTATTTCATGTGCGTAATTTTGATTAACATTATTGTCATATGCATAAAAAAGATCTCATTGGAAAGACCATCCGTAATGAGTTAAAAACATAGGATTTTACACGTAGGAAATTTGAGAAATATCTTTCACAACTAGGACCGAAATAACACCGCGCGAAACTGGAAAATTTTATCGAGCACAGAAAGATGCTGAGGCATGTGGGAAGTAGCGTCAGGGGCCAGAGCATTGGCGCCAGTATTTTAACCGTAGCGCCAGACGCCAACCTTGGCGCTAGGCGCTATAGTTAAAAGCTGGTGCCAGTCTCTGTTTGCTGGCGCCAATTTCCCCTAATACCGAGCTAGAAATATGCGTTCTAATTTCGACCGGTTTTTCGTATTGTTTGCTTGATCCTACTTCCTGATTGAATTTTTTCTCACTTTTCTGAAACCCATATGTGTTCTACATATGTACATAACCCTCTGGGAATTCATGCTCCATCTACCCGATTGAACGCTCCGTGCTACAAAGGGTACATCCAAGATGTTGAATTCACCAAACCCTGGAAGCGAGTTTTTTCCTAAAGCTCGCGGTGTCCCATCCACTCGCGCCAACCCTTCACGGTTAGGCTTCCGCGCGGTGCATCCGGACAATTAACCATGGACCCTCTATTGACTAAACATATCCCGAACTTTAGAGAACTAGATCCATGGTTAGGTTGCAAACTCATTGCATCATATTGTGCCTACTTAACTAATTGTGCATTATTTGTTGTGCATACTCTATGTGATTTTTCCTAACCGTTTGTTTGACTTGTGTTAAGACTAAATAAACTGATTAATGACTAAAGGACTTTGTTTAATTAATTAATTAATTAATTTGAGCTAATAAATAAACATAAAATCGAGTCATAGTTCCTTTAAGTCAACCCGGATTTTTATTCCCGTAAACTGCACAAACGTCAACTTGTTTTGGTCATAGCCGGAGTTCTAGGAAGAACTACGAGTCGTACAACCTATGGATCTATAGCCCCGAGTTTTATATTTTATTTGGCGTTGGTTTCATCCCAATCAGAGTCGCAGATCAAAAGTTATGACTAAAATACCATAGTCTGTCCAGTTTAATGCATATACGTGAAGTCTTAACTTAGTCTTTGCTTGAGTCTAGTCACATTGTCTAGCCACATGGTCATGACACGAGTCTTAACATGTCACCTACACTCACTATTCTTAGCACACACTTCGAGTATGCATCACCATGACCATGTCTTAGGTTCATGCACAAGTCGGTCTTTTCCGTCATTTGAGTTGGGGGGTACATTCTATTCCTAATTCTTCATATCCCTCCATCTAAATCTTCTTTCACATTCTATTCCAATCTTTCTTCACTTCCTCCATCCATTTCATGTTGAATAAAGTTTGAGTCAAATAATTAATAATGAATATCCCCAAATTCCTTTTCCACAGTACTTGGTCGAGGAGAGAAGGGCGATTAATCAAGGACAACCTCTTTATTCAAGTTTCACTTTTCGATAAACCGATTCGTCAAAAGAGGAAGGCTAAAAGGATAATGGCAACTCAAGAAGAAGTCAATGAGCTCAGGAACCAACTAGCTACTGTGACTGAGACACTGAAGCTTCTCGCACTCAGGATTGATGATCCCGTGAAGCAACAACAAATGGACCTCATGCAAGAGAGTTTAAGCAAGTTGTCTAGCGACTACAAGTTTCAAGAGCTTACATCACAAGGGGTCTCGGTAGATAAAGATCTTCTTCTGCAGAAGTTCAATGCCAACGACATCCCAAAAATCAAGGCAACGGATAATCCTTACTTTCATCTAAGAGCTTTTGAAACTATAATGAGCATTAAGGGTATCGATAAGAAGGTTTTCCCCTCTCTGTTCCCACTATCTCTCGAGACCGTTTGTCAACAATGGTTCTTTTCTCTCGAGAAAGAAAAAACCTCTTCTTGGGAGTCGATAACAAACGCTTTCATAGATAGATATAAGTGCAACATCCAAGACGAAACAGACTACAGACAACTTGAGATGTTAAAACAAAAGGAAAACGAAGGGTTCACTTCTTTCTTCACTAAATGGAGGGAAACTTTTGCTAATATGGTCAAGGCTCCTACCGAAAAAGAATCTGTGAGGATGTTTATCAAGAATCTCCAAGGAAAGTATTCAAAGCACTTAAAGTACCAACTCAACTTGAATACTTTCAAAGTTGTCAATAATATAGGCATTGACATTGAAGATGACCTTCTGAAAGATAATAGTGCGAGAGGAAAGAAGAGCGACCATCCTTCTTCTTCCTCTCCCATTAATGAGGTACATGCTACAAACACCTCTAAACCACGAATCCAAAGATCAAAAAGGGTGTTCACTCCACTTAGTATAAGTTATGAAACGGCTTTCGAGAAGCTACATCACAAAGGACTAGTCATGCCCATAGGGCCCATCAAAGATCCGGTTCTAGAAGCCAGGCCACCTAAGTGGGATCCTAATAAGCATTGCAAATATCACCAAGGAAAGGGTCACGACACCGAGGAGTGTTGGAAACTCAAAGAAGCTATTCAATATCTGATCGATGACAATGAAACTTCCGAGATTCTAGCCATCAAAGATGACCAAGCATCCTTTGATCCATCACTTCTTATCACACCCGTAGGAGAGCCCGTGGTCGAGACGGCTTTTATAACCTCTCTCGATGAAGTGGCCATAATTGAGGAGGATTAAAGTCTTTTCTTAGATAATACCAAGGAAGACTCGTCAAGTCTAAAAGAGGAAATTCGAAAACTGCAAGATTGCCATGCTTTTGAATGTGGTAGAAGGATTAGCAAATCGGGTGATGGCCATTGAATAAAATTCTCGCCAAGAGTTTAATGAAGAACTCAATGCTCCTAAGCCACAAGCAAAACGGACCATTGAAGAATACACGCTAATAAGAATGACTTACAATGAAGCTTTTGACTACCTTCACGATCAAGGTCTTATCCACCCCATTGGTCCCAGTCAAGACCCTCCACCTGAAAAACGGTTTCCCAATTGGGATCCAAATTCTTATTGTCGATACCATAGAGGTCGTGGTCACACCACCAAAGTATGTCTCGCCCTCAAAGATCGTGTTCAAGATCTCATTGATTCAAATCTCCTTCATGTTCCTCCACGCGACAAGAAGGCGAAGATTAGTAACAATAGTATCAGTGGCTGTAAAGGGAAGAAGAACGACTATCCTTCTTCTTCCGAAAACACCTACTCCAGTAATAGTGTTGGTACTTTCGACCTTAGTGAGATCCTAGCCATGAGTAATCGAAAGCAACCGAAAAGGGAATTTACCCCTATCGGAATTAGCTACGATGATGCTTTCGATCGACTCCATTCCAAGGGAATCATTACTCCCATAGGACCTATTAAAGATCCCCCACTTAATAAAAGATTGCCTAGTTGGAATCCAGACAAACACTGCAAGTACCACCAAGGTAGGGGTCATACTACTGAGAGCTGTTGGAAGCTAAAGGAGGCTATCTGTAGGGAATAATTTCAAGCCTTTAAAATCCCACTAGCTCGAACCCCACTGTGATCATACACTAAAGTACGGTGGCGTCCAAAAGGGAAGAAGATAGAGTAAAAGAGTCGCCAACAAGTTTTTAAGGAACTTGTAAACCGTTCATAGGATGAAGGTTACACCCCTTAACGATCCAAGAGATCGTCAACTCCATAAGGTCATGAACCAAATAAGGGTTCGGGGATGATGGTACAAATCCAACCTAAAAGAGATTGAACCTGCCCTAATAATAGGCCTCTACTTTATTCTGCTCGTATTCATGTGCGCTTTCTGACTAACATACAATCAATAGGATTAACCCTAAATCTGTTTAATCTATGTTGGTTGAATATGATGCACAAATAAACTATTATTGGCGATCCCTTGAAATATAATCACATTAACCCTAACAAGATTATTAATTATCTTATAAAGCGTGATTACAAGTACCAATTCCCTTTAACATGCAATAAAGGTGATCAAGCAACAAATAAATATCAAGCAACATAATAAATAATCAATATCATTATTAATAATAATATCAATCATAATCATAATCATGTTAATATTAAAGCATGATAATAATAGCAAGATCCTAGGCATGATACTAACAAGATTAATAACAAACCCTAGCATGTCACTAAGCAATAAAAATAAAATCTTTAGCCCTAACATGATACTAACAATCATAAATATTAGGAAGAAAATAAAAGGCATCATAGCAATCATATTTAATATTAAAAATACCCTAGACATGATACTAGGAATATCATAATAACAATATAAACATGATGTCTACATCATAAATCAATTAAACCATTAAAGTACTTACTTGGATGCCTCGTACCTCTTTCTAATAACAAAATACACGCGTTAGTAACTTCAAGGAAAATAATAAACAAAACAATTAAATTAAATAATTTAAATAGAGATTTGGGACCAAACCCTCAGAAATTAAAACCTTCACGTCTAGGGCGAAGGCAACTTCGAATATGGCTAGGTGTTTCTAGATCTAATGAATGCGGAATTTTGTGTGAGAAAAGGCTAGTTTAGAAAAGAGAGAGAAAATCATCAAGAAAATCTTGGTGATTAAATATTGATAATCCGTGATTGTTGATGAATCAAACCGGAGTTTTTGATACGATATTTATAGAGAAAATCATCCAAAAAAGATAATTTATCAAAACAGAGTCTGAAGACCGAAAACCAACCTTGGCGTCAGCCTTGGCTCATTGGCGCCAGAATCAGTGGCTAGCGCCAGGCGCCAATGCTGGCGTGTGGCACCAATCCTGATTCCAGGCGCCAAGGCCTGGGGTTGGACGCCAAACCGGCTTTCAACGTGTTTTCGAAAATCTGATAAATTTCCCGTACTGGAAGATAAAATAATATAATTTCAGTCGAAAATGCTATTTGATCTAATTAAAACTCTAAAGAGTCCTAATTAAATTAGGAATGAAAAGAACCTTCTAGAATGTTCTAGAAGACCAAAACCATTCCTAATTGCATTAGGAATGATAAATCATATTAGGCCCTCCCCTAGATCATTGGGCCGTACTTAAAGCTCAAACCGGGCCCAGTTTAGTAAATTGGCCATAAATTCCTCAATATTCATCGGAATTGGGCTTATAATATATCGTTGGAAAGGTCTTTGCAAGCTTCATCCAACTACACCACTATTGGACCCATATCATGGACCAACCAAACTAGATTGGCTGTTTTCTTAAAATAAAGTTTTCAAAAACAGGGAGAAGAGAAAAGAAATAAAACTTTCCGCAACACTAGACTTTTCCACACTTTCGTTTCATTTGATTATGATTCGACGTGAAAGGTACTCATCACTGGGTTTGGTTTTGGGGAGACACAAATGGGTGTCTACAGAAGCCCCCACTTTGACTGAGTTTGGAGAAACGCGAGTTTCGAAAACGAAAGCCAAAGTATCGATAGGGACGGAGAATGATTCAGAACGTTCTGCGATCCTAAATCAATCTTGTAACGCCGATACATGCAAAACTAGCATTAGTTAAACAGATAGAAGAGTTAAGAAACGCGTATCTTGCACCGTCGAGCACACGTCTTTGAAAGTTACCACATGTTGCCGTATGTTGCTTTTGATGACCTCCTGCAAGCTAGAGAATGCCATCCCGCCTGAAAACCGCTACGCCTTGTAACTGCTTCCAAATAGAAGATTGCTTCGCCTGAAACTACCTTCTTCGCTGTGATAATATTCCACGTCCAAGGGAATATCATCGAAAATTATTTCTCTTGAAATAATTCTCATCTGCATTACGATCATCTTCCATGCCTCAGGAACTATGATCGAAGACAATTTCGCCCTGAAGTTACCTTCAGTTGTTTGTGAAAACCTTCCGCAAGCTAGGGAATGATGTCGAAGACATCTTCTCTTGAAGTCATCCTCACTTGATGCGATAATTTCCCAAAGGAAAATACCGAAGATCCACGCCTGTCGATCTTTAAAAGTTCGTCTGAACTTGCCTTTGCTATGCCTGTACGTCGGCGCTCTTTTGCTTTTGAACCTATATGTCGGTGCTCTTTGCTCTTGAACCTGTATGTCGGTGCTCTTTGCTCTTGAACCTGTATGTCGGTGCTCTTTGCTCTTAAACCTGTATGTCGGTGCTCTTTGCTCTTGAACCTGTATGTCGGTGCTCTTTGCTCTTGAACCTGTATGTCGGTGCTCTTTGCTCTTGAACCTGTATGTCGGTGCTTTCTGCTGATGAGCCAATGCTTAGGCGCTTTAAGCTTAGTGAGACGATCTTTCCATCAGGTCGATCACTTTACGTAATCAAGCCGATTACCCAATCATGTCAAATTGCTTAGAGGGGCTAACTGGCGTACCAAGGAACCCAAAATATGTTGCAGAAAGCTAGCACAACCCCGACAGGTGGCTGGCTGCTTTGGCGTCGCTGAAAATCAATCAGCGCCAGCTTTATTGCACTAGCGCCATACGCTGAAATTGGCGTCTGGCGCCAAGCACAAAATGTGACGCCAATGCCTAGGGACTGGCGCCAGCACGGGAATCACTTTAAATTCCCGTTTTCAGTTCATTTCGTGCTCTGGTTTGTTGCGAACGCTGCTCGAAAGAAGTCGAAACTTCAATTGATCGTTGCTCATTCGTTTCTCAACCGAATTCGCTCAAATTTGTTGCAAATCAAAGCTCTTCTCATCCATATTCCCGATCTATGTAAGTTTTCCTCCAACTCACACCGACTTTTAAGAATTCTTGGCATGTTTATTCACGAATTTCATGAAAATTCAAAACTTATAATGCTCAATTTGCTTTGTTTATCAAATTTTATGCCATGAAATTGCTTGTTTATGTTTGTACATTGCCTTGGGAGTAATTTGAGACTTGTTTGACTCAATTTGGTGAAGAAACGAGCAATCCACCATTGTTGAACCTCTTAAGGTCGTGAAGAACAATGTGGCTCGTTCTTGATGTTTTTGCTAGCAATTCTTGTTCAATTTGTACAATAATCACTATAGTGTTGCAAGAAATTGTTTGATTGCTTGAAAAAATACTATCATGCTCAATTTGAATTTGAACTATGTTTTAGTACTACGTACTCTGTTTTTTGCGAACATAGTATCATGCGGCTAGGCAAACCTTTAAATACTATAGAACCTTAATTTATGATGATTTTGCACAATGTAGCATGGCTAGACAACGAGGCTCAGGTTCACGGTCCCGAAACACTAGACGGGAGCATGAGCCCGTGGAGGACGACACTACACCGTCCACTTCGCTTGGTCAGTTCCCAAAGTGGGATGAGCAGACCTTGTTCTTCGCCCCTGTCCACCATATTTCTGAGAGGGTGAGACGGGGAACCGAGCCTGGGAGGACACGGCATCACGGCTCTGGCTGTGATGGTCTAGGCGATTTGTATAGGATGCACATCGCCAGAGATCGAGAGACGAGACTTCTATGGGAGTCTTGCGGACTAGTTGCCCTGTTTGAGACCTCCGAGGCTATGGTTGCCTCCAACGGGGGTCACCACGTAGTACGCGCTCTGGTGGAGTTCTTCTGGGATACCACCAACACTTTTCATTTTCCATGGGGTGAGATGATGGTCACTCCTACAGACTTTAGTCTCATCACAGGACTGGAGTTCTCTTCTGTGCCGCTGCCATTTGACGGCAGTATCGATGTATTTTCTCCAGAGGTCGAGGAGCTATTGGGGCCGATTGCTGTTCGGGCCCGAGCTGAGGTCGAGACAACTCAGTTCAATGCTAGGGGGATTCGCCGCTCGACGCTGGCAGCGGCTCTTGATGATGATGTGACCACCCGAGAGCAGCGGGTGCGCATCTTTGTGATGATGTTGTTGTTAGGGACACTTTCCCCTAACAGGGGTAGTAGGGCATTGCTTTACTACCTCCCTGCTGTTCGCGATCTCCAGCGGATCGGGACTTATGATTGGGCCAGCTTGGCCTACACTGACTTCATTCGCGCACTGAGGGACTCGTGTCGCCATCGGTCCTTTAGGACGAACGTTGCTCTGTCTGCTTTCTGGAAAGTCGTAGAGGTAAACATTATTCCCCATAAAGTTTAGCCCTATATGTTAGGCAGCATTTACTCATACTTTAGCTTTTTTGTAGATCTGGTTCTATGAGTACTTTCCTTCCATTGCGCCGGCGAGACCATCGCCGAGGGGGTATCCGGTGAGCGCCTCTTGGGGCGGCCACCATGTGGACCTGTCTACTGCACGTGTCCGGAGTCGGATCATCTCGGTACGACTTTTAGTGTTTATCTTGCTCTTCTGCGATGTTTTAGACATGTTCTTATGTGATTGGTGCTTTTATAGGGACCTGAGGTAGTATACCGACCATGGGGTGGTTGGACAGTCCCTGGATTAGCCGCACAGTACTCTGCTGAGCGTCGCTACTTTCTGGGGACCTACGGAGCGGTTGTGTACTTAGGAGAGAGAGTTGCTAGACAGCACTCTTCCGATATTTTTATTGTTCCTGCTCCTCCACCACGTCACATGTTCGACGAGAGAGAGTTATCGAGCATGGCCGAGGAGTCTGGTTCCCTCTAGCGGTCCCATGTGATCCTTGGGCGGAGTTATGCTGAGGAGCTACTTCCTTTGTTAGCTCCAGCCCCTGTGCCGACCGAGGATGTGAGGGTAAAATCCTTAACTTTTTGTTTTTCGCTAAGTAGCCCCCAAGTAATACTTTGCTGATTTCTTTCTGTTTCATCAGGATGGTCCCACTGAGTTTGTGCCACCTCGTATGTCCATCCACTACCAGGGGATGTACGGGCCGATCGAGGAGATGATTTCTCCGGCTCCTGAGGGCGAGCGCTTCGTGGAGCGGTCGATTCCTCGTCACCAAACTAGGGTATGCCTAGTTTTTAATACGAAATCTTATATTCAGTTATCATGCATTTTTACTGACTTAACTTTCCTTGACAGTTCTCACGCGAAGTGGTTTCGGCTATGACACGATGTATAGATGCCTTCCGGAGCCAGCTCGTTCGGATGAGGAATGCTGCTACCTGTCGTCGAGACGACGCTGTCCGAGAGGTAACTTTTCTTCACTTATTATTTCTGCACTATGCTTCAGTTTTTTCTTGTTTCTGATTTAACTCTTTTTGCAGGGTCAGCCGATTGCTTCTCACACCCGTACGAGGCCTGAGGGGCGGAGAGAGCCGGCGAGGTCTAGCTCGAGACGTCGTCGGACTTCGTGCGGAGGTAGAGGTGGTCGTTCCGAGGCTGCTCGAGTAGATGTTGCCGAGGGCTCAGGGTCTTCTTCTGAGGGTGCTCCTGCTGCACCGGTAGGAGAGGCTACCTCGGCTTTCAGAGGTGGTGGGATGTACGAGGTTGGATCGTCATCGCATCAGCCTCCGCGATCTCAGCCTCAGGTTGACCTGGGCTGGAGCGGTCCTGTTTTGAGTTTCCGCCCTCCTACGGAGACTAGAGCTGGTGCTGAGGCCGGAGCTGGTGGAGAGGTGACTCCTCGGACGGCGCAGTTTTATGGCATGATGGGCCTACGTCCTCCGGCGCCGTAGTTCATTTCTGTATATGCATTTTATTTTGACTTTTTATAGAACTTTGCCTTTGACTTATTATTTAGACACTTTGTACTTTATGTTATGTTATTGTAAATTTATTTACTATTATGTTAGTGTGTGTTAGTGTGTGCAAATGTGATAACAACTTTGCGCAAAAATTCCGTCATTTTTATTATTGATGGAGGGTGTTATCCGACTCTCTCCCCCAAAAAGAAAAATAAAAAGGAAAAATAAAACGGAGAAAAAAGCTGATTTTTGAGAATTAATATAAAATAAAATAAAATAATTTTCTATATTTAATTAATTAAGAAAAGGATAGAAAGATGTTTAGAAGAAATTAAAACGGGGTCATAAAGCCATTAACCGACTCCAATTTAATATCAAAACGCAAACTGAGCACGCGCGACCGTCCTGCTGACTTGGCGCCAGCTGGCGCCAGCCTGTGGCGCGTGGCGCCAGGCGCTACACATAGCGTGTGGCGCCAATAGCTGATAGGTGACGCCAATTTCGGGTGTGTGACGCCAATTGACGCTGACTTCGTATTCCAGTCAGGTTGAAATTCCTCGCAATTTGTGCATAAATAGCCCCCTGCTCAACCGATTATTCACATAAGTCCAGCGAAAAAATTATTCTTCTCTTTTAGAAAAAATAATTATCATGTCTTTAACCACTAAAACCTTCACCCAATATTGTCATGAATGGTGTCGATCTCTTAATGCTAGAGAAAGAAAGGAATTGGATTTATTTCACTTGGGGGGAATTTATGGCATTAAAGGGGTAGATCTAGACATAGACTTCATACATACCGCTTTAGAATATTGGAGCATTGATACACATTGTTTTAGAATAGGGTATGATGAAATTAGCCCTTTGCTAGAGGAATTTGGTGCTATTTTAGGCTTCCCTGCAATAGACCTGATAGTAATCCCTAGAGTAGATGCATATTACTATAAGGATTTCGAGCGCTTCTTTAACTTGAAGGAAAGGGATTTATCAAAAATAGTAGATGGCAATGTAGTGAACTTAAAAGAATTCGCACACTATTATTTTGATAAACCGCTTTCTGAATCTTTTCACATATATAGAAGAAGGGCGTTCTTATTCTGCATGCTTAATCAATGTTGTCTTAGTAGTGGTAAGATTAACAAGGGTCAATCAATTATAACCACTGTGCTAGAACAAATTGAATCAGGGAGAAATCCAATGCCATTGATAGTTGGAGGGACTATGATTAGTCTAGATGAATTGAAAAGGGACCCAAAAGCACCTCTTCGCGGTTCTCCAATTTTATTACAGGTAGGAAAATAATATTTTCAATTACAGAAATCAAAAAACATATTTTTGTATTGTAATATTAATTTATTTGCATTGGAATTTTTTTTTTTACAGATGTGGCTAATGGAGAGGCTAGGATTAATTAGCCCTCCGGACGATATTGAAAATTATACGCCCACTTGCTTTCTGAGGAGAAAGAAGCGCATCCCTAAAATAGGGCGCCATGGGTGGAAGAAAGTCTTTGAATCACGTGATTTTGCTATCAAGTGGGTCGCCCAATGGTGGAAAATAAAAAGGATGGTTGGTGTTAACAAGCAACCTTTCTGCCGTCTTCCAAGCTTATCTCGCATGACATATTATTATCCCTGCAGAGTGAAGAGACAATATGGTTTGCTTCAAAATATTCCTTCCGGGGATCTTCGTCCTCCCTATGAGTATCCCATATCTCAAGAAGTAGATAAATTTGACACTTATTGGAGCGCTAGACCTTTATGGGAAGTGATTACCCAAAAGGTTCCCCCTTCTTTACCTAATGATGTAAAGAAGTGGTTGTTGAAGAAGTCTTCAATTGATCAGGGTAGAAACGATGTGAAGAATCGTCTAGGTGACAGGGTGACACCGGCCAAGGAACGCTTAGGTGCAAGAATTGAGTTCAAAACACCTATAATGGCTAAGAAAAAGAATACTACTAAAGACAAGGGGAAAAGGAAGGTTACAGACAAGAAGACTTGGGTGGAAAAGAAGCATGGGGTGCTAGCTAAAGGAGAAACAATCTATTCTAAAATTGAATGTAGGTCCTCTAAAGGATGCCTACTAGCTAAAGTAATGGATGAAGAGGAGGAAACGGAAAAGAATTGGAAAAGGGCAAAGAAGGACAAGAAAGACTAGAACATTGCTTAGCGTTAGATTTATTAGATTGTTAATTTTTTATTTAAAGTTAATTTATTTCAGCCTTATTTAAATTCCATTAACAATGCAATTTTATTTTATTAATGAAATTTCAGCTTTCAATTAAATCGTTACTTTAAATTTATTTTATTAAAGCAATGAAAAACCGAAAAAATTGATTTTCCAAAAATTCTTCGAGTACGGAAGTCGAAAATTTTCCGAAAAACACCGAAATTCGCCCAGATTTAATGACTGAATTGGCGTCAGTAACTGCAGATTGGCGCCAGCTATTGAGGTCTGGCGCCAGGCGCCAATACCGTCGTCTGGCGCTACTGGCTTTTGGCTGGCGCTAGACTCTGTTCTGTGACGCCAATAATTTTTCGACTTTTTGTTGACTTTTGTTGATTCTGGAACGCGGAGATATCGAAAAATAAAGTGGCCGCACCCGTAATGGGTTGCCTACGTATCCTTTCATAAGGAATCAGGCCGAACGTAGCTCTTTGAGTGTCCTACTCAAGTAATTATGGGTAGTATTTTTTTAGTTGGTCAAAATTGGTCATGTTTGAGAATTCATTGCCATCCATGTCAGTTAATTTTGCTGCACCACCTGACAGGATTGTTTCGACAATGTAGGGGCCAGACCAATTAGGTCTAAACTTTCCCCTTGGATCTAAAACATTTTTCCTTAGCGCTTTTAATACCAAATCTCCTATTTTGATATTTCTTGTCTTGACCTTCTTATTAAAATGTCTAGCCATACGAGTTTGATAGCACTGAGTGTGATGTAGAGCTTCTAGTCGTTTTTCGTCGAGTAGGATCAATTCTTCATATCGTGCCCTAGTCCATTCGACTTCATCGAGTTTACTTTCTAGTGCAATACGTAGAGATGGTATTTCTAGTTCGACAGGTTGTACGACATCCATTCCATATACCAAAGAAAATGGTGTATTTCCTGTTGACGTACGGATTGACGTGCGATAACCCCACAATGCAAAGTGAAGCTTGTCAGGCCAATCCTTATAATTCTCTGTCATTTTCTCGATGATAGTCTTTAAATTCTTATTAGCTGCCTCGACTGCTCCGTTTGCTTGAGGTCTATTAGGGGACGAATGATGATGTTGGATACCATATTTGTGTAGCAAATCTTCACATTCGGCTTGAAAGTGAGTTCCATTGTCACTTATCATTTCATGTGGGACTCCATATCGACAAATGATATTCCTCTCGATAAAGAGTGCTACATGTTTTGCGGTGAGTTTAGCATATGATTGCGCTTCAACCCACTTCGTAAAGTAATCAATTGCTACTAGAATAAATTCATGGCCTCCTGTCCCTGGAGGGGCGATCTTGCCAATTATGTCAATTCCCCATGTAGAGAATGGCCAAGGTAACGTGTAGGTGTAGAGAAAAGATGGAGGAACGTGTTGTAAATTGGCATAAATTTGACACTTAGGGCATCTTTTCACATATTGATGGCAGTCCCTATTCATGGTAGTCCAATAATACCCTTCTCGCATTATTTTCTGGACTAACATTTTACCATTTATATGAGTTCCACAGATTCCTTCGTGGACCATTCTCATTATTCTTTGTGCATCCACCTTCCCTACACATAGGAGAGCTCGACCTTTAGGTACCCTTATATGTAGCTCGTTGTCTACGAGTACATATTGAGAAGCCAAAAGTCTCAAGGCTCGTTTTGCTCTTTTGTAAGCATGAGGGGGGTATTCCCCATTGGTGACATAGTTGAGGATGTCAGTGTACCATAGTTCTTCTTCTTGTTCTTCATCTTCATCTTGGACTGGGTTGTCGTCTTCTATAGCCTGTATATATGCCGGTTTGTGCCTTTTTTCGATAGTTAGAGGCATTTGCTCGATATCCGTAGGAATCCTAACCATTGAGGCTAATCTTGCCAAGGCATCAGCAAATTGATTTTCTTCTCTAGGTAGATATGTGTATTCCACCCTCTCTAATTGATCGGTAAGAGTTTCCAGATAAGTTTGATAAGGGGCTAGGCTTTCGCTCCTTACTTTCCACCTTTTAGATATTTGATTGATAATCAGAGAAGAGTCTCCGAATATCCTTAAATTCTTTACTCCCAAAGCCAGGGCTGTTTCAAGGCCTACCACACATGCTTCATATTCAGCAGCATTGTTGGTAACGTCGAAATCAAGCTTTATTGAGATTGGGACGTGTTCTTCTTTGGGTGATACTAGTAGCACTCCGACACCACATCCCTTTTGGTTTGAGGCTCCATCGAAATACAAGGTCCAAGTATCATCTTCGGTGACCATCAAATCTTCATCTGGAAATTCATTGTCTTGTATTGGTGTTGAGTCTTCTATTGGAAAATCTGCCAGAAAGTCTGACACCACAGATCCTTTAATAGCTTTTTTGTGGCATAAACCGTACATCGAACTGGGCTAAGTTGACTATCCATCTTGAAATACGTCCATTGAGCGTTGATTTCTCGAACAAGTATTTGAGTGGATCCAATCGAGATACCACGAAAACGGTATGCACCAACATGTAATGTCTCAACTTAGTTGTGGCCCACACCAAAGCGAGGCACAATTTCTCGAGTGGTGTATAGCGTGTTTCGTATTCGAGCATCTTCTTACTTAAGTAATAGATTGCATTCTCTTTGTTTTCTACCTCTTGTGCTAACATGGCTCCCATTGTCTCTTTGGTAACCGTCAAATATAACCTAAGAGGTATTCCAGGAAGTGCTGGCGCTAATACGGGAGGATTTTCAAGATAGGCTTTGATCCGGTCAAAGGCTTTTTCACATTCATCATCCCATACTACTGGTACGTTCTTCTTGAGCTTTTTGAAGATTGGTTCACATATCGTTGTCAGTTTGGATATGAACCTACTTATGTATTGCAACCGGCCAATGAATCCTCGAATCTGTTTCTCGGTCTTGGGCGGTGGCATTGACATGATTGCTTTAATCTTGGTTGGATCTATCTCTATTCCTTTAGAGCTTATGACGTACCCCAAGAGCTTGCCTGAGGTGACTCCAAAAGCACATTTTGATGGATTCAACCTCATGTTGTATTTTCTTAACCTTTCGAAAAATTTCCTTAAGGCTACTTGATGGCCTGGACGGTCCTTTGATTTCACAATCATGTCGTCGACATATACTTCAACTTCTTTGTGCATCATGTCATGAAGCAAGGCAGTTGCTGCACGTTGGTAAGTAGCACCTGCGTTTTTCAACCCAAATGGCATTACCGTGTAACAGTAAGTGCCCCATGGTGTGATAAAAGTTGTCTTCTCCATGTCTTCTTCCGCCATGAGAATCTGATTGTACCCTGCGTATCCGTCCATGAATGAGAGAAGTGCGTGATTTGCTGTGTTGTCTACCAGAATATCGATGTGTGGCAAAGGGAAGTCGTCCTTTGGACTTGCCTTATTTAGATCTCGATAGTCGACACACATCCTTACCCTTCCGTCTTTCTTTGGAACTGGGACAACGTTGGCGACCCATTCGGGGTATTTGGATACCTTGATGAAACCTGCAGTTATTTGTTTTTGAACTTCTTCTTTTATCTTAAGTGCTACGTCGGGTTTCATTTGACGTAACTTTTGTTTTACAGGTTTCATTCCTGGAATTAATGGTATTGTGTGTTGAGCTATTTCTCTGTTAATGCCTGGCATATCTTCGTATGACCAAGCAAATACATCGATAAATTCCTTAAGCAAGTAAATTAAATCGGTTCTTTCTTGTTTATTCAATGTTAGTCCGATTTTAACTTCTCTTTTATTAGTTGAATCATTTGAGATGTCAACTGTTTCAGTCTCTTCAATTACTGGTGTTTTCTTTTCAAGTGTTTCCATTGCTTTAATAATTTCTTTATCTTTTTCATCGTTAGCTAAGCAAAGTTCATCATCTTGGGTTAGGGAAGAACACGAGAAGTAAAAAGAATGAGCGATATTATTATACTCTGAGATCATTACATCAAAGAGTGATATGTCCTCAGGGACTGGATCATTAACTATTCTAGGAGAAGAACAAGGAAGGGGAGGCGTTATAGCTAAAGACTTAAAAGATTCTATGGGGAAAGACTCAGACTCAGACTCAGACTCAGACTCTGACTCTGACGATTCTTCAAACATTGGCCCTTGTCCTGTCGTGATTGATATCTTCCTTCCATTCGGAGTGGTCACCTTGATAGTCTTGCGCCACCCTTGCAATAATCCTTCAGCTGGAGTAATTAGCTTTGAGGGGTCGAAGTTTTCGCTTTGTAGGACCGTTTGAATGAGTGAGGAGTTATCTTCTCCACAAACTGGCTCATTCTTTTCTCGCCCAAACAGTAGTCCCATGACGTTAAAGTCAAAGCATGGGGGTGCTTTCTCCTTATGGACGGGAGTTGGGATTTCGTCAGTGAAATAGCAATCTAAGAAAATCTCGAATCCTGGTTGTCGTATGCCATTTACAACAAATGGTTCGGGAAATTCATGGCATGGATAGTCCTCTCCTTCTTTTATAAACTGTCCATTAAGCGTGAGGGGGTACTGATCCATTGGAATTGCTTTCTTTTAAATGCGAGCGTCCCTACGTGCTTTCAATTTGTCCTGGGCTCGCTTGAGATCTTTCCGAGTTGGTTCGAAACCAAGTCAGAAAGTATCTAGTTTAGGGAGGCCAGGTGATTCTATAGATTTTGCTATCCCCTTCTTTTTTCCTAAGGTCATCCCAGGGAAGTGTCCTTGTTTCTTTAGCATAGTGTTGATAATCATGTTGGAATGGGGGTCATGGCAAAGAGATGTCCTTTCATCCTCTTGGATTAAGGAGACTTCTTCGTTAAAGCCCCATAGGTCTTCATCATCTTCGTCGTGCTCCACGTTGATGATTAGATTCTCTATTGATTTGATCCTCATTGGCGAAGCATCAATGGTGATGAGTATTCCTCCAACTATGGCTTTCACTTGTTGGTGGAGAGATGAAGGGACGGCCTTTAGGTCATGGAGCCAAGGGCGTCCTAGCAACAGATTGAATGAGGCTTTGATGTCTACCACTTGAAAAGTAGTAGCATGTTCTATTGCTTATGCCGTCACATTTAGGGTTATTTTGCCAAGAGCTTGACGTCGAGTATTATCGTAAGCTCTTATTCCTTGTGTGGACGGAGTTAAATCCTCATCCTTTATGCCGAGCATCCTCGCAGTCCTAAGTGGACAGACATTAATAGCCGATCCATTGTCTACAAGAGTCATGGGAACATTCATTCTTTTGCAGACCACCGTGAGGTTTAATGCCTTGTAGTGTTTGCCACCTTCCGGGGTTAAGTCTTTATCAGAGAAGGTGATTAGATTAATCGGACTAGGGAGGTCACTCGTGAGGAAGTTAGCTAGTCCCTCAGGAGTGGTGTCAGAATCTATCCCGATTTTATCCAAGGCATTCATCACAGCTAACCTATGTTCTCGAGATGTTGCCAGAAGCTTCCATACATTCATCTCAACTTTTGTCTTCTTGAATTGTTTAACAATGTCATTGTCTTCGATGATAGGTATGGGAACTTGTTGTACAATAGGCATGGGTTGTGTTGAAACGGGAGGTTGTATTCTCCCGGATCTTATGAGGACGTCTATTGATGAATCTTCTTCAGCCCAAATGTCGTCTGTGGTGTATGATACAGAAGGTGAAGGTTCTAATATGTCTTTTAGATAGACATCTTCTTCATCACTGTCCCATACTCCATTAACATTTATGTCCTCTTCTTGTTGAACTTGGACTAATTCCTTTCTATCAATCATTTTCTGCACCAAATCCTTGAACTTGAAGCATTTTTCTAGGGTGTGTCCTCCTGACTGATGGTATTGACGGTAATATCTATCTGTCCTTTTTAATGATTCAAATGGTCTCGGTTCGAGAGGTTTGACCTTGCCACTCTCGGAGAGCATTTTAAACATTTGTGTATACGGGATCCCAATTGGAGTATAAACCTTATTGCTCTTCTTGGGTCTTTCGTTGACTTGTAAGGGAAAGTATTTTGCCTTATAAGTTGTTTTTACTGGTGCGGATTCTTTCTTAGGTTCTTCATCATATTCCTTGTGAAGTTCATTCAAAATTTTGAGATTTTCATGTAACAGTTGCGATGTCTCCCTCAGATACAGTGTGAGTATTCGTATCTCTACCTCATTTGCTGGTTCTGGAAGATTATCTTCGACATCGAAAAAGGTCTCTTCTTCTTCCTCTTCGACATTGGTTTCTTTGACAGGCTTAATGAGAGATGAGGGGTCAACTTCGCTTTCTTCATCGGAGATAGCCAATGTGTGAGCTAGAGGTGCATTGTCAATACTCGGTTTCTTACTGGCAGGAGGCAACGGCAGCTTGTTACTGTCAATTAAGTCTTGAATAGCTTCCTTAAGCTTCCAACAGCTTTCAGTAGAATGGCCCCTACCTTGATAATATTTGCAATGTGCATTGGGGTTCCAATTAGGCGACCTCTTCTCGACTGGTGGATCTCCAAATGGCCCAATGGGAGTTATAAGACCTTTTGCGGTGTCATAACTCATGCCAATAGGAGTGAAGTTTCTCCTAAAGGGTTTCTTTTTTCCTTGATTGTTCATGGCGAGGACTTCTCCTAGATTAAAGGTGCTAACATTATTTGAGTGGGCGGTTTTGGAAGAAGAAGGATTGTCGCTCTTCTTTCCTTTCCAGCCACTGTTGGAGTTATTGTTGGCAGCTTTAGATTTAGCCAAGTCATCTTCGATATTAATCCCGATATCATAAACAACCTTAAAGGTATGAAGGTTATTTTGATATTTAAGATGTTTTGAATATTTTTCTTGGAGGTTTTTAATGAACAATCTCACGGACTCCTTTTCACTTGGTACCTCAGTCATTTTAGCTGAGGTTTCTCTCCACTTGTTAAAGAAAGATGTGAAGCCTTCATTCTCCTTCTGTTTGAGGATTTCAAGTTCTCTATGGTCAGTTTCAACTTGAACGTTGCACTTGTACCTATCAACGAAAGCGTTTGCTATGGATTCCCAGGTAGAGGTCTTTTATTTTTCAAGAGAAAAGAACCATTGTTGGCAAACGGTCTCGAGAGATAGCGAGAACAGAGAAGGGAAAACTTTCTTATGGATACCCTTGATACTCATTATTGTTTCAAAAGCCCTTAGATGGAAGTATGGGTTGTCGATTGCCCTAAACTTTGGGATGTCGTTGGAATTGAACTTCTGCGGAAGAAGATCCTTATCTACCGAGACCCCTTGGGATGTGAGTTCTTGAAACTTGTAGTCGCTGGACAATTTGCTTAGGCTTTCTTGTATGAGGTCCATTTGTTGTTGCTTTGCGGGATCCTCGATCTTAAGTGCGAGAAGTTTCAGTGTCTCAGTTACAATAGCCAGTTGGTTCTTGAGATCGTTAACTTCTTCCTGAGTTGCCATTATAACTCTTGCTTTCCTCTTGCGAGCTATAGGTTTGTCGAAAAGTTGGACTTGTACGAAGAGGTTATCTTTGATTAATCGTCCTTCCTTTCTTGACCACGCGCTGTAAATTAAGCCAGTTTGCGTTTTAATAACTTGACTCGAATCGATTTGACTTTATGGTTTTTATTTTTATTTTTTTTAAAAAAAAGGGTATGCAAAAAGTATGCATTAGGGAGCAATAATGTACATGTGTTTAGGGAACTTAAGTATTATTATTTATTGGAGGATTAATATAATATCCGACTTACCCCCCTAAAAAAAATGACGAAAAATAACGTGCGCACACAAGACTCCCTTAATTATGGTAAAGACATGTGTATTGGTGTGTGTATTGAGTGTAAATGACATGCTTGAACTCTTGTGTAAAACCATGGGACTTAGTGCCTAAGCTCGAATATTGATTCAATTAAGCATTATTGCCAGCAAAATTAACCGAATTAAACAGGAAACTGATTAATTAGACATTAGGTGATGACTCGACAAATAATCCGAACTGTCGGCCAAGCGACAGGACTGGAGTCACAATATGGTGGTTGGCGCCAGACTTTTTAGTAAATGTCTGGCGCTACACACCATACAGTGGCGCTACAACTCAGATTTTGGCACCAACTTTGGAGCCTCGATCCGGGACTGTTTTCGGTATTATTAGTCAACTGGGGTATGCCTAAAGTCGTACTAGGTCAATTCCGATTAAAAGAAGAAAAAACGTTATGGACTCGAATTAATTAATTAATTAATTAATTAGGCAAAGTTCTTTAAGTCATTAATTTAAATCTCAACACAAATCAACAAACGGTTAAGAGGAGCATAAGATATATATGCACAACAAATAATGCACAATTAGTCAAGTAGGCATAATATGATGCAATGAGTTCGCAACCTAACCATGGCTCTAGTTCTCTAAAGTTCGGGATATGGTTTAGTCAAATAGGGTCCATGGTTAATTGTTCACATGCACCGCGTAGAAGCCTAACCGTGAAGGGTTAACGCGTGTGGATAGAACACCGTGAGTTTTTAGAAAAAACTCACTTCCATGGTTTGGTGAATGCAACCTCTCAGATGTACCCTTTGTTGCCAGGAGCATTCAATCGGGTAGATAGAGCATGAATTCCCAGAGGGTTATGTCCATATGTAGAACACATATGGGTTTCAGAAAAATGAGAAAAAATTCAATAAGGAAGTAGGATCAAGCAAACAATACGAAAAACCGGTCGAAATTAGAACGCATATTTCTGGCTCGGTATTGGGGGAAATTGGCGCCAGCAAACAGAGACTGGCGCCAACTTTTAACTGTAGCGCCTGGCGCCAATACTGGCGTCTGGCGCTACGGTTAAAGTTTGGCGCCAAGCTCTTGGCCCCTGACGCTACTTCCCACATGCCTCAGCAGCTTTCTGTGCTCAATAAAATCATCCAGTTTCGCGCGGTGTTATTTCAGTCCTAGTTGTGAAAGACATTTCTCAAATTTCCTACGTGTAAAATCCTATGTTTTTGACTCATTACGGATGGTCTTTCCAATGAGAACCTTTTTATGCATATGCCACAATGTTAATCAAAGTTACGCACATGAAATACTTAGAACTTTTCGAGTCTCATCCACTCATTCTAAATCATTGCCGAAACAAATTCAGGAATTAAAATAAAAAATCCTCCCCAGCGGAGTCGCCAAAAACTGTAGGGAATAATTTCAAGCCTTTAAAATCCCACTAGCTCAAACCCCACTGTGATCATACACTAAAGTACGGTGGCCTCCAAAAGGGAAGAATATAGAGCAAAAGAGTCGCCAACAAGTTTTTAAGGAACTTGTAAACCGTTCATAGGATGAAGGTTACACCCCTTAACGATCCAAGAGATCGTCAACTCCATAAGGTCATGAACCAAATAAGGGTTCGGGGATGATGGTACAAATCCAACCTAAAAGAGATTGAACCTGCCCTAATAATAGGCCTCTACTTTATTCTGCTCGTATTCATGTGCTCTTTCTGACTAACATACAATCAATAGGATTAACCCTAAATCTGTTTAATCTATGTTGGTTGAATATGATGCACAAATAAACTATTATTGGCGATCACTTGAAATATAATCACATTAACCCTAACAAGATTATTAATTATCTTATAAAGCGTGAGTACAAGTACCAATTCCCTTTAACATGCAATAAAGGTGATCAAGCAACAAATAAATATCAAGCAACATAATAAATAATCAATATCATTATTAATAATAATATCAATCATAATCATAATCATGTTAATATTAAAGCATGATAATAATAGCAAGATCCTAGGCGTGATACTAACAAGATTAATAACAAACCCTAGCATGTCACTAAGCAATAAAAATAAAATCTTTAGCCCTAACATGATACTAACAATCATAAATATTAGGAAGAAAATAAAAGGCATCATAGCAATCATATTTAATATTAAAAATACCCTAGAAATGATACTAGGAATATCATAATAACAATATAAACATGATGTCTACATCATAAATCAATTAAACCATTAAAGTACTTACTTGGATGCCTCGTACCTCTTTCTAATAACAAAATACACGCGTTAGTAACTTCAAGGAAAATAATAAACAAAACAATTAAATTCAATAATTTAAATAGAGATTTGGGACCAAACCCTCAGAAATTAAAACCTTTCATGTCTAGGGCGAAGGCAACTTCGAATATGGCTAGGTGTTTCTAGATCTAATGAATGCGGAATTTTGTGTGAGAAAAGGCTAGTTTAGAAAAGAGAGAGAAAATCATCAAGAAAATCTTGGTGATTGAATATTGATAATCCGTGATTGTTGATGAATCAAAACGGAGTTTTTGATACGATATTTATAGAAAAAATCATCCAAAAAAGATAATTTATCAAAACAGAGTCTGAAGACCGAAAACCAACCTTGGCGTCAGCCTTGGCTCATTGGCGCCAAAACCAGTGGCTAGCGCCAGGCGCCAATGCTGGCGTGTGGCGCCAATCCTGATTCCAGGCGCCAAGGCCTGGGGTTGGACGCCAAACCGGCTTTCAACGCGTTTCCGAAAATCTGATAAATTTCCCGTACTGGAAGATAAAATAATATAATTTCAGTCGAAAATGCTATTTGATCTAATTAAAACTCTAAAGAGTCCTAATTAAATTAGGAATGAAAAGAACCTTCTAGAATGTTCTAGAAGACCAAAACCATTCCTAATTGCATTAGGAATGATAAATCATATTAGGCCCTCCCCTAGATCATTGGGCCGTACTTAAAGCTCAAACCGGGCCCAGTTTAGTAAATTGGCCATAAATTCCTCAATATTCATCGGAATTGGGCTTATAATATATCGTTGGAAAGGTCTTTGCAAGCTCCATCCAACTACACCACTATTGGACCCATATCATGGACCAACCAAACTGGATTGGCTGTTTTCTTAAAATAAAGTTTTCAAAAAAACAGGGAGAAGAGAAAAGAAATAAAACTTTCCGTAACACTAGACCTTTCCACACTTTCGTTTCATTCGATTATGATTCAATGTGAAAGGTACTCATCACTGGGTTTGGTTTTGGGGAGACACAAATGGGTGTCTACACTATCCAACATTTGATTGATAATAACAAGCTTCCCATACCTCCAGTTAACAAGAAGAACGAGTGATGATAAAGGAAACAACACAAGACAAGAGGCGAGCTTCAACGACAAGATTTCATGACCTCTTTTTCTATTTCTTTTTCATTTTTTCCTTTCCCTAATAAGTCTAGCATAGGCACCTTTTATTTTACTTTAGATTATTTTTGTAGTTTTTCTTTTCTTTTCCCTTTTTAATAAAATGAGCATTTATTTCCTTACCTATGATCATTTCATTATATTGCATTAAAAAAAAAAAAAAAAAAAACAATGTCGAATTAAACACAAGGTATACCAATGATTTAAGGCAACCCTTGTAGCCACATCATATCTCCTTTCACCTTTCTAATTTACAAATCCTTTCTTCATAAACCACTTTGAGCCTCGTCTAACGATAGACTTTTCTTTTTTTCAACCTACATTTACCTAACCTTGGGATGGGATGGTGTGCAACTTATGCAATTCTAAAAAGCATGAGTGAATTCAGAAAATTAAAATAAGCAAAAAAAAAAAAAAAGTGTACAAAAGGGCAAGTGTTCCAATGTCTTTGATATGAAAATATCTTCGATAAGAACACGTCTCAGATTGCGTCTCTTATCAAGTGCTCGGTACCGTGCCTGACAAACATGAATTCCAAGTGAGTGATAGACCGCATTATCGAGATTGCTCACACTTATAAAATAAAAATAAATGCTAAAGCAAAGAGAGCTAAAAAAACAGAAACAGTAGAAACTCAAGCATGAAAATACAAAGATTCAGAAGCAAGGTTGCACACCTTGGGGGCTTATCTAGGGTCTTGAGCCTTTATCCCCTCCTTCTATAGCCTTTAGCCTAACCACGTTACAACACTTAAAAGACCTTTTTGAGGTATACACACTTGTGCGAGGTTCGGCTAGAGCTACGTCCGGCCTGATTCCTAACGGATACGTAGGCAACCTCACATCGAGGTGCGGCCGTAATAAACATGCATTCATATTCACATTCACACACTTGCACCATGATCATATCAAGGAATCTCCAATGCTCATCCCTTTTCACTTAGAGCTAGACTTGGGGGCTTGGTCCTTACATCATTAGCTTACCTAGCCTAAGAGTCACCAGTATTTGGCTCTTCTAACAATATGTTTTTCCACACACTTAGCTCTTGTGGCCTAGCTTTAGTGTCACTATCACACACTACACAGATACATGACCAAATATACTTCCTTTTAGGAACCCTTTGTCATGAAATCTTAACACAACGTTGAAGCATACCTTATCATATCAACATCACCCATAATTGCCATTGCATCACGAAGTATGAAGTGCTTAGCCTCCGTGCCTAAGATACCCAAATACTTTCATCATTGAGTCAACCATTGACATAGCCTAGGATGGATTAATTAATCCTTGCACCTTGAGAGATAGTATCAAATGACATTTGACTAAGCTCATTCAACATGCATCTTCAAACTTCGCTTCCTTTTTTTTTCCGGGAGAAAGTCGGTACCCTCCACAAAAATGACAGAAAATTTTTGCTTTTTGCATTTTCGAGTCGCACGATCACATTACAATGCACACACGGGTCACGAGTCACATGTGTCATGTTACTTCGAGTCGAGTCAACCTCTAGTCAGTCAAACATATCGAGTCAAGTTTATACCTTGAGTCGTGTCAAGTCGATGAGTCAAGCTACATTAAGCCTTAGGTCAACCCTAAGATAATTAAAGAAATTGCCAAAGTTCTATAGTAAAAAATAAATACAGGTGTAGCAGAACAGGGAAGACCCTATCACAGCGTTCGGCGACAGAATCAATTCTTGGCGCCAGAAATATCTCAACAACAACAGAGCTCGAAGCCTCTCAGAAAGGTGATTTTGACTTCATACAGCAATTTTGGGTTCCTTGGTGCGCCAGCTAGCCCCTATAAGCAATTTGACATGATTAAGTAGTCAGTTTGATTACAATCACAATAAGGGGTCGACCTGATGAAAGATCGTCTCGCTTAGCTTAAAGCGCCTAAGATATGGCTCATTACGGAAACACCGACATACTGGTTTTAGCGAAAGCAAAGTTCAGGCGAGCTTTAGAGATCGACAAACGTTGGTCTTCGGAAATTTTTCTTCAGAACATTATTGCAACAAACATTCAAGCACCGAAGCTCTGTTGTTCAGAGACGCATGAACATTTCTATCAAAAGCTCTTTTGCTCCAGAGATGCGTGGGCGTTTCATCAAAGCTCTTTTGTTCAGAGACGCGTGGACATTTCATCGAAGCTCTTTTGCCCAGAGACGCGTGGGCATATCAATCAAGCTCTTTTGTTCAGAGACGCGTGGACAATCCTTTTCAAGCTCTTTTGCTCCAGAGACGCGTGGGCATATCAATCAAGCTCTTTTGTTCAGTGACGCGTGGACAATTCTTTTCAAGCTCTTTTGCTCAGAGACGTGTGGGCATATCAATTAAACTCTTCGTTCAGAGACGTGTGGACACCTCATTCAGAAGATCATATAAAAAAAAGACGCTCTTTGTTCAGAGGCGCGTGAACATATCAAGAAGAAGCTCTTTGTTCAGAGACGAGTGAACATCGAAACAGCAAGGTGGCGTTCCCTGGATTATGGAGAGTTGACACAAACAACTGAGGATTGTTTCAAGAGAAGCAATCTTCGATAGTATTCCCTTGGACGTGGAATGTTATCAATGCGGATGAGGATTGTTTCAAGAGAAATAATCTACGATGATGTTCCCTAGGATGTGGAATATTATCATTACGGAGAGGATAGTTTCAGGCGAAGCAATCTTCTTATTTGGAAGCAGTTATATGCGTAGCAGTTTTCAAGCGGGATGGCATTCTCTAGCTTGCAGGAGGTCATCAAAACAATCGGTTACTTTCAGAGACGTGTGCTCGACGGTGCAAGATACGCGTTTCTTAACTCTTTTATCTGTTTAAATAACGCTAGTTTTGCAGGTATCGGCGTTACAAGAATGATTTAGGATCGTAGAACGTTCTGAATCATTCTCCGTCCCTATCGATCTTTGACTTTTGTTTTCGAAACTTGCTTTCTCCAAACTCAGTCAAAGTGGGGGCTTCTGTAGACACCCATTTGTGTCTCCCCAAAACCAAACCCAGTGATGAATACCTTTCACGTCGAACCATAATCGAATGAGGTGAAAGTGTGAAAAGTCTAGTGTTGCGGTTAGTTTTTGTTAAAATTCTTTCTGTCTGTTTTCGAAAACCCACTCTATTTTATGAAAACGTCCATTCCAGTTTAGTTTGGTCTATGATAAGGGTCCAATAACGGTGTAGTTTGATGGGGTTTGAAAAGACCTTTCCAACGATATATTATAAGCCCAATTCCGATGGATAATGAGGAAGTTATGGCGAAAATACTAAATTGGGCCCAAACCGGATTTTACCTACGACCCAATGATCATGAGGAGGGTCCAAAGGTTTAATCCTATTCCTAAAATAATTAGGATTGATTAGAATCTTCTATAAGTTTCTAAAATATCTTAATTATCCTTTTTTGAAAAGATAAGATTAAGAAATTTGATTTAAATATAAACTTTCCTTTTTTTATAAAACTTTCCTTTTTTAAAGTCCTAATTCTATTCGGATTTAAACATGTTCAAAGACAGTCAGATATTATTTTCGTGCCTCATATTTTTTATCCAAATTTTATATGGTTGGATAGATCTTGAAATTATCTTTCCAATGATATATTATAATAATAATTCCGAGCTATAACGGAAAAGATATGAATAAGATATCAAACTCTATCCAAAACTGACACCGTCTCACTATTACGTTCATATCTTTTATTCTACAACATATTTTAATCTTATTCTAATTGGGTTAGAAAGTAGACTTCAAGATCTTTCCAACGACATCTTATTCAACTTATTATGATTCCTGGATCAAAAGATATGATAAAAACAAAATCCTCAAAAACTGCTGTCTACGAGTTTTATTTCGATTCGAATTTGGATTATTTTCTTAATTCTTCGACCCTCTTTTTTCCTATAAATAGAGGTCATATCTTCCCTTTTTCAATAACCAACTCTCATCAAGATTTTCTTGATTATTCTCTCTCTTTTCTAAACTTTGTTTTCACATACAAAATTCCGCATTCACAAGATCTAGAAACACCTAGCCATATTCGAAGTTGCCTTCGCCCTAGACGTGAAAGGTTTAATTTCTGAGGGTTTGGTCCCAAATCTCTATTTCAATTATTTAATTTGATTGTTGTTTATTATTTTCCTTGAAGTTACTAACGTGTGTATTTTGTTATTAGAAAGAGGTACGAGGCATCAAAGTAAGTACTTTAATTGATTAATTGATTTATGATGTAGAAATCATGTTTATATTGTTATTGTGATATTCCTAGTATCATGTCTAGGGTATTTTTAATATTAAATATGATTGTTGCGATGCCTCTTATGTTCTTCCTAATATTTATGTTAGTATCATGTTAGGGCTAAAGATTTGATTTTTATTGCTTAGTGACATGCTAGGGTTTGTTATTAATCTTGTTAGTATCATGCCTAGGATCTTGCTATTATTATTATGCTTTAATGTTAACACGAACATGATTATGATTATAATTGTTATAATGATTATGAATATTATTATTATTATTATTTTGATGATGATTATTATTATTATGATTATAATTTTATTGTCATGATATTTATTGATTATTATTATGTTGCTTGATTATATTTTATTTTTATTGCTTGATCACGCCTTTTTATGCATGTTTAAAGGGAATTTGTACTTGTAATCATGCTTAATAAGATAATTAATAATCTTGTTTAGGGTTAATATGATTATAAATTCAAGTGATCGCCAATAATAGATTTATTTGTGCATTATATTCAACCAACATAGATAAACAGGTTTAGGGTTAATCCTATTGATTGCATGTTAGTCAGAAAGCGCACATGAATACGATTAGAATAAAGTAGAGGCCTATTATTAGGGCAGGTTCAATCTCTTTTAGGTTGGATTTGTACCTTCATCCCCGGACCCTTATTTGGTTCATGACCTTATGGAGTTGACGATCTCTTGGATCGTTAAGGGGTGTAACCTTCATCCTATGAACGGTTTACAAGTTCCTTAAAAACTTGTTGGCGACTCTTTTCCTCTATCTTCTTCCCTTTTGGACGCCACCGTACTTTAGTGTATGATCACAGTGGGGTTCGAGCTAGTGGGATTTAAGGCTTGAAATTATTCCCTACAGTTTTTTGGCGACTCCACTGGGGAGGATTTATTTTTTAATTCCTGAATTTGTTTCGGCAATGATTTAGAATGAGTGGATGAGACTCGAAAAGTTCTAAGTATTTCATGTGCGTAATTTTGATTAACATTATTGTCATATGCATAAAAAATATCTCATTGGAAAGACCACCCGTAATGAGTTAAAAACATAGGATTTTACACGTAGGAAATTTGAGAAATATCTTTCACAACTAGGACCGAAATAACACCGCGCGAAACAGGAAAATTTTATCGAGCACAGAAAGATGTTGAGGCATGTGGGAAGTAGCGTCAGGGGCCAGAGCATTGGCGCCAGTATTTTAACCATAGCGCCAGACGCCAATCTTGGCGCCAGGCGCTATAGTTAAAAGCTGGTGCCAGTCTCTGTTTGTTGGCGCCAATTTCCCCCAATACTGAGCCAGAAATATGCGTTCTAATTTTGACCGGTTTTTCGTATTGTTTGCTTGATCCTACTTCCTGATTGAATTTTTCTCACTTTTCTGAAACCCATATGTGTTCTACATATGGACATAACCCTCTGGGAATTCATGCTCCATCTACCCGATTGAACGTTCCGTGCAACAAAGGGTACATCCGAGATGTTGAATTCACCAAACCCTGGAAGCGAGTTTTTTCCTAAAGCTCGCGGTGTCCCATCCACTCGCGCCAACCCTTCACGGTTAGGCTTCCGCGCAGTGCATATGGACAATTAACCATGAACCCTCTATTGACTAAACCATATCCCGAACTTTAGAGAACTAGAGCCATGGTTAGGTTGCAAACTCATTGCATCATATTGTGCCTACTTAACTAATTGTGCATTATTTGTTATGCATACTCTATGTGATTTTTCCTAACCGTTTGTTTGACTTGTGTTAAGACTAAATAAACTGATTAATGACTAAAGGACTTTGTTTAATTAATTAATTAATTAATTTGAGCTAATAAATAAACATAAAATCGAGTCATAGTTCCTTTAAGTCAACCCGGATTTTTATTCCCGTATACTGCACAAACGTCAACTTGTTTTGGTCATAGCCGGAGTTCTAGGAAGAACTACGAGTCGTACAACCTATGGATCTGTAGCCCCGAGTTTTATATTTTATTTGGCGTTGGTTTCATCCCAATCAGAGTCGCAGATCAAAAGTTATGACTAAAATACCACAGTCTGTCCAGTTTAATGCATATACGTGAAGTCTTAACTTAGTCTTTGCTTGAGTCTAGTCACATTGTCTAGCCACATGGTCATGACACGAGTCTTAACATGTCACCTACACTCACTAGTCTTAGCACACACTTCGAGTATGCATCACCACGACCATGTCTTAGGTTCATGCACAAGTCGGTCTTTTCCGTCATTTGAGTTGGGGGGTACATTCTATTCCTAATTCTTCATATCCCTCCATCTAAATCTTCTTTCACATTCTATTCCAATCTTTCTTCACTTCCTCCATCCATTTCATGTTGAATAAAGTTTGAGTCAAATAATTAATAATGAATATCCCCAAATTCCTTTTCCACAGTATTTGGTTGAGGAGAGAAGGGCGATTAATTAAGGACAACCTCTTTATTCAAGTTTCACTTTTCGATAAACCAATTCGTCAAAAGAGGAAGGCTAAAAGGATAATGGCAACTCAAGAAGAATTCAATGAGCTCAGGAACCAACTAGCTACTGTGACTGAGAAACTGAAGCTTCTCGCACTCAGGATTGATGATCCCGTGAAGCAACAACAAATGGACCTCATGCAAGAGAGTTTAAGCAAGTTGTCTAGCGACTACAAGTTTCAAGAGCTTACATCACAAGGGGTCTCGGTAGATAAAGATATTCTTCCGCAGAAGTTCAATGCCAACGACATCCCAAAATTCAAGGAAACGGATAATCCTTACTTTCATCTAAGAGCTTTTGAAACTATAATGAGCATTAAGGGTATCGATAAGAAGGTTTTCCCCTCTCTGTTCCCACTATCTCTCGAGACCGTTTGTCAACAATGGTTCTTTTCTCTCGAGAAAGAAAAAACCTCTTCTTGGGAGTCGATAACAAACGCTTTCATAGATAGATATAAGTGCAACATCCAAGACGAAACAGACTACAGACAACTTGAGATGTTAAAACAAAAGGAAAACGAAGGGTTCACTTCTTTCTTCACTAAATGGAGGGAAACTTCTGCTAATATGGTCAAGGCTCCTACCGAAAAAGAATCTGTGAGGATGTTTATCAAGAATCTCCAAGGGAAGTATTCAAAGCACTTAAAGTACCAACACAACTTGAATACTTTCAAAGTTGTCTATAATATAGACATTGACATTGAAGATGACCTTCTGAAAGATAATAGTGCGAGAGGAAAGAAGAGCGACCATCCTTCTTCTTCCTCTCCCATTAATGAGGTACATGCTACAAACACCTCTAAACCACGAATCCAAAGATCAAAAAGGGTGTTCACTCCACTTAGTATAAGTTATGAAACGGCTTTCGAGAAGCTACATCACAAAGGACTAGTCATGCCCATAGGGCCCATCAAAGATCCGGTTCTAGAATCCAGGCCACCTAAGTGGGATCCTAATAAGCATTGCAAATATCACCAAGGAAAGGGTCACGACACCGAGGAGTGTTGGAAACTCAAAGAAGCTATTCAAGATCTGATCGATGACAATGAAACTTCTGAGATTCTAGCCATCGAAGATGACCAAGCATCCTTTGATCCATCACTTCTTATCACACCCGCAGGAGAGCCCGTGGTCGAGACGGCTTATATGACCTCTCTCGATGAAGTGGCCATAATTGAGGAGGATGAAAGTCTTTTCTTAGATAATACCAAGGAAGACTCGTCAAGTCTAAAAGAGGAAATTCGAAAACTGCAAGACGTCATTGCCATGCTTTTGAATGTGGTAGAAGGATTAGCAAATCGGGTGATGGCCATTGAACAAAATTCTCGCCAAGAGTTTAATGAAGAACTCAATGCTCCTAAGCCACAAGCAAAACGGACCATTGAAGAATACACGCCAATAAGAATGACTTACAATGAAGCTTTCGACTACCTTCACGATAAAGGTCTTATCCACCCCATTGGTCCCAGTAAAGACCCTCCACCTGAAAAACGGTTTCCCAATTGGGATCCAAATTCTTATTGTCGATACCATAGAGGTCGTGGTCACACCACCGAAGTATGTCTCGCCCTCAAAGATCGTGTTCAAGATCTCATTGATTCAAATCTCCTTCATGTTCCTCCACGCGACAAGAAGGCGAAGATTAGTAACAATAGTATCAGTGGTTGTAAAGGGAAGAAGAACGACTATCCTTCTTCTTCCAAAAACACCTACTCTAGTAATAGTGTTGGTACTTTCGACCTTAATGAGATCCTAGTCATGAGTAATCGAAAGCAACCGAAAAGGGAATTTACCCCTATCGGAATTAGCTACGATGATGCTTTCGATCGACTCCATGCCAAGGGAATCATTACTCCCATAGGACCTATTAAAGATCCCCCACTTAAGAAAAGATTGCCTAGTTGGAATCCAGACGAACACTGCAAGTACCACCAAGGTAGGGGTCATACTACTGAGAGCTGTTGGAAGCTAAAGGAGGCTATCCAACATTTGATTGATAATAACAAGCTTCCCATACCTCTAGTTAACAAGAAGAACGAGTAATGATAAAGGAAACAACACAAGACAAGAGGCGAGCTTCAACGACAAGATTTCATGACCTCTTTTTCTATTTCTTTTTCATTTTTTCCTTTCCCCAATAAGCCTAGCATAGGCACCTTTTCTTTTCCTTTAGATTATTTTTGTAGTTTTTCTTTTCTTTTCCCTTTTTAATAAAATGAGCATTTATTTCCTTACCTATGATCATTTCATTATATTGCATTAAAAAAAAAAAATCGAATTAAACACAAGGTATACCAATGATTTAAGGCAACCCTTGTAGCCACATCATATCTCCTTTCACCTTTCTAATTTACAAATCCTTTCTTCATAAACCACTTTGAGCCTCGTCTAACGATAGACCTTTCTTTTTTCAACCTACATTTACCTAACCTTGGGATGGGATGGTGTGCAACTTATGCAATTCTAAAAAGCATGAGTGAATTCAGAAAATTAAAATAAGCAAAAAAAAAAAAAAAAAAAGTGTACAAAAGAGCAAGTGTTCCAATGTCTTTGATATGAAAATATCTTCGATAAGAACACGTCTCAGATTGCGTCTCTTATCAAGTGCTCGGTACCGTGCCTGAGAAACATGAATGCCAAGTGAGTGATAGACCGCATGATCGAGATTTCTCACACTTATAAAATAAAAATAAATGCTAAAGCAAAGAGAGCTAAAAAAAAATAGTAGAAACTCAAGCATGAAAATACAAAGATTCATAAGCAAGGTTGCACACCTTGGGGGCTTGTCTAGGGTCTTGAGCCTTTATCCCCTCCTTCTATAGCCTTTAGCCTAACCACGTTACAACCCTTAAAAGACCTTTTTGAGGTATACACACTTGTGCGAGGTTCGACTAGAGCTACGTCCGGCCTGATTCCTAACGGATACGTAGGCAACCTCACATCGAGGTGCGGCCGTAATAAACATGCATTCATATTCACATTCACACACTTGCACCATGATCATATCAAGGAATCTCCAATGCTCATCCCTTTTCACTTAGAGCTAGACTTGGGGGCTTGGTCCTTACATCATTAGCTTACCTAGCCTAAGAGTCACCAGTATTTGGCTCTTCTAACAATATGTTTTTCCACACACTTAGCTCTTGTGGCCTAGCTTTAGTGTCACTATCACACACTGCACAGATACATGACCAAATATACTTCCCTTTAGGAACCCTTTGTCATGAAATCTTAACACAACGTTGAAGCATACCTTATCATATCAACATCACCCATAATTGTCATTGCATCACGAAGTATGAAGTGCTTAGCCTCCGTGCCTAAGATACCCAAATACTTTCATCATTGAGTCAACCATTGAGATAGCCTAGGATGGATTAATTAATCCTTGCACCTTGAGAGATAGTATCAAATGACATTTGACTAAGCTCATTCAACATGCATCTTCAAACTTCGCTTCCTTTTTTTTCCGGGAGAAAGTCTGTACCCTCCACAAAAATGACAGAAAATTTTTGCTTTTTGCATTTTCGAGTCGCACGATCACAT
Source organism: Chenopodium album (assembly GCF_948465745.1). Taxonomy (NCBI): domain Eukaryota; kingdom Viridiplantae; phylum Streptophyta; class Magnoliopsida; order Caryophyllales; family Amaranthaceae; genus Chenopodium; species Chenopodium album. The sequence continues at coordinate 56,875,353 of NC_137839.1, forward strand.
TACAATGCACACACGGGTCACGAGTCACATGTGTCATGTTACTTCGAGTCGAGTCAACCTCTAGTCAGTCAAACATATCGAGTCAAGTTTATACCTTGAGTCGTGTCAAGTCGATGAGTCAAGCTACATTAAGCCTTAGGTCAACCCTAAGATAATTAAAGAAATTGCCAAAGTTCTATAGTAAAAAATAAATACAGGTGTAGCAGAACAGGGAAGACCCTATCACAGCGTTCGGCGACAGAATCAATTCTTGGCGCCAGAAATATCTCAACAACAACAGAGCTCGAAGCCTCTCAGAAAGGTGATTTCGACTTCATATAGCAATTTTGGGTTCCTTGGTGCGCCAGCTAGCCCCTATAAGCAATTTGACATGATTAAGTAGTCAGTTTGATTACAATCACAATAAGGGGTCGACCTGATGAAAGATCGTCTCGCTTAGCTTAAAGCGCCTAAGATATGGCTCATTACGGAAACACCGACATACTGGTTTTAGCGAAAGCAAAGTTCAGGCGAGCTTTAGAGATCGACAAACGTTGGTCTTCGGAAATTTTTCTTCAGAACATTATTGCAACAAACATTCAACCACCGAAGCTCTGTTGTTCAGAGACGCATGAACATTTCTATCAAAAGCTCTTTTGCTCCAGAGACGCGTGGGCGTTTCATCAAAGCTCTTTTGTTCAGAGACGCGTGGACATTTCATTGAAGCTCTTTTTCCCAGAGACGCGTAGGCATATCAATCAAGCTCTTTTGTTCAGAGACGTGTGGACAATCCTTTTCAAGCTCTTTTGCTCCAGAGACGCGTGGGCATATCAATCAAGCTCTTTTGTTCAGAGACGCGTGGACAATCCTTTTCAAGCTCTTTTGCTCAGAGACGCGTGGGCATATCAATCAAGCTCTTTTGTTCAGAGACGCGTGGACAATCCTTTTCAAGCTCTTTTGCTCAGAGACGCGTGGGCATATCAATTAAACTCTTCGTTCAGAGACGCGTGGACACCTCATTCAGAAGATCATATAAAAAAGACGCTCTTTGTTCAGAGGCGCGTGAACATATCAAGAAGAAGCTCTTTGTTCAGAGACGAGTGAACATCGAAACAGCAAGGTGGTGTTCCCTGGATTATGGAGAGTTGTCACAAACAACTGAGGATTGTTTCAAGAGAAGAAATCTTCGATAGTATTCCCTTGGACGTGGAATGTTATCAATGCGGATGAGGATTGTTTCAAGAGAAATAATCTTCGATGATGTTCCCTAGAATGTGGAATATTATCATTACGAAGAGGATAGTTTCAGGCGAAGCAATCTTCTTATTTGGAAGCAGTTACAGGCGTAGCAGTTTTCAAGCGGGATGGTATTCTCTAGCTTGCAGGAGGTCATCAAAACAATCGGTTACTTTCAGAGACGTGTGCTCGACGGTGCAAGATACGCGTTTCTTAACTCTTTTATCTGTTTAACTAACGCTAGTTTTGCAGGTATCGGCGTTACAAGAATGATTTAGGATTGTAGAACTTTCTGAATCATTCTCCGTCCCTATCGATACTTTGACTTTTGTTTTCGAAACTTGCTTTCTCCAAACTCAGTCAAAGTGGGGGCTTCTGTAGACACCCATTTGTGTCTCCCCAAAACCAAACCCAGTGATGAATACCTTTCACGTCGAACCATAATCGAATGAGGTGAAAGTGTGAAAAGTCTAGTGTTGCGGTTAGTTTTTGTTAAAATTCTTTCTGTCTGTTTTCGAAAACCCACTCTATTTTATGAAAACGTCCATTCCAGTTTAGTTTGGTCTATGATAAGGGTCCAATAACGATGTAGTTTGATGGGGCTTGAAAAGACCTTTCCAACGATATATTATAAGCCCAATTCCGATGGATAATGAGGAAGTTATGGCCAAAATACTAAATTGGGCCCAAACCGGATTTTACCTACGACCCAATGATCATGAGGAGGGTCCAAAGGTTTAATCCTATTCCTAAAATAATTAGGATTGATTAGAATCTTCTATAAGTTTCTAAAATATCTTAATTATCCTTTTTTGAAAAGATAAGATTAAGAAATTTGATTTAAATATAAACTTTCCTTTTTTTATAAAACTTTCCTTTTTTAAAGTCCTAATTCTATTCGGATTTAAACATGTTCAAAGACAGTCAGATATTATTTTCGTGCCTCATATTTTTTATCCAAATTTTATATGGTTGGATAGATCTTGAAATTATTTTTCCAATGATATATTATAATAATAATTCCGAGCTATAACGGAAAAGATATGAATAAGATATCAAACTCTATCCAAAACTGACACCGTCTCACTATTACGTTCATATCTTTTATTCTACAACATATTTTAATCTTATTCCAATTGGGTTAGAAAGTAGACTTTAAGATCTTTCCAACGACATCTTATTCATCTTATTCTGATTCCTGGATCAAAAGATATGATAAAAATAAAATCCGCAAAAACTGTTGTCTACGAGTTTTATTTTGATTCGAATTTGGATTCTTTTCTTAATTCTTCGACCCTCTTTTTTCCTATAAATAGAGGTCATATCTTCCCTTTTTCAATAACCAACTCTCATCAAGATTTTCTTGATTATTCTCTCTCTTTTCTAAACTTTGTTTTCACATACAAAATTCCGCATTCACAAGATCTAGAAACACCTAGCCATATTCGAAGTTGCCTTCGCCCTAGACGTGAAAGGTTTAATTTCTGAGGGTTTGGTCCTAAATCTCTATTTCTATTATTTAATTTGATTGTTGTTTATTGTTTTCCTTGAAGTTACTAACGTGTGTATTTTGTTATTAGAAAGAGGTACGAGGCATCAAAGTAAGTACTTTAATTGATTAATTGATTTATGATGTAGAAATCATGTTTATATTGTTATTGTGATATTCCTGGTATCATGTCTAGGGTATTTTTAATATTAAATATGATTGTTGCGATGCCTCTTATGTTCTTCCTAATATTTATGTTAGTATCATGTTAGGGCTAAAGATTTGATTTTTATTGCTTAGTGACATGCTAGGGTTTGTTATTAATCTTGTTAGTATCATGCCTAGGATCTTGCTATTATTATTATGCTTTAATGTTAACACGAACATGATTATGATTATAATTGTTATAATGATTATGAATATTATTATTATTATTATTATTTTGATGATGATTATTATTATTATGATTATAATTTTATTGTCATGATATTTATTGATTATTATTATGTTGCTTGATTATATTTTATTTTTATTGCTTGATCACGCCTTTTTATGCATGTTTAAAGGGAATTTGTACTTGTAATCATGCTTAATAAGATAATTAATAATCTTGTTTAGGGTTAATATGATTATAAATTCAAGTGATCGCCAATAATAGATTTATTTGTGCATTATATTCAACCAACATAGATAAACAGGTTTAGGGTTAATCCTATTGATTGCATGTTAGTCAGAAAGCGCACATGAATACGATCAGAATAAAGTAGAGGCCTATTATTAGGGCAGGTTCAATCTCTTTTAGGTTGGATTTGTACCTTCATCCCCGGACCCTTATTTGGTTCATGACCTTATGGAGTTGACGATCTCTTGAATCGTTAAGGGGTGTAACCTTCATCCTATGAACGGTTTACAAGTTCCTTAAAAACTTGTTGGCGACTCTTTTGCTCTATCTTCTTCCCTTTTGGACGCCACCGTACTTTAGTGTATGATCACAGTGGGGTTCGAGCTAGTGGGATTTAATGCTTGAAATTATTCCCTACAGGCCGGCTACCTTCCCTTCGTTGTTAGGGACAAAGCTAAGGTGTTTGACCGCTATGTGAGTTACTAGACCACCAAAATAAATTGGGACCCTAGACCTACCCGATTCGGCCGCATTGGCCACCCTTTGGAAGTGTTGGGCCATCCTATGAACTATGTTGAGCTTGTCACTCCTAGGAATCATGTATGACCCTAATAATTCTAGTTCATCTCTCCTCACATTCGCCGGTTCATGCCTCCCAAAGATGGTAAGGCCAACAAACCGTTGCCAAAACTTTGGCACGGGATGTTGTATCCAAGTGCCCTTGGCATGTTTGAGGTTCAAGTTGGTATTCCCCGTGAGGGATTGGTAGACAACGGAGATGTTGTCTTGGGGTGGTTCAATTGGTCTATCCAATTTCAAATCAAACAATTTTCCGAACTCTTTCAACGACAATCTAACATCATTATTAAGCAATCTAAATTGAACATGAGAAATCAAAGCATTTGATTTTATAACATTAAAACTGGAAATGAATTCTAAAGTCAAATAATCATAAGTATCATAATGCAATTTAAACAAACCACTCATGCCAATTCCTTTAAACAGTTTTTCAACCGGTTTATCAATTCCTAATCTAGAAAGTGTAGGGTGATGAACAAAACGGGTAGGGATTACCTGTCTCGAAGTGAGATTGATCATCCTTTGCCTTTGCTCTTGGGTGGTGATGACCACCCTCTCCCATCCCGGAACTTGCAACTCCGGGTCGATATTGGACACTTGTTGCCTTGAACCTTCACCCCTACTTGTTCTAGACCTCTTGAAAGCCATTTTTATGTAAAAATAGTAGAAATTGAAGCTTTCTCTCTCTTAGGGTTTGAGAAAAAATTGAGAGAAAGTGGTGAAAATTTAGTGTAGATTGTTGAGGAAGATGAGAGGAGTAAGAATATGTAAGAATTTTTTAGTTTTGATGGAGTAATTAGAGGAGATATTGAAGCCAAGTGATGGTTGAAGGTGTGAAAATGGAGGTTTTAAAGAGAGAAAGAGTAATGAAGAAGATGAAAGAAGAAGAAAGTGAGGAAAGAAAAAAGAGAAAGGAAGATAAGGGGACGACCATATAATGGCGCGCCCGATCGGGCGAAGTTGTTTATTTTCAGATTTCAAGTTGCGCGCCCGATCGGGCGCGAACACGAAGCAAATTTTCTCCATATTGCTCGCCCGATCGGGCGAGCTTCTCTTCTTCAAATTTCTTCTAAGTCTTTTTACCTGTCAAATCCATACCTGTACAACAACACTTGTAAATGGTATAATTATACTCTCCTTGCCTCTCTAAAATAAAAATAAAAATAAGGAAAAAGAAAACTAGCCTAGAAAGCAAGAAATAAAGGTTTCCTCCCGCGAAGCGCTGGTTTATCTAGGTCCCGCACGACCCTTTTACCATGTACTAGTTGAGAAGCTAAGCCCCTTGGCCTCTTGTCTGATCGGGAGGTTCTTCACCCGATTGAGCAATTTTTAGACCGCGACTTAACTTTCTAACACACCCGGTAAGGAGCCAATTCACCCTATCGGGTGGGTCCTCATTGGCTTGAACTGACGGTACTTTGCTATTGTTCGGTTGAGAACCCTTTTTGACCGTTGGTTGCCTCAATTTGTCACTTGGTTGAGCTATTACAACGTGGTCTGGTGGAACTCTCACCATAAGCTCGATTTTCGCCGCTTGAGCACTTGTCTCCACTTCTCATCTTCAAAACCAAGACCCTCACAGTGTAAGGCTCTCTCTATTGCGTCTACCTTTTCTTTCCATCGGTTAGTTGTATCAGTAGGAGATGCAATACGCGATACCGCCTTCAAGGGATCTTTAACAAGAGCTTGGGGCTCATTAGAAAAATTTTTAACCACTTCAATTTTAAAACACTTCTCCTCTAACATGGGGCTTTTAGGGGTATTATTCAAATTAAAAACAATTTTGTCATCCCCTACTGATAGTTCCAATTTACCACTTTGTACATCTATAATTGCTCCTGCAGTATTAAGAATGGGCCTTCCCAAAATAATTGGGGTCTGCAAATCCTCAGCCATATCAAGAACAACAAAATCCACAGGTATATAAAATTTACCTACTCTAACAGGGACGTCTTCTAGAATGCCTATGGGGTATTTAGAAGAACAATCGGCTATTTGCAGAGTAATATTGGTAGACTTTAATTTACCCATTTTTAGCTTTAAACACACAGATAATGGCATGACATTAACACTAGCACCTAAATCACACAATGCATTATCAATCATTAAATTGCCAATATGACAAGGGATAGAAAAACTACCGGGATCTTTTAGCTTGGGTGGAGATTTATTTTGTAGTACGGCACTACATTCGGCAGTAAAAGCGACAGTCTCTATCTCACTAATAGACATTTCCTAGTCAATATTTCTTTCATGAATTTTGCATATGCAGGTATTTGCGTGATTTATTTTGTAAAGGGAACTGTTACCTGCAAATCCTTCACCATCTCAAGGAACTTACCAAACTGCCTATCTACCTTGGTCTTCAAATGTCGATTTGGGAATGGTAGTTTGATAATTGGTTGTTGCACATCATTACTCTTGTCTTGAGTTACAACCTTCCCTGGAGTTTTTCCCTGCAATGTAACATTAGAAATATTAGTACTACCCTTTAGCCCTACAGGGCTAGGATTAATATCCCTTGGTATAAAGGAAACAGGATTAGCAATTTTTGTTGAAATGGGTTCATCCTCTTTGGGCATAGGAGGCCCATCATAGTGCGAACCACTCCTGAGGGTAATTGCGAACGCCTGCTCTGAGGGTTGTACTGGTTGCGACGGTAGGGTTCCTTGTGGGCGAACCTGAAGAGCAGCGGCTAACTGTGCAATTTGAGTATCTATGACTTTATTGTGGGCTACAATCGAGTCGATTTGTGAGTCTCTACTCTCCATATGCTTTTGCATACTAGTTAACATCGCTCTAATTTCTGATAAAGCTGGATCAGAAGGTGGTGGAGGAGTTTGTGGTTGGTTTTTCTGGCCAGCATTGGGATGGTAATATTTCTGCTGTGGTGGTGGTGCTGGTTGTTGTGGTTGTTGTGGAGGTGGAGGTGTGGGGTTTTGCACATTAGTGCTCCTGTAGGAAAGATAAGGATGGTTCTGATACCCAAGATTATAGGTGTTGGAGTATAGCTTATTTTGCTTGATGGACTGGAAAGCGTTAACCTGCTCCATGGAACTCCTACACTCATGTTCCCAATGACCTACAATTCCACAATTTTCACAGAAAGCATCATTAGCATTATTATCAATTGCAGAAACATTAGCTATTTTAGAATTAGCAGTAGTAAGGTTATCCAATTTTTGACAGATAGAGGTTAATTGAGATTGCAAAAAGGATACAGAGTTGACGTGGTGTTTTCCATTGTTTGCAAAACCTCTAGGATTCCCATATTGGGAATTATGAATCGCCATATCTTCGATAACCTGACCTGCATCATCAACATTGAGGTTCATAAACCTCCCACTAGCTGCAGAATCCAAAATTGCTCTAGAAGAATTTCCGATCCCATTGTAGAAAGCCTGAATCAACTACCACTGTGCTAAGTTATGGTGAGGGCACTCTCTCTGATCTGCAAGTCTTTGAATCTCTCCCAAGCCTCATATAGTGCTTCATCTGGCTCTTGGGCGAAATTCTGAATTGCGCTTCTCAATAGAGCTGTTTTCTCTGCAGGGTAATACTTGTTATAAAAATTCAAAACAAGAGTCTCCTAATTAGTAATGCCAAGTGCAGTTCTATTTAAACCATTAAACCACAGTTTAGCTTTTCCACATAAAGAGAAAGGAAAAAGAATCTCCCTTATTTGGTCTTGCGTGACCCTAGCTTGCCTTATAGTATTGCAATATTGACAGTAGACGACAATGTGTAGATTAGGGTCTTCACCCTTAGCTCCACTAAATTGCTTCCTTTCTATCATCGTGATGAACTGGGGCTTAATCTCGAACTTAACTCCCTCGAGATCGGGCGTAGGAGAAAGGTGGGGGAAGTGCGCCAAAGATGGCTGAGAATAGTCGCTGAGCTTTTTAGGTGGATTTTCTGCCATCTCTAATTCTAATTATGAAGAAGTGTCTAGATCACTAGAATCAGATGAAGGGTCTCTAGGAATATCACCACCAGAACTCGCCAGTATTCGCCTATATAAATTCTTTTGCCTATGCAAAGATCGCTCGATCTCAGGATCGAATGGGCATAAACAAAGAACTAGACGACAAATATGAGAACTGTCCCAAAGAACTTATGTTCTAAGGGACGAAGAAAAATAATCTAGACTACAAGAACAATCAGATATAAAAATATAACCGTCTCCCTGGCAACGACGCCAAATTTTGACAAGCTAAAGTCGTATCACCTGATCAAAAATAATTACCTAAGTCCTCTAGCTTATGCAGATAGGGAAGTAGGGTCAAATCCACAGGGAAACAAGTCTTTCTACTCCTAATTAATTATTATAATCTAAATTATCAAGTAACCAAATTGTTGTTATGGAAAGATATTAAACTACGGAGAATAAGTTTTAGGGAGAAAATCAATAATAAAGAAGACTAGGGCATAGGTTCACCAATAATTAATACTCCAGGGTAAAACATAATAATCAACCATTAACATTGCATAGATAACATGGATCTAACAGGCTCTCGCAATTTATTAGATCTAAGTCTTAATGAAAATAGCCTATAGTATTAAATTAACATCTGCTCGATTCATCAATTTAATATTGCTATACTTTTACAAGCCATAATTGTAAAGCGTTAAAACAATTCAATAAGATAATATCATGCAATATGAATAATCAATATTAGTCAATCATCAATGCATCAATTAACAAGATCATAAAGGGCTCTCGCTACGTATTACGACCACAGGATTAATCTACCGGTATTAAATCTCATCTCTCGAATCTCGAATAAATATTGTCTAACTCATGCGTAAAAGATCTGCACAAATCTAGTCACAGAGCATTAAATCAATCAACAGGAAATTAATCTAGCATTGATAATTAACGACAATAAATTACCCCTTCATATTAATTATGGATCTCCACAAACCCTAGAAAGTAAACTACTCAGACATAATTAAATCTAGAACAATCTTAATAATAAAATTAGACATGAGGAATTGAAAGAACGAAAATACTGAAATCAATAGAATAGAAATCGTACCGAATCGACGGAATTACAAAGTAGTCAAGAATAAGGTAAAGTTGAGAGAAAAAGTCTAGAGAAAGAAGAATACTAAGTAGAGAGAGAAAGTTAAGAGGAAAGAGTAAGTAAAAATAATTATCCTAAAACGTACTTAAACGAAAACAAAACAACCCTAATTAGAAACTAAGTGCTTCGTCTAACAAAGCTCTCCAGAAACACGCGCCCGATCGGGCTAAGGGCCGCCCGATCGGGCGCGCCTTTTTGCTTGTACTCCTTATGCAGCAGCTCCGCCCAATCGTGCTAAGCCTCGCACGATCGGGCGTGCCATAGGCTACGCTCAGCCATAGTTGCAGCATCCGCCCGATCGGGTCCATGCTTGCCGGATCGGGCCCGGCTTCCCTTCGAGTCTTGGACTTCGATTGGGCTCGATTCCTCGGCCCAATCCGGATCTCCTCTTCGGATCTTGAATACTTGGTCCAAATGCCTCGGTTTTCCAAATACCGAGCCCTTAATCACCGGCTTGATCACTCTAGCCGATCTTGGGCTTCAATGACGGTCGTGCTCCTCTCATTCTCGTAGTCGCTCCATGAAAAACCCGAGAAAATGCTCCAAAGATGCAATTTCTGCAAAACTCAACAAAGACTACAAAAACACTAGAAAACACCAATTAGTAATAAAAGTGGCTCGAAAGAGCCAAAAACACTACTAATTATGACCAAGGGACGGGGGTAAATCACTATATAAAATGGACAAATCAATCAGACGATATGGAAGCCCCATTAAACAAACAAGAACACGCTTTACCCGTCCACAAATCTGTCGTAAACTCTGTCTTTGGTGATGAGCAAGAGGATAGTGTCAATGCCGAGAGTAGAGATGATGTTATCGACCTTACGGCGGAGGTCATTTAGGAAGAAAGTTTAGATGAGGGGTACAACTCTGAGACAATCAATCAATCAATCAATCAAAGCCTTAATCCCAAAAGTGGGGTCGGCTAACATGAACCAAATTTGAATATCGGCAGCCCCTCATTCTACCAGCTGGCAGCAAAGTTGCAAAGGCAAAAATATGTGATAAGTTTAGGAAGACTGCGTTGGAAAAAGATTACTGCCGCCGTGCCAAACGGTTTTATAAGCTTCCTGACGGGTATGATCTCATCCTTCCTGCTTCTGGATCTTTTGTGTTGGATTGCCCTGCTGGTCATGTTGCTATTTTCGCTAAGCACTTTGATTTCCGGCTACGATTTCCTCTCCATCCCTTCGTTGCAAAAGTTTTGAAAGATTGGAATGTATGTTTCGTTCAATTAACCCCTCCCGCCATCCGTGCCGTTATTTCTCTTGTATGGGTTATGCTGTACAGAAATTATCTGCTAACCCTTAATGCTTTTCGACGGCTGTTATTTCTGAAGAAGGATGGTCAATCTGAAAGGTGGTGGTCTTTGTATACTTCTCCTCATAAATATATTGTACTTCCTAAACTATCAAGCTGTAAAGGCTGGCAAGATAAGTTTTTCGTCATGTCGATTCCAAATGACTTTCCACTCAGGAGAACATTTTTTCGCCCTCACCCCAAATTAAATACTATTGCCGAGAGGTATCTCAACAAACATGAATTTAGGGCTGTCAATCATTTTGACATTGAGGAGTCTGATGACGACAATGGTAGGACCCGTCTAACTCCTAAGTTATGGGTGCCGAATGTGGGATACATTCTCGGCAACGCTCCCTTATCTCATGCCGGTCTATGCTGTAATGACAGTTATGGTATTAACTCACTATTTTTCATCATCATTTTATTTTTTTTAAAGTCTTAAATACTCAAATACAGTTATATATGTGCAAAAAGTGTTTTCAGTTAGTTATTCATGTTATCTTCTTCCTTTCATGTCAAGTGTTGACAAGCTATACAAAAAGCAGCTTGGGTTGTCAGCTGACGGAAAAATTGTTATGAGGCGTTGTCCTAAGGCTCCCAAACCTAGCTATGACACCCTTCCAAACTACTACAGCCACGCCTCCCCTGTTAACCCAAAGAAAAAAGCAGAGGCAATGGCTGACGAGAGCGTTAGGAAGAGGAAGCTGACAACTCTTGGAAATTGGCGTGGTGGCATCCTTGGAACCAACAGTCCTAGACAAATTAACAATAGAGCTTAACGCGGGGTGCTGAGAACCAGGAGAAACGCATATCTCCAAAAGAAAACTCGGGGTGCTGAGAACCAGGAGAAGCGCATATCTCCAAAAGAAACTGTAGGGAATAGTTTCAAGCCTTTAAAATCCCACTAGCTTGAACCCCACTGTGATCATACACTAAAGTACGGTGGCGTCCAAAAGGGAAGAAGATAGAGCAAAAGAGTCGCCAACAAGTTTTTAAGGAACTTGTAAACCGTTCACGAGGTGAAGGTTACACCCCTTAACGATCCAAGAGATCGTCAACTCCATAAGGTCATGAACCAAAATAGGGTTCGGGGATGATGGTACAAATCCAACCTAAAAGAGATTGAACCTGCCCTAATAATAGGCCTCTACTTTATTCTGCTCGTATTCATGTGCGCTTTCTGACTAACATACAATCAATAGGTTAACCCTAAACCTGTTTAATCTATGTTGGTTGAATTTAATACACAAATAAACTATTATTGGCGATCACTTGAATTATAATCACAATTAACCCTAACAAGATTATTAATTATCTTATTAAGCGTGGTTGCAAATACCAATTCCCTTTAACATGCAATAAAAGGTGATCAAGCAATAACAATAAATAATATATATCAAGCAACATAATAAATAATCAACATCATTAATAATAATAATAATAATAATAATAATAATAATAATAATAATAATAATAATAATAATAATAATAATAATAATAATAATAATAATAATAATAATAATAATAATAATAATAATGACCATGTTAAAGCATAACAAGATCCTAGGCATGATACTAACAAGATTAATAACAAGCCCTAGCATGTCACTAAACAATAAAAATCAAATCTTTAACCCTAACATGATACTAACATGAATAAATATTAGGAAGAGAATAAAAGGCATCATACTTTTAATCATACTTGATATTAAAGTTACCCTAGACATGATACTAGGAAGATCAAAACGCCCTAACATAACATTAGGAATCATAATAACAACCTAAGCATGATTTCTACATCATAATATCAATTAAACCAATAAATTACTTACGTGGATGCCTCGTACCTCTTTCTAATAACAAAATACACACGTTAGTAACTTCAAGGAAAATAATAATCAAACAATTAAATTAAATAATTGAAAGAGAGATTTGGGACCAAACCCTCAGAAATTAAAACCTTTCACGTCTAGGGCGAAGGCAACTTCGAATATGGATAGGTGTTTCAAGATCTTGTGAATGCGGAATTTTGTATTTGAGAAAAAGAATTTAAGAAAAGAGAGAATTTTAAAGGAATTAATGATGAATGAAAAAGACAATTGACGAATGAATTGTAGATGAATGAAAGAGATGAATGAATATTAATAATTGGTGAATCTTGGTGATCTTGGTGAAAAGAATTGATGATTCTTGGTGAATGAAAACGGAGTTTTTGATACGATATTTATAGAGAAAATCATCCAAAAAAGATAATTTATCAAAACAGAGTCTGAAGACCACAAAACTACTTTGGCGCCAGGACCAGTGGCTAGCGCAAAGGCGCCAATGCTGGCGTCTAGCGCTAATCCTGATTCCAGGCGCCAAGGCCTGGGGTTGGACGCCAAACCGGCTTTTAACGCGTTTTCGAAAATCTGATAATTTTACTGTACTGGAAGATAAAATAATATAATTTCAATCGAAAATACTATTTGATCTGATTAAAACTCTGAAGAGTCCTAATTGAATTAAGAATGATAAGACCTTCTAGAATGTTCTAGAAGACTAAAACCATTCCTAATTACATTAGGAATGATAAATTATATTAGGCCCTCCCCTAGATCATAGGGTCGTACTTAAAACTCAAACCAGGCCCAGTTTAGTAAATTGGCCATAAATTCCTCAATATTCATCAGAATTGGGCTTATAATATATCGTTAGAAAGGTCTTTGCAAGCCCCATCCAACTACACCATTATTGGACCCATATCATGGACCAACCAAACTGGATTGGCTGTTTTCTTAAAAATAAAGTTTTCAAAAACAGAGAGAAGAGAAAAGAAATAAAAACTTTCCACAACACTAGACCTTTCCACACTTTCGTTTCATTCGATTATGATTCGACGTGAAAGGTATTCATCACTGGGTTTGGTTTTGGGGAGACACAAATGGGTGTCTATAGAAGCCCCCACTTTGACTGAGTTTGGAGAAACGCAAGTTTTGAAAACGAAAGCCAAAGTAGCGATAGGGACGGAGAATGATTCAGAACGTTCTGCGATCCTAAATCACTCTTGTAACGCCGATACCTGCAAACTAGCATTAGTTAAACAGATAAAAGAGTTAAGAAACGCGTATCTTGCACCGTCGAGCACACGTCTCTGAAAGTAACCGATTGTTTTGATGACCTTCTACAAGCTAGAGAATGTCATCCCGCTTGAAAACTGCTACGCCTGTAACTGCTTCCAAATTAGAAGATTTCTTCGCCTGAAACGATTCTCCTTCGCTATGATAGTATTCCACATCCAAGGGAATACTATCAAAGATGGCTTCTATTGAAACAATCCTCATCCGCATTGATAATATTCCACGTCCAAGGGAATACTATCAAAGATTGCTTCTCTTGAAACAATCCTCAGTTGCTTTTTGACAACTTTCCACATGCTAGGGAACACCACCTTGTTGTTTTGATGTTCACTCGTCTCTGAACAAAGAGCTTCTTTTTTGTTATGACTCCAATTTTCGCTGTGATAGTCTTCGAAAAGATCACTGCTTCTTAATGTTTGCTATGCCAGTACGTCGGTGCTTTGCTGCTTGTGAACCAGTATGTCGGTGCTTTTGCTGTGATGACAATCCTCTTTTCTTTGGGAATAGTTTCCAACACAACTCTTGTATAATGTATGACAATCCGATTTAGGGAAATTTGTCAATGGCACGTAACAATCCATCCTTGGAAATGTTGTCACGATGAAGCGACAATCCGTACCTCGGAAAATTTGCCAAAATCTAATTTTTGGAAAAGTTGCCAATGCTTCGTAACAATCTTTCATAAGAACTTGCTACGATCGACAATCCACATCTTGGAATATAACTCTTGAAAGCAATCCACCTTGGAAATTTGCCAACGCTATGTGACAATCCTTTTGGGAAAATATTGCCACTATTGACAATCCGCGTCTTGGAACATTTGCAAAAAAGAGTCGACCGACAATCCACTTCGGGAAAATTTGCCACTTACTGAAATGAATGACAATCCACGTTGAGGAACTTTTGCCGATATTTATGATGAATAGAAATCTACAACAATCCTTTGGGAAATTTTTCTATAGGGAACTGGGTGTATGATAATCCAATCTCGGAAAACTTGCCAGCGATGACAATTCGAACTTGGAAAAAATTGCCAAACAAAGAAGGAGCACGACAATCCACGCTTGGAAACTTTGCCAGAGATGACAATCCAATCTTGGAAAAATTGTCGTTGAAGAAGATGCACGACAATCCATTTTTGGAAATATTGTCAGTTGGGGATGACAATCCAATTTTTGGAAAACTTTGTCGTTTAATAAGGATGTGCGACAATCCATATTTGGAAATATTGTCGTTTAAGTGCTTGCTTTTGAACCGATTGTAATGAGCCAGTGTTTTAGGCGCTTAAGCTAAGTGAGACGATTTTTCGTCAGATCGATCACTTATTGCAATTGTAATCAAACCGACTACTTAATCATGTCAAATTGCTTATAGGGGCTAACTGGCGTACCAAGGAACCCGAAATTGCTGCATGAGGTCGAAATCACCTTTCTGGGAGGCTTCGAGCTCTGTCGTTGCTGAGATATCTCTGGCGTCAAGAATTGGAGTAGGGTCTTCCCTGTTCTGCTGCACCTGTATTTATTTTTTACTATAGAACTTTGCCAATCTTTTTAATTATCTTAGGGTTGACCTAAGGCTTAATGTTGCTTGACTCATCGACTTGACACGACTGAAGGTATAAACTTGACTCGATATGACTGACTCGAGGTTGACTCGACTCAAAGTGTAATGACACATGTGTTAGACTCAAATCAAAATGATATGACACGACATGACTCAATGTGTACATGACTCGTGTGTGCATTGTAATGTGATCGTACGACTCGAAAAAAGCAAAAAAGCAAAAATTTTCCGTCAATTGTGGAGGGTACCGACTTTCTCCCGAAAAAGAAAGACGTGAAAAAGAAAATCAAAAGTTTGAAGATGCATGTTGAATGAGCTTAGTCAAATGTTGTTCGATACTATCTCTCAAGGTTCAAGGATTAATTCATCCTAGGCTATCTCAATTGTTGACTCCATGATGAAAGTATTTGGGTAACTTAGGCACGGAGGCTAAGCACTTCATACTTCGTGATGCAATGACAATTATGAGTGATTTTGACGAAGCATGCTTTAGCGTTAAGATTTCATGACAAAGGGTTCCTAAGGGAAATATATTTGGTCATGTATGCGTGATGTGTGTGATAGTGACACTAAAGTTAGGCCGCAAGAGCTAAGTGTGTGAAAAGATATTATTTATTAAAAGAGTCAAATGGTGGTGACTCTTAAGCTAGATAAGCTAATGATGTAGGGATCAAGCCCCCAAGTCTAGATCTAAATGAATAGGGATGAGCATTGGAGATCCCTTGATATGATCATGGTGTAAGTGTATGAATGTGAATATGAATGCATGTTTATTACGGTCGCACCTCACTGTGAGGTTGCCTACGTATCCGTTAGGAATCAGGCCAAACGTAGCTCTAGACAAACCTCGCACAAGTGTGTATACCTCAAAAAGGTCTTTTAAGGGTTGTAACGTGGTTAGGCTAAAGGTTTGAAGAAGAAGGGGATAAAGGCTCAAGACCCTAGATAAGCCCCCAAGGTGTGCAACCTTGCTTTTGAATATTTGTATTTTTATGCTTGAGGTTTTCTACTCTTTTTTTAGCTCTCTTTTTACTTTAGCATTTATTTTATTTTAATAAGTGTGGGCAATCCCGATCATGCGATCTATCACTCACTTGGCATTCATGTTTCTCAGGCACGGTACCGAGCACTCAATAAGAGACGCAATCTGAGACGTGTTCTTATCGAAGATATATTCACATCAAAGACATTGGAACACTTACCCTTTTGTACACTTTTATTTATTTTTTTGTTATTGCTTATTTTTTGCTATTGCTTTCTTTTGAATTTGCTCAAGCTTTCTTTAGAATTGCATAAGTTGCACGCCATCCCATCCCAAGGTTAGGTAGATGTAGGTTGAAAAAAGAAGGGTCTATCGTTAGACGAGGCTCAAAGTGGCTTATGAAGAAAGGATGTATAATTGAAGGGCGAAAGGAGATATGATGTGGCTACAAGGGGTGCCTTAAATCATTAGTATACCTTGTGCTTAATTCGACATGGATTTTTTTTTTTTTTGTTTTTTTTTTTTTGTTTTTTTTTTTTTTTTTGTAATATGATGAAATGATCATATGCAAGGAAATAAATGCTCATTTTATTAAAAAGGGAAAAGAAAAGAAAAAATACAAACATAATCTAAAGGAAAAGAAAAGGTGCCTATGCTAGACTTATTGGGGAAAGGAAAAAAAATGAAAAAGAAATAGAAAAAGAGGTCATGAAATCTTGTCATTGAAGCTCGCCTCTTGTCTTGTGTTGTTTGCTCCGACATCATCCAGTCTTCTCGCTAGCTAGAGGCAATGGGATCTTATTTGCTTCTATGAGATCTTGAATGAGATTTTGAAACCTGTAGCATTCATCGGTGGTATGACCGTTTCCTCGATGGTACTTGCAATAGGAATTTGGATTCCATCTCAAAGATCGATTTTTTGGTGTTGGATCCTCGGTAGGGCCAATAGGTTTGATTAATCCTCGATCATAAAGACGATCGAAAGCAGCATCGTAGGCCATTCCAATGGGTGTGAACTCTCGCCTGGGTTTCCTTTTAGATCCTTGATTGTCCATGGCTAAGACATCATTATGGTCAAAGGTACTAACATTATTACTAGAGTGGGCGTTTTCGGAAGAAGAAGGATTGTCGCTCTTCTTTCCTTTCCAGCCACCATGGTTGCTATTATTAGTAGCTTTTTTCTTTGCGAGGTCATCTTCGATCTCGATACCTACGTCATAGACAGCCTTGAAAGTATTCAAGTTGTGTTGATATTTTAAGTGCTTTGAATACTTTTCTTGGAGATTCTTGATAAACATCCTCACGGATTCTTTTTCGGTGGGGACCTCAATCATCTTGGCGGAAGTTTCTCTCCATTTATTAAAGAAAGAAGTAAAGCCTTCATTCTCTTTTTGTCTTAGCATCTCAAGTTGTCTATGATTGGTTTCAACTTGAATATTGCACTTGTACCTATCAACGAAAGCGTTTGCTATCGATTCCCAGGTAGAGGTTTTCTCCTTGTCAAGGGAGAAGAACCATTGTTGGCAAACGGTTTCAAGAGATAGTGGGAACAGAGAGGGGAAAACCTTCTTATCGATACCCTTAATGCTCATTATAGTTTCAAAAGCTCTTAAATGGAAGTAAGGGTTATCTGTTGCCTTGAATTTAGGGATGTCAGTGGCGTTGAACTTATGCAGAAGAAGTTCTTTGTCCAGCGAGACCCCTTGTGAACTCATGTCTTGAAATTTATAGTCACTAGATAGCTTGCTTAGACTCTCTTGCATGAGGTTCATTTGTTGTTGCTTTACGGGATCATCAACCTTGAGGGTGAGTAGCTTCAGTGTTTCAGTCATGGTAATCAATTGGTTCCTAAGCTCATTGACTTCTTCTTGAGTTGCCATTATCTTCTTAGCCTTTCTCTTTTGACGAATCGGTTTATCAAAAAGTAAGACTTGAACAAAGGTGTTGTCCTTGATTAATCGCCCTTCCCTCCTCGACCAAGTACTGTGGGAAAGGAATTCGGGGATACTTATTGTTAATTACTTGACTCAAACTTTATTCAACATGCAATGGATGGAGGAAGTGAAGAAAGATTGGAATAGAATATGAAGAAGAAAGATGGAAGTGGAGGGATATGAAGAACTAGGAATAAAAATGTACCCCCTAACTCAAATGACGGAAAATACTGACTCATGCATGAACCTAAGATATGGCCATGGTGATGTGTACTCAAAGTGTGTGCTAAGACTAGTGAGTGTAGGTGACATGTTAAGACTTGTGTCATGACCATATGGCTAGACTATGTGACCAAGACTCGATTAATGACTTGACAAGGTGTTATTGACAGCGAAAATTAACCGAATTAA
The DNA here is from genome assembly GCF_948465745.1 of Chenopodium album. Classification (NCBI taxonomy): domain Eukaryota; kingdom Viridiplantae; phylum Streptophyta; class Magnoliopsida; order Caryophyllales; family Amaranthaceae; genus Chenopodium; species Chenopodium album. The sequence goes on from NC_137839.1 coordinate 56,893,659, forward strand.
TTAGCAAACTGGTTAATTAGACCCTAGGTGATGACTCGACAAATAATCCGAACTGTCGGCCAAGCGGCGGGACTGGCGTCACAATATGGTGATTGGCGCCAGACTTTTTAGTAAATGCCTGGCGCTACACACCATACAGTGGCGCTACATCTCAGATTTTGGCACCAATATTGGAGCTTCGGTTCGGGACTGTTTTCGGTATTATTAGCCAACTAGGGTATGCCTAAAGTCGTACTAGGTCAATTCTGATTAAAGAAAATAGACTTTATTGACTCAAATTAGTTAATTAATTAATTAATTAGGCAAAGTTCTTTAGGTCATTAATTTTAGTCTCAACACAAATCAACAAACAGTTAAGAGGAACATAGAATATATATGCACAACCAATAATGCACAATTAGTCAAGTAGGCACAATATGATGCAATGAGTTCGCAACCTAGCCATGGCTCTAGTTCTCTAAAGTTCGGGATATGGTTTAGTCAAACAGGGTCCATGGTTAATTGTCCAGATGCACCGCGTAGAAGCCTAACCGCGAAGGGTTAACGCGTGTGGATAGAACACCGCGAGTTTTTTTTAGAAAAACTCGCTTCCATGGTTTGGTGAATTCAACCTCTCAGATGTACCCTTTGTTGCCAGGAGCGTTCAATCGGGTAGATAGAGCATGAATTCCCAGAGGGTTATGTCCATATGTAGAACACATATGGGTTTCAGAAAAGTGAGAAAAAATTCAATCAGGAAGCAGGATCGAGCCAACAATACGAAAAACCGGTCGAAATTAGAACGCATATTTCTGGCTCGGTATTGGGGAAAATTGGCGCCAGCAAACAGAGACTGGCGCCAACTTTTAACTGTAGCGCCTGGCGCCAATACTCGCGTCTGGCGCTACGGCTAAATGTTTGGCGCCAAGCTCTGGCCCCTGACGCTACTTCCCACATGCCTCAGCAGCTTTCTATGCTCAATAAAATCATCCAGTTTCGCGCGGTGTTATTTCAGTCCTAGTTGTGAAAGACATTTCTCAAATTTCCTACGTGTAAAATCCTATGTTTTTTACTCATTACGGATGGTCTTTCCAATGAGAACCTTTTTTATGCATATGACACAATGTTAATCAAAATTACGCACATGAAATACTTAGAACTTTTCGAGTCTCATCCACTCATTCTAAATCATTGCCGAAACAAATTCAGGAATTAAAATAGAAATCCTCCCCAGTGGAGTCGCCAAAAACTGTAGGGAATAGTTTCAAGCCTTTAAAATCCCACTAGCTTGAACCCCACTGTGATCATACACTAAAGTACGGTGGCGTCCAAAAGGGAAGAAGATAGAGCAAAAGAGTCGCCAACAAGTTTTTAAGGAACTTGTAAATCGTTCACGAGGTGAAGGTTACACCCCTTAACGATCCAAGAGATCGTCAACTCCATAAGTTCATGAACCAAAATAGGGTTCGGGGATGATGGTACAAATCCAACCTAAAAGAGATTGAACCTGCCCTAATAATAGGCCTCTACTTTATTCTGCTCGTATTCATGTGCGCTTTCTGACTAACATACAACCAATAGGTTAACCCTAAACCTGTTTAATCTATGTTGGTTGAATTTAATGCACAAATAAACTATTATTGGCGATCACTTGAATTATAATCACAATTAACCCTAACAAGATTATTAATTATCTTATTAAGCGTGGTTGCAAATACCAATTCCCTTTAACATGCAATAAAAGGTGATCAAGCAGTAACAATAAATAATATATATCAAGCAACATAATAAATAATCAACATCATTAATAATAATAATAATAATAATAATGACCATGTTAAAGCATAGCAAGATCCTAGGCATGATACTAACAAGATTAATAACAAACCCTAGCATGTCACTAAACAATAAAAATCAAATCTTTAACCCTAACATGATACTAACATGAATAAATATTAGGAAGAGAATAAAAGGCATCATACTTTTAATCATACTTGATATTAAAGTTACCCTAGACATGATACTAGGAAGATCAAAACGCCCTAACATAACATTAGGAATCATAATAACAACCTAAGCATGATTTCTACATCATAATATCAATTAAACCAATAAATTACTTACGTGGATGCCTCGTACCTCTTTCTAATAACAAAATACACACGTTAGTAACTTCAAGGAAAATAATAATCAAACAATTAAAGTAAATAATTGAAAGAGAGATTTGGGACCAAACCCTCAGAAATTAAAACCTTTCACGTCTAGGGCGAAGGCAACTTCGAATATGGCTAGGTGTTTCAAGATCTTGTGAATGCGGAATTTTGTATTTGAGAAAAAGAATTTAAGAAAAGAGAGAATTTTAAAGGAATTAATGATGAATGAAAAAGACAATTGACGAATGAATTGTAGATGAATGAAAGAGATGAATGAATATTAGTAATTGGTGAATCTTGGTAATCTTGGTGAAAAGAATTGATGATTCTTGGTGAATGAAAACGGAGTTTTTGATACTATATTTATAGAGAAAATCATCCAAAAAAGATAATTTATCAAAACAGAGTCTGAAGACCACAAAACTACTTTGGCGCCAGACCTGGCTCATTGGCGCCAGGACCAGTGGCTAGCGCCAGGCGCCAATGCTGGCGTCTGGCGCTAATCCTGATTCCAGGCGCCAAGGCCTGGGGTTGGACGCCAAACCGGCCTTTAACGCGTTTTTGAAAATCTGATAATTTTACCGTACTGGAAGATAAAATAATATAATTTCAATCGAAAATACTATTTGATATGATTAAAACTCTGAAGAGTCCTAATTGAATTAAGAATGATAAGACCTTCTAGAATGTTCTAGAAGACTAAAACCATTCCTAATTACATTAGGAATGACAAATTATATTAGGCCCTCCCCTAGATCATAGGGTCGTACTTAAAACTCAAACCAGGCCCAGTTTAGTAAATTGGCCATAAATTCCTCAATATTCATCGGAATTGGGCTTATAATATATCGTTGGAAAGGTCTTTGCAAGCCCCATCCAACTACACCATTATTGGACCCATATCATGGACCAACCAAACTGGATTGGCTGTTTTCTTAAAAATAAAGTTTTCAAAAACAGAGAGAAGAGAAAAGAAATAAAAACTTTCCGCAACACTAGACCTTTCCACACTTTCGTTTCATTCGATTATGATTCGACGTGAAAGGTATTCATCACTAGGTTTGGTTTTGGGGAGACACAAATGGGTGTCTACAGAAACTGATGTCCAGGAGAAGACGGTTGTCCATTTTACCGTGTCAACTCTTCTACCCGAAGGAGTGATAATTTAAGACATCACTCACATACCGGAATCTCCTTCTCTACCCCGGCCTAACGCGGCTAGTCAGCCTGAAACTCAGGCCAGAACTACTGCTGTCGACGGCTCTGATGTAAGTGCTCCCGGCATCGTATATCGGTCCAATCAATGGATTGAACGCCCAACCGGGAGGCTTCCTGATGAGGTCATGAAAAGGTTTTCTTTTCCCGAAGGCCATTCAAGGGACTGATGGGAGCCTGAGCTAGATGTGTACCGAAATGAAACGCTTTTCACCGATGACCCTATGCAAGGAGGGAATCTCGGTTATCGGCTTTTGCGCAATCTGGCGCCCCCGGTGGACAGGTCTGTTGTTGTCGTCGGTCCTTTTGCTGCTCTGCACATGCATGACTTGATGAAGGTATTATTTTCACTTCCTTGTACTTTTTTATCCCATTTTCTTATTTATTACTTTTCAATTGTTATTATCTTTACTTATTGTCATTTCATTATCTAAACAATTTGTTACTTGTTATTTAATGCTACGTATACTTTATGTAGGCTGTTATGTTTGGCACCGAACTTGTAGAGATGTACCGCTATTACCAAGAGCAGCATCATCAAGCATCCTCTACTCAGGGAGCCTTGAAAGCGGCCTTGGACAATGCTGATAAGGTCATCTCCAAGATCAAAGAGGCCAAAGAAAAAGATGACCTTGAAATGGTGGATCTCAAGGATAAAGATGCCAAGCTTAAGGGATTTGAGCAGGAGGTCCAGATGTTAAAGGGTCAGCTTGCTAAGAAGGATAAAGCTGTGGAGCGCCTTCCCTCCCTTGAGAAAGAGCTTTCTGATGCCAAGGTTACCATCCATAACCTTGAAGATAAGATCTAGAATTGGAGGCCGACAAACTTGGCATTTGGCAAAGAGCGGTAGGTCGTTATTTGGTCTCCAAAGAATTCTGCACTCGGCTTCAAGACTGATATGACGGGGGATGGACTGCTGCTCAGAGATGCATCGCTCAAGTTGCCGGCTGGAAAAAAGACGACTGGGCCAAGGTTGTGAAAGCTTTTAATGACGGAGCTCATAAAATTCCTTCCGGCTTTGAACAACAAGAATTTGCCGAGGAAGATCTTCTCAATTTTGCGCCAACAGCTGATGATGGCCTCCCGACCCCAACATTCTAGACTCTCCACAACCTGAAAACTTACAAGCTTGAAGGGGCGGGCAGTCATCACCGACGTCATCTTGTGGATCTTGTGTTATAAGGACTTATCAGCCATGATTTTAAACTTTTAATCATTTATTTTTGTTGAATTATTTTTTTGACAATGCTGTTTATCGGCATATACCCTTTTTTGTGGTGATGTCTGTCGATTGTCATCCTTGTTTTTATGTTTCGTAAAAAATTCATCTTCTACCAACATATTATATAACTGCCTTTCCTCTACTGTCTATGCCTTTTATTAATTTGTCTTTTTATTTAGCAATATTATTATTAGCCATTCATCAAAACGAATATTACAATTACAACTACATCGATTTCGTATGTAATCATCACTAACAGTTTAGCAATTACTAGCATTTAACTTTTTGGCTTGGTAATTATCATTTATCATATATCAAATACTTATCGACATCCTTGTCCCTTGCCCCCCTTAGTGCACGCATTTGTGGTACAGATATGTGCACTATTGGTTTGCTTTCATCGTTCTGCTATCTTTCCAGTTGTTGCTTCAGAGTATAATGCCGACACTTACTGCACCATTTTCATAGTCAATTAAGTACCCTTCTCGGCAATCATTATCAAAGCTATGCCTCAAGTCGGCATATACTTTGAGTTGATTTGGCCGGTAATATAATTTGAATCAGCAACCTCGCGAGTTAATGAATACAATTGATCAGGTTGGAAGCGCATTAACTTCACGGAAGCGGTTTTGAGCTGTCCTTCCCACTTAACGATGTTCTGTTAAGTGGAGGATACCTATTTCACACACCAAATAGGATAATTTACATTTATTCATCACTGATATTGTTCACATATTTATACATCAATATCAGTTTTATACTTCAAAAAAGTAATTTTCACCAGTTATACATAATATTTCTTTAGCACTGCTGCATTCCAAACATTCTTCAACGGTTTCCCATCCATTGCTTCCAATTAAAACGAGCCCTGCATCACCATATCTTTAATTCGATATGGTCCTTCCCAGTTTGTTGTTAACTTTCCATCTTCATTTCCTTTTCTGTTGCAGCTGCCATACGCAACACCAAATCTCCTATATTCAGAGGTCGATAGCTGACCGCTGCCTGACCCGTTTGTTATATGCCCTTGACATTCTGTCTTTGTAGGCGGCTGATTTAACAACTGCTTTTTCCAGTACTTCCGGTAGGAAATCTAGTTGTTGTCGTAATAACAAGTCATTTTATTCTTCACAGTAATGCTGAATTCTAAATGTCGACAATCCTACCTCTGCCGGTACCACTGCCTCTGGCCCAAAGACTAAGGTAAAGGGTGATTTACCTGTGTCTTCTCTGATTGTCGTTTTGTTTGCCCACAGTATTTCAGGTATAAGATCAGCCCATAACTCCTTTGCATCCTCAATTTTCTTTTATATTGCCATTATGATTTGTTTATTTGATGCCTCCGCTTGGCCATTTGATTGTGGATAACATACTGCAACATATGCAAATTTGACCTTGTACATTGCGAAAAGATCCTTTACCAGTTTACAGTCAAACTGAGATCCGTGATAAAAAAAAACCATCGCCATCGGCAACCCAAACCTTGTGAAAATATTCTTCCAGATGAACTTCTTCACCTCAGATGCTAATATCTTCGTTCTTAGCTCAGCTTCTATCCATTTTGTGAAATAATCTATGCCAATTAGGAGAAACTTTCTTCCACCCGTTGCTGATGGAAACGACACTACTATATCCATTTCCCATTGTGCAAAAGGAACTGGATTAAGTATTGGCATCAAATCATTTGGAGGCAGGTTGATAGCTGGAGCAAACTTCTGACATTAATCACACTTTTTCATATATCGAGAGGCATCCTCATGTATTTCCTCAATGAGCTTTGTAGATTCAAAATATGTTATGCATCACTGTAATGGCAACGAGATCCCTCTTTTACACAACTGCCCCTGATGCATATTAATCATCTTATTGCGCTATTAGATTTTATTTTTTTTTTTGTCTGATGCTTTTTGAAGCCTAGCTCTAAAGTCCATGTACATTTGAAGGGAGCCATCGATGACTCGATGAGCATAAGGTGAAGGGGCTGCTAAAATTGGAAGGGGGTTGCTGGTGAGCACAAGGTGAAAGGGGCTGTTGAAATGGGAAAGGGGAAGGGTTTGGAGGAGATGAATTTTAGAAGTATAAATATATGTAATCTAAATATTACAAATTAGATATTACATGTATAAATGTTAATTAAATTACAAGGATGAATTTTGTTTTTGTTTAGATTAAATAATTTAATTTTGTACAAAACTTAGATTAAAATAGCTAAGTTGAGACACTTCATTGTTCCATTAGAACCCTACATTATTTTAGTAGTAGAACCCTTCATTGTACAAGTATAACCCTGCAAAAGTAATCAAAGAGTTCTACCCTTCATTACAGTATAACCCTACATTATTTTAGTGGAACCATGGAACCCTACAATGTTTTAGTGGATCCCTTCATTGTGTGAGTGTTAACTTGCAATTCACCCTATATAGTCATACCCAAATTTGTTTCAGTGGGACCCTACAATGTTTAAGTGGAACGTTATTCTTGTACACCATGTCAATGCAAAACTTTGACTGAGAATATCTTTAATTATCAATAAGTAAAAATTATAACAATTAAATATTAATAAATTATTCATTTAGACGATTCCATCAAGTACCCACATGACTATATATATTTTTATGTATAATCACACATATTAATCATAGTGAATTGGATTAATAATGCAAAACGTCAAAACATTTCATTTATGTAAACACGGAGGAAGTAAAAAAATATCATGATCGCTTCATGGAAAAGTCGCTTTGACTAATTATGCACTATTCAATCACTATTTTTGAGTTACTGTTTTTTTTTTTTTTTACCTAGAACAAAATGAATAAATGTCATTTGATTGCTCATAAATTTCATTATTTATTTATGTAATATATCATTTGATTACTCATATAGCTTTTTCCATACATAAGGGTACCAAATCACAGAAGGGTACGACTAAATTACAGAAGGGTACTACTGATATTATATTTGATTTAACTATTATTCAAAATATAAGATCAAATGGTAGATAAGAACAAAGTACCCTTTATTGTCACATTAGTACCACTGCATATTAAAAGGATTCCATTAGAATATTGTAGGGTACAACTGAAATACATACATCATTGAGTAAAACGAAAGTACACTTGTCATCTACGAGGGTACAATTGGTACCTACTAGGGTACCATCAATTATATAAAAATCATCTACAATCTACAATAAGAAACTTTTTGCAACATTCTAGCCTAATCAAAAGCTAAAGGAGTTGAAAAGAAAAACTCAGCACTGGAACAATATAGGGTACCATTGGAAAGCAAGCATCTTATCATTGGATACATATGAAAACCTAAGATTAACATTTACAATTATTTACCAATATAAAGTTAGCAAAGGAAGGAAACCACCCTTTAATAAAATTAAGGAACCATTACATCACTCCAAGTAAACGTGAATAGAGTGTGTCCTCTAATAAAAGAGTGCAAAGAGTTTTAATAAATCAAAATTAAGGGAACCATTTAATCAAATAAAACATGTAACGGCCATCTTTTGATATTACATATAAGCCATACATTTTCCACTATTTACCTTATTTACCAATTTAATTTAAGCACGGGGGACTATTTAATCAAATTTAAGGGAACCATTTTGATGAGTGACATTTATGGCACTCATTTGATCTCTTTTAGGATGATTTTCATTTCATTTTGTAGCTCTTTTCCTTAGTTTTTCTTAGTTTTTCTCTTTATTTTGTTAGTTTGTGCTTTTAGTTGTTAGTTTCTTTATTTTGTGCATTTCTTTGTTTATTTGTTGTTTTTCTCTATTATTTGTTTGTTTTCGTTTGTTTTTAGGTTGTGATCGAGTTTCCAAAGATTTCTGAGCTTCCCTCCTACATTTCTCATCATATTGGATACCTTGTGTTAGCATTTGGAGCTTCAAGTTTGGAGGAACTCAAGGGGCAAGTCTAGAGACCGGTGCACGTATGCGGTGGGGGCATCATCTTTGCCACAAACCCACCAAGATACTCATTTCAAGATTGCATACTTTGATGTTCATCACCATCACCAAGCCATGCGCACAAGGTTGATCAAGGTCGAAGAAGGGGAGTAGGAACACCCAGATTGGTGCGGGCACACCCAGGGAAGGTGCGGGCGCACCAGTTGCGCGTGCGGGCGCACCCACCTGGGTCTTTGCCCGTACCCTGCTTCGTGCGCCCTCTTTTCTCCCTTGTGTGGCCGCATCTCCGTGGGTCTATTTTTGGACGATCTAACCGACTTTTCCTTGTATATATAGTATTTTCCTTCTATTTTAGAGAGAGAATCATTAGAGAAGAATTAGAATAGAATTAGAATTAGTTTTTTATCAAATTAGAGAGGTTTTTAGAGAAAGAAACTCTAGGTTTTAGTGAGAGAAATTCATGGTGGATTATTGATGATTGAAGCTTTCTTTAATTCCTTTAATCTTTGATCAAGATTGTAAGATTTCCTTTTCTTTAATTCAATCTTTAGTTTAATCTTTAGTTTGATTTCAATTATTTTGTTGAATGTTCAAGTTTGATTGAAGTTTGATTGATTTGTGATTTAATTATAGTTTGTTCAATTTGATCATGATGAATTTGTTGTTTAGCTTTGTTTTGATCTTGATTTCTATGGATTATGAGCAGTTAGATTGCTAGGGTAATGGTGAAGCATGTATGAGTAATGGATTGATGCTAACTAGGGAAAATTGATGGAGTTGATGATGTGATTAAATTTGGTTGATGATCATGTGCATGTGTGTGATTAATTAAAGAGTAGCTAACTTTGATTGTTGCACTAGATTGCATTGTAAGTTCACATTGATACGGACCATTGATTTGTGGCTTGCATTTACACGATTGAGGTGTCTTGTGATGTTTCCTAGCTAGAGTTTATCGTAGTTGACGCTAGTTAGACATCTAGGAGAATAGCTTGATATGCTCTATTGGTTGCATGATTGATCTTCCCTCACATTGCTTGACTTAGCCAATTTAACCTCCCAATTAGTTGATTCCAATATGACTACATGTGGATCCTAGCCCTAGTGCTTATTACATTTGATTTCTTCTCGTTTATTTGCCGTGTTTGTCTTAGTATAGATTTCACACCCTATCTTTAGACTTCGGGATAGCTTGACTATAGACAATAGACAATAGCCCACCATTCCTTTGGGTTCGACCCTCGACTTACCGTTATACCTATATAGGGGTGTGTTGAGTGCTTATAAATGTTGTTTGACCTTGGGTAGGGGTTATCCCCAACGACCTAGCTTCGACCCTCGTCAAAATGGCGCCGTTGTCGGGGAATGGTGTCGTGATTGTATATTGTTGTTGAGTCTATTCCACTTAATTCAAAATCACAAAAAGATTTTCCTTTAGGCTACACTTGTAGCCGTGCTACTAATAATTTCGTTTGAGATTGTGTGCAAGTGAACATGGGAGAAGCTCATAGAGTGATGTTGAAGGAGTTGGGCACGCCGGGCGCTTACAAGTATGAGAGCGGGATTGCTCCATTATTGATCCCTGATGGTGATTTTGAAATCAAACCGGCTATGATCACCTTGATTGAGAGGAAACAATATGGTGGCACAAAAAGTGAAAATCCTCTTAACCATCTCAAGGATTTTGAAAAGTATTGTAATACAATTATGGTAGCCGGAGTTGCTCAAGAATATATAAGGCTCAAGTTGTTTCCGTTCTCTCTCATTGGAAGAGCTTTAGAGTGGTTGGACAAGGAGGTAAAGCCATGGTCCCTTAGGACGTTGGATGAAGTCACAAAAGCTTTCTTGTCTCGCTTTTACCCACAAAAGAAGATGGCGGAGGCTAGAGCCTTAATCCAAAGTTTCAAGCAATTGCCTAGAGAGAATCTCTATGAAGCATGGGAGAGGTACAAGGATTACCAAAGGGAATGCCCTCACCACGGAATTCCGACCTATCAAGTCATACAAATTTTCTATGGTGGTTTGAGCTCTCAAGGTAGATCGAGCCTTGATGCCAGAGCCGAAGGGCCGATTATGAACAAAACGGAAGAAGAGGTTGTGGATGTAATAGATGATGTGGTAAGGAACTACATGGATTGGCATGATGTAGAGAGGGAATCGACAAGCACAAGTGGCTCAATCGATCAATCTAATGTCATCAACAATTTGTCCACATTGGTCTCGGAGTTAGGAAAGGAGGTGATTTCTCTCAAGACCAAGCTCGAGAGTCCTTCACAAGCTTCTAGTCTTCCTTCCCAATTTAAGGGGATAGGTACATCTTCCTACTCTAACCCTCTTTTTGCTTCTTGTTGCATGATAAGAGATTTCTTGATTTGTGATTTATGTGGAAAGAATGATCATAATGCTTCTAATTGCCCCAATGTTCCTTGTGATAGATATGATGGATATGAGAATGTGCATGTGAATTGTGTTGATAATAATGATTTTGGACCTAGATTTAATGCTCAAAAGAATGTTGGGAATAGGAATTATCACAATGATGGGAGCTATGATAATTATAACCAAAAGAGTGGTTATCGTAACCATGTGACCCAAGAGTTTTGTGGTAACCATAATAACTTTTGTTGTAATGATCAAAGCCATGGCCAAGAATATGGGGATCATAACCAAGGTTATGGTAGCCATAATCAAAATTCCAGCCAAAATCATGGTAGGAGTAATTAGAGTAATCAAAGTACGAGAGAATTTCAAAATGATGTTCAAAGAGATACCCCACCCCAAATTACTCCAAAGACTCAAAGCCAAGGTGATGATTTCTATGATCAACAATCCCAATTGAATAGGCTAGAGAATTTCATGATGGCTCAATCCGAGATGTTGAATGAATTCACATTGTCTTGTAACAAAATGTTTGAGGTCCTATTTACTCATAGAAAGATGCTTGAGAACCAAATCAATGAACTAGCCATCCCTTTGAGAGATTGTGCTAGTCCTCTTTCTTTACCCTCACAAGAAGTTGACTCTTGGGAACCGATGTGTGCTATGACCACTAGGAGTGGTAAGGTCCTTAAGGAGAGTGTTCCTAGAAAGAGTAAGGAGAGTGAAAAGGAGAGTGATTCGAGTGAAGGGAATAAGCATGAAGAGCCTAGCAAGATGAGTGAGGATTCTAATTATAAGCCTAAGGTGAAAGAGAGAAAGCAAGATGAGGTTTACAAACCTAGACTCCCTTACCCCCAAAAGCACAATAGGCATAAATTGGATGAGCAATTTGGTAAATTCATCGAGATGCTTAAGCAACTTCATCTTACTCTTCCTTTCACCGATGTTGTAGAACAAATGCCAAACTATGCTAAGTTTCTTAAGGAAATTTTGAGCGGTAAGAGAGATTGCAATATGGTGGAACCGGTGAATTTGGGGGAGTGTTTTAGTGCCTTTATTCATAATGACTTACCCCAAAAGTTGAAAGATCCCGGAAATTTTCTCCGTACTTTGCAAAATCAAAGGAAAATTGTTCCACAATGCTCTTTGTGATCTTGGTGCTAGTGTTAGCATCATGCCTTATTCCGTTTTTAAGAAACTTAAGCTAGGTGAGCTCCTTCCATGCAACATGACCCTTCAATTGGACGATCGGTCTATTAAGTTTCCAAAGGGGAGAGTTGAGGATGTTCCTCTCAAGATAGGAGAGTTCACCATTCCCGTTGATTTCATTATGCTTGAGATTGCGGAAGATGACCATATCCCTATCATCTTAGGAAGACCTTTCTTAGCCACCTCGGGAGCCTTGATAGATGTTAAGGGAGGTCGTATTACCTTGAGAGTTGGTAAGAATGAGGAAAGTTTTGATTTGAAACCAATGCATGAGTCTTTGTCTCTTGTGAAAGGAATTATGTGTGTTAATTCCCCTTGCTCCATTGATAATGTATGCATGATTGATTCTTCAACTAACGATTTTCTTGAGAATTATGATGATGTGCTTTTGAGTTGTGATTGCAAGAAGGTTAGTGAAGATAGAATGATGATTCCCAAGCTTATGGACGAGGAGGAAGTTGACATTCCTCATTGGTTTGAACTCTATCCTCAAGATGAAGGTGATGTTTCCATGAGTTTAGATGGTGAGGAGCCATCTATAAAGAACAACAAGGCAAATAAAAAAGCTCGAGATTCAAAGAAGAAGAGAAAGAGAAAGAAGTTGTGGAAAGAAAAGCTTGCATTTGAAAAGTCTTTGTATGAAATCTCGTCAAGCGACAACGAGAAGTTGCTAGAAGTTGAGGATGAATTTTCTCTTTCCGCCACTTTGAGGAAGGTGGTGTTCTTTGACCCTCCATGATTTGGAGGAAGGGTCGAGCTTAGGACCATAAGCAAGCGCTTCCCGGGAGGCAACCCGGAGATCTCTAATTTTTCTTTTTGATTTTGAATTTTCTTATTTTCCCTTCTTTTAGTTTCTTTTCTTTCACTTTTCTACTTGTTTGGATTTATAGGTTGGATTATTAGGATTGGATTTCATCAAGTGAGCATGAGGAATGAGAAAGTGTTTTGCGGTTTTTGATATGTTTATACTCGATATCATCGAAATTTGAGGTAAAAGGGGAAGAATTTTAGTGAGGTAAGATAGGGAATTTTGTGCTTTAAAAGTTGAAGGAAGTTTGTTTTTGGTGGGTTCATGTGGTGCTACCATTATTTTAGGATTTTGAACCCACTAAAATGGGGTTTTGCTACTGCCTATGTTGGTGTTTATCATCATCATTATTTGTGTACCCACCAATTACCGCGCCCACTGCCATGCCCCTTATCTTCCCCTTCCTTCTTTCTTCTTTCATTTCCCCTTATTTCCTCCTTCTACCTTCGACCCCCATCACCCTCATACCCTCAAAACCGCACCAAACTTCTTCCATAACTCATCAAATTTCATTTATCCAAAACCTTTGGATTCAAGTCCCTTTGAATCCAAATTTTGTAGTCTAGTGTCTTTTAATTAGCTAGTAGTTTAGTTGGTTACTTAGTGTTACTTTGTATCTTCCTTTTCTTCTCTTTTTGGTTTTGAAGTTACTAACCATTTTCTTAGTTCATAGTTTATTTATGTAAACACGGAGGAAGTAAAAAAATATCATGATCGCTTCATGGAAAAGTCGCTTTGACTAATTATGCACTATTCAATCACTATTTTTGAGTTACTGTTTTTTTTTTTTTTTACCTAGAACAAAATGAATAAATGTCATTTTATTGCTCATAAATTTCATTATTTATTTATGTAATATATCATTTGATTACTCATATAGCTTTTTCCATACATAAGGGTACCAAATCACAGAAGGGTACGACTAAATTACAGAAGGGTACTACTGATATTATATTTGATTTAACTATTATTCAAAATATAAGATCAAATGGTAGATAAGAACAAAGTACCCTTTATTGTCACATTAGTACCACTGCATATTAAAAGGATTCCATTAGAATATTGTAGGGTACAACTGAAATACATACATCATTGAGTAAAACGAAAGTACACTTGTCATCTACGAGGGTACAATTGGTACCTACTAGGGTACCATCAATTATATAAAAATCATCTACAATCTACAATAAGAAACTTTTTGCAACATTCTAGCCTAATCAAAAGCTAAAGGAGTTGAAAAGAAAAACTCAGCACTGGAACAATATAGGGTACCATTGGAAAGCAAGCATCTTATCATTGGATACATATGAAAACCTAAGATTAACATTTACAATTATTTACCAATATAAAGTTAGCAAAGGAAGGAAACCACCCTTTAATAAAATTAAGGAACCATTACATCACTCCAAGTAAACGTGAATAGAGTGTGTCCTCTAATAAAAGAGTGCAAAGAGTTTTAATAAATCAAAATTAAGGGAACCATTTAATCAAATAAAACATGTAACGGCCATCTTTTGATATTACATATAAGCCATACATTTTCCACTATTTACCTTATTTACCAATTTAATTTAAGCACGGGGGACTATTTAATCAAATTTAAGGGAACCATTTTGATGAGTGACATTTATGGCACTCATTTGATCTCTTTTAGGATGATTTTCATTTCATTTTGTAGCTCTTTTCCTTAGTTTTTCTTAGTTTTTCTCTTTATTTTGTTAGTTTGTGCTTTTAGTTGTTAGTTTCTTTATTTTGTGCATTTCTTTGTTTATTTGTTGTTTTTCTCTATTATTTGTTTGTTTTCGTTTGTTTTTAGGTTGTGATCGAGTTTCCAAAGATTTCTGAGCTTCCCTCCTACATTTCTCATCATATTGGATACCTTGTGTTAGCATTTGGAGCTTCAAGTTTGGAGGAACTCAAGGGGCAAGTCTAGAGACCGGTGCACGTATGCGGTGGGGGCATCATCTTTGCCACAAACCCACCAAGATACTCATTTCAAGATTGCATACTTTGATGTTCATCACCATCACCAAGCCATGCGCACAAGGTTGATCAAGGTCGAAGAAGGGGAGTAGGAACACCCAGATTGGTGCGGGCACACCCAGGGAAGGTGCGGGCGCACCAGTTGCGCGTGCGGGCGCACCCACCTGGGTCTTTGCCCGTACCCTGCTTCGTGCGCCCTCTTTTCTCCCTTGTGTGGCCGCATCTCCGTGGGTCTATTTTTGGACGATCTAACCGACTTTTCCTTGTATATATAGTATTTTCCTTCTATTTTAGAGAGAGAATCATTAGAGAAGAATTAGAATAGAATTAGAATTAGTTTTTTATCAAATTAGAGAGGTTTTTAGAGAAAGAAACTCTAGGTTTTAGTGAGAGAAATTCATGGTGGATTATTGATGATTGAAGCTTTCTTTAATTCCTTTAATCTTTGATCAAGATTGTAAGATTTCCTTTTCTTTAATTCAATCTTTAGTTTAATCTTTAGTTTGATTTCAATTATTTTGTTGAATGTTCAAGTTTGATTGAAGTTTGATTGATTTGTGATTTAATTATAGTTTGTTCAATTTGATCATGATGAATTTGTTGTTTAGCTTTGTTTTGATCTTGATTTCTATGGATTATGAGCAGTTAGATTGCTAGGGTAATGGTGAAGCATGTATGAGTAATGGATTGATGCTAACTAGGGAAAATTGATGGAGTTGATGATGTGATTAAATTTGGTTGATGATCATGTGCATGTGTGTGATTAATTAAAGAGTAGCTAACTTTGATTGTTGCACTAGATTGCATTGTAAGTTCACATTGATACGGACCATTGATTTGTGGCTTGCATTTACACGATTGAGGTGTCTTGTGATGTTTCCTAGCTAGAGTTTATCGTAGTTGACGCTAGTTAGACATCTAGGAGAATAGCTTGATATGCTCTATTGGTTGCATGATTGATCTTCCCTCACATTGCTTGACTTAGCCAATTTAACCTCCCAATTAGTTGATTCCAATATGACTACATGTGGATCCTAGCCCTAGTGCTTATTACATTTGATTTCTTCTCGTTTATTTGCCGTGTTTGTCTTAGTATAGATTTCACACCCTATCTTTAGACTTCGGGATAGCTTGACTATAGACAATAGACAATAGCCCACCATTCCTTTGGGTTCGACCCTCGACTTACCGTTATACCTATATAGGGGTGTGTTGAGTGCTTATAAATGTTGTTTGACCTTGGGTAGGGGTTATCCCCAACGACCTAGCTTCGACCCTCGTCAAAATGGCGCCGTTGTCGGGGAATGGTGTCGTGATTGTATATTGTTGTTGAGTCTATTCCACTTAATTCAAAATCACAAAAAGATTTTCCTTTAGGCTACACTTGTAGCCGTGCTACTAATAATTTCGTTTGAGATTGTGTGCAAGTGAACATGGGAGAAGCTCATAGAGTGATGTTGAAGGAGTTGGGCACGCCGGGCGCTTACAAGTATGAGAGCGGGATTGCTCCATTATTGATCCCTGATGGTGATTTTGAAATCAAACCGGCTATGATCACCTTGATTGAGAGGAAACAATATGGTGGCACAAAAAGTGAAAATCCTCTTAACCATCTCAAGGATTTTGAAAAGTATTGTAATACAATTATGGTAGCCGGAGTTGCTCAAGAATATATAAGGCTCAAGTTGTTTCCGTTCTCTCTCATTGGAAGAGCTTTAGAGTGGTTGGACAAGGAGGTAAAGCCATGGTCCCTTAGGACGTTGGATGAAGTCACAAAAGCTTTCTTGTCTCGCTTTTACCCACAAAAGAAGATGGCGGAGGCTAGAGCCTTAATCCAAAGTTTCAAGCAATTGCCTAGAGAGAATCTCTATGAAGCATGGGAGAGGTACAAGGATTACCAAAGGGAATGCCCTCACCACGGAATTCCGACCTATCAAGTCATACAAATTTTCTATGGTGGTTTGAGCTCTCAAGGTAGATCGAGCCTTGATGCCAGAGCCGAAGGGCCGATTATGAACAAAACGGAAGAAGAGGTTGTGGATGTAATAGATGATGTGGTAAGGAACTACATGGATTGGCATGATGTAGAGAGGGAATCGACAAGCACAAGTGGCTCAATCGATCAATCTAATGTCATCAACAATTTGTCCACATTGGTCTCGGAGTTAGGAAAGGAGGTGATTTCTCTCAAGACCAAGCTCGAGAGTCCTTCACAAGCTTCTAGTCTTCCTTCCCAATTTAAGGGGATAGGTACATCTTCCTACTCTAACCCTCTTTTTGCTTCTTGTTGCATGATAAGAGATTTCTTGATTTGTGATTTATGTGGAAAGAATGATCATAATGCTTCTAATTGCCCCAATGTTCCTTGTGATAGATATGATGGATATGAGAATGTGCATGTGAATTGTGTTGATAATAATGATTTTGGACCTAGATTTAATGCTCAAAAGAATGTTGGGAATAGGAATTATCACAATGATGGGAGCTATGATAATTATAACCAAAAGAGTGGTTATCGTAACCATGTGACCCAAGAGTTTTGTGGTAACCATAATAACTTTTGTTGTAATGATCAAAGCCATGGCCAAGAATATGGGGATCATAACCAAGGTTATGGTAGCCATAATCAAAATTCCAGCCAAAATCATGGTAGGAGTAATTAGAGTAATCAAAGTACGAGAGAATTTCAAAATGATGTTCAAAGAGATACCCCACCCCAAATTACTCCAAAGACTCAAAGCCAAGGTGATGATTTCTATGATCAACAATCCCAATTGAATAGGCTAGAGAATTTCATGATGGCTCAATCCGAGATGTTGAATGAATTCACATTGTCTTGTAACAAAATGTTTGAGGTCCTATTTACTCATAGAAAGATGCTTGAGAACCAAATCAATGAACTAGCCATCCCTTTGAGAGATTGTGCTAGTCCTCTTTCTTTACCCTCACAAGAAGTTGACTCTTGGGAACCGATGTGTGCTATGACCACTAGGAGTGGTAAGGTCCTTAAGGAGAGTGTTCCTAGAAAGAGTAAGGAGAGTGAAAAGGAGAGTGATTCGAGTGAAGGGAATAAGCATGAAGAGCCTAGCAAGATGAGTGAGGATTCTAATTATAAGCCTAAGGTGAAAGAGAGAAAGCAAGATGAGGTTTACAAACCTAGACTCCCTTACCCCCAAAAGCACAATAGGCATAAATTGGATGAGCAATTTGGTAAATTCATCGAGATGCTTAAGCAACTTCATCTTACTCTTCCTTTCACCGATGTTGTAGAACAAATGCCAAACTATGCTAAGTTTCTTAAGGAAATTTTGAGCGGTAAGAGAGATTGCAATATGGTGGAACCGGTGAATTTGGGGGAGTGTTTTAGTGCCTTTATTCATAATGACTTACCCCAAAAGTTGAAAGATCCCGGAAATTTTCTCCGTACTTTGCAAAATCAAAGGAAAATTGTTCCACAATGCTCTTTGTGATCTTGGTGCTAGTGTTAGCATCATGCCTTATTCCGTTTTTAAGAAACTTAAGCTAGGTGAGCTCCTTCCATGCAACATGACCCTTCAATTGGACGATCGGTCTATTAAGTTTCCAAAGGGGAGAGTTGAGGATGTTCCTCTCAAGATAGGAGAGTTCACCATTCCCGTTGATTTCATTATGCTTGAGATTGCGGAAGATGACCATATCCCTATCATCTTAGGAAGACCTTTCTTAGCCACCTCGGGAGCCTTGATAGATGTTAAGGGAGGTCGTATTACCTTGAGAGTTGGTAAGAATGAGGAAAGTTTTGATTTGAAACCAATGCATGAGTCTTTGTCTCTTGTGAAAGGAATTATGTGTGTTAATTCCCCTTGCTCCATTGATAATGTATGCATGATTGATTCTTCAACTAACGATTTTCTTGAGAATTATGATGATGTGCTTTTGAGTTGTGATTGCAAGAAGGTTAGTGAAGATAGAATGATGATTCCCAAGCTTATGGACGAGGAGGAAGTTGACATTCCTCATTGGTTTGAACTCTATCCTCAAGATGAAGGTGATGTTTCCATGAGTTTAGATGGTGAGGAGCCATCTATAAAGAACAACAAGGCAAATAAAAAAGCTCGAGATTCAAAGAAGAAGAGAAAGAGAAAGAAGTTGTGGAAAGAAAAGCTTGCATTTGAAAAGTCTTTGTATGAAATCTCGTCAAGCGACAACGAGAAGTTGCTAGAAGTTGAGGATGAATTTTCTCTTTCCGCCACTTTGAGGAAGGTGGTGTTCTTTGACCCTCCATGATTTGGAGGAAGGGTCGAGCTTAGGACCATAAGCAAGCGCTTCCCGGGAGGCAACCCGGAGATCTCTAATTTTTCTTTTTGATTTTGAATTTTCTTATTTTCCCTTCTTTTAGTTTCTTTTCTTTCACTTTTCTACTTGTTTGGATTTATAGGTTGGATTATTAGGATTGGATTTCATCAAGTGAGCATGAGGAATGAGAAAGTGTTTTGCGGTTTTTGATATGTTTATACTCGATATCATCGAAATTTGAGGTAAAAGGGGAAGAATTTTAGTGAGGTAAGATAGGGAATTTTGTGCTTTAAAAGTTGAAGGAAGTTTGTTTTTGGTGGGTTCATGTGGTGCTACCATTATTTTAGGATTTTGAACCCACTAAAATGGGGTTTTGCTACTGCCTATGTTGGTGTTTATCATCATCATTATTTGTGTACCCACCAATTACCGCGCCCACTGCCATGCCCCTTATCTTCCCCTTCCTTCTTTCTTCTTTCATTTCCCCTTATTTCCTCCTTCTACCTTCGACCCCCATCACCCTCATACCCTCAAAACCGCACCAAACTTCTTCCATAACTCATCAAATTTCATTTATCCAAAACCTTTGGATTCAAGTCCCTTTGAATCCAAATTTTGTAGTCTAGTGTCTTTTAATTAGCTAGTAGTTTAGTTGGTTACTTAGTGTTACTTTGTATCTTCCTTTTCTTCTCTTTTTGGTTTTGAAGTTACTAACCATTTTCTTAGTTCATAGTTTCTTTTGCTCTTCTTGTTCTCACATGGCTCTATGATGATGCTTACGATCTTGGAACGCAACAAAGGTTGTTCAATCTATCGCCTTTCTTTATTATGCTAAGCATGGATAGCCCGGTGAGACCTTTCGAATTTTTTCTCTTTATTTTATTTGGATGCATAGATTAGGATTAGTTTAGGGGAAGTTGAATGGTTCGAGGATGAATGCTTGTTAACACGTAATGTGTTTGGGATCGATGACAATGTTGTCATTCGATCACTTGTTTGTCGATTGGGATATATGTGTTTAACTTGCTTTCTAGTTCTCTTCTCCATTTATCCTATTCTTCCTTTATCTATGACTTTCCTTTTTTCTTTTCTTTTCTTTTCTTTTCCTTTATTTTTACTTTGTTCTTGTTTTGGTTTGTGGTTTGATTTTGAGGCTTATTTTTCACCATTTTTATTTTCCTTATGAGTTGGACTTTGTACATTGGACTTTGTCTTTTGCATGAATTTCTTCCTAGGTAGTAAAGGTATGCACGGTTTGATACTATGTTCGGTAGACTCTAGGATAGGTGTATGCTAGGGTAGTTGGTTTGAACTAGGAGGATCATGAAATCGGATTCTACTTGTTTGTGGCATGCTTGGTAGTTGCTCCCTATAGTCAATTTGACACCACTAGTGAGTTTTTGCTACATCCATGTGAGGTTCATCGTTTTTCAAGCCTTCAACCTATTTTATATGAGCAGCGTGGATCCTTGACTTTGCAAACCTAATCTATAAAGCTTGATGTATGATTCTTAAACTCGAGACCGAGCTGTCTGGGGAGGACAAAGGAACCTTTTTCGAGGTGGTATTTTTCATTTTTAGGATAGTTTGTTTCATCTTTATTTTTGGTTTTACATTTGCCTTCTTGCAACCATTTGAGCCTATTCCCTTCTTTTCAAGCCACATCTTTAGATCTTTGGCCTTTTGTTTCATTTTCTTCCTCTTCTTGTTTTTGTGAAGCAATTGATCATTCTTGATGGAGTTTGTGGTGATATGGTTGGGATATGTGGTTCCATTGATGCAAGCTTGTGATTATATCTTCTTTGTGAATAATGGCAAATGCTTATGAGTAAAAGCCGTCCTACTTCATAAAAGGCATGGACAAATAAATTGCATTATTGAAAAAGTCGTCCGAATTTAGTAAGAGGCAAGGACAAAGCATATCGAAAACAAAAAAAACAAAAAAAAATTGAAAAGTGAAAAATTCAAAAATATTTTGATGCATTCTTTTCTCCTTCTAAGCATTGAGGACAATGCTTCATTTAAGCTTGGGGGAGAAGCGTTTACGCTTTTTGTATATATTTCTTATGAGTATAGCTTCAAATAAGCTTGGGGGTGTACGTATTTTTGTTTGGATTGGTGATTACTTGATTGTGATTCTAAGAAAGGGCCCGTTCTTAGCTTCACTATTAGGAAACCCATCAAATTTCAAATTTTAGCCTACCTTCACCCTTTATGCCTTACGTTACAACCTTGGGGAAAGACCTTTCGACCTAGAAAGTTGAGTCACTATTCTGGGGAGGGAATCATGGGTCATTGCCCAAGGAAAGGGGATGCATAGTCAAGATTGTCGAGTAGCCTAAATAAATCTCTTTTTCCGGTTCCTTCGAGGAATCATTGGGATGCTCACTAAGGGGAGATTTGAGACTAGTAGGGAGAACACGGTAAGATCGTTTGGGATGAATGTGGATTGTGATGTCTAGTTCCTATGCCTAGCATACCCTATGTTTCAGTCAACCTTAGATATCTTGAAAAGTGCATACCTTGACTACTTGAGAAAGATTTTCATTCATTTGCATTGTAGTCTCTTTGTAAGTCCATTTCGCAAAGGTTTTGTTTTCCTTTTTCCTTTTCTTTTCTTTTTATGGTTTTGCCTCTTTGATGTTGGTGGAGAGTTGTGGGTAAACTCTTAGGATACCCTTACGAGACCTCACTCGTCCTCATAGGCGACTTTGGGGTTTAAAGGGCTTGTTGTAGCTAAAAACAACCGTGATTCCTACGACAATGAGTAGTAGTGTATATTCTCGTTTTGAGTTTTTCTTTTTCTTTTTTAATAAGTTTTTCATCCTTACTCTTTCTTGCTTTGTTTTGCTCAAGGACGAGCAAAAGTTTAGCTTGGGGGAATTTGATGAGTGACATTTATGGCACTCATTTGATCTCTTTTAGGATGATTTTCATTTCATTTTGTAGCTCTTTTCCTTAGATTTTCTTAGTTTTGCTCTTTATTTCGTTAGTTTGTGCTTTTCGTTGTTAGTTTCTTTATTTTGTGCATTTCTTTGTTTATTCGTTGTTTTTCTCTATTATTTGTTTGTTTTTGTTTGTTTTTAGGTTGTGATCGAGTTTCCAAAGATTTCCGAGTTTCCCTCCTACATTTCTCATCATGTTGGATGCCTTGTGTTAGCATTTGGAGCTTCAAGTTTGGAGAAACTCAAGGGGCAAGTCTAGAGACCGGTGCACGTATGCGGTGGGGGCATCATCTTTGCCACAAACCCACCAAAATACTCATTTCAAGACTGCATACTTTGATGTTCATCACCATCACCAAGCCATGCACACAAGGTTGATCAAGGTCGAAGAAGGGGAGTAGGAACACCCAGATTGGTGCGGGCGCGCCCAGGGCAGGGGCGGCCGCGCACCAAGGTGGTGCGGGCGCACCCACCTAGGTCTTTGCCCGTACCCTACTCCGTGCGCCCTCTTTTCTCCCTTGTGCTGCCGCATCTCCGTGGGTTTATTTTTGGACGATCTAACTAACTTTTCCTTGTATATATAGTATTTTCCTTCTATTTTAGAGAGAGAATCATTAGAGAAGAATTAGAATAGAATTAGAATTAGTTTTTTATCAAATTAGAGAGGTTTTTAGAGAAAGAAACTCTAGGTTTTAGTGAGAGAAATTCATGGTGGATTATTGATGATTGAAGCTTTCTTTAATTCCTTTGATCTTTGATCAAGATTGTAAGATTTCCTTTTCTTTAATTCAATCTTTAGTTTAATCTTTAGTTTGATTTCAATTGTTTTATTGAATGTTCAAGTTTGATTGAAGTTTGATTGATTTGTGATTTGATTATAGTTTGTTCAATTTGATCATGATGAATTTGTTGTTTAGCTTTGTTTTGATCTTGATTTCTATGGATTATGAGCAGTTAGATTGCTAGGGTAATGGTGAAGCATGTATGAGTAATGGATTGATGCTAACTAGGGAAAATTGATGGAGTTGATGATGTGATTAAATTGGGTTGATGATCATGTGCATGTGTGTGATTAATTAAAGAGTAGCTAACTTTGATTGTTGCACTAGATTGCATTGTAAGTTCACATTGATACGGACCATTGATTTGTGGCTTGCATTTACACGATTGAGGTGTCTTGTGATGTTTCCTAGCTAGAGTTTATCGTAGTTGACGCTAGTTAGACATCTAGGAGAATAGCTTGATATGCTCTATTGGTTGCATGATTGATCTTCCCTCACATTGCTTGACTTAGCCAATTTAACCTCCCAATTAGTTGATTCCAATATGACTACGGGCCTGTTCTCTTACGTTGAAATTCAGTTCAGTTCAGCTGAGTTCAGTTCAGTTCAGTTCGGTTCAGTTCAGTTCAGCTCAATTCAGTTCAGTTCAGTTCAGCTCCTGATTTCCTTCTCTTATAAAATATTCATTTCAGCTCAGTTTAGTTCAGTTCAGTTCAGTACAGTTCAGCTGAGTTCAGTTCAGCTGAGTTCAGTTCAGTTCAGTTCAGTTCAGCTGAGTTCAGTTCAGTTCAGTTCAGCTGAGTTCAGTCAATGAGAACAAGCCCTACATGTGGATCCTAGCCCTAGTGCTTATTACATTTGATTTTTTCTCGTTTATTTTCCGTGTTTGTCTTAGTATAGATTTCACACCCTATCTCAAGATTTCGGGATAGCTTGACTATAGACAATAGCCCACCATTCCTTTGGGTTCGACCCTCGACTTACCGTTATACCTTTATAGGGGTGTGTTGAGTGTTTATAAATATTGTTTGACCTTGGGTAGGGGTTAGCCCCAACGACCTAGCTTCGACCCTCGTCACATTTAATCAACACACTCATGTATGTGAAGAGTATGGTTCTCCAATTAAAGAGTGTAAAGGGTTCCAATAAACCACTTTAAAATAAAGGGTACCACTAACAAGTTCAAGGCTACCACAACAAATTATAAGGGTACCACTAACAAGACTGATCGATACAATCACACTTAAGCAGTGAAGGGTACCCTTAGTAAGTTAAAGGGCACAGTTAAAAGCATGAAGGGTACTACTGACTAGAGTCAGACCATTGGAACCACATAGGGTACCACCATAACCATGTAGGGTACCGCTGGAACAATGTAGGGTACCATTGGAAAGTAGGCATCTTATCATTGGATACATATGAAACCCTAAGATTAACATTTACAACTTTTTACCAATTTAAAGTTACCAAAGGAAGGAAACCACCCTTTAATAAAATTAAGGAACCATTTCATCACTCCAAGTAAACGTGAATAGAGTGTCCTCCAATTAGAAAGTGCAAAGAGTTCGAATAAATCAAACTTAAGGGAACCATTTCATCGAATAAAATATGTAAGGGTCATATTCTGATATTACATATAAGCCATACATTTTCCACTATTTACCTTATTTACCAATTTAATTTTAGCATGGGGACTATTTAATCAAATTTAAGGGAACCATATAATCAACACAATCCATGTAAATGTGAAGAACATGGTTCTCCAATTAAAGAGTGTAAAGGGTTCCAATAAACCACTTTAAAATTCTAGGGTACCACTAACAAGTTCATGGCTACCACTACAAAGTATAAGGGTACCACTAAAAAGAATGATCGATACAATAACACTTAAGTAGTGAAGGGTACCCTTGGTAAGTTAAAGGGCACAGTTGAGACCATGAAGGGTACTACTGACAAGGGTTAGACCATTGGAACCACGTAAGGTACCACCATATCCATGTAGGGTAATACTAGAACAATGTAGGGTACCATTGGAAAGCAGACATCTTATCATTGGATACATATGAAACCCTAAGATTAACATTTACAACTATTTACCAATTTAAAGTTATCAAAGGAAGGAAATCACCCTTTAAAATTAAGGAACCATTTCATCACTCCAAGTAAACGTGAATAGAGCGTCCTCCAATTAGAGAGTGCAAAGAGTTCTAATAAATCAAAATTAAGGGAAACATTAAATCGAATAAAATATGTAAGGGTCATCTTTTGATATTACATATAAGCCATTTTCCACTATTTATCTTATTTACCAATTTAATTTTAGCATGGGGGACTATTTAATCAAATTTAAAAAGGGAACCATTTAATCAACACACTCCATGTAATTGCGAAGAGCATGGTTCTCCAATTAAAGAGTGTAAAGGGTTCCAATAAACCACTTTAAAATTCAAGGGTACCACTAACAAGTTCAAGGCTACCACTACAAATTATAAGGGTACCACTAACAAGACTGATCGATATAATCACACTTAAGCAGTGAAGGGTACCCTTGGTAAGTTAAAGGGCACAGTTAAAAGCATGAAGGGTACTACTGACAAGGGTTAGACCATTGGAACCACGTAGGGTACCACCATAACCATGTAGGGTACCACTGGAACAATGTAGGGTACCATTGGAAAGCAGGCATCTTATCATTGGATGAGGGGTGGGTGGGCTTAGGAGCTGTAATCAGGGACTCGGCAAGAGAGGTGCTACATGCTGCTACACGAAGAAACCGAGGTAGGTGGCCTCCGGAAATAGCTGAGTGGTAAAGCAATTGCCTTCGGTGTTGGACATGCAAAGCGGTATGGTTTCAAGAAGGTGACAGGCTAAAGTCGTATCACCTAATCAAAAGTAATTACCTAAGTCCTCTAACTTATGCAGATAGGGAAGTAGGGTCGAATCCACACGGAAACTAGTCTTTCTACTCCTAATTAATTATTATAATCTAAATTATCAAAGTAACCAATATTTTTGTTACTAAAAACTATACTACGAAGAATATGAGTAAGAGGAATAAATTAGGAAGAAATCAAATAATAATAAAATTAAAGCCTAGGGCATAGGTTCACTAATAAACAATATTCCAGGGTAAAACATAATAATCAATCATCAATACATTAATTAATCAGATCATAAAGGGCTTTCGCTACGTATTACGATCACATAGTTAATTTACCGGTATTAAATCTCATCTCTCGAATCTCGACCTAACCATTTATAAATTAATCTGCCTATTAAACTAAGCCTAAACATCAATTCTCATCCCTCGAATCTCGAATCAATATTACTAAACTCATACAATTAAACCTGGCCAAATCTAATTGCATAGCATTAAAAAAAATCAATAGGAAATTAATCAAGTATTGACAATCAACAACCATAAATTACCCCTTCATATTATTTATTAGATCCCCATAAACCCTAGAAAGAGAACTACTCAGACATGATTAAAGCTAAACACATCAAAGTAATTAAACAAGGCATAAGGAATTGAAAGAATAAAAACACTGGAATTAATAATATAGAAATCGTACCGAATCGGCGGAATTACAAACGGAGTTTAGGAACAAGAGAAAAATAAAAGTTTTGAGAGAGAAAATCTAAGTAGAGAGAGAAAAGTAGTAAGAGAGTGTAAAGAAGTGTCCTAAACTTGCTTAATAAAATTACATTAATACTAAGCAAGGAGTTCTCCGCTAAACAAAACTAAATTGGAGCTTAATCATCCCTCCAGAAGCTCGCGCCCGGTCGGGCGCCACACCGCCCGGCCGGGCTCGCCTTTTTTTTCCCTCAAACCGCTTCTCACGCCCGGTCGGGCGCGTGTCCGGGCCCGGTGCTCTTTTTCTTCATTGCTCGCCCCACCCGGCCGGGCGCGCCTTCGGGCGAGGCCTCTTGGCCCGGGCAACTTACTTGGGCTATATGTTGCGGACTTCGATTGGGCCTCTAATCCTCGGCCCAATCGGATTTCCTCCTTGGGTCTTTGAACTCGGTCCAAATGCCTCGGGATTTCCAATACCGAGCCCTTAATCACCGATTTGCTTCTTCTAACCGATCTTGGGCTTCAATGAGTGGTCGTGCTCCTCCAATGCTCGTAGTCGCTCCTCAAAAATCCGGGAAAATGCTCCAAATGTGCAATTTCCTGCAAAACTCAACCAAAACTACGAAAACACTAGAAAACACCAATTAGTAATAAAAGTGGCTCGAAAGAGCCAAAAACACTACTAATTACGACCAAGGGACGGGGGCAAATCACTATATAAAATGGACATATCAGAAGGTCATAGTGGAATCGGATAGCAAGATTGTGGTAGATCGACTCTCGAAATGTGCTACTTACTTTTCTGATTTAGACTCTTTTTTAGATGATGTTTTCTTTATTTGTAAAGACCTCGAATTTGTCTCGTGGTCTCATGTTAGAAGGGATGGGATTTCGGTTGCTCATCACCTTGCTAGATTAGTGCCCTTTGGTGTAGAACAAGTGTGGGAGAATCACTGTCCTTCGGATGTTTCTGCGTACGTTCTCATGGACAAATTGTTCATGAATTAATACAAATTGTCCATGAATTAATAATATGGCACTAATCGTTGTGTTTCTAAAAAACCAGGGCCTAAAAATTTCAGATTTTTTTTTTTTGCTTGAGTCAGTACACTTAGAGAAGATTATCATTAGAGTTTTTTTTTTTTTGAAACAAATCAATTCATTAATAAAAAGTCATCCGGCATCTACAAATGAAATCTAAATTAACAAATACATAAAATTGAATCAAATTAGGGTTTCCTTCATCAAAGCTACGATCGTTGAAAAGATCTTGCACTGTGGTACATCTCTCGCACACATCGCTAGAATATACAGCCTTTTCGGAGAGACAGTCTAACGATTTGTTGTAGCCGTAAGGATGATTCTCATCTGATTCGCCTGAACACATTTGAAAACTTGACAACCGTTGCGATCCCGAACAAATCTTTACCAAAGAACTGACAATAGGGCAAAAGATATTGCCTTTTTGATAAACCCTAACACACGAACAAACCCTAAACGAACATAAACAAACCACTAAACTAACAAAAACAACTAACGACTCCACCATAGGGAGACACTCCACCACAGGGAGACGGGCGAATATCTACACTACTTGTGTAGATTAATTGAAAACTAAATAGCAAAACTAAATAATATTAAGAAAAAAGGGTCGGAAATAGTCTAATTTCGAAAGTTTTGAAGAAACCCTAAAAGAGAGGAGGAAAGGAGAGGAGAGGAGAGGCGAGAGAATTTTTTCTAATTTGCTATTTTTATCTTTGTTAGTTTACACCATTAGAGTTTATAAAAATGAAAAATAAAAAAAAAATAAATAAAATAAAAATAAAAAAACCCGATTTGCAGGTCTGAAAAACAATACCCATAAAGGCCATAATAAGACAAGTACAAACACCTAATATATTACCCAAATCAAAATGATTAATTTGCAGTTCATATAATCAAAGTTCAACTCAATGCCTCGATCAGAGACTTGTGTAAGTACTAAAAAGAGTTAGCTGCATAGCACAATTGCATTGACTAAATCTGAACTAATGAATTAAAGCAAGAAAATATTAAAATAAAAAACACAAGTATAAACATCCGAAACACTACCCAAATCAAAATTAATTCTCAATTAAGAAAATAGTTTTAAATATGATCTTGGTGGCGAGCCAAAAAATTGAAGATGTCATCGGAGATTCTAGGCAGCAATAGTAGGTTGTCGTCGGAGATTCGAACAATTTAGAGGAAGGTCGAGGACGCCAAACTGGAAGGCGCGACCGGTGACGCCATAGCAATTAGCAAACCATGGAAGACGAAAGCTTCCTTCTGAATTTTGAGATGAAAGAGATATCCAAATTATTGAAAATTCATGATTAAAAGGGAAAAGGATCAACTTTCTACTCGTATATTTTAAAGTTATTATAGGTATTGTATGTTTTCACTTTATACGTGTATTCTCTTTTTTTTTCCTTGTATTTCTGACCATGTGTTACTTTTACCGTGCAGTGGGCCCATCCCGTTTGGTTTTTCCCTCCAAACTGGCCCCGTTATGTTGTTATGTATTTTCACATACATAACGAAACTTCATTACTATTTCCTCTCAAATCACAAAACCCCATACATAATCTTCCTTTTGGGGTATATAGATTCTCCCACTTTTGCCAATGAAACTTTGTGGTTTCAACGGTTGAACCCTAAAGCAACATAAGGAATGTGTCTCAACAACTAGACATTCCAAAATTTGAAAATACTCCTCCTATAGGTACACTAATATACCTTTAAGGTATTTTCCCTTTTAATACTCCATAGCTCTCGGCTTTATAGTTTATTTATTTATATACGAATAATAATATTTCAACAATATAAATAACAGTATAACACTTTATAAATCACAAATTAAAATTTATAACATTTTTAGATTAGTTGAAATACATTAGTCCATCACAATCTCATTATGTATGAGCTTAAAAGGCTAACTTGTCAAACAAGCCTTCCTCAAGTCTACCTTTGAACCACCTAGTTGTTTTTGCCTCCTGATCATCCGCATCCTCTTTCAAAAAATAAGACTTGGTTTCGAACGCAGACCGATCCTTAGGGACGCTCACACCATGGTTACTTAGAGCTGAAAAGAATAGCATAAGATGATGACAATCTTATCAAATATTCTACAATTTGATATTCGTATATATTTACAAGGAGAAAAATTGAGATACAGGAGGGCACATAATCAGTTCACAATCATACCAGTCTTGAAAGCTTGGAAGTCAACTTTCATTTTTTTCAGCTTAAATACCAATGAAAATATTAGAAACTGACATGTAACAAGAGCTGCAAAAATAACACTGGAAATTCCCTTCAAAATAAAAAAAGCACACGCACAAATATATGAAAACTTCAGAAGCAGATTACCAGGTCATAGCGACCAATTAAGAGATTTACCTCCTCCTCATTAGAAAAGCCAAAAGAATTGCTGAAAACCACCGCAAAGGCAAGATGTTCAAATTGAAGGGACTCTTGAACTGCAGCCCAAGAAAGGGAAAGCTATGTTACAACAGGATTAGTGCTTTTTGCCGTTTACAGCCAACAATATAGACAACCCAAGATTAGATACATGATTGCCCACTTCAAAACAGAAAAATGTCCACAAGGCCACACCATAACAGCTCAAAATTACAAGGCATAGGAAACATACCAGCCTTTGACAACGCAATTGCAGTCTCATATATGTGATAAGGAGGTTGATCAGCTTTATCATCAGCATTTCTAGAGGCTGCAATATCCATAAACATACTAGGGAGCTCTGTGGCAAAATGAACCCAAGAGAATTTGTGTTAATTAACCACTAGTAAGAAAATAGACCTTGAAGAAAATAATAAAAAGCATTTGAGTAAGGCCAATTTCAGAAAAAGTACCATATCCTCTCTCGCGAAAAGCCCACATGAAATGATCCCTGTTGATAAAACGAGCCCCTTCAGCCTTACGACGAAGTTCAGCAACTTCAAAAAAGGGATTTAAATCTTCGGATATAGCCAACATGTTGTTCTCTTTCAACAGTAAAAGATCATAAGGAAATAGCACTCTCCCCACATTATTTTTGACCTGGATAAACAAGATGATAATGGTTGGGAATATTTCACGCTTAAAAAAGAGCAAATATTTTATTGTGTAAAAACAGCCCACCCAGCAAACACACCATCGTTTTTCTCCATAGAATAATTTTGAATAAGTGATGTTTAAGAAGGCGGTCAAACTCTTCATGGGGAGACCTCTCCGTGTCTAGCCACTCAATAATAAAACACAGTGAATGAGCATCTAAGTTGTACAAGGCTTCAATATCAATTATCTTTACAGCTTTGGCGATCAAAAACTCTTGACATTTCATTTCACGATCCGTAAACATCTCTATCAGTAAATCTGTATATTGATCAACCTGCTCCAGGAAAGAAGACCACGTCATCAACACATATCATTTCTTTTGATGGCATTTCAATTTAAGCTGTAAGGTAGATTCAAGTTCAACAACTAGTGATGAGTTGACTGAAGCAACCTGTGGATGCTCTTAATGATGCAGATAAGAAGGAAAAGATGCACAAAATTCATTATCGTATGTACTAATTGAGGAAAACTATAAGACATTTAAAAGTTAGGATTATTTGTAATTTCAATCAAACTATCAAAAACATTTTATTAGGATTTAGAATATTATTATATTTACAACTAAGAAACGACTCCCTCAGTCCCTATTTTTTTGCTCCTTGTGGGCTATGCACACAAACGAATATGGAGAAAAAGAAGAGAGAAAAGTGTAAGGGGGTTGGTATGGCCCCACCATGTGTAAAGAAGTAGGGAGAAATTTTTTTGTATAAAGAGATGGAGCAAAGAATTTAGGACAGCCTTTAAAGGGAAATAGGATAAAGAATTAGGGACGGAGGGAATAGCAGTTGACTTGAAATAGATCATTAGATATATTCTTTTTCTTCAAGCAAGTTTCAGGCTATGATATCCACATATATTATGGTATTATATGGAGTGAATTTAATAGTGTAAGATAATAAAGTATTGGTTGGAGAAGTTGTCCTTCCAATTTACAATCATTCTCCCATCCCACTGTAGCTAAGCTAGAATCCCACCAAAGTCTGCCTATAATGGAGAAGATATCTGATTAAATAAATATATACTTTAGCCCTGTTCTCTACCAACAATCCGCCTTTGAAGTGTTTGAACACACTCTCAAAAGAAACAAAGGATGTTGACTTCACATAACCAATCTTCCATTAGCCGCCACCGCTGTCACCACCATAGCTCAACCATCAGCTTGCTAACATCAAATAAATTGTGAAAACAGATGAACAAAGGCAATTTAGTTTGGATGTGATCTAGAGGTGTTACATCAACTGTACAGATGAGTATTCTTAATCCAAATAAATCTAAAATTAATGCAACAAAACAAAGAAAAAGGTATTAAAAATTTAACATATAGGTTCACTTTAATAATTTAAACATAGTAATATGAATAAAAACAACTAATACTTAGCCAGATAAATGTTTTTTTAGACTTTAACAGCCTCCAGAAATCCAGGATAATATAAGGCAATATTTTCAAATCAATCAAAAGTGTTCATACATCTATGTAAATTATGAACAGGCAATATTTTCAAATCAATCAAAAGTGTTCAATACAAAAAATGATCATCAATAAGCAAACACACTTATTAGTATTTAGAATTTTACCGATAATCTTGGACAAAGCTTTACTTTTCTGATTGCTTTCAGAATGTCATCATGAATAGTACTCTGTCATTACAAACAAGCTCAGCAAATTATGAACATAACAAAAAAGCCTGGTAGTCCGTAGTCAGCAGAAAAGCAAGAAAATCCATGCTACCTTCATATTTTCCTCAACACGGTAATACTGGGGCAACAACAAAAAACAAAGTCAATATACAGTCATACACAGGCTAAGGTTCCTATGGAAAATAGGTACACTAAAACCTTCTCTAATTCAAAGAAAGCATTCAGCTTATTGTCTAGCATCAAGTCATATATTACTAAAGCAATTAACCAAATCATTCATACAATCATCTTATGCACCAAGATGCGCAAAATCTTAACTGGTATATGCACATACCGTATAAGGCTTCTGATATGACAAACTGCTATAATGCTGCACATTGAAAGCAAACATCAAAAGGGATGGAATAATCACATAGAAATGGTAAACGACATCAATAATTCAAAGCTTTACCAAAACCATTCTGCTAAGATCACGTTCGGTCAACAAAGAGTATCTTTCCCGGTCAACCTTTTTATAGAAAATGCACTTGCAAAACTCTAAAACTGATTCATTCTGCAAAAAATACATAATCTTGTGGAATAAACTTGCTAATACCAGTTTTTGACCAAAAGGGAAAAAGACAAAATGCACGGTACATTACACAATACACACACACCTTCTCTCCTACAGGTGCAAGTTCTTCCCAAAACTTGTTTTGTTGATCAATAACCATGCGAGAACTACCCATCCGATATAAATCCTCCTGTCAAGTATAGATGTATAAACAATATAATAAGTATACAGTAGAAAGGAACAATGATCAGACGCATGTCATCATTCTGGTTTGAAACATCCCAAATTTTAAAGAATATAAAGCAGAAAGAGGAAAGGAGAAAATCATAGGAACTTTTAAGGATTATAATAAGTACCTTGTCATACAACAGGTAAACAAGAGTGGCAAGTCCTTCAATCAGACTATCATAAAGTAGACCAGGTAATTGCTTGCAACCAACCAGAAAATTTCCGCAACTATCTAAGATTAACTCTTTTAATGCAGCTTCCTCAATTGCTTCCAAATGCTCATCAATAGTGACTTCATTAAGGTCGCTCTGGTTATTTTGCAATCCAATAGGATTGAGTTAGTTCATAAATAGATTTACATAAAAGGTTTTCTTCAGGACAAAATCTTACTAACCAGAGTATATAATCTTATTTATTTAGGAAGCACACAATCTTATTCATTTAGGAAGCCCACCAGGAAGCTTAGTTGTGTCGCACACCTGGCTTATGGTGAGGCTCGAGACCTCCCTTGAGGGGCATCAAGTTGCTTACCATAACCCTTGTTGGTACGCAATCATTTATTTACTAGTGTAAAAACTCTCTAAATATTGATTATTTAGACAGCATCAAAAATATTGGGGAAAAAAAAAAACTTCTTAATTTTACATAGTAATTAACCTATCCAATTTGCTTACTATAACCCTTATGTTGCTTACCATAACCCTTATGTTGGTATACAAGCTTTTCCCTTTAATAGTGTATGATTCTGTGATTGAACCATTTTTATCCAATTTGCTATTTCCAACTATCTTACTAACCAAAAGTATGTAATCATAACAACAGAAATGGAGAATAATTGAAGAATAAGTAGATAGAAAAAGATTACAGCAAGTTTTGGCTTCTTCGCCAAAGGTTCATCGCCTGGACTTCCGTTGTCCGACAACGTCTTCCCAGCTTCATCATCTGAACTTTCGTTTTCCCACATGCTGTCCCATTTTTCATCGTATGAACTTTCGCTGTCCGACATCCTCATCCCAGCTTCATCTCCTCCGTCCGACATCGCCAGAATCAAGTTGGATAAACAAATTTACCAAATTTAGGCGATTTTCGAAATTTGGAACAAATCACTCAATAATTTTGGATTGAAAATTGAAATATTAAAAGCTAAAGCAGAACAATTCAGAAAAAAAAAAAGTTTGGATAATAATCATAAAAATGGAATTTGGAAAGAAATTCAACAACAATAGGTATAATTATTAGCAAAATTAGAAACATACCGACGAGAATTTGACAAGCCAAGAGGGAGAAGGTCAAGAGAATGAAAAAGTTAGGTTTTTTAGGGTTATGGAAATCGAGAAAGAGGGGTGTAGAACTTTAGATGCAGTGAAATAGGGGAGAACTAAAAAAAGAATTAACAAAAGAATAAGCTTTGACTTTGACTTTTACACTATTCACCACTCATCCTTTGACCGTTGTTTGTGAATAATATATAAGGAAAAAATATATTCATGTGAGATCTTTTTGAATTCGTCTCAATAAGTACTATCATAATATGTAATTTTTGTAATTTTTACTTATGGAAAATTAAAGTTATTAATCGTTAAAATTTTGCATTGGCAAACGTGATAAAAGAAACAGGTCAAGTAAAAAAGAACAGAGGAAGTACTTCGTACCGAGTACTTATTCCCAAAAAAAAAGTTAAAACAAAAAAAGGACGGAGTACTACTTTAACTCGTGGGATAAACATAGGGATGGTAGTAGATCTGCACCCGACCCGAGGGTGGTGGGTATCTGAGGGAGAGGAAGATCGTTTCTAGAGTTTTACGGGGCTAGGGGAGGTTTTTTCGGGGGAGGGAGATCGGGGAGTGGCGGCGAGGGGCGGGGGAGGTTCGGCGAAGGGCGGCCAGTGGTGGAGGGGTGCGGCGAGTGGTGGAGGGGGTGCGACGAGTGGTGGAGTGGTTGGGTGGTGGTTGGAAATGGTGGGAAGTGAAGCAATGTG
Organism: Chenopodium album; assembly: GCF_948465745.1. Classification (NCBI taxonomy): domain Eukaryota; kingdom Viridiplantae; phylum Streptophyta; class Magnoliopsida; order Caryophyllales; family Amaranthaceae; genus Chenopodium; species Chenopodium album. The sequence continues at coordinate 56,928,645 of NC_137839.1, forward strand.
GTGGTGGTGGTGTGGTGGTTGGATTGGTAGCAATGTTTCCCTTTCTTATTCAAAACAAACAACACAGCAAAAGTGGAGGATTTTCATTCCATTCCTTGCCTTTCCCTTTGTTCATTTCATTCTGATTACCCCCGTGCGAACCAAACGGCCCTTAAAACAAAAAAAGGACGGAGCACTATTTTGCTCGTGCGATACACATAGGGATGGTAGTAAATCTGGACCCGACCCGAATCTTTGGATCTAGATCCGTTTCTCACGTATCTGGGTCTTCAAATTTTGGACCCGTCGGATCCGGGTCCTGCTGTAAAAACAGATTTGGATCCAGGTCTGGCCCCTAGACCCAGACCAGATCCGTTTACCCGTTTTTTAATTTTCTAAAAAAAAAAAAACTATAATTATTTTTTTTTTATCAAAAATGTTGGTGATATTAGTACTTCTTAGGGCCTGTTCACATTTACTGAACTAAGCTGAACTGAACTAAACTAAACTGAAATGAATATTTTATGAGAGAGGGAAATTAGGAGCTGAACTGAACTGAACTGAACTGATTGGAGTTGAACTGAACTGAACTGAAATTAAGTAAATATGAACAGGCCCTTTGTAGTGATAAAGATTAGCCCTTTCAAGAGATGAATTTTTGATGCTCATATCGGATACATCATCGTTGTTTTTTCACTAGCTCATTTGTTTATAATGTTTTCGTTGTTAATAATTTTTTTATTTTAAAATATCATATCACTTATATATAAAGTCGGTCTCACAGTCAGGCCACGAGACAGCGACACTTGGCATTCCAATTTTTCGCCATGTGTCGCGCCACACAGGAGATAAATAGGTATTATTGTGACACATATGATTATAAGTAAGTGATTTTTAGATAGATTTTGTAAGATGGAATTGTTGTATAGAGTTTTATTATACATTGAATTCTAATATTTCATATGTACAAAATTGATCATAACTTTTATAAATATGTACTCCCTCCGTTTCTTATTTCTTGCAACAATTACCATATTTGGGTGGTTCACATTTCTTGCAACAATTTTTTTTTCCTCTTTTAGTAAATTTTTAAAGGTAAATTTACATATGTGCCCTTATTATAATATGATTACTATGCTGATTTATACTAATCTAGATACAATTACCCTAGTTAAATCTAATCAGGAATTAATGATTCCCACCAAATAAATCAACCCCCCTCCCCCCCTAAATCTCCCCTCTTTATATTCATCAGATTGATGAACACATCTGTTCATCTTCCCAAATACTCTATTGAATGCGTTCTTCACCTACCTGCAATAACTCCATGGCTATTTGCTCTCCCCCTCCCCTCTCTCCTCTCTCTCCTCTCTATATAACAATGTCTCTTTCTCTCTCCTGTTCCTTCGAAACCCTAACTCATCTTCTCTCTTTCGCCGTTTCCTTCCTCTTCCATTGATTTCCCCTTTCAGCAATTTCAGATCTGTGAAAAATTCCAAAAAAAGAAAATGAGTTCCTCTTCAACCACCGACACTTCACTTTTCTGCTACAAAAATCTCCCCCCCCAGAAAAACCCATTGATGATATTCCTCCATGCACCACTAGATACATATGTGAGAGGGGATCTAGGAAGATCAAACCTCTGCACCGCCTAGGTTGAGGCCATTGTACTTTCGTTGCCGCCGCGGTGCGAAGCTTACTGAGTACATATCCTCAGACAACGAAAGTGAGGTTAACACAGATCTTGCTTCAAAAAAACCCTAAAAATGTTGTTAAGGTGATAGATCTGGAAGGGGAGAGTGAAGGTGAAGGATCTGGAAAGGGGAAAGGTGCTGTGACTGAGTCCCGTAACAAAGGGAAGGGAGGTGCTTCTGGATCTGGTGGTTCTGCTTCCTACTCTAAGGTTGTGGTTGATGGAGCTCAGTCTGTTTCTGAGAAGCAGCAGAAGAAGGGATCCCTCTCAGGGATGAAAAGGGTGAGATCTAGGTTGCTTGTTGATCCGGAGCAGCTTGCTGATGAGGACTACATGGATTTTCTGAGGGATATCCACCCTGAGTGGTTCGCTGGCAACTAATTCTGCAGCGTATAACCTTTCTTCTCCCTTTAATTAAATTTATTGTGTTTTTTTTATTTTAATAAAAATGCTTGTGTTGTGTGGTTTGAGTCCCTCTATCATTGTTATGGTTTGAGTCCCTGTGACAGTGATGCTATGGTTGACATTCTGTATGCTATATTCTTGATTTTATGATACCCTGCTGCTGTTGATGATGTATGCCATATTGATGATTTTGATGATATATTGATGATATTGATCATGTATGCTGGGTTGATGATGTTGATGGTAGTATGCTTTGTGTGCTATCTTGATGATGTTGATGATAGTATGCCCTAAGGCTGTGCTTCATTTAGTTGATGTTGTTGGATCTTAGTTGCTGTTGAAGTATGTAAGGGTGACATGGTCAGGGGAATGTGTAGTTGATAAATGATGGATATTTTGCATTTGGTTTGCTGTGGACTATGTTGCCTTATGGTGTTCTGAGTCCCTACATTGTTCTCAATGACATTGTAATGAGAGAACACTATGGTTGTATGTTGGGTATGCCATGTATTATGAGGGATAATAAGTTGCCTTAGGTTTGGTGTGTGAGTTGGTCCCCCCTTCTGCATGTCTCCATCTGCCTTTTTGTGTAAACCAAATGATGAAGGGACTCATTTGATTCATTATTGCCTGTGATAGAGTTGCTCCATCAATGGTCTTATGGCCTTGGTGTTGAGGTACATCATAGAGCAGCTTTTTGATATATGCATACCCTTACAGATGGTAATAAGTGCTATGAGTATAATACACCAACACTGATCATGCAATAGAGTAAATTAAGATAACAAAGTTCACACTACATTTCAAAATACTGAGGCCCTATATTACATGACTACCTTACATGTCTTCAGTGTCATTCATCAAAATACACATAACCTAAGCATTAAACATTGATCTTGAACAAAAGGTGGTAAAAGGGTAACTATAACTCAAACATTCTTACCAGAATTTTCAAAATACTATGAAGGTTATGTGTGGCAGTCATTGTGCATTGAGAGGGTCCCTTTTTGTGATGTCTTCACTTCAGTCAGTATCAACTTCCATGTATGCTTCTTCCTCTGTTGCATGTGGTGTTGGGATGAACATTGTGTCTAGCAATGTCACAGCTTGTTGAATGAGCTCCTTTGGGATATGTATATGTTTGGGTAAAACACCTAATCTTTCCAGCTTCTTCTTCTTCATATGTGGTGGTGAAAAGTTGTTGTTCCCTTGCTTTTCTAGTATCTTTATCATGAATTCATGACTGATTGAAGTGTTAGCCATATGTACTTGTTGGCCTTAGCTTCAAATGCATTGTAAGCATTGATCACCTCTTTGATTAAGTCATCCAAAGTAGTTGGGAATACTTGATATTGGAGGGATTGTATGACTTTGAAAAGCCCTAGGTCTAGCACATTCAAGTCAGGAGACTGTGCTGGTTGGTATACCATTTCTATGTTGAACCCATTTGCATGGCATGCAGCAACAAATTCCTCATCTTTTGGCACTTGATGAGGTCTTGCATTATCCCACTGTATTTTCACATTTTTAGGGAGTCCCTCTGGCCACTGTTGATGTATTGTTGGGATGATGTAGTCCATAAGTATTTCCCTGATTGCATCTTTGTTTACATTCTGCACAGCCTTTGTCTCCATTGTACCAGCTTCTCTGTTTTTACTCTTTTTCTTTGCCATCTATTTTTTGACAAATGGAATGATACCATACTTTCCATCATACAAAAGAGTCTCATCTCTTGCATACAAGGGTTTCCCAATCATTGCCATGAACATGGCCTTAACCTTAAACCTCTTTGACTGTTGACACCTATAGGGGTCTTCTTCTTTTGGCAGCAGGTAGAATTTTCTTGTTTCTGGGTTCAAATAGAACCATTTTTCATCAATATGAATTGTGTCTTGCATGTCAACAAACTTTGGGTTCCCTTGACTTGGAATGGGGTTAATGTGACTTAACACCCACTTCATTCTTGCCACCTTGTGATTAGATGTTAAAGTTGGATGATTTGTGCTTGTGTGAGTTCTGAGTCTTCCTTTCTTTCTTAATTTGTGAATTGTTGAATGTGAAACATTAAGTGCTCCAGCATAGCTTCTCTCTGTGGTCCTCTTGTACAGAGGCACAGATTGAAGCCACTCATCAGAGTACTCTTTTGGTTTAGGCCCTAAACTGCCTAATTTCTTTTACCTGACATCAATGACATTCCCCTGTGCCATCTGCTTCTTAATGTCAGCATTTAACCTTGACATTGTTGATCTATGAATGTCAAATTTTCTTGCTAGTTGTGATAGAAAACCTCTTGACAGTTCCCCCCCCCCCTTGCATTTTTAGCAGAAGTACATCTACAATTTGCCTTTTCTGTTCCATGGTGAGGTCTCTCCTCTTCTCTCCTCCCTGTGGTTGTTGCTGGTTGTTTACGATTTGGGAATATGCCCATTCTGCAGCATATTCATCATCTGAGTCACTACTTGACTGTGATGATTCACTTGAGTATGGTTGATTTTCTTCACCAAGTAACTGTTCTAATGAAAAGAATTCTTCATAATCCATGGACAGATATTAACCTCTTGTTTTTTTTCCAGGTCTTGGGATGGTGATGAAGTGGAGGATGCAATTTTTTGGACAACCCTAACTAAACCAACTTTTGGATGAAGTCAAAGTGAAGATGCTGCCCCTAATTTAGCACTAATTAGGTTAGGTAATGTAGGATTTGGGTAATTATGGTAGGATTAGTTGTAGGTTAGTGCTAACTTTTGAAAATTCAAGCTGAAATGTATTCATTAGGAGGGAGTAGAACTTGTTGATTTATTGATGAAACAAAAATTTGTGGCTGTGTTTTGAACATTTTATAACCCCATTTGCTTGTGAAAAGTAAGTGGAGAGAAGAATTTGATGCATATTTGGCAAAATTTGAATTTTGGTGAAAATTTGGGAGGGAAAAGTACACCCTCCCAAAAATCAGCCCATGTGAATGGTTTAAAAAACAAGTGGTCCCTTTAAATTCCCTCCTTTTTTAAAGTTAATCACATGGGATTAAAACTTGCTTTACTCCCTTAAAATTTTTGACTTGGGAATTGCGCTCACCCCCTAATTTGTTGCAAGAAATAAGAAACGGAGGGAGTATAAATAAATTCTATTTCCATCATCAAATTCGTTTTAAAAAGTTCATAAATATAAGGTCCATTTATAGTATAATTAATTAATTACAAATTTTTATACGTAGCTAGCCAATAAAGCCGTGTCACTAACTATTAACGGAGTTAGGGCCTGTTCTCATTGACTGAACTCAGCTGAACTGAACTGAGTTGAGCTGAACAGAACTGAACTAAACTAAACTGAGCTGAGCTGAACTGAACTGAAATTAATATTTTATAAGAGAAGGAAATTAGGAGCTGAACTGAACTGAAATGAACTGAACTGAATTGAACTAAATTGAATTGAACTGAACTAAACTGAATTTCAACGTATGAGAACAGGCTCTTACTTCGTTAGTGCTATAGGGGTTACTTGGTCAGTGTTATAGTGGTTACTCAAATAGCAATAATATAGATGGTTACTTAGTCAGTGTTAGAGGTTACTCAGTTAGTATTATGGGGGTTACTCGGTCAGTTTCGTACGGGTTACTTTGTCCGACCAGATTGTGTGGCTATCCGCATAAAAAATGCATTTGTACTTAATTTATTTTAAAAAAATATTAGAGAATTAGTAAAATTAATTTTATTTTGGTAAAATGCTGATTTAGTAATAATTTAAGTTCAATAAAAATAATTTCAAGTCAATAATAACATAGAAATCTATTTACAAACAAAACTACAAATAGTACACTATTATATAAATAAGCGATATGATATTGTATGTACCTAAACATTTACATAAAAAAAAAAAAAAAGAATGATATAATCATATATTTAACATTCAAGCTAACTTTAGGACAATCCGGTCATCATCTGAGCACAAAGCTATATCATATCATATTAGTAATAAATAAAGTCGGTCTCGCAGCCAAGTTACAAGACTGTGACACTTGAGATTCTAGTAAGTGTATAAGGTGGTTACTTTGTCTTTTTATATTACTAGGGGATCCAACGCGCGCTATGCGCGCGATATGGCTAGTTTTTCTAGAACGGTTTTTGTGGTTGGTGTTATATTTTAGAACCGTTTACATGATCATATTGTTCTTGTTTATTCACAAACCATAAATGATAAATAAGAAGTTCCACATGCATTTGAGCATGAATACTAATGTCGTTGAGTGTTTGTACCTGCATATTGTAAACAATCTTAAAATAGTGTACGGTACGATCATAAAAATGACTATTCTTTAACTATTTGAGTATGAGCCAAAACACCAGCAAAACAACTTTGTAAGGGTGAGAAATAACCTACCTAAAAATGAAGTATCCATGGAAATAATATCTAATACTTGAAGCCACTAACACAAATTGAATACAATACTAAAATTGTTGATAACACTTTATACATACGAAGTATAAGAGTTTAGAGTTCTTCTCTAGAAACCGCTCTTAACCATCTTCTTGAGATCATCTCCTTGCTTGCAATCTTAACATCTCTAAAGAAACAACGTTTCCATGCCAAACTATTGACTTGAGTCCACGGTGGAGGTTAAGAAAGGGATAGAGGTTCGTATATTCCACAATAAAAATATAAATATTGTACATGAAAAGGAGATGTTCTTTTCATGATACTTGTTATAATCATGGACCCATTATTTGCAATTCTTAGACAAACTAAATCCTGTCAACATAAATATCATGTCCTCTTGGTGTATATCAGAGATTGATTTTCAATAATGTATGGCAACTATATATCACCATTAACAAAAGACATGATTTAATGTATGAGATTTAATTAAAAGCATGAATAATGGAGCTCAATCATGCCTAAATGTCCTGAAACATGAGAATAATTTGATGCAATAAACCTAAAGAGGCCATTCTTTAGTAACATACTCTTTAACTAACAACTGATAATTATCCTAATTTAATTCAAAATTTGATCAAAATTTAGCCACACACTTTATAACTTGGGTATGAATTCTAGCTGTATACATAATATGTAAATATATAGCATTATAGTAAATTCAAGCAGTTGCAAACTTGCAATGGATACATGTGACAGATTCCATTTTTAACATTGGAGCGAATTTCGTTGCTAACTTAATCCCACTATCAAACTACCAATTAAGTAATAATAAAAAACCAAATTTTTGTTCACCCTCTCATCTATACAATATAGAAATACAACAATACCAAATAATCCAATCATAAAGTACTATATAATTCAATCTTACAGTTTATTTTGTAATTAGTTTATGAACCTACCTTATTATGGCATTATGCACCTGTTATCAATTACATTACAACAATAACAAAGCCTTAGTCATTCTGAATCTATTATCAATCACACTCAAATACAGTAATTCCAACAAAAAAAAAAGAAAAAAAAGACACTCCCTCTTCCTATAATGGAATTCTAAACATGATCAATCAATGTCGAATTCGATAAACAATTAATTGAAGACGAATTCCAAGCTCAAAATATATTCCTCAAAACATTTAATCCTTATCTATCAGACAAAATCATAAACGAATTCCTCAAATCATGAAATCAAAATCAATTTATCAACACATTCGATTCATCATTTCAAAGTATTCTTCTCAAATTACAATCATATACCATAAAAATGACCAAAAATTACAAATAATTAGTTCAATTATGCCAAAGAAATAAATCACAAATTTTCAACCTAGGAGAAAGAGAAATAAATTACCAGCACAAGTCATATAAGCAATGGAAGCATAAGTTCCATGTTTAATCAAGCACGGTGGAACCTCGAAAGAAGATGTGCCATCAAGCTAAGGAGTTAGACATTAGAGGAAAAGCAAATGAAAAATCGTGATTGAAACTTTAGAGAAGATTTACCAGTCAGGGCCTCAAAGCAATATAAAGGAGAGATAAGGAAAAGGTATCAAAAGTTTAAAACTTTAAATGAGGGTAAAAATGTAAATAAACTTTTTTAGGGGTATAAATGGAATCACACTATTTATAAGAGTTTGTTTCCACTAAGTTTAAAACTTTAAATAAGGGTAAAAATGTAAATAAATTTTTTTAGGGGTATAAAAGGAATCACACTATTTATAAGAGTTTGTTTCCACTTTTTATAAAGTAGGGAATTGTACTCCGTATAACTTTAAATTTGGTTGAAATTAATAACCCCCGATGGAAGTTTGAAATGTATTTTTTAACTCAAACATTTTATAGCAAAAAATTAGGCAAAATATATTGGACCCGTATCCAGACCTAGATCCGTTGGACCCGTTGGATCTGGATCCGGGTCTCCATTTTCCAAACCCGACGAATTCGGGTCGGATCTGGATCCTTGATACAAAAATAGATCTAGATCCGGTCCATTAGAACCCGGTCCAGATCCGACCCGTTGCGATCCCTATACATGAGTCAACATCAATAATCAATCAATAACCAATAGCCAATAACCAATAATCAATAACCAATCAATCAATCAATAACTAAATACTAAAAGACACACCAGCAATGACACGTGTCATCTCATGGTGTGTCCTGTTAAAAAATTAAATCAATTATAGTATGATATCTTATACAATAATAATTTCTTACATATATATATGTTAATAACAAAATAACATATGTGAATAACAAAATAACATACTTATTGATTAGAATTCACATCAAAGTGGTGTGTATATTTATTTTTACTAGCTTAAGACCCGTGCCTTGCGCGGTAAGTCTAATTTTTGTTTGAATATCCAACAAATAAAATTTGATAAAACATACACATCAAGTATAGAAATTATAATGTCATTATATATATATATATATATATATATATATATATATATATATATATACACACACACACACACACACACTAGGTTAAATCCCGTGCCATGCACGGTGATCTATAGTTATAGATTATTGATTGAAAATTAATATAATTATAAATGATTCGTCGAGGGATAATAAAAGTATGTGATAGGTTAATTTTTATATTTGTATTTTTTAATTGTCGCTTCCAATGCACAAATAAATAAAGGTAGACAAAAAAAATCGAGCAATCTTTTTTCTTGTTGTAAAACAAGTAAAAAAAATATTTAAAGTATATAATTTTTGGTTTATAGTTGACTAACCCTTTTTTAGAAAGATTTGTGAAATATTTTTATTTTAATATACTAATAATTACCACATTAATATGGAATATGTATAAAAATATATATATTTTGAATGATTTGCTTACTTAATTAATAAGTAGATTTTTTTAATTAAAAAAAAAAACTAAGGACACACCAGGAGATAACACGTGTCATTGCTAGTATGTCTTTTAGTATATAGTATTGATATAGTTGACTAACCTTTTTTTAGAAAGATTTGTGAAATATTTTTATTTTAATATACTAATAATTACCACATTAATATGGAATATGTATAAAAATATATATATATATATATTTTGAATGATTTGCTTACTTAATTAATAAGTAGATTTTTTTAATAAAAAAAATAACTAAGGACACACCAGGAGATGACACGTGTATATATATATATATATATATATATATATATATATATATATAGGCAAGCAAAAAAAAAAAAAATGGATTTTTTGGGCTGCCTAAACCCTAGAATTTTTTGGGCGGGGCTTGGTTTGATCAGGTCTAGTGGTCATATTAGTAAATACTTATTTATTAATGAATTTTTTATAAACATAAAAAATTAATCAAACAATAGACTAAAATTAATTGATATTTTACCTTTTCCTAGAATTATATGATATAATTGTCGAACACAATATTAATATTACAGCTAGTTATACTATACTCTATAAGTCCTTAATTTATAATAATATATACTTAGTAGTTTAATTTCAGAAACAAAACTATAATTAATTTGAATATATAGTCATATTGAAATTGAAAAAAAAAGGTGTTTTTAAAAGTAATTCCTTTAACATCTATTATATGAATCAATTTATTACCCCTCAAAAAAAAAAAAAAAAAAAAATCAATTTATTATTACTTTTTTTTGACAAAATATAATAATACTCCATTTGAAAGACAATTAAAAAGGATTTGGAATAATTATTTAGGTAAATGTGTATAGACTAATTATGAACACAAAAAAATAAAAGAATATATTGTCATAAAGACAATGCAAAATATTTGGAATGGTATTATTATAGAATCAAAATCAAATATTAACAAAAAAAAAAAAAGTTGTCATAAAGATAACATAAAATATTTGGAATTATATTATTATAAAATAAAAAATAAAATAAAGTTTAAAAAGAGAAGGGAGTTTTGGAGGAAAAAAATAGCATCAGGATGTGACACGTGTCACTTTCGGTGTCTGTTTTAGTATTAAGTTATTGATTGATTGATTAATTATTTTTTATTTTTGTAAAATAACCAATTATAATCAAAATTTGATATAAACTAGTATACTAAAAAGAACTAGTGAATAGCCCCGGGCGTTGACTCGAGTTGCTACTATTGCAGACATGTAATCGAAATTTTTTTTTACAGATTTTTTAAAATTTAAACTGTCATTGTCAAATTAAAATGAGAAAAATCATGTCTCTCAACTAGAGTTACACTGAACCATCTCAAAAGGGTACGTGATCTTTTTGCGTGGTAATGGTAAGGTTAATGTTGTAATTTTAGGTTAACCTTTAGCGCATAACTCCTATTGGTTTAACGAACATATAGGATGAAAAATGTACTATTACAAGTATAATAGGTGACAGGTGGTAAGTATTTTGAGGAAAAATATTCAAACTATAGGATGGTAAAAAGTACCACTACATAAATAATAGTACACAAAAAGTACTATTCAAATAACTTATATTTTAATAGTACATTATACATGCATAATGGTACATTAATGATACATTATAATGTATCACGATAGAGTTAGCTATTTCCAAAAGCTTGCCATATTTACATTTTTGCCCTCTATGCACTGAGGTGCTCTTGTAGTTTTGTCTTAGATTCCTTTATATCAAAATCATCCTCATCTTGGACATCTAATTGTTGGACCAAGATGGAATACAAACTAGGTTCTACCTCCATACCCTCCCAAAAAACCAAGCTAGAACACTAAAGAGAAAAACTAGGAAAAAAAAACAAGGCTTCCACTTCAAAGACACAAAACAAAGCAAGACCAAAAGGAACAATGGAACAAGAACCAACCTAACCTTGGCACCTTGCCGATCGATCGAGTAGCTAAGTGCAGAGCACCTTAGCTTAAACGCTTTATTAAGGGGGGCAAGCTGATACCCACCAATCTACGTGTCGGGATCGTAATCGGCCTTTAGGCTATGCTCCCCGGCGACCAGCGAAAGAGGCAAGGTGGCCGCTGGCGAGCTGCTTTGCTAGTGGGTGGTGGAACTTTCGAGAGAAGTAGGACATTCACTCTCTAGACTTTCTCTCTCTAGACTTTTTTGTTTTCTCAGAAACCTTTTCAACACTATATTTAAATTATTTAGTAGAGCCATTTATAATTAAAGTATTTAAACATCACACCAAAAGAAGTGGCAGCAATGAAATCTACAGAAACAAAGGTAATATAATAGATTAAATTCAAAGTCCTAAACATTGATTCAAACCTAGTGAGGATACTTGTCAAAAGTATGGCAGAGATATTATTTCGTGGTAAACGTAATAAAAAAAAGGCAATGGTTGCAACTCTTGATGTCCTCAACTAGTATGGTAAAGGAACATTGATAGACCACTGGATGAGATGATATTGAATGCTCTAGATTAAGTATGCTTCAGATTTGCTGAAAACCCTGAGTGGAACGTCATATACATCATCTGCCAATACAATTCAGAGGCTTGAGACAATGTTTCCTACGTTTGAAAGTAGGCACCCAAGTAGGAGGGAGTAGCAGTGATGCAGGGCTGCTCTGCTCTATTCCCACCTGACTGAATTGAGCACCCAAGTAGGCACCTTGTTCCTTGATACAAAAATTCATGGATTAGAAAATGGTTTGCAAGCAGGTCCCTTGCAATTGTCCCAAAACGAGTGTCCCCAGGCAAAACCACTGTCACTTTCTCAAAGATCTCCGCAGCCAAAAGTCTGAATAGTTTCTTGCATTCTTCAGTGAAAGCTGTAAAGTGCATTGATCTAGATCTATTCGACACATCAAACTTGAATGTTATGCTGCATATAAGAACAGTAGGTACATATAAGTATAGACAGATTCACTTGCATTAACAATACCTACGGCACCCCTCATGCAAGCAATACTTGCAAGTATGGCAGTTTACCACATTTGTTGCAACCAGGAAACACAACAAAGTCAACATCATGGACTGATCAGGTTCAGGTATAATGACTTACAACCAATGCTTCCCTACTAGGAGTGTGTGTGCGTGTATGTGCGCGCGCGTATGTTGTGTGTGTATAAAGTTGGTATCAGAAGACAGATGCATGTTAAGTATATATATATAATGACAAATTTGTTTCCACACCACAAGGGTTAATGTAAATGAATATGAAACAGAGCATAGAGAACCTTTCTCTGTTTGATGCTTCCAATTTTCTAATGACTTTCTGAGGATGAATTCTAAATTTCCCAAATTCATGCCATTTGGTCGCTTAACATGAGCATATTTGCTGCAACCCTACAGGCACACCAATGGTTTTTTTAAACTTAAGGAGACAATTCGGGGATTGCAAGCATATAACAAATTAGACAGAGTCGTTCATCCTTAAAAGTTGTTGAAACTGCTAGTTGGCAGAGAAAATCCTGTTTGGAAAACATAGAGAAGCACAAAGGCTCAGAATTTTTGTTTGTTTAACAAACTTAGGTTGGTGTAACATAACACCTTTGTAAGCCGATGGTTTCAAGGTGAGGAAATTTTAGGTTATTAGTTTCAGCGAAATCATCCCAAGCAGATATTGTCATCGACTGCTCTGTACTTCACAGTAAGAGAGCCTAAAGTAGGACAAATGACTATCAGTGGAAGAATTAAACTGAGCAGCAGACAGATGGCTAACCTGTGGGTTGTGATCACAATTAATTTTGCGCACTGGATGATCAACTCCGTGCACTGTTGTCAAATTCTAAGCTCACTAACAAAAAAGATAACTCCCAATACATCTGCAAATAGGTTAAAGACATGTGTAAATGGCTGTCAAAGATAACTATTTGCAAAAGATTTATAAGGAAATACCATAGCAATCAGTTTGGTTGTATGTGTGTGGGACAGCTGCAATTGAAACATACTTGGGTAGGACAGGTGCCTTATCAGTACTTAGCGTCTGTATTATGGCTTGGCCTCCAAAACTCATCTAGCAGTCATCAGGCCTGGCTGCGTACCGACCAACAAGTCAACCACTGGTCTAAGTGATGCATTGGCAATTTCATAGTCCTTGACCTTTTGCCAGAAATCTTTGTACTCCTCAATCTGGTTCTCAAACATTGTTATGGCAGAGTGTTTTTCTGTGCATTTATGGCATGCAGACAGAAGCATTAGTTGCAATGCCTTTTGCTATCAATTATACAAGAATCATGTCCACCTGGCTCATGTGATTGTTTTGACTACAAACTAATGTACCTAAGCTAGTTTGGGTTCATTCTTTGTGTATTCAGAATGAATCCAGTAAGGTAGTTCTTTCGTTAGCATGCATTTCATGTCTGTAAAGCTAATGGGGAAAAAAACAAGGAGCAAAGTGGGGGTGGATAAAAGCCAGGAATTTGTATTCAACCGGAACAAACAAAAAGTTAACGATGTACAAATAAGCAGCTTATAGAAAATCGTATACATATGTAGACCAATAAATGAATCCATTATTTTCAACTTATTTTTCCATACCATATAATAATATATATCGATGACTCTACAGAGTACAATACTACATAATAGCCTTAATCAAAGCTAAATAACTAGAAGACATCAACTTCCTATAGACAATCAAACATCAAAGTGATCAAAGTCTTCTTGGAAATTTTATTTTGGTAAAATACAGATTATTTTTTAAGCTCTTCGTTGAATGTTTGCCTCGTTTCTCCTTAGAGGGATTTGAACTATTGGTGGTGCTAGATGTTCTAAAGGATACAGGGATTGCAAAATGGTATTTACAGTAAAAAATATAGTCTGTCACTCTGTCAGTTACAGCACAACAGAGGAGACAATTTTTAAGGGCCAAAAAATTGTTGGACAATGTTCCTTACTTGGCAATAAATCGCGTTTGTGATGTCTCGGAATAATTGCCAAAAGTTGCTGCTGCCTAAGTCCTTCCATCTCCATATACGTGTGGCACGTGAGAAGTTTCGGAAGACAAAATGATAAGCTCCAAAATATAAGATATAAAGAAAAGAAAAAAGAAAGAGATAAGTCAATGTCCTGCCTAGGGAAAACAAATAAATGGGAAATGGCAGCACAAAGCAGAATAATCCACATGGTGATGAGAAAGAAAATATACCTGATTTAGACATGTTACTTTCAGCTCTGTGTTTGACACATCTGAAGTTTGTTGCTCAAGGTCAGTCAATTTGTACGCAACAGTGCCTAGGTGATCTACAGCATTTACTAGGCTCGTACAGCATAATCTTTTAGGTTGTCCAATACCCTGTGGCATAATTCACACAAAAATCATAAAGACTAAAGAAAAAACATCACAAATAACTCAAAGAGTTGTGTGTGTGCTGTGCGTGTGTGTAAGTGTGAGTTCAGTTCGTTTCTTTTCCACAAATAAAATGGATTTAAAACTTTACTGTATAAATATACAAAATTATGTTATCAATATTACTGTTTAAAACTCTATATGAAAATATAGGAGTGATTAGGATCAATAAGTTTCCTACTCTCTTGGGATAGGGGTAGGCACCAAATGAAAGACTACACGACTGATTAATAACACAGGTAAACTTACAATAATTATACAGTAACATTACATTTGTTTCTGCTCACTATGAAGATAAGACTTCTCGCAGTATTCAGCGGCAGAGTAAAGCTGGGGTCTCAGATTCTTGAGTTCCTGTAAAGCAATAGAACAAAATGATCGTAATTAAATAGACAAGACAACAAAGAGTAAAAATACAATGACGAACAGACACAATAATTGACTTCTTAGAAATAATGAAGATTTAGGGATTACTATATGCAGAACTTCTAGTCACTACCATTCTTTTTTCTCCACAGAAACCAATGAGTTAGCTGCATTAGCAGCTTTTTTAGGGGAAGTTACATATTAGGAGTTTTCCAGAAGAAAAAAAATACTACGTAATACATAAAATAGGAATAATTACTGAACCATAGCATGTCAAGCACCATTTATCCACAGCAAACAAAACCAAACTTCTTGTTATAGGAGCTATAACAGCAAATGCAATAACTTTCCTTCAGCACTGCAGTTACTTTTCACCACACAAAACCATCTTTATAATATTGCTTCCCACTTATCCTAAGTTTAATTGCTGCTTAGCAAAAACAGAGTAGAAAGGAAACCACATGGATCAAGCTGAGAAAAAGGTGCAGATGTCTCTCCAGCAAGAGTGCAGGACAGGCTAATTCATTCAACATTACACTATAGTTATATTTACAATAAAGAGCTAAAAAAATGTTCAGCACATATATCCTTCTATGTTTCACAGTATTCCTTGGCGTAATTATTCAACCTTTTATATTCAAAACGAAGTAGATAGATGCTAGGAAATGGGTCAGAAAAACAGAGCAAGTAAGCAAATTAGAGAGAAAAATAGCTAGAACCAGATAGATTGTATTGCAAGTCAGAGTAACTACAATACAACTCCTTTCTTTTGAGAGGAAAGGATGCTCTCCCAAGGAATGAATTCCACAAAATGATTTCTAGATAGATTCCCTCCACAATTATTCCCTTAAATAACCAAAGATAACTAACAAGCTACCATAACAAACTCGGCACACAAAACAAGGACTAACAAACTTATTTCTTAATTACTGATTTACCCCTCCCTGTAACTAACTTCCAGCTCACCCAAAACCAGCTCACTCTCTTCAAACAGCTCCTTGCTTGGGCTTCCTTCTTGTATATGGGCTGATCTCTTGCAATACCTCCCACCCAAAAAAGCACCTTGTCCTCAAGGTGGAAGTGAGGGAAGCAAGCAGCAATGTCATCATGGTCTTCCCAAGTTGCTTCAAAATCTTGCAGCCCCTTCCACCTGATCAGAACCTGGCCTGGCAGCATGAGAACTCCTAACTCCAACAACAGAATCTGGCTCCACATCCATCACCAAGTCAGCAGAGAGCTGGCAGGTAAAGAAGTAGGCACCTGACAATTATTCCAGGCCCCAAAGCTTTCTTAAGCTGAGAAATGTGAAAAACGGGGTGTATTTTGGCAGAAACAGGCAGCTGCAGTCTGTATGCCACCTTCCCTACACGCTCCAACACCTGATAAGGCCCATAAAAACGAGGAGAGAGCTTCTCAGATTGCCTCCTGACCACGGAATGTTGCCTATATGGTTGTAATTTGAGATAGACCAAGTCCCCTAACTCAAATTCCCCTTCCCTTCGAGACTTGTTCTCATATTGCTGCATATAAACCTGAGCTTGCACCAAGTGATACTTCAAATCATCCAAGATTGCATCCCTCTCTTGTAGTTGATCTTTCAAGGAAGAAATGGCAGTGGCTCCCTGAGAAAATCTGAGCAAACGGGGAGGGTCTCTACCATACAAAGCTTTGAATGGAGTGCATTGAGTGGCAGTGTGAAAGGCCGTATTGTACCAATATTCAGCCCAATGCAGCCAAGTTGCCCAAGTAGAAGGCTTCCCATTCAAAAGACAACGCAAATAAGACTCCACCCCTTTGTTGACAACCTCGGTTTGGCCAATCAGTTTGCGGGTGGTAAGATGTGCTTCGATGAAGATTAGTGCCTTGTAACCTGAAGAGTTCTTTCCAGAAAATAATAAGGAAGATTTTGTCCCGATCAGACACAATAGTTGATGGCATTCCATGCAACCTCACCACTTCTTTTACAAAAACTTTAGCAACCATTTGAGCAGTATATGGGTGCTTAAGGAGAATGAAGTAACCATACTTGGTCAGACGATCCACAACTACCAAAATAGTATCCCATCCCAAAGACTTAGGTAGTCCCTCCACAAAGTCCATGGAAATATCTTCCCACACAAGCTCGGGAATGGGGAGAGGTTGTAGAAAACCAAGAGGAGACAAGGTGGATACCTTGTTTTGCTGGCATATGTGACAATTTTGAACATATTTTGTCACATCCTTGCGCATTCCCTACCAATACCATTCACTAGCGAGCCTTTGGTAAGTCTTGAAGTCCCCATCGGAGAGTCATAGTATTCCCTAAGCAACCCTGTGGTAAGATCACTATGCTTGGGAATGACCACCCTTTGCTTGTATTTTAGTACCCCATTTTCCAGAGTAAAGCCCTTGGGAACTGACTCACCAGCTTGTAATTGAGCAGTGAGTTGCTGGATGGTGGTATCTTGCTTGATAAAAGAGTGGATAAGCTGCCACTGAATCCCACAAGAAGTTACCACAGAAGCACATTCAACTTGAGTACCATGCTGTCTGGACAAAGCGTCTACCACTTTATTAGTTGGCCCCGGTTTATAGTGTATATCAAAAGAGTACCCCAAAAGCTTACTCACCCATTTTTGGTAAGCTTGTCCTACCACCGTCAGTACGCACCACAAACTTCCTCCCTAACAAGTAATGCCTCCACTTCTCGATGGCAAAAACAATTGCCATGAGTTCCTTCTCATAAATGGGCTTTGCTCTAGCCCTTAACCCCAAGATCTTGCTGAAAAAAGCAATGGGATGGTTGTTTTGTAAGAGAACAGCTCCTAATCCATGTCCCGAGGCATCCGTTTCCACAATGAAAGGTAGAGTGAAATTAAGAGCTGCTAGAATAGGGGCTTTGATCATTGCAGCCTTGAGTGCGTCAAAGGCCGAGGTAGCATCATCAGACCACCCAAAAGAATCCTTGCGCAATTGATCGGTTAAAGGTTGGGTAATGAGGGCATATCCTTGAATGAACTTCCTATAATACCCCGTGAGACCAAGGAAGCCACGCAATTCTTTAATGGAGGTTGGCACAGGCCACTCCATCATAGCCTAAACCTTGGAAGCATCCACTTCCACACCTGCTGCTGAAATTACATGCCCCAAGTATGCCACCTTAGTTTTACCCACCTCACACTTCTTAAAATTCGCATACAACTGATGAGCCGCCAATGTTTGTAACACTTGTCTGAGATGATCATGGTGGGACTCTTCACTTGGGCTGTACACCAAGATATCATCGAAGAAAACCAAAACAAACTTGCGCAAGAAGGGCCGAAACACTTCATTCATAAGTGACTGAAAAGTTACGGGTGCATTGGTGAGTCCAAAGGGCATCACCAAAAACTCGTAATGCCCTTCATGGGTGCGAAAGGCACTTTTAGGCACATCATCTTTGCGGACCCTAGTCTGGTGGTATCCAGATTTTAGGTCAAGTTTCGTGAAAATGGTGGAACCACACAATTCATCCAATAACTCATCAATCATTGGAATAGGAAATTTATCCGGCACTGTGTCTTTGTTCAACGCCCTGTAATCTACACAAAAACGCCAACTACCATCCTTTTTCTTGACCAGCAGAACAGGACTAGAATAAGCACTAGTGGATGATTGAATTATACCTGCTCGTAGCATGTCAACCACCAATCTCTCAATCTCATCCTTCTGAGATTGTGGGTAACGGTACAGGCAAACACTTATGGGATTTGCTCCATGCTTGAGGGTAATAGAATGTTCAATATGTCGAGAAGGGGGTAGGCCATCAGGCATGTGAAACACTTGTTGGTACTCCTCAATTAAGGGCTGGAAATTGGCAGGGATAGAAGATGGCTCCTCCACCGTACTCTCCAAGTGATTGAACTCGAGTAAGAAACCTTGACCCTCCTTCTACAGGGACTTAATCATGGCTTTGAGCGTGATACAAGTTCTGCCTAAGTGAGGATCCCCTTTCAAAGTGACCATCTCCCCTCCTACTTGAAACTTGAGTGATTGGGTTTTCCAGTTTGTCATGGTGGTGCCTAACTTCTCTAGCCATTGAACTCCCAAAATCAAGTCCGAGTTGCCCAAGGGTAACACCAAGAAATCCTCCACAATTGTAACCCCTTGAACATCCAAGACTACTCCCCTACACACGCCACTGCCCTGCACCATATCCCCGGTTCCCAGCGTTACCCCAAAATTCGCCGCCTCAGTCACCGGAAGCTGGAGATGTTGAGCAGCCACGGAGGAGACAAAATTATGCGTCGCCCCGGGTCCACCATCACCACCACTTCTTTGTCTTTAATAGAACCGATCATGCGCATAGTTTTAGGGCTCGTAATCCCCATAACAGAGCACAGGGCCACTGTCGAGTTGGTTGTGGGTTCAATTTCGGGTGGGTTAATGTTTAGGTTGGCTACAAGCTCACCGGATTCCTCCCATACCTCCTCCTCGTCGTCCACCGTGAGCAGGACACTCAATTCGCGGCGGCGACACCGATGATTGAGGTTCCACTTTTCGTCGCATCTGAAGCACAATCCTTGCTCCCTCTTCTGCTGAAGCTCTTTCTCAGTCAGCCTCCTTATTTTGCCGGAGTTTCTGGGGTTGGTGGTGGTGTTTTTGGTGTGTGGGTATGTGTTTAGGTTCGTGTTTAGGCCTGGGGAGTGTTGGATCTGGGAGATCGGGTTGGTACGAAGGTTTGGAAAGGAATTTCGCCACGTGGGTGGGTTAGGGGTGGGTTTGGGCCTAGGGCTAAGTTTAAGTTTCTCCTCGACCCGCATGGAAAGATCCATGGCGTGATCCAAAGAATCCGGGTCAAGGATCCGGACCTCCACTTTGATTTCCTCCTTCAACCCATTAATATATTGCCCCTTCGCAATTTCCTCTGGAACTCCATCAATCGGAGCGAGAAGCTCGATATCGACCACCGTTCCCGTCAGCTAATGCGCCTGCCATTGCTCGTGTAGAGTTCCGGTAGCGGTGATTCGAAAGCAACAGAGGATCAATTTCTTCATCGCCTCCCAAGACGACACGGGGTGACGCCTATGCTCCCACTGATACCAGAGTAAGGCGTCGCCGTCAAGTGCGACGATCGCCGCCTCCCGCTGATCTTCAACCGTCAAACGGTAGAAGTGAAAAAACCTCTCCGAGGATCCACCCATCTAGGTTCGTGCCATCAAACAGAGGTAAGTCTAGCTTCCTCAACCGCCACAGCCTGATCGCCGCCGTCTCCATACCCCAAATGCGGTGGCGCACCCGCAAAAGGGTTATCCCACTGATAGGGTGAACCATTCGCCGCCGTTGAACGAGGCGCAGTACGAGGCCGTTCCTGCCCAGCAGCAAACTGCAGTGAGGTCAGTCTTAAACACCTCCAACGCCGTCGTGATTTCCTGAGATACCCTCGCCGGAATCCAAGCAAGCTCCTGCTCCATCAAATCCATGCGTTGCGCATTAGTGAGCCGTGCCATTTTCAGCTCCGATCGTCACTACTCTGATACCAATTTGCTAGGAATTGGGTCAGAAAAACAGAGCAAGTAAGCAAATTAGAGAGAAAAATAGCTAGAACCAGATAGATTGTATTGCAAGTCAGAGTAACTACAATAAACCTCCTTTCTTCTGAGAGGAAAGAATGCTCTCACAAGGAATGAATTCCACAAAATGATTTCTAGATAGATTCTCTCTACAATTATTCCCTTAAATAACCAAAGATAACTAACAAGCTGCCATAACAAACTCAGCACACAAAACAAGGACTAACAAACTTATTTCTTAATTACTGATTAACCCTTCCCTGTAACTAACTTCCAGCTCACCCAAAACCAGCTCACTCTCTTCTAACAGCTTCTTGCTTGGGCTTCCTTCTTGCATATGTAAACCGGACCTTGGGACTAGGCTGATCTCTTGCAATAGACCTTAGTAAAAATATAATGAAATCACTCTTTTCAGTGCGATGCCTGTGAGGCATGAAGAGCTCTATACAACATATTAACTCAAGATTCTCAATCGAGCAACCATCCACCAACCCATCAAGATTTCTAATCTGGAGGAAGATGGAGACGACATATGTGGCTACAATATCAATATACAAAGTTTTAATTAAATAATCACCATTATATCTTTATTAGAGTAGAAGTGCATAAATATTCATAATCCCATAGCTTATTAAGCTTCAAACTTCATCCTACAATGAGCTCTGGACATCCTATGAGGCAAGGAAGCACTATTAACCATCAACTCACTTTATTACAAGTATAGCACCATGTTTGGATAGCTATTTTACTCGAGCAAAGAATTGTCAAATCCTTATCACTTTTAAACAAGAAAAGGACTTATTAAGCTCTAGGCATTAAGCCCCTCTCAAAACACACCAATACCGTTCGTTTTCTCTTTAACACTCCCCCCTTACATCTTTGTATCCCAACATTAAGCTGATAATTTTCCTCAACAACCAAAAGAACTCCTCTATCATATACATATAATCCCTATAGCACTCGTAACAGAACTGAACACGCTCAATGTAGTTTCCTGAATGCAACATTCGTCAATTCATCAAAATTTTCCCTGAATACAACAGTTTATTTCATCGTGCCCTTCCCCGAATACAGCAGCTAATCAGCTATATACATTTTGCATTTCTAGTAAAGCACTTGCTTATCTTGCAAACATAACTCGAGAAAGTGAGCGCCAAAAACAGAAATGTGACTTCCATTCACATCATCTCGATTCAAACCACAACATCAGTATAATTCTACTAATTTCCCATTCATTGTTTAATTGTTAAATACTTTGGAAGCATTTGTCCGTATCAGTCCAAACTACCAGTATAATCTTTAAGATAAATAATGTTTACAGTACATTACAACGTTACAAGGTTCGCGGTACGGAGCCACGAATCGCGATCTGATTCGTGCGAACCGGAACGCGGAACAAACGCGACCTGGGTCGCTGGTGGTCGCGAACCAGAACGCTGAAGGTGGCGACTCCTAGTTGTGGCTGAGCAAACACGGTTGTTCTTCCTCTGCAACCTTTAATGGCTTGTTTCCCGACATTTTCAATGCAGTTTTCTCTCTCTTTCTTCTTTCACGTGAATTTACTTATTTAATTTCTGAAGTTTTTGACTTTTTTTCTCCCTCCTCTCTCCTGATTTACCTAGCAGTAACATTTTTTTTTTAATATATGTGCACACTAAGGGTGGCGGCTAAGGTTTTGTTTTAATTGGTAAAAAGCTTAAAAGGCCTTAAACCTATATCTGTCTATCAACAACTTGGGCTTTTTTAAATAAACAACTTGGGCTTTTTATTTTGTTTACTTTTTTTTAGCAATCCACTCACCTAGATATAAAAATCTATCAATAAAAACCACCTATATAATTTATTTATTAATTTACTTATTTCGTACCCAATTGTACCGGATTCACCACGGGTAGCGTTCCGCGTATTCGTTTCCGTACCACGTTTCGAATCGAATCCCGTCCCATGTAACGTTGGTACATTAATTTCTGAAAATGTAATTTGTATGAAATAAACAATAAATATAAAAATAGAACTACGGATTAGAGGCATTAGTCTATATTTAGCAAGAACATAATGAAAAAAAATTATTAGAAAAAATATAAGATTAAAAAAATCCAATTATAGCCATTCAATGATTCATCATGCGAAAATCACTTTATAATAATTGAATCATCAAGAAAAACACATAATAAGTCTTACAAAAAAAAAAAAAAAAAAAAAAAAAAAAGATCAAGCTCAAAAACATGGAAATCCAGATCTAGCAATATGAAAGTGAGGTGAGAGAGAGAAATTACCTCGTCATCCTCAAAGAATAGCCGTTGGTACCATGTCCTCAAACATTAGCTGTTGACTTAATATGCCTATATCGTGGGGTGAGCTCACAAAGCAGGGCCTTGTCACTCTTTTCTGGATTCATCATCCTGAAATAGACAGTATTCCTAGTATAGATGCCAAAGAGAAGTAAATGTAGTCAAATTGGCACTCATGGCCTTCAATAATTATACGACACATTTGTAAACTGTATGAAACACAAGTACAGAAGAAACGTGCTTTTCAAGAATATTAGAAACATTCATTGTAGCAAATATGGCGAGGGGATGGATGTGGGTGTGAAAGAATCATACAAAGGAATACCTAGTTTTAATTAATATTCTTCCAGGAATCAAAACAGAAAATGGGATATATGCAAATTTAACCCTATATATCTGGAACACATCTAGACTAAAGTACATCTTATTCAAAGCCTTCTTAAAGTGGCTGGCATTCTTCACTAAATTTAGATGATTGCAGGCTGACAATTAACAAATGAATATGCTGATGAGATGCTTGACAGAATCCCATAGGCCAAAGAACAACAGAAGAGACCAAAATGAAATAAGTTACCTGGTGCAGATGGAGGAGACCCAAAATGCAAGGCAGCTCTAGAAATATAAGTACAGAAGGAATAAGAAGTCTATATGGCCTTTCAATAAGTCTGAGAGAATTGAACCCAAGGCTTTTGTATGAAGCCCCCATTTGCCCAACAAACAACACAGAGGCACTCCTTGTAGTCAATACGGATGTACTGGATAGCAGGTCGAAGACCCAACAGTGCCCATTTCCACATAGCAGGCACTGGTTTCACTCTAGAAAGGTGCTCAAGCTGTTGGCGTTTAAGGTTAAAGAAGCGCCCCCAATGCCCATACATTCGGACCTTATCATCTTGAAGTCATCTACATGGACACAATAACGATTAATTAGAGAGCCAAATGATGTCGTGGCATCTCTTTCAGAAGACTCCTCCATGCTGGCAGCTTCTCCACCAAAAAAAAAAGACAAATATCTGAACAATTCTCTGCCCACACATGGACACTACATTATTTGTCCGAAAATCTACAAGTTCATAGACTGGCTTAGGAAAATGAAGGCATTCAGACATCTGGGCCAGTAGAGGCGGGATTGGAATGCAAATTTTGCCCGGAGCTGGAGCCATGACCTGTAATAGGCAAAGCTAAGCTTAAGACGATATAGCAGCATAGACATAACGCTGTAGTAAAGCGTCCCACCCTGCTAGGCTATCAAAAACTCTTCCAATATTGGTTATCTTCCAATATTGTGTACTATTGGTTATCTTAGGTTTGTCTAGTTCTTTAGTCTCCTTTATTAAGAACACAACAGCTCTCTAGTTTAGCACATTAATATGAAAATAATGCATACCTAAAATCAAATTAACACAAAAGATAGAATAAACCTAAAGACTAAGCTTGCTCAAATTAAGAACCACCCAATTCAAGTCATGATGAGTAGAAAAAATTATACCATCATAATGGGTTGTAAGCGCCAAGAGGACTTTTCAAAGAAGGAGCCCTGCAAACATCACAATTTGATGGTAAGGACATAGCATTATAAAAAAAAACTTTGGTAAAAAACAGAAAAGATAAAATATAATACTATGATAAGAAACATACGATAATAAATCATTAACGCCGCTCACAACATCGAAAGATAATCTACTCTGCAAGTTTGCAAATTCGATCATATGCTTGGGAAACACATGTTGAAACATGTGTTGTATTTCTTCAAGCGAATGGCATGTCTGAAATTAAAATAAAAAACATACAATTTGAAACATTAACTTCTCATAATCAAATTAAAATATTAACCATAAAACAATAGGCAAACCAAATCACATGACAAAATGCAATGAACCCACACCCACCACCAGTTACCTTGGTGTACGGTTGGGGACAGAAACAGAAATAACAGGTGCAACAGAACAGCAGCAGCATACAGAGCACAAGCAACATAGGCAACAACAGTTCTTTAAAATGGCAGGCAGCTTTGGATCATTAGCTATTGTACTGTAGGTAATATAGCAAGAAGACAAAGTATAGTAAAGGTAGCAATTAAGGCACTATGCCACTTATGCATTACAAGTGAGTAGTATAAATAGAACTAGCTTTAGGGAAAGAAGGCAAGCAAAATATTATTGTAGTGAGTTCTTGGAGAGTGATGGCCTAAAGCCATTTACGTTGTACGCAAGCCTTGTGCATTATCTATCAATCTAACCTTCCGACCATTTATTTTCCGTCTGAACCACCACGTTCGTTGCACAAAATGAATATAAAAAGGTAAAAATAAACCACTTTAGGTCGATATAAGAACAAATGTAGTTTTAACAAGTAAAAAATGTAAAATAGCATCTCGCTAGCATTAGGACATTAGGTTATGCCGTTATGGGGTCTAACAACTTTAACTAAAACTTGTATTCAAGTTCGTAAAATGGATTTGAAGTTAATTCACAAAGCTTATCTATACAGCAACTCTAACAGAATAGATAATTAGCAGCAAACATTAATTTCTTTGTTTGTAGTTATTCAAGCTTGTATTTATAGTCTTGACTAATAATCCTTCATCCAAGCCAAAATTTAGATGTCTTCTTTATACATAAATAATAAAAATCATACATATTAAAGCGATTTATACAAGAATATAGTCAAAACTTTTAATAAAAAAATTACTTACCCCAATGTTTTTGAAGGCATGTCGATATGCGTCCCGAATACGTGTCAATCCTTGTTCTAATATATCACTCGGATTGCTCGCTAATACATGTGAACGCGAAGCACTAGGGGAAGCATTCCGCAAGTTCTGCTGCCAAGCTGATAATTTCTTTCTATAATCATAATCCCCTTCTACTAACAATTCCCTGAGAACGGTATTGTTTGATCTCTTCATCATTTCACGGAAATCAATAGCTGTTTTATCATTAGGATCTACAAAAGCCTTTGCACATGTTGGGTGGAGACTAATGATATGATGCTCCATGAGATCATGCAGTTCGATTACAAACATGATTCGCATCTGAACACTCCAGAATATAATATTTTGAAAAATCAAGTTCGGATTTCTGCATATCAACAAAAAGTCAAATTAGATTATCTAAACATCTCATGATAAACTAATTAGCCTATCATTAAATTGAACGAATCAAAAACACCAGCCTATGTATCTCATTTATACTTTGATCAAATCATCACCAAATTTTTTTAAGATAAGAAATGTTGGTTAATCTGTTACAAAAATATCATTAATTTTAGGAAATTTTGCATATAACCACCTTTTAAATCTTTTTTTTTTTCAAAAAAACCACCTTTTAAAAAAAATGTAGTTAAAGACTACCAATTTTTATAAAAATGGTGCAACTTACCACCAACTGCCGAAAAGTGGATGTTCACAACTTTCTCCAGCGTTTATCTAGTCACATGCGTGACACGTGACATTTTACTCTTTCGATTTCCCCCTAATGACATTTTTTCTTTCGATTTCCCCTTTAATGAACCGTAATTCCCCCCCAAATGACAATTTATCTTTCAATTTCCCTCTTCTCCTCCTATTTTTCCCTTCCCTCCCTTGTCAAGTCACAACCCCTCTTCTCCCTCATCGAATTGCCACTTAGATCTTGGGTTTTTGAAGGGAAGTGGGTTGGTTTTATGATGGGTGGGTTGTTCTTGAATGGTTTTTCGAGGTGATGGTAGCGAATGGGTGTAGGTAGCTACTTCACTATCGATAAAGGGTGGCTTTGCGGTTGGGTTGGCTGGGTGGGCGGGTGGGTTTTGCTATGGAGGCAAGGTAGCTGGGTGGTGGGTAACTCGTGGGTGGTGAGCGGCCTGTGAGAGGGGATTGTTGGTGGTGGATAACTCGTGGTTGGTGGAAGAATTAAAGCAGCAGCAATCAACAATAATTAGGGTTCCTAACAAAAATTCCTAAGAAAACTTACCTCTTGATTTGTAAAGAAGTAGCAACAACATCAACAATGGAGGAACAAAAAGTAAAAGAAAGAGTAATAGAGGAGAAGAGGGAAATCAAAAGAAGAGAAAGAAAGAAAGAAAGAAAGAAAGAAAAAAAAGGGGGGGAATTAGGGTTCATTAATAGTCACATCACTAGGTCAATGCCGGAAAAAGTGGTCAACATCCACTTTCGGTGGTATGTTGCAAATTATTTAAAAAAACTGGTGGTGTTTAACAACATTTTTTTAAAAAGGTAGGTTTTTGCACATAAAAAAAATTTAAAAAAAAAAAAAAAGGGATTTAAAAAGTGGTTATATGCAAAATTTCCTTAATTTTAGTGATTATGTTGTTTCTTTAAGTCTTTTTCTCATAGGAATCATACATATAACCTATATGACATTTGTATTATTGTGGAAAACTCAAATTTTCGTATCTTAATTATGTAAATTTAATAGTTATACAACTCAAAAAAAAAATACAAGAACAAATTAAAAATAAAAAATCAAGTATTACCCAAACTGCTATTTACCCCAACCAAATAGCAGTTTAAATTATCATCATAGCAACAAACATCTTAAAACTTTCGAATTCCAAAACACCAACTATACAAACAACACAAACAATGATAATAATAATTATTATACCCAATTTATTAACTAACTAACCATACTCACCCTAGAAGTTGTTGATGAGTATATTTTATCAATGATTTACCAAACGATTTGATCTCTTCACGTATGGTAGTTGAATGTCTGGCTTTGTTTTTTCCAAGATTGTCGAATAACAGATAAAGTTCCTTTGCCTCATATGCCCAATTATGATTTTGACCTACAAAGTTAAATAAATCAATCAAAACAAAAATAGATTATTTAAAGATAAATGTATACAAGTTAAAAAGAATAATTATTACATCTTGATTCATAGTAGGTGAAGACAACATTGTTGTCTTCACCTACATACATGTATCTAACATCAAGGATAGGCCGAAACGGCAAGACAACAAATGCAACAACCGTGCTCACAATGCTGAACACAAATTTCTTTAGTTCCACAGTCATGTACATAAACTCTTCAGCCGATTTATTCTTTAATGAATCATAAGATACTAAAACTTTCTGAAAACACCAATCGGTCTTTACTTTTGAAAATGGATCAGATTTTGCACACTTGACCATTGAAACCGGATGAACACGCTCATCAATGGTAAAAAGAGGGAGATGGTTAGGAACTATGTGGTTGTTCATAATGTGTCTTATATTTTGATAAAGGCTCTCTACTTGATTTTGAGGGTTACAATGCACTTCTCTATAAAAAAGAGTATCATTTTTCCAATAAATTGTGACTTCTCCGTTCTGAATTTGTGAATGACAATCAGGAAATTCGAGCACCATGATAAAATGTTCGCGTCTTTCTTCCAAGCAAGTTTCAAAACCTAGCAAAAAACAGATCAAAACCTTGAATCCCTTAATCCACCAGAGAAGTGTAAAAGATAATTAAGATTCATAACATGACACAAATACTAATATAGTAAAAATTCATTACTTGGAAATCAAAAACACTCATATCAACCTCTAACTAATTAAGTCATGGGAAAAATAAAGCCAGACATTCAATTCAGAATTGTTTAGAACATTGTTGGCTGAGGAACATTGTCAACCCCAGAACCTAAAAGGTATAAAATTTCCCTTCAGCACCGAAAATAAAATTACTGAAAACACCCTTGATTCACCTAATACGGAGATTAAAGGGAATCATAGAGCTACTCAGCACAACTAAATCATACAAATATAGAGAATGCATCTAATGGAACACATAGCAGGCACTCACGTAGTGTATGTACTTCAGCAGGAACATTTAACAAATGAACTGCAAGAAAACACATATTTTGCATTTTTTTAATCTAACAAAAACCAAATAAGCAAACAAAAATCAAGAATTAAATAATCAAATTAAACCCATTATCAGAAAAACCAAAACAGTCTCCAAATGACAGTGAAAAAATCAATTAAAAGGGTTTCGTGAAAGTAAATGAGCAATTTCAGAAAATAAATCAATACGAAGTATAAATTCGGGAGGAGAAAGAAAGAGAAGAGAGTGTTACCGAAGAGTGATGGAGAAAAGGAACAGACTACGGAAATCAATTCGTATTAGGTACTACGAGGCATGAGACAGCTAGGGCTTCAGCAACCCGCAACAAAGCCGACACCTTCAGGAGCAACTACAGGAAGAGGATGATGATCTTGCAGCAGTAGACGGCAATTCTGTGGCGATGGAGGTGATGGACAATGGTGGATTAATGGCGGCTCACTCAACTCTCTCAAAGTCACTCTAACAGGAGTACAATAACAATCACTCTATTTTTTTTTTTTTTTTTTTTTTTTGAATGGGAAATAATAATGACTACTTTGTAAAATAGAGATTTTGGGTTTGTTCTGATTTATTGAAAGACTAGGTTAGATCTCGTGCCATAAACGGTAATACATTATTGATTAATAAATATTATAATATAAAATTAGTCAATTAATAATAAAAGTATATGATACTGAGTACGTTGATTTAGTATTTGCATTTTTCAATTGTAGCTTCTAAAACTCAATTTTTTTTTAAAAAAAAAAAAATATGCAAAATTTTGAGCAATATTTTTTTAGGTAACAAATTATTTTAAGAGTTTTTTGATTTATAGTTGTCCATTTTTTTTTTAAGAAAGATTTGTGACATCTATTTATTTTAAATGTAATAATTACTATGTATTGATATGAAATATGTATAAAAAAAAAAAAAAATAATATCTTTGTAAGTGATTTGTTTCCTAACCTAATAGATTTTTTTTTATAAAAAATCATCTAAGGACACACCAGGAGATGACACGTGTCATTACTGGTGTGTCTTTTAGTATATAGTTATTGATGATTATTGATGATTGATTGACTAGAGACTAGAGTTGTGTTTTTCAACAAAAAAAAAAGAGACTGGAGTTGTGTTGTTTGATTTTTTGCCATTGCTACCACTTAATCATTTATGATATTTATAATGGGGGTTATGGTTTAATTACATAAAAACATTATTAGTCACTAGTTAACGAATAGGTTGTTGCTTTATGTGGTAAATAGTAAAAATTAACGACTTACACATAATTGTAGATGAATTGAGAAGAAAGAAAAACAAACTGACTACAATGAAAAGAGTAAGAAAGCAAGAAAGAATTCAGGGGAATTATTATCAAGGTGGACTCAGAGGCTACATGTGGGCCTGCATATTGCTTATTCGTATTTTGGTACTGATTGCTTTCTCTTCATCATTACTATAGTATTTGGTATTCCTAAGTTGTGACTGCGTGTCTGCATAATCTTAGTGCTTTAACATTTTGTGTTGATAATTGTTCACAAATATCTTGGCTCTACTTACTTGTGTATATAGTTGCAAATAGTAAGTGATTGGGAAACTTTTTCATTATATGCATCAATAATGTTGGATTTCTATTAGTATATAATATGTGTTTTATGATTTGTGACGAATTGTAATCTCTTCCCATTTAGGGGTGTAGATATATCTCCAACGTTACAATGTTCAATAATTGTATAAATATTATCTGAGCAGAAGTTGAAAACCATTAGTTGTTGTGCAGGAGAAACCGAAAAGACCAGCTTGGGGTAAATTTAAGGGCTTGTGCTGAGGCATAAAATATACTTCTATATGTGATGGGTATGCGCAGTTATTTTAAAATTTGGCACACAATTCACATATTTTATTTGAACAAAATAAAGATATTTTCACTACTTAAATAACGTTGTTGCCTATTGTATCAGATTTTCCGGAATATCCTACAACATCGAAGACACGAATGAGCCATCAACAACGGACAATTTTGGAGATTCCTAAACCTAAACGCCAAAAGCAATCAAAGACAAGTGAATGTCTCTGAATAATAAGCTACCCATTTCTCTGAATAATAACCTACCCATTTGTCTAAGTTTTTAAAAATTGTTTCGACTGAATGTTTAATTATTATTGCTTTTAGCTGGTACTAAACCCATAGTGTTGTCTGCCCCTCATTTTTGCGATAATTGTCGTGTCAAAAAGAACTAGCCTTTGAGTCATT
The DNA here is from genome assembly GCF_948465745.1 of Chenopodium album. Lineage (NCBI taxonomy): Eukaryota > Viridiplantae > Streptophyta > Magnoliopsida > Caryophyllales > Amaranthaceae > Chenopodium > Chenopodium album. The sequence goes on from NC_137839.1 coordinate 56,959,647, forward strand.
GCATTTTTGTTGTTGTGATGGTGAAGTTGAAAGTGCTTCTAATGCTTTATCCACTGAATTAGATAAACTTTCTACTTCTAATGATGATGATTCTGAACATTTTAAGACATATTCTCGCCTTTACAATAACCTATTTGCTTTTAGCTCAATTGGTGGATCAATGGTAGGAATACTCATAAAGGAATATATGCTTTCAAGGTTCATGGACAACTCTATCATTATATTTCTGACTTGTTGCCTGATAATGTACCACCACAATATTTACCAATCAGTGGTTCTTGTAGGCGGATGCACGATCTGCATGGTGCATCCAGTGCAAAACGCACCGGGTTGTGAATAAAACGCAAATGTTTTGTTTAATTTTTTAAAAAAGCGGAATGTACATCATGTTATATCATATTGTACATGGCTATAGAAAAGAACATATTGTTCAATTCTAATGTGCATGAGTTATTTTGAGCTTCATTTTATAAAAAAGGAAAAACCATACAAAAATTTCAAATCATTTCAAATTATATACTCTCTCTCTAGAACTTTTCTCTCTCTAGAAGATTTCTCTCCCCCAAAAAAAATTGAAAATCGCTTCAAACTCATTAAACCCAAAGAAAAAAATCGTGAATTTCGAACTTTATGGTGGAAGATGAAAGACAAAAACGAAAGGTAAGATCAGATTCGACATTCATACTTGTTTATTTTGAGTTCAAGTGTTTGTGTTTTATAGATTTGTTGAAAATTGTAATATTTGGTTATATTTTTTGGGAGGAATTAATTTGTGATTTATGTGGTTTTGGTGTTGCAATGAGAAATATGAGATTCTTGAAGAAAACTGACCAATTATTACATTTTGAAAAGAAAAAAAAAACAAGCAAATAAAAAATTCAAAAAAAGTTGTAGTAAATAATACAACGGAAATTTCACCAAATGCCCCTGAGTTATTTTTTTATTCACCATATAGCCATGAAATTTTTCAAATTCACCATATGCCCCTGAGTTTACAAAAATTGTTACAAAATACCCAAATGACTAACGGACGTTAACTGTGTTAGTCATTTAGGCTTAATTTGCCACGTGGCAGCTTATGATTGGATGCCATTTATATTTTAATTTTAAAATAAATGTTTAATAAATTATAAAAAAAATAAAACAAATAATAAAAAAAAAACCTCCAAGCACCAGCCAGTCCCCGACCGCCACCATGTACCTGCCGACAAGGATTTCGCCTGAACTCTCACGTCGGCGCTACCGCCAATTCGACACCCCATCAGCCGGAACCCTTGAACCACCAATTCCCCAAACCTAAAACCGCCCCTCCTCTCTATTTCGAAAACCTCTCCCCTCCCCACCGCCGGCGCCCATACTCCCATCCCCGAGCCGACGAACTCAAACCACCACTTCCGCTGCCACCTCCATCCCCTGAACCACCTCAACGAAACCCCTAAATAAAATAAACCCCAAAATCGAAACCCTAGATTTTTATTTTTAGGGTTTCGATTTTGGGGTTTAACGGTTTTGGGCTGGTGGTTTTCGGCTAAGGTAGGAGGTGGCGACGTCGGGGATGAGACTTAGGCTGCCGGCAAACGGGATTTGGGGTGGTTGTTTGATGTTCCTCTAAGGTGGAAAAGGGTTTTTGTGGTTCAACGAGAAGGAGAGGGTATGATGGTTTGGGGAACGAGCGGGCACTAGCGCAGGGCTAAAGGTAAGGTGTCGCCGGCGCGGTGAGGAGGCACGGTGACGGTGAGGCTGGGCTAGGTTTCGCGTGTCAGTTTTGGGGAGATGGATGGGCTAAGGTGGCTCGTTAGTGGTGGTTAGAGGTGGTGTTTTGTTTTTTTTTTTGGAAAATTTTTTAAGCTATTTTTATAAGATTTAATTAATTAATTTAATAATAACCAATAACATGCTTCCACGTGGCATAATTAACCCTAATGGTAAACGGAATTAACTGTCGTCAGTCATTAAGGGGTTTTGTGACATTTTTGTTAAACTCAAGGGTATGTGGTGAATTTGAAAATTTTCATAGATACTTATAGGGAATAATTTCAAGCCTTAATCCCACTAGCTTGAACCCCACTGTGATCATACACTAAAGTACGGTGGCGTCCAAAAGGGAAGAAGATAGAGAAAAAGAGTCGCCAACAAGTTTTTAAGTAACTTGTAAACCGTTCATAGGATGAAGGTTACACCCCTTAACGATCCAAGAGATCGTCAACTCCATAAGGTCTAGAACCAAATAAGAGTTCGGGGATGAAGGTACAAATCCAACCTAAAAGAGATTGAACCTGCCCTAATAATAGGCCTCTACCTTATTCTGCTCGTATTCATGTGCGCTTTCCGACTAACATGCAAGCAATAGATTTACCCTAAACCTTTTTATCTATGTTGGTTGAATATAATGCAAAAGTAAATCTATTATTGGCGATCACTTGAATTATAATCACAATTAACCCTAACAAGATTATTAAACATCTTATTAAGCGTGATCACAAGTACCAAATTCCCTTTAAACATGCATAAAAAGTGTGATCAAGCAATAACAATAAATACCAAGCAACAATAATAAATTATCAATATCATGACGATAAAATTATAATAATAATCATCATCATAATCATATTCATGTTAATATTAAAGCGTAATAATAATAGCAAGATCCTAGGCATGATACTAACAAGATTAATAACAAACTCTAGCATGTCACTAAGCAATAAAAATCAAATCTTTAACCCTAACATGATACTAACAATCATAAACATTAGGAAGAACATAGGAAGCATCATAACAATCATATTCAATATTAAAATTACCCTAGACATGATACTAGGAATCATAATAACAATGTAAACATGATTTCTACATCATAAATCAATTAAAGTACTTACTTTGATGCCTCGTACCTCTTTCTAATAACAAAATACACACGTTAGTAACTTCAAGGAAAATAATAATCAAAACAATTAAATTAAATAATTAAAATAGAGATTTGGGACCAAACCCTCAAAAATTAAACCTTTCACGTCTAGGGCGAAGGCAACTTCGAATATGGCTAGGTGTTTCTAGATCTTGCGAATGCGGAATTTTGTATAAGAAAACAAAGTTTTGAAAAAAGATGAATGAGAGAGATGAATGATTAGGAGAATTAAAAGAATGCTAATGAATTAATGATTTGAAGGTGAATAACTCGCGAATGAGGAGAATTGGTGAATGATAGATGTAGATGATGAATGAAAACGGAGTTTTTAATACGATATTTATAGAGAAAATCAGCCAAAAAAGATAAATTAATAAAACTGAGTCTGACGCACAGAAAACAGAGCTGGCGCCAACCCTGGCTAGCTGGCACCAAGCGCCAGCACTAGCGCCAGGCGCCAATGGCTAGCGCCAGGCGCCAAGCCTGGTTCCAGGCGCCAAGGCCTGGGGTTGGACGCCAAGCTTGATTTTAATGCGTTTTCGAAAATCCGATAAGTTTACCGTACTGGAGGATAAAATAATATAATTTCTTCGAAAATGCTATTTGATCTTGATTAAAACTCTGAAAAGTCAACAAAAGTCAACTTATCAATGCTAATTGAATTAGGAATGAAAAGAACCTTCTAGAAGAATCTAGAAAACTAACACCATTCCTAATTGTATTAGGAATGATAAATCATATTAGGCCCTCCCCTAGATCATTGGGCTGCATATAAAGCTCAAACCGGGCCCAGTTTGGTAAATTGGCCATAACTTCCTCAATATTCATCGGAATTGGGCTTATAATATATCGTTGGAAAGGTCTTTGCAAGCCCCATCCAACTACACCACTATTGGACCCATATCATGGACCAACCAACCTGGATTGGCTGTTTTCTTAAAATAAAGTTTTCAAAAACAGAGAGAAGAGAAAAGAAATAAAAACTTTCCGCAACACTAGACCTTTCCACACTTTCGTTTCATTTGATTATGATTCGACGTGAAAGGTACTCATCACTGGGTTTGGTTTTGGGGAGACACAAATGGGTGTCTATAGAAGCCCCCACTTTGACTGAGTTTGGAGAAACGCGAGTTTCAAAAACAAAAGTCAAAGTATCGATAGGGACGGAGAATGATTCAGAACGTTTTGCGATCCTAAATCACTCTTGTAACGATGATACCTGCAAAACTAGCATTAGTTAAACAGATAAAAGAGTTAACAAACGCGTATCTTCCACCGTCGAGAACACGTCTCTGAAGGTAACCGATTGTTTTGATGACCTCCTACAAGCTAGAGAATGCCATCCCGCTTGAAAACCGCTACGCCCGTAACTGCTTCCAAATTAGAAGATTGCTTCTCCTGAAACTATCCTCTCCGCAATGATAATATTCCACATCCTAGGGAACACTATCGAAGATTATTTCTCTTGAAACAATCTCCATCTGCATTGACAATATTCCACATCCTAGGGAATATCATCGAAGATTATTTCGCTTGAAATAATCCTCAGTTGCCCGTGACAACTCTCCGCAAGCTAGGGAACGTTGTCGAAGATATCTTCTCTTGAAGTCATCCTCATTTGATGCGATAATTTTCCAAAGGAAATTACTGAAGATCCACGCCTGTCGATTTTTTAAAGTTCACCTGAACTTTGCTTCCGCTATGCCTGTGCGTCGGCGCTCTTTTGCTTTGAACCTGTATGTCGGTGCCTTTTTGTGCTTTTGAACCTATATGTCGGTGCCTTTTGCCATTGAGCCAATGCTTAGGCGCTTTAAGCTAAGTGAGACGATCTCTTATCAGGTCGATCACTTTATGTAATCAAGCCGATTACTAAATCATGTCAAATTGCTTAGAGGGGCTAACTGGCGTACCAAGGAACCCAAAAATATGTTGAAGAAGGCTAGCACAACCTCATCAAGTGGCTGGATGCTTTGGCGTCGCTAAAAAACCATCAGCGCCAGCTATTAGGCGTTAGTGTCAGGTGCTGATGTTGGCGCCAGGCGCCAAGCCTAATTTGTGACGCCAATGCATAGGGACTGGCGCCAGCACGGGAATTTCTTTAAATACCCATTTTCTCTTCATTTCGCTGCTCTGTTCGTCGCGAAACTGCTCGAGGAAACCCAAAACTTCAATTGCTCATTGCTCGCTCGTTTTTCAACCGAATTCGCTCAAATTTGTTGCAAATCAAAGCTTTTCTCATCTATTTTTCTGATCTATGTAAGTTTTCCTCAAACTCACATCAGTTTTTATGAATTCTTGGCATGTTTATTCACGAATTTCATGAAAATTCGAAATTTATAATGCTTAATTTGCTTTGTTTGTCAAGTTTTATGCCATGAAATTGCTTTATTATGTTAGTATATTGCCTTGGGAGTAATTTGAGACTTGTTTGACTCAATTTGGTGAAGAAATGAGCAATTTGCCATTGTCGGACCTCTTAAGGTCGTGAAGAACAATGTGACTCGTTCTTGACATTTTTGCTAGCAATTCTTGTTCAATTTGTCACAATAATCACTATAGTGTTGCAAGAAATTGTTTGATTGCTTGAAAAAATGTTGTCATGCTCAATTTGAATTTGTGCTCTGTTTTAGTACTATGTACTCTGCTTTTGCGAACATAGTATCATGCGGCTAGGCGAACCTTAGATACTATAGAACCTTAATTTATGATGATTCTGCACAATGTAGCATGGCTAGACAACGAGGCTCGGGTTCACGGTCCCGAAACACTAGACGGGAGCATGAGCCCGTGGAGGACGACGCCACGCCATCCACTTCGCTTGGTCGGCTTCCGGAGTGGGATGAACGGACCCTGTTCTTCGCCCCTGTCCACCACATTTCTGAGAGGGTGAGACGGGGTACCGAGCCCGGGAGGACACGGCATCACGGCTTTGGCTGTGACGGTTTAGGCGATTTGTACAGGATGTACATCGCTAGGGATCTTGAGACGAGACTCCTATGGGAGTCTTGCGGGCTAGCTACTCTGTTTGAGACCTCCGAGGCTATGGTCGCCTCCAACGGGGTCATCACGTAGTGCGCGCTTTGGTAGAGTTCTTCCGGGACACCACCAACACCTTCCATTTCCCTTGGGGCGAGATGATGGTCACCCCTACGGATTTCAGTCTCATCACAGGACTGGAGTTCACTTCTGTGCCACTGCCGTTCGACGGTGGGATCGACGTCTTTTCTTCAGAGGTCGAGGAGTTGTTGGGGCCGATCGCTATTCGAGCCCGAGCTGAGGTCGAGACGACTCAGTTCAGTGCTAGAGGGATTCGCCGCTCGACGTTGGAAGCGGCTCTTGATGACGATGCGACCACCCGAGAGCAGCGGGTGCGCATCTTTGTGCTGATGTTGTTGTCGGGGACATTCTCCCCTGACAAGGGTAGTAGGGCATTGCTTTACTACCTCCCTGCTGTCCGTGATCTCCAGCGGATCGCGACTTATGACTGGGCCAGCTTGGCCTATGCTGACTTCGTTCGTGCGCTGAGAGACTCGTGTCGTCACCAGTCCTTTAGGACGAACGTCGCTTTGTCTGCTTTTTGGAAGGTCGTAGAGGTAAACATTATTCCCTATAAAGTTTAGCCCTACATATTAGTTAGCATTTATTCACACTTTTAACTCCTTGTAGATCTGGTTCTACGAGTACTTTCCTTCCATTGCGCCGACGAGACCATCGCCGAGGGGATTTCCGGTGAGCGCCTCTTGGGGCGGCCACCATGTGGACATGTCTACTACACGTGTCCGGAGCTGGATCATCTCGGCACGACTTTTATCGTTTATCTTGCTTTTCCGCGGTGCTTTAAATATATTCTTGCCTGATTGATGCTTTTTATAGGGACCTGAGGTGGTATACCGACCGTGGGGCGGTTGGACAGTCCCTGGATTAGCCGCGCAGTACTCTGCTGAGTGTCGTTATTTTCTGGGGACCTATGGAGCGGTCGCGTACTTAGGAGAGAGGGTCGCTAGACAACACTCTTCTGATGTCTTCATCGTTCCTGCCACTCCACCACGTCATATGTTCGACGAGGCGCGGTTGTCGAGCATGTCTGAGGGAGCTGGTACCCCTTGGCGGTCCCATGTGATCCTCGGGCGGTGTTACGCTGAGGAGCTACTACCTTTATTAGCTCCAGCCCCTGTACCGGCTGAGGATGTGAGGGTAAGATTCTTAGCTTTTTATTTTTCGCTAAGTAGCCCCCAAGTAATACTTTACTGATTTTTTCTGTTTTATCAGGACGGTGCTGCTGAGTTCGTGCCACCCCGTATGTCCATCCACTACCAGGGGATGTACGGGCCGATCGAGGAAATGATTCCTCCAGCTCCCGAGGGCGAGCGCTTCGTAGAGCGGTCGATTCCTCGCCACCAGACTAGTGTAAGCCTAGTTTTAATTCAGAATTTTTGTGCTCATTTATCATGCATTTTTACTGACTTATTTTTCTGACAGTTTTCACGCGAGGTGGTTTCGGCTATGGCACGATGCATAGATGCCTTCTGGAGCCAGCTCGTCCGGATGAGGAACGCGGCCACCTGTCGTCGGGATGATGTTGTCCGAGAGGTAACCTTTCTTTACTCATTATTTTTGCATTGCTGCTTCAATTTTACTTTGATTCTGACTTAATTCTTTTTGCAGGGCCAGCCTATCGCTTCTCACACCCGCACGAGACCTGAAGGGCGGAGGGATCCGGCGAGGTCTAGCTCGAGACGTCGTCGCACTTCGTCAGGGGGTAGAGGAGGTCGTTCTGAAGCTGCTCGAGCCGACGTTGCTGAGGGCTCAGGATCTTCTTCTGAGGGTGCTCTTGCTGCACCGGTCTGAGAGGCTACCTCGACTTTCAGAGGTGGTGGGATGTACGAGGTCGGCTCGTCATCGCAGCAGCCTCCGCGGCCTCAGCCTCAGGTTGATCCTTGTTGGAGTGGTCCTATCCTGAGTCTTCCTACTCCTACGGAGACTGGTGCCGAAGCTGGAGTTGGAGCCGGTGGAGAGGTGACTCCTCGCACGGCGCAATTTTATGGTATGATGGGCCTACGTCCTCCAGCGTCGTAGTTCGTTCCTGTGTACATTTTATTTTGACTTTTTTTTATAGAACTTTGCCTTTGACTCATTATTTAGAGACACATTTTGTATTTTTATGTTATCATGAATTTATTTGATTTATGTGTATGTTTGTGTGTGCAAAAGAAGTGTGACAACAATTTTGCGCAAAAAATTCCGTCATTTTTATTATTGATGGAGGATATTATCCGACTCTCTCCCCCAAAAAGAAAAAATAAAAAGGAAAAAATCAAAAAAATGTCGGGTTTTGGAATTAAAAATAAAGTCCAAAAAAAAGAATAATATAAATTAAAAATAATAGTTATATTTAATTAATTAAGAAAAAAGATAGAAAAGATGTTTAGGAATATTAAACGAGCTATAAAGTCATTAACCGAGTCGAGTTTAATATTAAAAACGCAAACTGAGCACGCGCGGCTGTCTTGGTGACTTGGCGCCAGCTGGCGCCAGACTATGGCGCGTGGCGCCAGGCGCTACACTTAGCGTGTGGCGCCAAGCTCTGGCGGTTGGCGCCAATCTCGGGGATGTGACGCCAACTGACGCTGACTCCATGTTTCATTCTGATTAAAACTCTTCGCAATTTCTGTATAAATAGCCCCCTGCCCAGCCGATTCTTCTCATAATTCCAGCGAATAAAATTATTCTCTTCTTTAGAAAAAATAATAATCATGTCTTTAGCCACTCAAACCTTCACCCAATACACTCATGAATGGTGTCGATCTCTTAATGCTAGAGACAGAAAAGAATTAGATTTATTTCACTTGGGGGGAATTTATGGCATCAAAGGGGTAGATCTAGACCTAGACTTCATACATACCACTTTAGAATTTTGGAATGTTGATACGCATTGTTTCAGAATAGGGTATGATGAGATTAGCCCTTTGCCAGAGGAATTTGGTGCTATTTTAGGCTTTCCTGCGATAGACCTCGTAGTAATCCCTAGAGAGGATGCATACTATTATAAGGATTTTGAGCGCTTCTTTAATTTAAAGGAAAGGGATTTATCAAAAATAGTAGATGGCAATATGGTTAATTTGAAAGAATTTGCACGCTATTATTTTGATATACCTTTTTCTGAATCCTTTCATATATATAGAAGAAGGGCGTTCTTATTTTGCATGCTCAATCAATTTTTTCTTAGTAGTGGTAAAAATAATGAGGGTCAATCAATTATCACCACTGTACTAGAACAAATTGAATCAGGGAGGAATCCAATGCCATTAATAGTTGGAGAGACCATGATTAGTCTCGATGAATTGAAAAGGGACCCAAAAGCGCCTCTTCGCGGTTCTCCAATTTTATTACAGGTAGAAAAATAATATTTTTAATTGCAGAAATCAAAAAATATATTTTTGTATTGTAATAATAATTTATTTGCATTGCAATTTTTTTACAGATGTGGCTAATGGAGAGGCTAGGATTAATTAGCCCTCCGGACGACATTGAAAAATATACTCCCAATTGCTTCGTGAGAAGAAAGAAGCGCATCCCTAAAATTGGGCGCCATGGGTGGAGAAAAGTATTTGAATCACGTGATTTTGCTATCAAGTGGGTCATCCCATGGTGGAAAATAGAAAGGATGGTTGGTGTTAACAAGCAACCTTTCTGCCGTCTTCCAAGCTTGTCTCGTGTAACATATTATTATCCCTGCAGGGTAAAAAGACAATACGGCTTGCTTCAGAATATTCCTTCCGGGGATCTTCGTCCTCCCTATGAGTACCCTGTATCTCACGAGGTAGATAAATTTGATGCTTACTAGAGCACTATACCTTTTATGGGAAGTGATTACCCAAAAGGTTCCTCCTTTGCCCAATGATGTAAAGAAGTGGTTGCTGAAGAAATCCTCGATTGATCAAGGTAGAATCGATGTGAAGAATCGTCTAGGTGACAGGGTGACTCCTGCCAAAGAACTCTTAGGTGCAAGAATTGAATTCAAAACACCTACAATGCCTAAGAAGAAAAATACTACCAAAGACAAAGGAAAAAGGAAAGCTAACACCACAGACAAAAAAGTTTGGGTGGAAAAGAAGCATGGAGTGCTAGCTGAAGGGGAGACCATCTACTCCAAAATTGAATGTAGGTCCTCTAGCTAAAGGATGCCTACTAGCTAAAGTAATGGATGAAGAGGAGGAAGCAGAAAAGAATTGGAAAAGAGCTAAAAAGGAAAAGAAAGATTAAGAGCATTGCTTAGCTTTAGATTTATTAGACTTAGATTGTTGTTTTTATTTAAAGTTAATTTATTTCAGCCTTATTTAAATTCCATCAATAATGCAATTTTATTTTATTAATGAAATTTCAGCTTTCAATTAAATTGTTTACTTTAAATTTATTTTATTAAAGCAATGAAAATCGAAAAAAAATAATTTTCCAAAAATTCTTCGAGTACGGAAGTCGAAAATTTTCCGAAAACACCGAAATTCGCCCAGATTTTATTCTCAAATTGGCGCCAGTAATTGGCATTTGGCGCCAGCTATTGAGGTCTGGCGCCAGGCGCCAATTCCATCGGCTGGCGCTGATGACTTCTGGCTGGCGTCAGGCTCTGTTCTGCGACGCCAATAATTTGCCGATTTTCTGTTGACTTTTTAATTGATTCTGGAACGCGGAGATGTCGAAAAATAAAGTGGCCGCACTCGTAAAGGGTTGCCTACGTATCCTTTCTTAAGGAATCAGGCCGAACGTAGCTCTCCTGAGTATCCTACTCAAGTAATTATGGGTAGTATTTCTTAAGTTGGTCAAGATTGGTCATGTTTGAGAATTCATTGCCATCCATATCAGTTAGTTTTTCTGCACCTCCAGACAGGATTGTTTTGACAATGTAGGGGCCAGACCAATTAGGTCTAAATTTTCCCCTTGGGTCTAAAACATTTTTCCTTAGTGCTTTTAATACCAAATCTCCTACTTTGATATTTCTTGTCTTGACCTTCTTATTAAAATGCCTAGCCATACGAGTTTGGTAACACTGAGTGTGATGTAGAGCTTCTAGTCGTTTTTCGTCGAGTAGAATCAATTCTTCATATCTTGCCCTAGTCCATTCAACTTCATCGAGTTTACTCTCTAGCGCGATGCGTAGAGATGGTATTTCTAGTTCGACAGGTTGTACGGAATCCATTCCATATACCAAGGAAAATGGCGTATTTCCCGTTGATGTACGGATTGACGTGCGATAACCCCACAATGCGAAGTGAAGCTTGTCAGGCCAATCCTTATAATTTTCTGTCATTTTCTCGATGATAGTCTTTAGATTTTTATTAGCTGCCTCGACTGCTCCGTTTGCTTGAGGTTTATAAGGGGACGAATGATGATGTAGGATGCCATATTTTTGTAGCAATTCTTCACATTCGGCTTGAAAGTGAGTTCCATTGTCACTTATCATTTCATGTGGGAATCCATATTGACAAATAATATTTCTTTCGATAAAGGTGCTACATGTTTTGCAGTGAGTTTAGCGTATGATTGCGCTTCGACCCACTTTGTAAAGTAATCAATTGCTACTAGAATAAATTCGTGGCCTCCTATTCCTGGGGGAGTGATTTTGCCAATTATGTCAATTCCCCATGTAGAGAATGGCCATGGCGATGTGTAGGTGTAGAGCAAAGATGGAGGGACATGTTGTAAATTGGCATAAATTTGGCACTTAGGGCATCTTTTTACGTATTGATGGCAATCCCTATTCATTGTGGTCCAATAATATCCTTCTCGCATTATTTTCTGGACTAACATTTTGCCATTTACATGAGTGCCACAGATTCCTTCGTGAACTATTCTCATTAATCTTTGTGCATCCACCTTTCCTACACATAGAAGAGCTCGACCTTTAGGTATCCTTTTATGTAGCTCGTTGTCTATGAGTACATATTGAGAAGCCAAAAGTCTCAATGCTCGCTTTGCTCTTTTGTCAGCATGAGGAGGGTATTATCCATTGGTGACATAGTTGAGTATGTCTGTGTACTATGGTTCTTCTTCTTGTTCTTCTTCTTCGCCTTGGACTAAGTCGTCGTCTTCTACAGCCTGGATATATGCTGGTTTGTGCCTTTTTTCGATAGTTAGAGGCATTTGCTCGATTTCCGTGGGAATCCTAACCATTGAGGCTAATCTTGCCAAGGCATAAGCAAATTGGTTTTCTTCTCTAGGTAGATATGTGTATTCTACCTTCTCTAACTGATCGGTAAGAGTTTCCAGATATGTTTGGTAAGGGGCTAGGCTTTCGCTCCTTACTTTCCACCTTTTAGATATCTGATTGATGATCAAAGAAGAGTCTCCGAATATCCTTAACTTCTTTACTCCCAATGCCAAGGTTGTTTCAAGGCCTACCACGCATGCTTCATATTCAGCAGCGTTGTTGGTAACGTCGAAATCAAGCTTTATTGAGATTGGAACGTGCTCTTCTTTAGGTGATACTAGTAGCACTCCGACGCCACATCCCTTTTGGTTTGAGGCTCCGTCGAAATACAAGGTCCAAGTATCATCTTCAGTGACCATTAAGTCTTCATCTGGAAATTCATTGTCTTGTATTGGCGTCGAGTCTTCTATTGGAAAGTCTGCTAGAAAGTCTGACACCACGGATCCTTTAATAGCTTTTTGGGGCATAAACCGTACATCAAACTGGGCTAGATTGACTATCCATCTTGAAATACGTCCATTGAGTGTAGATTTCTCGAACAGATACTTGAGTGGATCTAATCGGGAGACTACGAAAACGGTATGCACCAACATGTAATGTCTCAACTTAGTTGTGGCCCACACCAAGGCGAGGCACAATTTCTCGAGCGGTGTATAGCGTGTTTCGTATTCGAGCATCTTTTTACTTAGGTAATAGATTGCGTTCTCTTTGCCTTCTACCTCTTGTGCTAGCATGGCTCCCATTGTCTCTTTGGTAACCGTCAAATATAACCTAAGAGGTATTCCGGGAAGTGCTGGCGCTAATACGGGAGGATTTGCGAGATAGGCTTTGATCTTTTCAAAGGCTTTTTGACACTCGCCATCCCATATTACTGGTACATTCTTCTTGAGCTTCTTGAAGATTGGTTCACATATCGTTGTTAGTTTTGATATGAACCTACTTATGTATTGCAACCGGCCAATAAATCCTCGAATCTGTTTCTCAGTCTTGGGCGGTGGCATTGACATGATTGCTTTAATCTTGGTTAGATCTACCTCTATTCCTCTAGAGCTTATGACGTATCCCAAGAGCTTGCCTGAGGTGACTCCAAAAGCACATTTCGATGGATTCAACCTCATGTTATATTTTCTTAGCCTTTCGAAAAATTTCCTTAAGGCTACTTGATGGCCTAGACGGTCTTTTGATTTTACAATCATGTCGTCGACATATACCTCAACTTCTTTGTGCATCATGTTATGGAGTAAGGCAGTTGCTGCATGTTGGTAAGTAGCACCCGCGTTTTTCAACCTAAATGGCATTACCGTGTAGCAGTAAGTGACCCATGGTGTGATAAAGGTTGTTTTTTCCATGTCTTCTTCTGCCATGAGAATCTGATTGTACCCTGCGTATCCATCCATGAATGAGAGAAGCGCGTGATTTGCCGTGTTGTCTACCAGAATATCGATGTGTGGCAAAGGAAAGTCGTCCTTTGGACTTGCCTTATTTAGATCTCGATAGTCGACACACATCCTTACCCTTCCGTCTTTCTTTGGAACTGGGACAACGTTGGCGACCCATTCGGGGTATTTGGATACCTTGATGAAACCTGCAGTTATTTGTTTTTGAACTTCTTCTTTTATTTTAAGTGCTACGTCTGGTTTCATTCGACGCAACTTTTGTTTTACAGGTTTCATTCCTGGAATTAGTGGTATAGTGTGTTGAGCTAACTCTCTATTAATGTCTGGCATATCTTCATATGACCAAGCAAATACATCGATAAATTCTTTAAGCAAGTTAATTAAATCAGTTCTTTCTTGTTTATTCAATGTTAGTGCGATTTTAACTTCTCTTTTATGAGTTGAATCATTCGAGATGTCCACTGTTTCAGTTTCCTCAATTACCGGTGTTTTCTTTTCGAGTGTTTCCATTGCTTTAATAATTTCTTTGTCTTTTTCATCGTTAGCTAAGCAATGTTCGTCATCTTGGGTTAGGGAAGAACACAAGAAGTAAGGAGAATGAGAAATATTATTGTACTATGAGATCATTACATCAAAGAGTGATATGTCCTCAGGGACTGGATCACTAACTATCCTAGGAGAAGAAATAGGAGGGGGAGGTGTTACTACTAAAGACTTATAAGACTCTAAAGGGGAAGACTCTGACTCAGACGACTCTTCGAACATCGGTCCTTGCTTTGTCGTGATTGATATCTTCCTTCCGCTTGGAGTAGTCACTTTGATAGTCTTGCGCCATCCCCGTAGTGATCCTTCAGCTGGAGTAATTAGCTTCGAGGGATCGAAGCTTTCACTTTGTAGGACTGTTTGAATGAACGAGGAGTTATCCTCTTCATAAGTTGGCTCATTCTTTTCTCGCCCAAACAGTAATCCCATGACGTTAAAGTCAAAGCATGGGGGTGCTTTCTCCTTATGGACGGGAGTTGGGATTTCATCAGTGAAGTAGCAATGCAAGAAAATCTCGAATCCTGGTTGTCGTATGCCGTTTACAACAAATGGCTCGGGAAATTCATGGCATGGATAGTCCTCTCCTTCTTTTATGAACTGACCATTAAGCGTAAGAGGGTATTGATCCATTGGAATTGCTTTCTTCTGAATGCGAGCGTCCCTACGTGCTTTCAACTTGTCCTGGGCTCGCTTGAGATCTTTTCGAGTCGGTTCGAAACCAAGTCCGAAAGTATCTAGCTTAGGGAGGCCAGGTGACTCCAGCGATTTTGCTATCCCTTTCTTCTTTCCTAGGGTCATCCCAGGGAAGTGTCCTTGTTTCTTCAGCATGGTGTTGACAATCATGTTGAATGGGGGTCAGGGCAAAGAGATGTCCTTTCATCCTCCTGAATTAAGGAGACTTCTTCGTTAAAGCCCCATAGGTCTTCATCATCTTCATCGTGCTCCACATTAATGATTGGATTTTCTATGGATTTGATTCTCATTGGCGAAGCATCGATAGTGATTGGAATTCCTCCAACTATGGCTTTTACTTGTTGATGGAGAGATGAAGGGACGACCTTTAGATCATGAAGCCAAGGGCGTCCCAACAACAAATTGAATGAGGCTTTGATGTCTACTACTTGAAAAGTAGTAGCATGTTCTATTGCTCCTGCCGTTACATTTAGGGTTATTTTGCCAAGAGCTTGACGACGAGTATTATCGTAGGCTCTTATTCCTTGTGTGGACGGAGTTAAGTCTTCATCCCTTATGCCGAGCATCCTCGCGGTTCTAAGTGGACAGACATTGATAGCCGATCCATTGTCTACAAGGGTCATGGGAACATTCATCCTTTTGCAGACTACCGTGAGGTTTAATGCCTTGTAATGTTTGTCACCTTCTGGGGGTAAATCTTTGTCAGAGAAGGTGATTAAATTAATCGGACTAGGAAGGTCACTTGTGAGGAAGTTGGCTAGTCCCTCAGGAGTAGTGTCAGAATCTATCCCGATTTTGTCCAAGGCATTCATTACAGCCAACCTATGTTCTCGAGATGTTGCTAGAAGTTTCCACACGTTCATCTCAACTTTTGTCTCCTTAAACTGTTTAACAATGTCATTGTCTTCGATGATAGGTATGGGAACTTGTTGCACGGTGGGCATAGGTTGTGTTGAAACGGGAGGTTGCATTCTCCCAGATCTTGTGAGGACATCTATTGACGAATCTTCTTCAGCCCAAATGTCATCTGTGGTGTATGATACAGAAGGTGAAGGTCCTACTATGTCCTTTAGATAGACATCTTCTTCATCACTGTCCCACACTCCATTAATGGTTATATCCTCTTCTTGTTGAACTTGGACTAGTTTCTTTTCATCAATCATTTTCTGTACCAAATCCTTGAACTTGAAACAGTTTTCTATAGTGTGACCCCCTGATTGATGATATTGGCAGTAATATCTATCTGTCCTTTTTAATGACTCGAATGGTCTCGGTTCGAGAGGTTTGACCTCGCCACTCTCGGAGAGAATTTCGAACATTTGCGCATATGGGATCCCAATTGGAGTGTAGATTCTATTGCTCTTCTTGGGTTTTTCAGTGACTTGTAAGGGAAAATACTTTGCCTCATAAGTCGTTCTCACTGGTGTGAATTCTCTTTTAGGTTCTTCTTTTGGAAGTGGAAGCTCATCATATTTCTTATGGAGTTCGTTCATAACTTTGAGAGCTTCACGTAGTAGTTGCGATGCCTCCTTCATAGACAGTGTGAGAAATTGTATATCTTCCTTATTTGCCGGTTCTGGAAGGTTATCTTTGACATCGAAGAAGATCTCCTCTTCTATTTCTTCGACGGGTTTAATGAAAGAGGAGGGGTCAACCTCGTTTTCTTCATCGGAGATAGCCAGAGTATGAGCTAGAGGTGCATTGTCGATGCTTGGCTTCTTACTGGCAGGGGGCAACGGCAGTTTGTTATTGTCGATTAGATCTTGGATAGATTCTTTAAGCTTCCAACAGCTTTCAGTAGAATGGCCCCTACCTTGGTGATACTTGCAGTGTGCGTTGGGGTTCCAGTTAACCGACCTCTTCTCGACTGGTGGGTCCCCAAATGGTCCAATGAGAGTTATAAGACCTTTTGCATTTAATCGATCAAATGCGGCGTCATAACTCATGCCAATAGGAGTGAAGTTCCTCCTAAATGGTTTCTTTTGTCCTTGGTTGTTCATGGCAAGAACTTCTCCTAAATTAAAGGTGCTAACATTATTTGAGTGGGCGGTTTTGGAAGAAGAAGGATTGTCGTTCTTCTTTCCTTTCCAGCCACTGTTGGAGTTATTGTTGGCAGCTTTTAACTTAGCCAAGTCATCTTCAATATTGATCCCAATGTCATAAACAGCCTTAAAGGTATGGAGATTATTTTGATATTTAAGATGCTTGGAATATTTTTCTTGGAGATTCTTGATAAACAGTCTCACAGACTATTTTTCACTTGGCACCTCAATCATTTTAGCTGAGGTTTCTCTCCACTTGTTAAAGAAAGAGGTGAAGCCTTCATTCTCTTTCTGTTTGAGGATTTCAAGTTCTCTATGGTCGGTCTCGACTTGGATGTTGCACTTGTACCTATCAACGAAAGCGTTTGCTATAGACTCCCAGGTAGAGGTCTTTCCTTTCTCAAGAGAAAAGAACCATTGTTGGCAAACGGTTTCGAGAGATAGTGAGAAAAGAGAAGGGAAGACCTTCTTATCAATACCCTTGATACTCATTATTGTTTCAAATGCTCTTAAATGGAAGTACGGGTTGTCAATTGCTCTAAATTTTGGGATGTCATTGGCGTTGAACTTCTGCGGAAGAAGATCTTTGTCCACCGAGACCCCTTGTGATGTAAGCTCTTGAAACTTGTAGTCACTAGACAACTTGCTTAAACACTCTTTGATGTGTCCGTTTTATATAGTATTTTACCCCCGTCCCTTGGTCATAATTAGTAGTGTTTTTGGCTCTTTAGAGCCACTTTTATTACTAATTGGTGTTTTCTAGTGTTTTCGTAGATTTGGTTGACTTTTGCAGGGATTTATGCTTTTGGAGTATTTTCCCGAGATATTTTGGAGCAATCACGAACATTGGAGAAGCACGACCAGATTTTATAGCCCAGGGCCGGTTGGAGCCATCGAACCGGTGATTAAGGGCTCGGTAGAGGTGATACCGGGGCGTTTGGACCGATTATTCAAGACCCAAAGAGGAAACCCAGATTGGCCCGAAGAATTGGAGCCCAATCGAAGTCCAAATATTGGCCCAAATGATCCGCCCGGCCAAAAAGGCTGGCGCCCGGAGGCGCGCCCGGCCGGGCGGGAGGAGCGCCCGGTGACGCGCCCGGCCGGGCGCGAGATAGCTATTAAAGATAAAAAGGCGCGCCCGATCGGGCGGTGCCTCGCCCGATCGGGCGCGTGTTTATTTAGGAGACGATTAACGTCGTTTTAATTTGTTTCAGTTTAGGATTTTTGTACGGAGTATAAATACTCCTCCGTAATACGATTTTTGGATATCTTCTTCTTCTTCTCTTAATCCTTTCTCTTAGACTTTCTCTCTCTACTTAGTTTTCTCTCTCTAAACCTTTGTTCTTATTTCTTTGATTAATTCCAGATTTATTTTGGTGACGATTTCTCTTCCCTTAATCTTAGTTATTTATTTTATTCCTTTGATCATGATTTATTTTATTGCTTTGCTTAGTTTATATTTAATTATGTGTGAGTAGTTTAATTTCTAGGGTTTATGGGGATCTAATAAATAATATGAAGGGGTAAATTTATTGTTGTTATTTATCAATGCTAGATTAATTTCCTATTGATTGATTTAATGCTCTGTGACTAGATTAGGCCTATCTTTTATGCATGAGTTTGACAATATTGATTCAAGAATCGAGAGATGAGAATTAATGTTTAGGTCTAGTTTCAATAGGCAAGTTAATTTATAAATGGTTAAGTCAAGATTCGAGAGATGAGATTTAATACCGATAAATTAATTGTGTGATTGTAATAAGTAGCGAGAGCCCTTTACAATCTGATTAATTGATGCATTGATGATTGACTATTATTGATTGTTGGTATTGCATGATGATTTCTTATTGGATTGTTTTAATGTTTTACAATTGCGGCTTGTAAAAGTATAGCAATATTAAATTGATGAATCGAGCAGATGTTAATTTGATATTAAAGGCTATTTTCAATAAGAACTTAGATCTAGTAAATCGCGAGAGCCTGTTAGGTCTATGTTGGTTAATAAATTGCGAGAGCCTGTTAATCATGTTATTTGTGCAATGTCAATGATTGATTAACCTATTTTGCCCCGGAATATTATTTATTGGTGAACCTATGCCCTAGATCCTTTTATATATTATTTTCTCCCTTTTCCTACTCTTTTTAGTTTAGTTTCATATTCAACTTTTAATATTGGTTACTTAAATAATTTAGATTATAATATTTAATTAGGAGTAAAAAGACTTGTTTCCCTGTGGAGATCGACCCTACTTCCCTATCTACTTTAGTTAGTGAATTAGGTAATTATTTTTGATTAGGGGATACGACTTTACCCTGTCACTCTTGCATGAGGTCCATTTGTTGTTGCTTCAAGGGATCGTCGATCCTAAGTGCGAGAAGCTTCAGTGTCTTAGTCACAGTAGCCAGTTGGTTTTTAAGATCATTGACTTCTTCTTGAGTTGCCATTATAACCCTTGGTTTCCTCTTGCGAGCTATAGGTTTGTCGAAAAGTTGGACTTGTACGAAGAGGTTATCTTTGATTAATCGTCCTTCTTTTCTTGACCACGCGCTGTAAATTAAACCATTTTGCGTTTTAATTACTTGACTCGAATCAACTTGACTTTATGGTTTATTTTAAGGGAAAAAGAAAAAAAAAAAGAAAAAAGGGTGCATATTTTTGGCAAAAATAATGTATATATTTTGTGATAATGTATATATTTTGTGTTGGAGGATTAATATCCGACTTACTCCCCTAAAAAAAATGACGAAAAAACGCGCACATAAGACTCTCTTAATCATGGTCAAAGTATGTGTATTGGAGTGTGCGTTGAGTGTCAGTGACATGCTTGGACTCTTGTGTAAGACCATGGGACTTAGTGCCTAAACTCGATCATTGATTCAATTAAACATTATTGACAACAAAATTAATCGAATTAAACAGAAAACTGATTAATTAGACCTTAGGTGATGACTCGACAAATAATCCGAACTGTTGGACAAGCGACAGGACTGGCGTCACACTGTGGAGGTTGGCGCCAGACAACATAGCTGTCATCAGGCGCTACACACCATAGTATGGCGCTACAGCTCAGACCTTGGCGCCAGTGGAGCTTCGGTCTGGGACTGTTTTCGGTATTATTAGTCAACTGGGGTATGCCTAAAGTCTTACTAGGTCAATTCCGATTGAAAAATTAGACTTTATTGACTCAAATTAAATAATTAATTAATTAATTAATTAGGCAAAGTTCTTTAAGTCGTTAATTTATTTAATTTCAACACAAGTCAACAAACGGTTAAGAGAAACATAGAATATATATGCACCACAAATAATGCACAATTAGTCAAGTAGGCACAATATGATGCAATGCGTTCGCAACCTAACCATACATGGCTCTAGTTCTCTAAAGTTCGGGATATGGTTTAGTCAAAGAGGGTCCATGGTTAATTGTCCGGATGCACCGCGCGGAAGCCTAACCGTGAAGGGTTGGCGTGAGTGGATGGGACACCGCGAGTTTTAGAAAAAACTCGCTTCCATGGTTTGGTGAATTCAACATCTCGAATGTACCCTTTGTTGCACGGAGCGTTCAATCGGGTAGATGGAGCATGAATTCCCAGAGGGTTATGTCCATATGTAGAACACATATGGGTTTCAGAAAAGTGAGAAAAAATTCAATCAGGAAGTAGGATCGAGCAAACAATATGAAAAATCGGTCGAAATTAGAACGCATATTTCTGGCTCGGTATTGGGGGAAATTGGCGCCAGCAATCAGAGACTGGCGCCAGCTTTTAACTATAGCGCCTGGCGCCAATATTGGCGTCTGGCGCTACAACTAAAACACTGGCGCCAAGCTCTGGCTCCTGACGCTACTTCCCATATGCCTCAGCAGCTTTCTGTGCTCGATAAAATCTTCCAGTTTCGCGCGGTGTTATTTCAGTCCTAGTTGTGAAAGACATTCCTCAAATTTCCTACGTGTAAAATCCTATGTTTTTAACTCATTACGGATGGTCTTTCCAATGAGATCTTTTTTATGCATATGACAATAATGTTAATCAAAATTACGCACATGAAATACTTAGAACTTTTCGAGTCTCATCCACTCATTCTAAATCATTGCCGAAACAAATTCAGGAATTAAAATAGAAATCCTCCCCAGTGGAGTCGCCAAAAAACTGTAGGGAATAATTTCAAGCTTTAATCCCACTAGCTTGAACCCCAATGTGATCATACACTAAAGTACGGTGGCGTCCAAAAGGGAAGAAGATAGAGCAAAAGAGTCGCCAACAAGTTTTTAAGGAACTTGTAAACCGTTCATAGGATGAAGGTTACACCCCTTAACGATCCAAGAGATCGTCAACTCCATAAGGTCTAGAACCAAATAAGGGTTCGGGGATGAAGGTACAAATCCAACCTAAAAGAGATTGAACCTGCCCTAATAATAGGCCTCTACTTTATTCTGCTCGTATTCATGTGCGCTTTCCGACTAACATGCAAGCAATAGATTTACCCTAAACCTTTTTATCTATGTTGGTTGAATATAATGCAAAAATAAATCTATTATTGGCAATCACTTGAATTATAATCACAATTAACCCTAACAAGATTATTAAACATCTTATTAAGTGTGATCACAAGTACCAAATTCCCTTTAAACATGCATAAAAGGTGTGATCAAGCAATAACAATAAATATCAAGCAACAATAATAAATTGTCAATATCATGACAATAAAATTATAATAATAATCATCATCATAATCATATTCATGTTAATATTAAAGCGTAATAATAATAGCAAGATCCTAGGCATGATACTAACAAGATTAATAACAAACTCTAGCATGTCACTAAGCAATAAAAATCAAATCTTTAACCCTAACATGATACTAACAATCATAAACATTAGGAAGAAAATAGGAAGCATCATAACAATCATATTCAATATTAAAATTACCCTAGACATGATACTAGGAATCATAATAACAATGTAAACATGATTTCTACATCATAAATCAATTAATCAATTAAAGTACTTACTTTGATGCCTCGTACCTCTTTCTAATAACAAAATACACACGTTAGTAACTTCAAGGAAAATAATAATTAAAACAATTAAATTAAATAATTAAAATAGAGATTTGGGACCAAACCCTCATAAATTAAACCTTTCACGTCTAGGGCGAAGGCAAGTTCGAATATGGCTAGGTGTTTCTAGATCTTGCGAATGCGAAATTTTGTATAAGAAAACAAAGTTTTGAAAAAAGATGAATGAGAGAGATGAATGATTAGGAGAATTAAAAGAATGCTAATGAATTAATGATTTGAAGGTGAATAACTCGCGAATGAGGAGAATTGGTGAATGATAGATGTAGATGATGAATGAAAACGGAGTTTTTAATACGATATTTATAGAGAAAATCAGCCAAAAAAGATAAATTAACAAAACAGAGTCTAACGCACAGAAAACAGAGCTGGCGCCAACCCTGGCTAGCTGGCGCCAGGCGCCAGTACTAGCGCCAGGCGCCAAGCCTGGTTCCAGGCGCCAAGGCCTGGGGTTGGACGCCAAGCTTGATTTTAATGCGTTTTCGAAAATCCGATAAGTTTACCGTACTGGAGGATAAAATAATATAATTTCTTCGAAAATGCTATTTGATCTTGATTAAAACTCTGAAAAGTCAACAAAAGTCAACTTATCAATGCTAATTGAATTAGGAATGAAAAGAACCTTCTAGAAGAATCTAGAAGACTAAAACCATTCCTAATTGCATTAGGAATGATAAATCATATTAGGCCCTCCCCTAGATCATTGGGCCGCATATAAAGCTCAAACCGGGCCCAGTTTGGTAAATTGGCCATAACTTCCTCAATATTCATCGGAATTGGGCTTATAATATATCGTTGGAAAGGTCTTTGCAAGCCCCATCCAACTACACCACTATTGGACCCATATCATGGACCAACCAACCTGGATTGTCTGTTTTCTTAAAATAAAGTTTTCAAAAACAGAGAGAAGAGAAAAGAAATAAAAACTTTCCTTAACACTAGACCTTTCCACACTTTCGTTTCATTCGATTATGATTCGACGTGAAAGGTACTCATAACTGGGTTTGGTTTTGGGGAGACACAAATGGGTGTCTACAATACTAGTTTTCGACTTCTGCGCGCGCGATGCGCGCGCTCCATTTGGCAAATCGGAATAGTTTTGTTTTGCATTTAACGTAAATGTGTAATTAATTTCAAATATTTACAACTTTATTTCTATGATGCTATGTTTGAGGCAGAAAATAGACATGGTATTTTTTCAAAGTTATGTCTGAGTGTAATTCCCTTGCTCATGGCTATTATGCTTTTAAATCCATATGCCAAGTTTTTCAAGTCTCTTCGGGAGATTGAAGTCACTGAAGAGACTGAAATCAGTCTCAATAAAGACCCCATTTCTTGATTAACATGTTTACAATGCTCCGAAGTTTGAAGAAGTAGTTGTGATATGGAGTGTAGGTACTTCATATAGCCATAGCAACAACCCACACATTACTGTTCATGGGAAATCAAACAAGAGCCATAGGATATATCATTATTATTATGGTTGTTACGATCCGCTACAATATCCACTTATATTCCCTCGAGGTGATTGTGGGTGGCATCACGAATTACTAAAAATGTCTCACAAAGGCCTGTCCCAGGTGGAAGACCTTTCAAATATTGTCATTTCAGACACATGCTCGTAGTAACAGTGTCAATAACAAAAAGGCTTCCCCAAATTGAGATTGTCAGTGGTTGTTCAGTGTTGTGTATTATAAAATGGGGGAGGAAGCACATGCTCTTCGAACATGGTAAGCAATGAAATCAACACTGCACTTACGTACCTTATGTAGCCCTAATAATTTGTACTAATTTTTCGTTTTGTACATCCTTGGATGAAAGAAAAACAAGCAATGCTTCTTGACTAGGTCACTGCACATCAGAGCACCATCAAGAACAACTGTAGTCAAAACTATCAGCGAAATTGAGGAGAAAATGTAATAACAACATCCCCCCATGACTATAGATAACCAACCCCTATCTATTAACCAATAATTGATGGAATTTAAACCTTGCAGGTTGGAAACACAATGTAAGACTAACGTCATTGGATACAAGCCACTATCCCAAATGCAGAGTTAGCAAACCTGATTGCTTACCTAGGATGTAACAAGTGTGGAAAGCGTTGCCAAGAATCTTGGGACACATCTTTTAAATGCCTACATTGCTCAAAAAAACAAATGTATTGTTATAGTCAGGTGAGACTCTATTTTAATCAAACCTATTTCACAACTACAAATATCAAAATACTAATATCCCGTTAAACACAGGATTAATTTTACCATCGATGTGAGTGACGGCTGTGACACCACAGGGACTCTTAGACTCCCTGCTTTTGTTGAAGACTGCGAAAAGCTCATTGGTCTGCCTACTTCAGAGATATATGAGAAGAAAATGGTGGTAAGAACAAAAAAAAGGTAACTATATCTATAATATAAACTAAAGAGCCAACAATTAAAATAACATGTAGCGTCTACATGACGACTGCTTATACACATTCGATAACCATCTGCCCAAACTAAAAACAACCGAAGAAATAATCAAATCATGAAATTAATACTCAACTAACATGTTATCTGCATTATTGGACAAGTGGATTGGCTGGAATTTGAAGAAATAGCAACCAACTTAAGGACCAAGGCCAAACATTTCCAAATTGCACCAACAACTTCTCTCACCAGAATACGGGTCCTCAAATGGGATCTCAAAGACATTGCCATCGACTAAACACGCAAAGATATATATATATATATATATATATATATATATATATATATATATATATATATATATATATATATATATATATATATATATATATATATATATATATATATATATATATATATATATATATATAAAGCCAACCATGTGTCCTTACGCCACCTTATCCTTAGATATATGTTTATACTTATTTAGTACTGCTGTAATCTCCCATATTTTTAAATAATTTATAAATGAAATTTTATTTTATTTATAATGTTTATTGGTATTTTTCCAGAATTTAATTTAAAAAGTTTCAAATTTTTAATTTGGGTCGAAAATTATTTTGATACAAATTATATTATGTACCTTCATTCTATAATTCATGTCCAAACAAACAAAGTCAGACTCGCTTTACTTATTTAATTGACCCATAATTTGCATGAGACCCAATATTCCTACATACCCTAGAATTCTCTCTTCTATAAATACCCTATACATCCCCAAAATTTTCCCCACACAAAAAGGTTAGTATTTTCTTTTCCCTTTTATTTTTCTTTTCTTTCCTTTCTTTTATTTTCCTTTTTCCTTTTTCTTTCTTTTCTTTTTCTTTCTTTCTTTCCTTTTCTTTTCTTACGTGAGTTTTCACTCACCATGCTACCAACCACCGCCACCCACCGGACTCTGGCGCCGCCCCCTTGTCGCCGGCAAACCACCAACAGCCCGGCTGGGCACCGTGGCTACCTTCCTCCCCTTATTCCTCCTTTATTTTCTTATTTTTGCTTAATGTTCATATAATTAGTTTAGTATAAAATTTATATTTATCAAATTCATGTTTTTGATAGCTTAAACTTATATTTTCATGTTTTAATTATGTTATAAATTTTCAGATTTTGTGATTATAAAACCTAGGGTTTTAATTTATTTAAATTGGGATTTTAGGGCTCTTATGATCAATTAATTTGGGGCTTTTGTTCCTATTGGATTTCAATTGATTAATTAAGCATAAAAATATATTTTAAATGATGTTTTAAGGAGTTTTAATCAAATTTATATTGCTGGAAATTTGTTTAAGTATTACTACTACCAAGTTGAGCTTAAGTAACACCCATTGATAACACTTTAAAAATTTTATAATTGTTAGATTTTTTAGTAACACTTTTGTAGCATTGTGGTATTAGGTAACATTTTTGTAACACCTTAATATTATGTAACACTTTATTGTAACACTTTGATATAAGGTAGCACTTGGTTGTAACACTTAATTTAATATTATTTATTTTTTGAATAAAAACATTTAATTTGATATGCTAATCCTTTTTTTTTTCTTATTCTTATCAAATATCTTTATTATTTTTTTTTTTATTTTTTTTAACAATCCCAAACTTATTTATTGATTTTTTTTTAATTTTTTTTAATTAAAATTGACCCTCAATCACAACGTCACAACCTTCTTACCTATTTCTCCATCCCTCAAACTTAGACTGTACGTCCCCTCTAGCCCTCTTCATCGGCTTCCACCGCACTACCCCTTCCCACTCTCGGTGCTCCACTGTAAATCTCGTCCACCACAGCCTCCCACCATCGCAAGTTCGCAACCCGTGCTCCAAAGGCAGCAATTGCCACCTCCCGACCTACATCATCGGTGGCTTCCACCTTAAAGTTAGTGTTAGTGTTAGTTTTGTTCAATTATCAATAAGAGTTTGAGCTATTTAGAATTTGGGTTTCTATTCCCTTCCTCTAATCTTGTTGATGATATCTTAATTTGATTTATATTTATATTCAAGTTTGCATGCATCTAAATTGGTGGAAGTATTTATATGAGTTTGGGATTTTTGTTTTTTCTTCTTTTCGATTACTGCTAATTTGATTTACCTTATAATTTGATCTTTGTTGACTAATTTTACCCATTTTAATTTAATCATTTTCTTTTCTGAATTGATTGTGGAGAATCCAAGTAATTATGGGCAAAAGAGATGCAGAACTCCAAGGCAATGCCAAATATAATTGGAGGAACGATGTTTGATATTCAAGCTACGACTATTGCTACTACCAAGACCACCACTATAGCAAGGTTTGATTTTTTTTTTTTTTTTTTGTTTTTGTTTTTTGTTTTTCTTAGTTATATTAAGCTCTAATTATGAATTGGGTTTATATTTTTCATTATTATGATACATTTTCTGATTATTTGTTACTTTTGTAAGAAATTTGTGATAATTGCATCCCCTGCCACAGTTTCCAAGCTTTTATTTTGTGGGGTTAAGATGATTAATTGGCTAATTTTCTTCAATTCACTCATTTTTTATTTCTAGATTTTGCTTAATTTCTTTTGGGATTTTAGGTGTCTGATGAGTTTATTAGCACGTCCAGGGCATTCGTTTATTGCCTATGCGGTAAGATATTACTCAAGTTGTCAAATGAAATTTGCAA
The DNA here is from genome assembly GCF_948465745.1 of Chenopodium album. NCBI lineage: Eukaryota > Viridiplantae > Streptophyta > Magnoliopsida > Caryophyllales > Amaranthaceae > Chenopodium > Chenopodium album. Next base: position 56,986,622 of record NC_137839.1, read on the forward strand.
ATGTAAGAATAAAAATTATTTTTGATAGGTAGATGTAGTTGAGGATTAAAAAAGAGTTGCAGCATTCAGTTGGATCACAACTGTAATGTCTGTTCATATGTCTTGGGGTGTTTGATAGCAAAGTTTATTCCGGGAGAGTACATATTTGAGGCATGTTTTTACCTTTAAAAGTTTTTCTGTGAGTTTTAGTTGTTACCGTGCTCTTACTGATAGTGTTACATTATTTCAGTTGTCAATCTCTTTCTTAATCATGTCTCCATTATTCTTTAATTATTCACCTATATGTGGCTTAGACTGCTAGGCGTGTACCAATGACAAAGCAATCACTCTAGTAGTCCATCTTTTTAAGTCCATTAGAGAGTGTTATAGCTCTATTAAATATGGTTCTGCTATAATTTTTACCAAGTATGCTCTTATTGTTTGTTGGGTAAAGAAGGTTATTGTTATTCAGCATTTCATTACCCCTTAATATTTTACAATGAGCTTATCAATATTATATTGCAGCCTGGTAACATTTTTTTGTTTCATTACCCCTTAATATTTTACATCATAGATCTTATCAACCAAGCAAAATACGAGAATGACAAATTAATTATTTTGTTTTGTAAGTTGAATTAGGTATAACTCCAACACTATTGTGATGCTATTATTATTTATTATTAGATTCTCACATTAATTTATAATTGAAAATTGAAAAAGGAAGATAATGATATTAATCACGGTGCAATTTTATGCGTAATCACCTATCCAATTTGTCAAGATTAGATAAAAGCAAGTATTGTCCCCAATTTTTTCCCTCCTTTTCTTTTTTGTTACAAATGTTTGAGTAATGCACTGTATCTTCAGTATAACTACTAATCTCTGTTTTCCATGAAATATTAATATGAATTATATATGATGATTCCTCCTCATTGACCCCACACCAACACTATACCCCATTTTGTTACTTTAAACAAATTAAAAATTGATAATCCACTCAACTAATAGGCTGATATAGGTTGTGATCTCCTTCACATTTGGGCAAATATTGAGTTGTCAACTAATAAGCTGAATGATTGTATTAATACTCTCTTACTAACCACTTAGTCATTTAGTGTAGTAATTTTTTTAAAAAAAAAATACTATTTTCTTATAAAAAATTGATTCTTGTTCTTTGAAGATTGAATGGTATGACAAAATGAGGTGTGAAAAGCTACTGAGTTTCAGCAAGGGTTCCATGGCAAGTAAGATGATTATTTGGCTAATTTTCTGCGATTCACTCTTTTTTTTCTGGATTTTGCTTGATTTTTTATTTGGATTCATGTTGTCAGATAAGTTTAGCTTCTACTTCAGCCAGAAAACTCAGTTTTAATACTTTGTTTATCTCTTTCTCCTAGCTACATTATCAGTCACTTCTATCCAAGCTCTCGGTTGTACAAGGACTAGCAAATTAGCATGATAGTCTTACTTTACTGTAAAGTAGTACTTATAAGAGTTATGCAATGACTAAAGTTTGAATGAGTATTTAAAATATGTATTAATTTAGTGCTAGCAAGGCATGTGATTTATCTAAATCTCACTATATTAGTGTGTCTTTCCTGTTCATCTTAGTTATAAAAGTCGCATTTTAGTTTTGTCCATATGATCATCATGTGTAGTAGTACTCTAGATAGTAGCTAAATCATATAGGAACACTGTGATTTTTTTATTGTTAGAGTTATTGTGGACCCATGAGTCAATAGGTGTCACTGTGTCAGTGATGCGTTAGGAATTTATGTTGAACTTGTAGCCATCTATAATAAGTATGCCACTAATCATTAAAATCTTATCATGCTAAACACGTAGACACTTTTATGGCATGACATAAAGCAAAAGAGTGCATCTAAGCCCAAACCACATAGACTATAAAATATTTCAGCTCTTTTGTATAATGTTCACCTATGATGAGAGCTTAAGGGTGTGCGAGCATGTGAAAAGAACTGAATTTGCACATATCACTAAAGTGTATATTTCTTGTGCTTCTCTTCTACTATCGTACTTGGCCAATCTAAACATAGACACTTTTATGGCATGGCATAGATTCATTACAAAAAAAAAAACCATGGCACTATACATCAACCATTGTTTCCAAAAACATCACCATAATATAATAATGTTCCAAAGTCTTAACTGTTGAATAAAAATTTGAACCAAAACTCGAGCAATTACCATACTACCGTCTTTGACTTCTTCATCAGCTTAATTTAGTTGCATAAGCAAATATTTAACCTATATGTCTCGTATCTCATCAATCTCTTCTGATGAATAAGCTTCTTGAGTAAAGAACTGCAATGTAATTAACAAAAGTAAGAATTAAATAGGGTCATGGATGTAGTGTCAAATCTAAGTTGAAAATCGAATATGTGAACCAAAGCTCATAACTGAATTACCAAACCAAAATTGAATTTTAGAACTTATTTTCATAACTGAATTTAAGAACTAAATTCAGAACTGAACTTCAGGACTGATTTCAGGCGAGGGGGGTTTTTGCAGGGCAGGGGGTGTTTGTAGGGCAGGGGTGTGTGTGTAGGGGGTGTGGGTGCAGCTGCTGCCCTGCAAAGGCAAGGCTACTGCTACCTTTTCAAGCTGAGGTGGCTACTGCCCTTTGCATATATTATCTTTTTAGATTAGAAAATGAGCATCTAAATAATGTCGGCAAATTTAGAGCAGCTAAACATGTATCATTGACTTGGTGGTGGGCTGAGCTGATTGTATTGCATAAATAGCCTGGTAATTATTCATTCTAATAGTGAAAACTAGTAAGGGGTTAATGGGGGTAGGGAGATGGGGAAACGAGCTCCTAGTAATAATAGCATCTGTGACTTTCAAGACATGATACAGACTTTAAGTTATAACTTATGATCATCGCTCTGATGTCCATGACTTTGGAAATTATGCATACAGATTTGTGATTGTTATCCTTTCTAATAAAGAAAATTTCTTGGATGCTTCTTTTTACACTCGCATCTTTTATTCAAGCAACTCTTCCTATTTTTCAGAGAGTACTATCATCTTGGGAGTATCTTTCTGTAATAAATTGCAGCAACTTTAATTAAGAACAACCTTGATTAGGCATTGTTCAAAGCCTCGAGTTTACTTAGGTTAGTTGTAAGAAACCTGGTCGTGTCCTGCTCAAAAGTACATTTCATTTACTCTTTGACTATCAGTTTATACTTTTTAAAATTCTCATTATATTTACTGATGCTCTTCCATTTTGAGCAGGGGAGTGAGATACCATGAGTTAGAGCATTGGAAGTTTGAAGACGATGGAAAGAAATACTTCCGCCATGCTACAGGGCCAAAAAAAACACATGCTTGCATGTATGTAGCTGCCAATGTTACTGTTATTATATTGATGCTGCTGGTACTGACGTCTAATGCTGTTATTGATGTTTGTTGCTGCTGATATTTGTTGCTACTACTGCCTGTTGGCCTCGTACTGCTGACTAATGTTACTGCAAGTTGCTGCTAGCTGCTTTTCCTTCTAGCCTAGTACTACTCACTACAATTACTGCAAGCTGCTGCTACTTCTATCCTAGTACTACTCACTGCAATTACTGCAAGCTTCTACTAGCCACTTTTACTGCTAGCCTGTTACTGTTGAATGCAGTTACTATTAGCTACTGCTATCGATTGCTACTCCTAGCTGCTGCTACTGCTGTCTATTTGCTACCGCGAGACTTTTTTAAATTATTTTGTTTATCATGTTTGTGAATTTGGTGGTCAAGCTAGAGACCAGGGTTCACTTTCTTTTTGTTTTGTTTATTAAATTGTTTAGGCAAACAAAAAATTGGTGTTTATGGATTCTTTTTAAATAAACTACGAAATTTTATCAATTCAAATTATTGTCTATTGTATGTGTTAATTTCACATTCATGATTGTTGTACATGTTAATATTATTTTTATATTTAAGAAATAGAAAAAAGTTGCATATTAATAATAATTGTTACCTATTAATTAATAAGGTGATACGTTATTTTGTAAAAAGTGACACATAATATCAAATAAAGTGCTACAATATATAAAAAAAAACTTATTGAAAAATGTTACCTAATAATCAATTAGGTGTTACATTTGTTCGAAAAATGATACATAATGTCAGATAAAGTGTTACTATATGATTGAAAAATGTTACCAAAGACAAGTAAGTGCTACCTAAGAAATAAAAAGTAACACTTTAAAATTGATACTAATAATATAAAAAGTGTTACATAATAGGGTTTATAGTATCACTTTTGAAAGTGTTACCATACAACACCTAAAGTGTTACAAAAGACCTAAGGTAACATGGGCGGAAGTATCACCCAAAAAAGTGTTACCTATTGTCTATAATAACACTTTTACTACTTTATGTAACACATTTTGGGTGTTACTTAAGATTAGTTTTGTATATAATTTTTGATTATTGGTTGTTTTCTAGGAGGTGATTATTCCCTAGGAGACTTTTAAGTGATTAAAAGTGGCACAAATGATTGTTTACACGAGCGAGGTACGTACATGTCTACTTCATTGTAAGTAGTATCATGTTTAGGTACCAAAAGAATGAACTTAGTTTCATGTTTAGGGAACTCTTGGATGAAAATTGTTTGGTTATACATTAAATTAATTTATGTGCTTATGTTTATGAGACATGTTTTGGTGAATTGATTATGTTTGTATGGAATCATGGATGCAAGCATGTCAAATTATATTGGATTAATTGTTTGTATGGAATATTGATACAAGCATGTTTTATTGGATTGGTTTGTTAACCATACTTTGATTATTGAAGGATTGGAATTAAATGGTTTAAGTGGAATGAATTTATTAATTATTCTACAAGGTTATTATTATTTTATTTATTACTCAATCATGGCTTGTTAGCATGTTGAGTAAAGGTGGATTAAGCCGAAATGTCTAGGTGAGTTGACTACGTTCAACAATTTTGGATAATTTGGAAGTTTAATAGAATTAAAGGTCAATTTGTTATGTGATCACCGTTGTCCTAAATAAGATTAAAAGTGAATTTATGTATGATTGTTATGTATAGTCTACTTGAATGAGTCGGCTATTAATTAAAATTGTAATCACGTAAAGTGAAACATGGATGAGCAATAAAACTCTGGAAAGCGTGCACTTCTAGAGTATTGACAATTATGGGTTGGGGTACACGGTGGTAGCCCGTGGCTTTCCGAGGCTTGTTTGATCAACATGTCCTCTTTTCTTTTGGTATTTACATTGTTATTTTATAATGAAAGTTAGATGGGATCCTAGACTAACTTTGTGAGAATGGAGTCGCGCCCATTCTTGCATCGCGCTAAACTTTTATTTCAAATGGTCATTTGGGACCAAAATGATTTGGTGGATTGGACAACCTCGTCGATTGCTTACTCCAATTGAATTAATTAAATTAAATATAAAGAGTCAAGTGTTTGGAATTAGTTAGTAAGTATGTTGAGTCAATTGAATTGTTTAAGTGTGGAGTCTTGATTAATGATTTCACGTCGTATGTTTATTTACTTTAATTAGTTGAGCATGCTAGGTTTTGTGCGTTGTAGCTTGTATGTACTCAGCTTTGCTGATTGCGTGCTTTTATGTGTGTTTTCTTTTGATCATGGCCTTCGCCTTTCAATGACCCTGTGATGATCCAATCATTACACTTGTATTATTGGGGAGCAGTATCGCACAGGTTAGCTTGATGACGTGAAGTTCAGGATTTGACAAACGCATTGTCAAGGGATTGGTGTGATTGAAAGTATCCGATTCTTGTGTTGAACTTATTTATGTTTTGCTATACGTTTATGTTTTGGATTTTGATTATTGGTTTGGTTTTAAATAAGGGCCTCCATGGTTCCAATTTGTAAGCTTTGACTTATTCGTTTTTCTAAACTATGTTATTTTAAAGACTTAAGTTTGATTTTCCGCTGCGATACTTTGATAAAGCCTTAACGTTTTAACACGTGGCAGTAACATGTCAATGGTTCTCCACTATTATATTTAAATTAAGTGGTTTGGAAAAGGGAGAATTATTGGGGTGTTACAACTGCCAGAAAAAAAAAATTAAAGCATGTGTCCTAAAACGACACTTTTTCCAAAGTATTACTTCCTATGTTCCTTTTTACTTAATCTGTTTCTTTTATCACGTTTGTCAATGCAAAATTTTAACGATCAATAACTTGAATTCTCCATAAGTAAAAATTAGAAAAGTTATATATTTTGATAGTATTTATTGAGACGAATTCAAAAAGATCCCGCATAAATATGTCTTTCGTTATATATTATTCACAAAAAATGGTCAAAGGAGGGGAGGTAAATAGTGTAAAAGTCAAAGCAAGTCAAATAAAAATGGAGGAAGTATATATATATATATATATATATATATATATATATATATATATATATATATATATATATATATATATATATATATATATATATACTTCCTCCGTTTTTCTTACTTGCAACACTTCCCTAAAAAGGAAATGTTACAATACTTGCAACACACTGTAAAAGGAAAGTTACTTTAGGGAGAAACTATACTATTTCCTTATTTAAAGCACATGGCCCACTAAATTACACTCCTAACAACCACTCATCCTATTTTAAAGTTTATTATATCATGTAAACCCCACCTTTCTTAATTACCGCGCTAAAGGGTGTGTTGCATCTAAAAGAAAACGGAGGAAGTATATATACAGATGTATATATGTAGGCTTAATCTAAACTTATGTGCCATGTAAGAACTCTTTAATTGAGAGAAAATAATAAATGTCAATGTAGGCTGTTATACAGCAACACCCTTTCAAAGCACAATGTTAAGCTCATTGCACTACATCAATATGATGGCCACTATATCAGCTCACTGCACCTTTAAACTACAACTTCTGTTGTCATATGTTATACCATTGGTGCAAACAACTTAATTACAATGTCCTTCACAAAACGGCAAAATCCAATCCATCAATTTACAAAACTAATATCCCAAAAAACCAACGTCTTAAATAGATAAAACACAACCCAATAAAAACAACAAGAAAGGGTAAGCAGCTCCGCGCGCATCGCGCGCGTTGGCTCCCCTAGTCAAAATTAAGTTACCAAAATGTGTAGTTAGTAAGACTTGAACCCATGACCTAATAGAATGCAACTAAAACTTCTACCAACTTAGCTACCTTTCCCATCTATATTTTTACTCCTAATATACATTTAATACTGTAGACACCCATTTGTGTCTCCCCAAAACCAAACCCAGTGATGAGTACCTTTCACGTCGAATCATAATCGAATGAAGTGAAAGTGTGGAAAGTCTAGCGTTGTGGATAGCTTTAATTTCTTTTCTCTTCTCTCTGTTTTTGAAAACTTATTTTAAGAAAACAGCCAATCCAGTTTGGTTGGTACATGATATGGGTCCAATAGTAGTGTAGTTGGATGGGGCTTGACAAGACCTTTCCAACGATATATTATAAGCCCAATTCCGATGAATATTGAGGAAGTTATGGCCAATTTACTAAACTGGGCCCGTTTTGAGTCTTATATTAGGCCCAATGATCTAGAGGAGGGCCTAATATGATTTATCATTCCTAATGCAATTAGGAATGGTTTTAGTCTTCTAGATTCTTCTAGAAGGTTCTTTTCATTCCTAATTCAATTAGCATTGATAAATTGACTTTTGACTTTATTAGAGTTTTAATTAAAATCAAATAGCATTTTCGAGGAAATTATATGATTTTATCCTCCAGTACGGCAAACTTATCTGATTTTCGAAAACGCGTTGAAAATAGGCTTGCGCCTGACTCCAGGCTTTGGCGCCTGGAACCAGGCCTGGCGCCTGGCGCTAGTGTTGGTGCCTGGCGCCAGTTAGCCAGGGTTGGCGCCAACTCTGTTTTTTGTGCGTCAGACTCTGTTTATAATATTTTATCTTTTTGGCTGATTTTCTCTATAAATATCGTATTAAAAACTCCGTTTTCATTCATCAACAATCAATTTTAATCTACATTCACCTACAATCAGTTTTCATTCGCAATCTCTAATTCTCTCTTAGTCATTCACCAATTCTCATCATTCACGAATTCTCATCTACAATCAGTTTTAATTAGCATTCTATATTCATTCATTCAATTCTTTCTTTCTTTCTTTCTCTAAACCTTGTTTTCGCATACAAAATTCCGCATTCGCAAGATCTAGAAACACCTAGCCATATTCGAAGTTGCCTTCGCCCTAGACGTGAAAGGTTTAATTTCTGAGGGTTTGGTCCCAAATCTCTCTTTCAATTATTTAATTTAATTGTTTGTTTATTATTTTCCTTGAAGTTACTAACGTGTGTATTTTGTTATTAGAAAGAGGTACGAAGCATCAAAGTAAGTATTTTTATTGATTAATTGATATTATGATGTAGAAATCATGTTTAAATTGTTATTATGATATTCCTAGTATCATGTTTAGGGAAAAGGTTATAATATCAAATATGCTTATTATGATTCCTGCGATGTTTCCTATATTCTTCCTAATATTTATGATTGTTAGTATCATGTTAGGGCTAAAGATTTGATTTTTATTGCTTAGTGACATGCTAGGGTTTGTTATTAATCTTGTTAGTATCATGCCTAGGATCTTGCTATTATTATGCTTTAATATTGACATGAACATGATTATGATTATAATTGTTATTATTATGAATATTATTGTTATTATTATTCTGATGATGATTATTTTATCTATGATGATATTATTATGATTATTATTATTGTTATGATTATTTATTATGTTGCTTGATACATTATTTATTGTTATTGCTTGATCACCTTTATTGCATGTTTAAAGGGAATTGGTACTTGTAATCACGCTTAACAAGATAATTAATAATCTTGTTTAGGGTTAATTGTGATTATAATTCAAGTGATCGCCAATAATAGTTTATTTGTGCATTAAATTCAACCAACATAGATAAACAGGTTTAGGGTTAATCCTATTGATTGCATGTTAATCAGAAAGCGCACATGAATACGATCAGAATAAAGTAGAGGCCTATTATTAGGGCAGGTTCAATCTCTTTTAGGTTGGATTTGTACCTTCATCCCCGAACCCTTATTTGGTTCTAGACCTTATGGAGTTGGCGATCTCTTGGATCGTTAAGGGGTGTAACCTTCATCCTATGAACGGTTTACAAGTTCCTAAAACTTGTTGGCGACTCTTTTGCTCTATCTTCTTCCCTTTTGGACGCCACCGTACTTTAGTGTATGATCACAGTGGGGTTCAAGCTAGTGGGATTAAAGCTTGAAATTATTCCCTACAGTTTTTGGCGACTCCACTGGGGAGGATTTCTATTTTAATTCCTGAATTTATTTCGGCAATGATTTAGAATGAGTAGATGAGACTCGAAACGTTCTAAGTATTTCATGTGCGTAATTTTGATTAACATTATTGTCATATGCATAAAAAAGATCTCATTGGAAAGACCATCTGTAATGAGTTAAAAACATAGGATTTTACACGGAGGAAATTTGAGGAATATCTTTCACAACTAGGACTGAAATAACACCGAGCGAAACTGGAAAATTTTATCGAGCACAGAAAGCTGCTGAGGCATGTGGGAAGTAGAGTCAGGGGCCAGAGCTTGGCGCCAGCATTTTAGTCGTAGCGCCAGACGCCAGTATTGGCGCCAAGCGCTACAGTTAAAAGCTGGTGCCAGTCTCTGTTTGCTGGCGCCAATTTCCCCCAATACCGAGCCAGAAATATGCGTTCTAATTTCGACCAGTTTTTCGTATTGTTTGCTCGATCCTACTTCCTGATTGAATTTTTTCTCACTTTTCTGAAACCCATATGTGTTCTACATATGGACATAACCCTCTGGGAATTCATGCTCCATCTACCCAATTGAACGCTCCGTGCAACAAAGGGTACATCCGAGATGTTGAATTCACCAAACCATGGAAGCGAGTTTTTTCTAAAACTCGCAGTGTCCCATTCACTCGCGCCAACCCTTCACGGTTAGGCTTCCGCGCGGTGCATCCGGACAATTAACCATGGACCCTCTATTGAATAAACCATATCCCAAACTTTAGAGAACTAGAGCCATGGTTAGGTTGCAAACTCATTGCATCATATTGTGCCTACTTGACTAATTGTGCATTATTTGTTGTGCATATATTCTATGTTTCTCTTAACCGTTTGTTTGACTTGTGTTAAGACTAAATAAACTGATTAATGACTAAAGGACTTTGTTTAATTAATTAATTAATTAATTAATTAATTAATTAATTTGAGCTAATAAATAAACATAAAATCGAGCCATAGTTCCTTTAAGTCAACCCGGATTTTTATTCCCGTATACTGCACAAACGTCAACTTGTTTTGGTCATAGCCGAAGTTCTAGCAAGAACTACGAGTCGTACAACCTATGGATCTGTAGCCCCGAGTTTTATATTTAATTTGGCGTTGGTTTCATCCAAATCAAAGTGACAGATAAAAAATTATGACTAAAACCACAGCCTATCCAGTTTAATGCATATACGTGAAGTCTTAACTTAGTCTTTGCTTGGGTCTAGTCACATAGTCTAGCCACATGGTCATGACACGAGTCTTAACATGTCACCTACACTCACTAGTCTTAGCACACACTTTTTATATGTCACCATGACCATGTCCTAGGTTCATGCATGAGTCGGTCTTTTCCGTCATTTGAGTTGGTGGGTACATTCCATTCCTAATTCTTCATATTCCTCCATCTACATCTTTTTCTTCTTTCACATTCTATTCCAATCTTTCTTCATCCATCACATGTTGAATAAAGTTTGAGTCAAATAATTAACAATAAGTATCCCCAAATTTCCTTTTCCACAGTACTTGGTCGAGGAGAGAATGACGATTAATCAAGGACAACCTCTTTGTTCAAGTCTCACTTTTTGATAAACCGATTCGTCAAAAGAGGAAGGCTAAGAAGATAATGGCAACTCAAGAGGAAGTTAATGAACTTAGGAGTCAATTGACTAATAACGTGACTGAGACACTGAAGCTACTCACACTCAAGATCGATGATCCTGCGAAGCAACAACAAATGAGCCTCATGCAAGAGAGTCTAAGCAAGCTATCTAGTGACTATAAATTTCAAGGCATGAGTTCACAAGGGGTCTCGCTAGACAAGGAACCTCTTCCACATAAGTTCAACGCCACTGACATCCCAAAATTCAAGGCAACAAATAACCCTTACTTTCATCTAAGAGCTTTCGAAACTATAATGAACATTAAGGGTATCGATAAGAAGGTTTTCCCCTCTCTGTTCCCACTATCTCTTGAAACCGTTTGCCAACAATGGTTCTTCTCCCTTGACAAGGAGAAAACCTCTACCTGGGAATCGATAGTAAACGCTTTCGTTGATAGGTACAAGTGCAATATCCAAGTTGAAACCGACCATAGACAACTTGAGATGCTAAGACAAAAAGAGAATGAAGGCTTTACTTCTTTCTTTAATAAATGGAGGGAAACTTCCGCCAAGATGATTGAGGTCCCCACCGAAAAGGAGTCTATGAGGATGTTTATCAAGAATCTCCAAGAGAAATATTCAAAGAATTTAAAATATCAACACAATCTGAATACTTTCAAGGCCGTTTATGACATCGGAATTGAAATCGAAGACGACCTCGCAAATTAAGAAAAAATCTACTAACAATAGTAACCACGGTGGCTGGAAAGGAAAGAAGAGCGACAATCCTTCTTCTTCCGAAAACGCCCACTCTAGTAATAATGTTAGTACCTTTGACCATAATGGTGTCTTAGCCATGGACAATCAAGGATCTAAAAGGAAACCCAGGCAAAAGTTCACACCCATTGGAATGACCTATGATGCTGCTTTCGATCGTCTCTATGATCGAGGATTAATCAAACCTATTGGCCCTACCGAGGATCCAACACCAGAAAATCGATCTTCGAGACGGAATCCAAACTCCTATTGCAAGTACCATCGAGGGCACGGTCATACTACTGATGAATGCTACAGGTTTATTAATAATAACCATAAATAGTAACCATAGTCATGAGTACTCAAAAATAAATACAAGGACCAAATATTCCTAATTTAGTGAAACCAATCCCGGGACTCCAATGCATCATGTATTGAATCCACCTGAAAATAAGCAACATTGCTTACCATTACAGTAAACAAGGCGAACCAAAATAAAACAAGAAGTACTGGTTAGCAAAATATGCTAAGTACGATAAGTGCAAGATAATTAAACTCAATTTATTCGCAAACATGCTTTAAAACCAATTTTCCAATAATTCCAAACTCATGATTCAAAACCAATCACTAGTGGAAAAAACTTCATTTGTAACGGCTCATTTGTAACGGGCATAATAAAATCCGTTACGAAAAGACTATTCGTAACGGGCAATATGTATGACTGATACAAATAACAACTATTTGTAACGGGCATTATAATGCCCGTTACGAATATACATTTAATTGTAACGGGCAAATAAAGTCCGTAACGAAAAATCATTTAATCGTATCCGATAAAATATTGCCCGATACAAATAGACCTGTGATGGGGCGGAATTCGTTGAAAAGGAGTAAGCCCATTATATTAGAGTATTAGGGTTCCAAACACATAGCCGCCAAACTTTCACTTCCTCTCTCCGTCTCGCTCTCTCTCTCCTCACTCAATCTCCTCCCTCCATTTTTGTTCAGTTTTGCTTGATAATGTTAGATATTCGAAACAACGACGAGAAGAATCTTATCTTCTTCTCCGAGGTATGATTTTTTTTATTATCCTTTTGAACTATAATGTTTTTAGCTTACATTTGGGATTTTGTGAAGTTTTTTTTGATAAATTTTGTTGGATTTTGAAGATCTGAGTTTATCAGATGAATTTTTAGGACTGGATTAGTGTTGATTGGGATAATGATGAAGATGGTAAAAATGATTGTTCAATTGTTGGTGTTCGATGTTTTCAAGCTAAATTGGAGAACTTCGCTTTTTCTTTGCCCTCTCACTACCCGGCTTCCCCCTTTCCTTGCAACCTCTTTAAGAGAAAGTGTACAAACCATCCATCAAAGAAATTGGGTAATTATTCTCACTTTCTCTCTCCCCCTTTCTATACCATTTGTCGATTTTTTTTTTCGTTTTATATTTCTGGGTGTTGTTATTAACTTGCAAATTTTCAAGGTTGAAATTTTGCAATTTCTACCAAATAAAAGCCATTTCTAACAATTTGATTTACGTATGTTAAAATTCTAGGGTTAATTTGATGAATTCAATTGCTGATTGAGTTTGATTTTGATTATGATTTTAACTTTCTCCCACTTTTTCTCACTTTGAGATTCGCCATTAATACGGTTCAAGCTTTTCTTTATCCTTTTATGGTTTAAGCTCTTTATTCATTACTTATTTGGTGATTTTTCCAGTTTTTTGTAATCTGGATATTTTTAATTCGTGTTCAATTTTTTTTGGGTTTTGTTTGGTTTTTCGTTTTCTGTTGATAATCTATTGCATTTTTTTTTATGTTTTTGGTCATTTTTTTATATAACTATAAAATTGCTTCGAATTTATGTTTGCTTTTCGTTTTCATCTGTTATTGATGTGAATTTGTTTACTTTCATGTTATTGAAGTGTCGTATCATTGAATGAAGTAGTAATCAATTTGAGTTATACTCGTATGTATTTCGGGCAGGATGGGGTAATTTTGATTTTAAAGAAAAACTATGGATGATTAAGTATACATTGATCGATGTGTAAATTTGATATATTTCTAAGGGTCGTGGATGCATGTATAATTGTATCATAGATAAAAAAAAGAAATTTGTTTGAAGTAATTGTGGCGATTACCTTAAGATGGAAGTAACTGTGGAGTTTTAGCTTTTGGAATCGGCAAGGTTTTCGATTTTGGTTATAGACATTTCAGGACGTAATGTACTAATGTGCAGGTTGATTGTCGAGATCAGCTAAGAAATTGCTACTTATTTAAATTCTATGCTATGAAATTGTGGATGTTTGTTGTTTTTTATAAGAGTGAAACTTAAGGGGAATTCCTTAGCTCAAACAACTAGGATATCATATGGGTTTATCTGTTTATGCCCATTTTCCTATTTAAGTCTTATATTGTTGGGAATAGCTCGGTTGCGAACTTTAGATAGTTTCCCCTTTGTGTATAATAGGTTGCGAGTATAAATCCTTGTAGAGATTGGTCGAAAAGGTGGATAAGTTGTGAATTCATAGGTCTTTACATTGTTAGTACAGGTACAGAACTACAGCTATATCCTTCTGTATGAAGGGGGTGACCATGGGAATTTATGTTATATGGCATATGGATTTTTATTAAGACTTAAGATGCGTAGGTCTGTGGTGTTGTAACCTGTTGAGTATGACCTTATGGGTTTAGTGAACTTGTTCTGTCTATTCAATAACATGTTTATAAATTAATAAATTTCGGTTAGTATCCACCTTCAGAACCAGTAGCATTGTCTCATGTTTTAAATATTGTTTGAGTTTGCTTTGAGTAAAATCACTAATACTCCATAGTTTGGAAGATACGCTCAAATCATCTGTTAAGGACTCATTTTTCCGAGTTCATGCAATTCTTGCTGATAATCAATCATCATAAATTGCATGAATGATAAAAGATTTTTACATGATTGCTATCCATGATCCAAGTGCTGCATATTTTACCTTGCCGATTTTTACATGATTGTGTATATTTAGTATGTGTGCGGTATATGGCCATATTTCTTTTTTTATTCATGTGAGGTGCACTACATTTGCTATCCATGATCCAAGTGCTGCATATTTTACGCATCAAGGCAGATGTGAATTATTGTGTTCTGATGATAGTGAATGGACTATTAATTAAGCTGACGTCTCCCTTCTATTCATCTCTCTACTTGATATTTTTGCTATTATTGTTTCTAGTCTAGTTGACATTACGTATTGAGATTTGTACTTTGTCACTATTTGTAGGTGTTTCTTTGAAGACTCAGGAACTCTATGCAATTGTTTTTTCTACTCGCTACCTGGATATCTTCACGGATTTCATATCAGTGTCATGAAGCTAATATTTCTCAGCAGCTCTAAAAAAATATACATGGATAATTTGATATTAGTTTCTTATTTCAAATTTAGTTCATGTTTTTTATATAATTTTTGAGTTATGACTTTTATCATCTAATATTGCAGAGAAAGAAAAGGAAGGACACAATTTGCATTGCCCTTGCTGATGAGACATGTGAAGAACCTAAGATTCAAGACTACTTTGCACTTACCTTGAATACTACGGAGTACTTTCTATTTTGATACTTGAGTAACACCAAGTTTGTTAATTTTACTAGTGTTCTAATACAAGGAAAAAAAATTGTTGTATCTTGGATTATTTATTAGCTTTGTAGCCAAAGGTACTTATTAAACATTGTGGAAATAAATAAAAATTTACTTTGAAAAATAAAGCACAAAATGCCAACAGCCTGACAACGCCGGGATTTTTTTTAATTGGGGATAAATGTATTTGTAACGAGCAATTGAAATGCCCGTTACAAATAACCCCGTTATTCGTAATGGGCATTTCAACTGCCCGTCACAAATAAACCGTTATTTGTAACGGGCATTTCAACTGCCCGTTACGAATAACGACTTATTTGTAACGGACACTGCCCATTACAAATAACATTGGCTATCTGTAACGGTGGCATACGTAACGCCCGTTGCCCGTTACGGATTAGCCATTTTCGCCCGTTACGAATAGCTATTTTTCCACTAGTGAATTCTCAATATTCCAATATCAATAATCAATAAAACCAATTCCAATTATTTAAAAACCAATTCCTCATATGAAAACCAATTCCTCTCCCAAGTGTGCACACCCCCCAAGCTAGTCTCCTTATGTTACAAGGCTATTCTTGAGGAAAAACTCGGTCATGCAAAGTCCAAGGCCTTATCAATAAACCAAATCCGCATAGTGGGATTACCAACATGCTTATAAAGTATAAATAATAATAATTCAATGATTCAATAAATCCTCTTTTAAATCCAATAATTAAAACCTTTACTAATAAAATTCAAACTCCTTTTTAATAAATTCAACATGCTTTCAATATCAAACCCTTTTTAAAAACATGGATAATAAATTAATTAGTCAAAACATGATATAAAATCAATACTCCAATTTATTTATCAAAACCAATTTATTTAAACATACTTTTATTTCATAAACCATAATTCAATTCAATTTAATTTAATTCAATTCATCATAAATCATTCAAACATGTTATTCAAATCGATCACTTTCGAGGTATCTAGCCACATAATCGTACCTTGATCCTCGCTTAGCAAAACACACCAAAGAAACCTCAAGGATCTTGATCAAAAACACCCAAGGAGAAGAGAAGAATTGGATTTGCGTTGGAAAGAATAGGCAGAACTTCCAGAGGCTGTAACTCCTTTGATATAACTTCGAATTGTGTGATTCTTAAGCCTAACCTCAAGGATTTTTTGAGAGGAGCAATTTTCTGTGAAACGTCAAAACCCAAAAACTGACCAGAAGTGCCAGAAAATTGGCTTCAATTTGTGTAAAATTGAGGAGAAGAAAAGAAGAGAATTGGTGTGAAGAATGTGAGAGGTATAAAGGGGTATTTATAGGCTAGCTCATGCAAGAATTATGGTAGGAAAATGTAGGAAGAATTATGGTAACTAGGGTTTAAGAGATTACTTGGAGAAGTGAGTAAAAGAATTTAGGAAAGTCTTGATATTAAGGTGATTGTGCATACTTGAATATGGAAGGTATGTATGTCATGAAAAATATTAAGGAAATTGGAATTGCTTGGGGAATAATTAAGGAGAATATAAGGTAGGAAAATAAGATGGCCAAATATTTAAGAGATGGAAAAATTGAATTAAGGAAAATGAGAGATTTTAAGGAGATAATTAAAAATACAAATTACCAAAATATTTTTCCCAAAATCTACAGGGGATGGCCGAAATTTTTGAGCTTTCCTAAGCTCATATTTTCGGCCCTCCTTTCTAGTATTTAGGAAATTATTTTTCTAGTTTTTAAGGAATTAAAATAATTGTGTAAATAATATTTATTGTATAAAATAATTAATTAATAAAGTACCAATAATTCACCAAATAATATTAACTAATAAAATCAGATTTTTACACTAGAAAAATCCAAAATTATTAGTCCATTAAAGGGAATTTTCGGACCTTATTAGAATAATAATAAAATATAGATTTTGCCTTAATTAAAATATCCGAAATATATAAATAATCCGGTTTTTAAAATAGGATATATGGATAATAAATCTTAACCAAAATAATGATTAGTTTTCAAAATACTTTTGGCGCCAAAATTCAAATATTATTTTGGCTCCAAATAATAAATTTACTAAAATATCCTTTTTATAAAATAATTCCTAATTATTTAATTAGGAAAATACGTATGAAAATATGGGGTATTACAATCTAAAATTAAAATTCATTAAAGTGTTGTACGGTTGGTTAAATGATTAAGGAATGAATTATTTAAATGTAATTAGTTATAAGAAACGATAATATTAACAATTTTTTTTTCAAAGAAAAGGAAACGACATTATAAATAAAAAGAAATTAAAGTTACTTTGATCTTTAATTTTCATCATCAATAATGTTCATCATCAATGGGTTCTTATAATTTTTTTTTTTTTTTAAAAAAATCTCCATTGCCAACTTTAACCTTTAATTGCCATTTATATTTCAAACTTTACCATCATCAACATCAATTATGTGAAGTTAGAGACTTTATAATTAATCATCACATTATTGTCTCTACATTTTTTTAGTCGATATAAATTGTAATATGACATCAATTATATCTTTAGGTCTAATTCTCCATTAATGAACATCATTTATTAACTATCACGTAAAAATAAGCAGCAATTATTTCCTCATAAAAAATATCAATTAAAAGTTTAGCTAATTAATTAATTTTTTTTTTAAGAAAAAACCTAATAAATTAGAAATTATGACGTGATCAAAGAAAATCTTTTGGTCTCCAATTCTTTACTATCTTAGCCTTAGATAAGATCATGATATTTTATGAATAAGATTTTTTTAAAGTACTTCGTAAATCAAATGGTGTAAATTTTTTTTTACGTTAAAAATACTTCACGTAGATTTTCTTTGTCCATGGACTGTACTTAATTACATGTATTGGTATACTCAAATACTCATATAGATTTTCAGTTTCACATATAAAATTTCTATTTATGTTCAATTACTAATAACTAACATTGTTTAGTGACATAGGAATATCTTTTACTATAATTAATTACTCATCATATTTAGTTAATAATATTTTGTTTCTCTATTTTACCTAAAAAATCCCCAAAAAAAATCCTTGCAAAATTAAACCTTGCGTGATGCCATACATGATTTATGGTGGAAAATGCTAACCTTGGTATACCATGAAATAATTTTGGGAATATTTTCCCATTGTAGGTGACAAGGGAATAAACGCGTCGTCAATTGTCTATCCCTAGATCAAATACAATTTATACAACCTAAACAAACCTAATACGAGTATAAGGCAAGCATAGGGGTCGAACCACAGAGAACGGTAAACACCACCAAATGTTATCAACAATTAAGCTAGTCCGGAATAGGGGATAAATAAACTAAAGTCTAAAAATGCTAAAACAAGAAATAAAACATTAAGGGAAATGGTTTAGGTATAGCATTCACTTGAACATAAACAAAGGCATAGAAATTGAATTAATTATGAACTAAACATGCTCGAATATCGAAATTAAGAATCCAATCTAGCCGCCTTCCGGGGTCAATTGGCTTCTCCTAACATAGCCTCTATGTTTCCACAGTAGAACCATATACTAGGAGGTACTATTAAATAACAATCGATAGTAATGAACCTTAACTAAGTCAACTTCCGTTTCTTGTTAGCAAAGATTCACCTTTAATCAACCAACAATGTGCACTTGCAAGAAGATTAAAGAATATCAAGCATATAAAGACTTTAATCACAAATAAATCAATTCTAAACCCTAGAACATGCTCAAGGTCCAACTACACCACAACCATCCCCTTAATGGGGAAATTACTCACTAATCATGATAATAACAAGATTAATCAACAAATAATCAAGAATCAACATGATCAACAAGCAATACCAACAACTAAAATAATAATCAAAATAAACAAATAAAAATAGAGGAGAGAGAGTAAGAAATTGCTCATTAATTGAATATGAAGGTCTACAAAGGATTGAACAAGCTCCTTCTTCAAAATCCAAGTTCATTAATGAAGAAAACCTCACTTTCTCTCTCTACCAAAGAAGACTAATCCTAACCTAACCTAAAACTAAAACTAATTAGAGAGAGGAATAGATAGTTATTGAATGTTCTTCTAATTACCCCAAAAATTGGGTATTTATACTAAGCTAGCCAAAGTAAGAAAAATAAAAGAAGGAAAAATAAAATAAAGAAAGAAAAGGAAAAGAAAAAGAAAAATAAAATAGAAAAGAAATAAAAGAGAAAAGAAAATAAGAAAAGGAAAAGCAAAGGAAATAAAAATAAAAGAAATAAGAAAAACAAATCCCCAAAATCCTCCCAAAACATCAGCTACCCCGAGCTTCTTCTTCAAAATCAATTGGCTGCTCTAAACTCCATTGAAACGCACCACCATCACCACCGTTCATCAACCATCATCATCAAATCGAGGCCGTTCGATCCTCATTAAAAGCCATGTGAAAAGCTCGTGAAATGGTTCGATCGAACCGTGGGTTGGTGCGGCCGAACTACGGGGTTGGTTCGGTCGAACCATGGGTATGTTCGACCACTCCTCTTCGAATAACAAAACCCACAAAGTCTCTGACTCGAAGTTCGATCGAACCACAAATGGTATGCTCGAACTTGATTGATTTTCAATTTGTTCTGATTTGCTTAATTGAGGGGCCGAATTGCTTGTGCGAATTGGTTGCTTAAATGTTGCTGGTTTAGGTGCGGCTGATTGCGGGTGTAAATTGGGGCGGTGGTAGGTGTGGTGGTTGATGCGCGAGTGAAGGAGAGGGAATTGTGATGGTGGCTGTTACGGGGTGTTGGTGCGGATTGGAGCAGGGGAAATGGAGGTGAGTGGTGGTAAGTCTGTTGCGGCTGGTGGTGCGGCTGCTTTTGGGTTGCAGGCTGTAAATTGGTGGTTGAAGGTGAGGGTGAGCAGGGGAGATGGAGGTGCTGTTGGTGGTGTTGCGGGCTGCTCTGGTTTTGGGGTTAGGGCTGCACGTGAAGGTGGTCAGGTGGTGTATTGGTTGTGGCAGCTGTGAGGGGTGTGGCTGGTCGAGGGGGCTGCTGTGATGTGGTCAGGTGGTTAGTTGTGTTGCTGTTGGTGTTGGTGGAGGAGGGATGAAGCAGGGGAGTGGATTGGCTGTGGTGCTGGTGTGGTGGAGGTTAAGAGAGATGGGGTGAAGGATAGGAGGCAGCAGCTTGGGTTGGCTCAAGTTTACGCCTCGAACCTTGAACTTCGAACTTGATTTGAACATGGAAATCGAGCGTCAACCCGAACACACCTACAAACACGAGCAAGATTGGGGAGAGAATTGGGACAAAGAATAAAATAAAATAAAATGAAAATAAACAAAGGACGAAATAAAACAAAACCACGACAAATAAAATAAAATAAATAACAAAGAATAAAATAAAATAAAATAGAAAATAAGAGACATAAAACTAAACTAATAAAAATAAAACAAAAACTATACAAGCAAATAAAGTAAAATAAAATACGAAAATAGACTAAAACTAATAAAATAAAGAAAATAAACTAAAACGCTCCAACACTACCAAATAAACAAGAAACTTTATTAAAGAGAAAACAAGAGAAAGAAAGGGAAAATAAGATAAAATAAACACGAAAATGACTCTAAAACTACTCCCTAAGAGTGACATAAATGTCACTCATCAAATTCCCCCAAGCTAAACCTTTGCTCGTCCTCGAGCAAAGCTAAGGCAAAAGAGAACAAGATGGAATTATTAAAGGCAAAAGAAACAAAATAGAAACAAAGAGAAAGAATGTACACTAACTCACTGTCGTAGGAATCACGGATGCATTTAGCGTATGCATCAAGCCCTTTAAACCTCTATGTCGCCAAAGAGGACGAGTAAGCTCTCGTGAGGGTTTCCTAAGAGGTTTAACCCACAACTCTCGACAAAAACCAAGGCAAGGCAACAAAAGGAAAAAGGAAAAGGAACACTAATAGAAAAAGCGAAACACAAGCTCATGTATGGACAAGAAATAAGGACGAGTACTAATGAATGCAAACCTTTCTAAATGGACAAATGTATGCAAGTTCCAAGATGTCAATGGTTGATTGAAGCATAACACATGCTAAGCATAGAGAACTACTTAGGACTCAATCCACCCTAGCCCCAACCAATCGGGCCACGTTCTCTCCACTAGCTTCAAATCAACCCTTAAGCTAGCTTCTCAAGATTCCACAAAGGAACCGGAAAAAGATAAAGAAATGAAAAACTTTGAGAAGGTAATCCCGACGTCTCAACTATGCATACTCTTTCCATAGATTTGAAGTCTATCTCCCTCCACCGTTCTTTTTACCTAAACCACTAGAGTCTAAGGGTCTTTTTATTGGTTGTAACGTAAGGCTAAGGGTTAAGGCGGGGTAAAAAAAAAAATTTAAAATTTGGTTATAATTCCTAAGTGAAGCAAAAAGTGCGGTCGACACTCAAAAATAACTCAAGAATTCACTAAATATCAAGCAAAAATACCACTAATGCCATTCCCCCAAGCTTATTCAACACAAACACACAAAATATACAAAATGAAGGAACGATCCCCCAAGCTTGAACAAAGCATTGTCCTCAATGCTTAAACTAGGGAAGAAAACGAAACCATCGAAAATATTTTTGTTGTTTTTGTTTCTTTTCCAATTTTTTCTTCTTTTTTTTTTTTAACTTTATTCATTGTCCTTGCCTTTTTTTTTTAATTTTGGACGGCTTTTTCTTAAAACTTCACTTGATTTTCAAAAATTTGCATATTTCTTTACAAGCTCAACTCTAACCAAATCTTAAAGTGCTTCTTGTTTATAATCAACAACTCAAAACTTAAACCTCACATGCCAATGCTTCACTAACTAAAAGGTTGGTAAACATAGGCCATTAGGTTTGTAATGTGGTTTAAACAAGAGCGGGAAACATAAGGCTCAAATTGGTTAGCAAGTAGGTTTATGCAAAATAGAAAATCAAATTTGTAACAAAACAAAAAGAAGATAAAGAAAAAAAAAATGAGAAAGAAGTGCCCTTTTCCTCCCCTAGAGTGCTTCGGTCACGATCTTGGGAGCTATAAGTCAAAACAAGGATCAAGACATGCATAGCTAAGGATCCAAATGCGCCACACAACAAAGTGATGAAGGCTAGAACAACACCTCACACGGAATTATAACTAAGCAAATACCAACTAAGGGTGCCAAATCCACTATAGAGAGCAACACCATCTTACCATATACCCGTGAACTAGGGCTTCATGGATTCCTAAAAGTTCTCAACCCGGCTACCTTAGCATGTAATATCCTAGAGTCAACCAATGACACTCTCAAATCGTGCACACATTAACCACTTAGGAAGAAAGGCATTCAAGAGTAAACAAATCCAAAAGATATAATGTCCAGTTAAGAACAAACAAAACACAACTTTGCTAAACTTGCCTAGAAGTAAACAAAAATCTTTTTGGATTTTCCAAAAGCATGAAAAACATGGAAATGCATATACTCACGTGCATGGCATATATGAATCAACATCCCACCAAACATGATAGAATACCCTCCCCCAAGCTTGAATGAAACCAAGCTTTCAAATCATAAACAATGAAACCAAGGAGGGGAATTCAAGGAAAAATTAATCCAACATTACCAACACATGTTCTTCAAGTCACAATAAGTAAGAGAGAGAGGGAAAAGAAGGATATTACCGGATATAGGATAAATGCAAAATCACACAAAAAACCCAAAATAACCTCATATGATCCATAATCTCTACAAATAAGGCTTGAATTCCACATGATAGGTAAGTTGAGGCACATTTCCTTGATTCTTGATCATCACCAATGCGCAAGAGTATATCAAGTTGTGTACCTAGCAAGGAACATAAACACGTCCATGTGAGAAAATCTAATCTAAAAACAAAAGAAAATGAAAGCAATAAAACACGGGTTACTTCCCGCAAAGGCTTGTTTAACGTCCAAGCGAGACCGCTCTAGGAAATAAAAATTCAACGCACGCAAGAGCTTGTCAAATGCACTACTACACATTTCATGGGGGTGTAAATAGGCAAATGACGGAATAAGAATGTGCAACAAAATCATTGCACGCAAGTGAAGAGGGAGATGCCAAAAGAAATAAGAAGAAGGATCGAAAGGAAACTCAAGAAAGTAAGAAGCAGAAGAAGGAAAAGAATAGTGGAAAGAAAAGGAAAAAGGCAAATCCTCATCACATATTTTTTTGTTAACAAAATTCCTCTCTTCCTCAATGATGATGGAATGAGAGACATGAAAATCATCCATAGAGGGCGGCTTCCCAATAGGTTGTTTGAGATATGAAGGGAGAGAAGTAGGGTAAGGAAGGATGTGGTCGAACCTTAGAGAAAAAGGGGTATGAGAAACGGGAAAAGGGGTAGCTACTCCCTCACCACAAGGTCTCACATCGCCAATGAGAGCATGAAAATCAATCATAGCATCCTCAAATGAAGGGCACTCACGATCTACACCTCCCTCAAGCTCAAAAACTCCAAGGTAATCAACCTTATCCTCCTTTTCACCACAATAGACAACCTTTCCTTCAACTATCTCAAAACCCAAGGTCCCAAAATCGTGCATGAATGGAGGTAGATTCATCTCAAACTCATCTAAGTCCCAAGAAGCGTTCTCGATAAAATCATCCAATAATCTATAAGTCCTCATATGACTCTCGAAAAATATGTGGGACATTACCTCAAAAGAGTCTATATACTCATAGATTGAAGGGTCACAAACATACACTTGAGACTCATCAAGATGGGAAGAAGGATTAGGATTTTCAAAATCAACACTCTTTTCATTTTCAACTCCTTCACCATCACTCGAATGCTCTCTAATGGGATCCTCACTCATATGGGGAAGAGAAGAAGAAGGAAGGACATTTTCTTGAGAGTTGGCTAGTTGGAGAATTTGGCTCTCAAGCATCTTCATTCTAGCTTCCGTCTCCCTATTCTCAACTTCCCTCATCTCGTTATACTTCTTCATCATCTCCATTATCCTCATTATCTTCTCTTCCTTCAAACTTTCCATAGAATTACCCTCATAAAAGGACTCATTAGAAGCATAAGGGAAATCATTTGAAGCCACGTAAGAACAAGAAGAAGAGGAGGAAGGATCATTCACATTATAGACATGAGCATCATCATATTGGGGAGAGGGGGCATAATCAAGCAAACGAGATTCATCATCAACAATAGGAGATAGAGAGTTGAAATCACTTGTACTAGGTTCACAAATAGGATCACAAGACAAATCATGGGGATGCATGCCACTAATAAAACTATTATCACATTGAGAATCAAAATTAGCAACATTACATGCCCTATTGCGTACTTCCTTAGCAAACCGTACAAAAAAGCTCCAAGCACTATGAACCGATAATGCTTGAAATTCGCCATTAAACCTACTTTCAACTTCATATCTCGTTTGTTCATTCATGCCATAGTAACAAATCTCACACGCTTGACAAGGATTACAACCATTATAGTTCAAAAACCCCACAAGTCTATGGAAGTAGACACAAAAAGGCTCATCATCATATTGAGGAAAAGAAAAATATGCCATTTTTCAAAAACAAAACAAAGAGAACAAAAACAAATCAAAAGAAAATATATACAATGGACTAGTCTCAATAAGATAACATAACAGTAATGCAAGCCGTTCCCCGGCAACGGCGCCAATTTGACAAGGGAATAAACGCGTCGTTAATTGTCTATCCCTAGATCAAATACAATTTATGCAACCTAAACAAACCTAATACGAGTATAAGGCAAGCATAGGGGTCGAACCACAGAGAACGGTAAACACCACCAAATGTTATCAACAATTAAGCTAGTCCGGAATAGGGGATAAATAAACTAAAGTCTAAAAATGCTAAAACAAGAAATAAAACATTAAGGGAAATGGTTTAGGTATAGCATTCACTTGAACATAAACAAAGGCATAGAAATTGAATTAATTATGAACTAAACATGCTCGAATATCGAAATTAAGAATCCAATCTAGCCGCCTTCCGGGGTCAATTGGCTTCTCCTAACATAGCCTCTATGTTTCCACATTAGAACCATATACTAGGAGGTACTATTAAATAACAATCGATAGTAATGAACCTTAACTAAGTCAACTTCCGTTTCTTGTTAGCAAAGATTCACCTTTAATCAACCAACAATGTGCACTTGCAAGAAGATTAAAGAATATCAAGCATATAAAGACTTTAATCACAAATAAATCAATTCTAAACCCTAGAACATGCTCAAGGTCCAACTACACCACAACCATCCCCTTAATGGGGAAATTACTCACTAATCATGATAATAACAAGATTAATCAACAAATAATCAAGAATCAACATGATCAACAAGCAATACCAACAACTAAAATAATAATCAAAATAAACAAATAAAAATAGAGGAGAGAGAGTAAGAAATTGCTCATTAATTGAATATGAAGGTCTACAAAGGATTGAACAAGCTCCTTCTTCAAAATCCAAGTTCATTAATGAAGAAAACCTCACTTTCTCTCTCTACCAAAGAAGACTAATCCTAACCTAACCTAAAACTAAAACTAATTAGAGAGAGGAATAGATAGTTATTGAATGTTCTTCTAATTACCCCAAAAATTGGGTATTTATACTAAGCTAGCCAAAGTAAGAAAAATAAAAGAAGGAAAAATAAAATAAAGAAAGAAAAGGAAAAGAAAAAGAAAAATAAAATAGAAAAGAAATAAAAGAGAAAAGAAAATAAGAAAAGGAAAAGCAAAGGAAATAAAAATAAAAGAAATAAGAAAAACAAATCCCCAAAATCCTCCCAAAACATCAGCTACCCCGAGCTTCTTCTTCAAAATCAATTGGCTGCTCTAAACTCCATTGAAACGCACCACCATCACCACCGTTCATCAACCATCATCATCAAATCGAGGCCGTTCGATCCTCATTAAAAGCCATGTGAAAAGCTCGTGAAATGGTTCGATCGAACCGTGGGTTGGTGCGGCCGAACTACGGGGTTGGTTCGGTCGAACCATGGGTATGTTCGACCACTCCTCTTCGAATAACAAAACCCACAAAGTCTCTGACTCGAAGTTCGATCGAACCACAAATGGTATGCTCGAACTTGATTGATTTTCAATTTGTTCTGATTTGCTTAATTGAGGGGCCGAATTGCTTGTGCGAATTGGTTGCTTAAATGTTGCTGGTTTAGGTGCGGCTGATTGCGGGTGTAAATTGGGGCGGTGGTAGGTGTGGTGGTTGATGCGCGAGTGAAGGAGAGGGAATTGTGATGGTGGCTGTTACGGGGTGTTGGTGCGGATTGGAGCAGGGGAAATGGAGGTGAGTGGTGGTAAGTCTGTTGCGGCTGGTGGTGCGGCTGCTTTTGGGTTGCAGGCTGTAAATTGGTGGTTGAAGGTGAGGGTGAGCAGGGGAGATGGAGGTGCTGTTGGTGGTGTTGCGGGCTGCTCTGGTTTTGGGGTTAGGGCTGCACGTGAAGGTGGTCAGGTGGTGTATTGGTTGTGGCAGCTGTGAGGGGTGTGGCTGGTCGAGGGGGCTGCTGTGATGTGGTCAGGTGGTTAGTTGTGTTGCTGTTGGTGTTGGTGGAGGAGGGATGAAGCAGGGGAGTGGATTGGCTGTGGTGCTGGTGTGGTGGAGGTTAAGAGAGATGGGGTGAAGGATAGGAGGCAGCAGCTTGGGTTGGCTCAAGTTTACGCCTCGAACCTTGAACTTCGAACTTGATTTGAACATGGAAATCGAGCGTCAACCCGAACACACCTACAAACACGAGCAAGATTGGGGAGAGAATTGGGACAAAGAATAAAATAAAATAAAATGAAAATAAACAAAGGACGAAATAAAACAAAACCACGACAAATAAAATAAAATAAATAACAAAGAATAAAATAAAATAAAATAGAAAATAAGAGACATAAAACTAAACTAATAAAAATAAAACAAAAACTATACAAGCAAATAAAGTAAAATAAAATACGAAAATAGACTAAAACTAATAAAATAAAGAAAATAAACTAAAACGCTCCAACACTACCAAATAAACAAGAAACTTTATTAAAGAGAAAACAAGAGAAAGAAAGGGAAAATAAGATAAAATAAACACGAAAATGACTCTAAAACTACTCCCTAAGAGTGACATAAATGTCACTCATCAGTAGGCGTCGTTTGAAGTGCGCCTACGTTAAGCATGTTGTGAATATGATTGGCACTCATAGGAAGTGGGAATTGACATTATACGATTAGGGACAAGGTAAGTAGGGAGCCGCCAACAAGTTTTTAAAGAACTTGTAATAAACCGTTCACGTATCATAAAAGACAACCACGATTAAGGGAAAACGAAAGACAACAACAATTGACCCGTGAAGGTTACTCGCCATTCATAATCCATGAGATTATTAACTTTATATGGTTCGGAACCACAAAAGGGGGATTGCGGATGATGGTACAAAGTGAGTCATGGAGTCACATTCGCCCGTATTGGCCTCTACTCGATTCTTATTGTGAAAAGTGATTCATGCGATCTCAAAGGCATGTAAACAAATATTCAATTTTCTCCAAACTATAATTATGCTAAATTGGTTGAATGGTTGAATATTAATGCACACATAATTCTAAAATATTTGTGATCACTTGATTAAACAACAAGATTAAAACGGAACCTAAACTGGTTGTTCAAATTATCTTATTAGTCATGATTTTCCAATTACATATTCCCTTTAAACATGCAATATGGTGATCAATAATAATAATAGAATAAACAATAATATTGGAAGCAATTTGACCATAATATCGTTAGTCAAATCAAATTATAATAATAACCCTAATCATGATACTAGCAATAAAGAATAGAATAAGTAATTAAGTGAAATAATTACTCACATTATATTCCACACGTTCCTTTAAATTGCTACATCATGAATAAATTGTTAGTAACTTTAATAACAATAAATCAAATTGAAACAATTAAATAAAATAAAAAGTAGAGTTGATTTGGTCCAAACCCTTAGTAAATTCTACCTTTCACGCCTTGGTTTAAGTATAGAACCTCGGTCAAGTATGGACTCCTTGGAGTGCTTAGGGGAAGTATTTTGGAAGAATATGGAGGCTAATATTTAGGCTAAAGAGGGAAGATAATGATTTTTGGTGTAGGAAGAAAGAGAATTATTTTTGGTGCCTCGAAACTGGAGAAATCAGGTTCGTATTTATAGAGGGAATTAGCAGGGTATTCCACGAAACCCTAGAAGTAATAAGCGCCGCGGAAAAACCCTAATTGAGCATCGCGTTACGGTGTGTGTATCGTGACACGATACTGGGAACCGTCACGCGGTACTGTCCACCGTGGCACGGTATAGAGCACCGTGACACGGTGTAATGTTTTGCCTAAAAAACGTCCAGATCCGCGATGTTTTAAGCGAGTAGAAAACATACTAAAACACCGTGTCATGGTATGTGTACCGCGACACGTTGGAAAATACCGTGACACTGTACAAAGCGCCGTGATACGACATCATATGACGCGCCGCGACGTTTTTGCCTTGACACGGTGAATTCCGGTTTTTACGCGTTGTTAAAACTATGATAACTTTTGATCCGTTACTCGGAACAAAGCATATAATATATTGTTGGAAATCTTATAAAGTCTATTTTCCAACCCAATTGGAATCTGGTCAAAATCTTAAGATATGGTCATTTTAGTGAAAGAGTGTTGATTTTGGGCTGAGTTTAGTGTTTTGCTCAAATCTTCTTCGTTTTAAATCGGAATTGGGCTTATGATATATCGTTGGAAAGGTTATTCAAGGCCTATCCAACCACATCATAATTGGATTAAAATTATAGGTCTACAAAATCTGTTTCTCTCAGTTTTGTGATGTGGACACGAAAAGGGGAAGATGAGTTATGGTTTAGCAAAATGGGCTAGGAATTGGGTTGTTTAACGCAATTTCTTTAGATGCAGACTTGTGTAGCTAAGCTAGTTGCTCCACTGCATCTATATATGAACATATAGTAATCCAAAAATGAACATACATTTTTTTCCTCTTTATATTTTAACTCTATCTCTTCTTCTTTCTTACCACTATTAATTTTCTCTCTCCTTTGTTTTCTACTCAATCTGAATTTTTCTCTCTCCTCTTTTTTGCCCTTTTTTTAAAAGTTAATTTTCTTTTTTTACCTCACTTTCTTTCAATCTTTATACTTCTTTTTTATTTTAATTTGGGTATTCTCCAATTCATCATCACCATTGCAGCATTCTCCATCATCATCATCATCTTTGTCACAGTCATGAAATTTGAGGTAATTTTGATTTTTTTTTTAATTATAAATATATGAATGTTGTAAAATTGTTGATTTTTATCAATTTTGCATTTGTGATTCCTAATCTATTATGTTATAGATCGATAATTATTGTCTCTATGATGAGGTAAGATTAGATTTAAGGTGGATATTCAAAATTTTAGAGTTAAAATAATTACAATCGAATTTATGTGCTGTAAATAAAAATAAAAATAATGTTAACATACAATACTTTAAAATTGCACATTTTGTACAAAATGAACATTTAGTACGCTAAAAATGAACATTATTATATAAAAAATGAACATAATTTAACGATATATTTTATCTTTATTTTTTGTTAATTATTATATACAATGATTTTAAACTCATATGAATATATGAAAATCATGTTCATTTTTAATAGGAAAAATTGTCAAAAACCACCTTTTATAACAACTTTTTTGTAAAAAAACACCATATAATTTTTTTTTGTAAAAGCACACCTAGAACCGATTTTTTTTTTTCGATGTCACACCTTACCTTGGTTTCCGACCTTTGACTTGGTTTTCAGGCGTTGACCTGCACATGAGGAGCACGTATTCCCGTCACTTTCCCCCTTTTACTATTTTTCCCCTTTTTCCTCTCCAATTTACCCCCTCTAATTTAACTGTCTCTCTCCTCTCTTCCCTTATTACTTCACTTTGTCTTCCTCACATCACCATTACTACTCTGCAAGAGAGGTCTTCCATAGTAGGGGCGAATTGAAGGCTCCAATTCGTAAGTTAATTCTGACCAAGTGAAAGAGTAAATTGTAGAATTTACAAGCCTTGAATTTTCTCCTAGGATTATCATGCGTCCATGAGGTCCTAATAGCAACAGGAATGCCACTGCACAAAAACACTTTTGACCCCTCGAAACAACTTCTAATTCCATCCTACAAACATTGGAGGGCAGAAATTACTCCTTTAAAAGTAGCCCCAAATTCCAATTCAAACCATTCTTAATTTGGGGAAATTCAAAAATAAAACTTCATGAACATGAAATTTTAATAATTAAATCAACATACCTTACTCAAAATTAGTTAAATTGGAGCAATTCACGCTTAAAAAAGGAGTTTCCTTCGTCAATGGTGAGTAATTGGGGTTTTGATGGAAAAGAAAGGAGGAGAGAGAAAGTTCAATTGGAGAAATGGGGTAAATTGGAGGGAAAAATAATAAAAGGGGATAGTAACCGGAACACGTGCTCCTCACGTGTAGGTCAACACTTGAAAACCAAGTCAAAGGTCGGAAACTAGGGTAATGTGTGACATCGAAAAAAAAAAACGGTTTTAGGTATGCTTTTACAAAAAAAAATTATATGGTGTTTTTTTACAAAAAAAGTTGTTATAAAAGGTAGGTTTTTGCAATTTTTCCTTTTAAATATACTAATATTCATAATTTTTAAAAAATTGTTCATTTGTTTACGTGTTTTTTTTTTTTTTTTTTTTTTTGTATTAAATGTTAATTTTATATAATGTATGAATATTGTTTTTATGAAATGGTTATTTTTATTAGGTATGTTTTCCGCTATTCTATGGTTGTATGATAAATGTTCATTTTTACTATACTAGCCTAAATGTTCATTTTTTTTAACAAGTTCATTTTTTATTACTAAATAAATATTCGTTTTTTAACGTGTTCATTTTTTTTATTACTAAATGATCATATATTTTTAAGTGTTCAATTTTTTTTTACTAGATGTTCATTTTTAAGGCTATGACTCATCAATTTTATGATTATATAATAATCATGTTCACTTTTTAATGCTAAATGTTCATTTTAATTTTACGTCATCATTTTTTATTACTGAATGTTCACTTTTTGTACGTGTTCATATTTTTTTTACTAAATGTTCATATTATATGCATGTTGCAGCTATTCTAGCTGCACTAGAGTAGTGCAGCTAAGACTTTTTGGGTTGGTTTATGAAATGTATTGATTTGGATATGGATTTAAGCACTCCAAAGATTATATACTCAACCCGACTAATGATGGCGATGAAAGGTTGTTCATCATCGGCACTACCACAAAAGTGAGAATAAGAAACACAATACTCAACAGTCAAATTGGATAGGCGATCTCTAAAATATTACAGAATGCCTGAGTAACATGAGCATTTTGTAAGTTGAACTTATAGATCGCCTCCCCTATTTGACCGTTCTATATAATTTATTACTTTTTTAATTTAAAGGTGACTTTTCATTATAGAGCGCCTGTTTTGGTTAACAGCTCTATAACTCTATTTGCTTTTAGCATAATAATAAAAAAATGCTTAAAAAATAAATGAAAAAAAAACCCGAACAAAACCTAGAACTCTTAATCAGTCCACCGTTGTTCACTCTCATTCCCTTCAAAAATATTTTATTCCTCTCACCTCCATCTCCTCCTCTCTTCCTCTGCCTGTCTTGCCTCACAATTAGCTTCTACTTCCGCCACCTTTCGTTTATGGATTTAGCTTTGTATTTCCTATCTTAATTTGCCGACAAAACCTCGAGATACTTTTCACTTGTCTTCTGCGACATTCAATAAAGGGAGGGTAAGCGGTTTCAACTCTCCCTTGAATCTGCTAACAAGCAAAGGACGCCGGAACACTGGGTCGAACCCACTCCAAGCCCGTAGGCTTCTTCCTCTTTAGATCTAAGTGGTTGAACGAACCGATGCTAAGTAAGATTTTTCTCTTTGTAATCATCGAATATCAAGTTGGAAGTTTTATCAGTTTGAATGTGGTAAACGATGATTGTTTGAGTTGATTCAACTTTTTTTTTTTTGAAATTTATGTTGTTTTTAAATGATTTAAGTTTCTGGGTATTGGATTTTTGGGATTTTTTGTGCTGAATTTTAGCAGATTCAGGAATGATTATTGTCTTTTTTTTCGATCTAAAGTTTTTGGTTTTATTCTAATTCTATTTTCATTTTGCATTTTAATCTCCTCAATTATTTTTATCTCTCTAATTTGAGCGATTTCTGATTTTTCATCTTTAGTTTTGTTTTTTTTTTATTTCAATTATGTTGGATATAAAATTTTTTATTCTCATTTTAAAATTACTTAGATCTAAATTTTCTGTTTTGTGCAATGACAGACTAAAGTCGTATCACCTAATCAAAAGTAATTCCTAAAACCACTAACTAATAATAGATATGGAAGTAGGGTCAAATCCACAGGGAAACAAGTCTTTCTATTCCTAATTAATTATTGTAATCTAAATTATTAAGTAACCAAAAGTTGTTATTTAAGGAACTATACTACGAGGAATAAAAGTGGGGAGAAATAAAAGTAAGGGGAAATCAATGAATAAAAGACCTAGGGCATAGGTTCACCAAAAAATTATACTCCAGGGTAAAACATAACAATCAACAATTAACATTGCATAAATAACATAGATCTAACAGGCTCTCGCAATTTACTAGATCTAAGTTCCTATTGAATATAGCCCTTAATATCAAATTAACATCTTCTTGATTCATCAATTCAATATTGCTATACTTTTACAAGAAAATCACATCTGCTCGATTCATAATTCGGTTGTAAAGCGTTAAAACAATTTAATAAGAAACTATCATGCAATATCAATAATCAATAATAGTCAATCATCAATGCACCAATTAACAGATCATAAAGGGCTTTTGCTACGTATTACAATCATAGAATTAATCAACCGGCATTAAATCTCATCTCTTGAATCTCGAATCAATATTGCTAAACTCATACAAATTAAATCTGGCCAAATCTAATCGCATAGCATTAAATCAATCAATAGAAAATACATCAAGCATTGACAATTAACAATAATAAATTACCCCTTCATATTATTTATGGATCCCCACAAACCCTAGAAAGAGAACTACTCACACATAATTAATTCTAAACCAAACAAAGCAATTAAACAAGTCATAGTGAAAGAAAGAAAATAAATAACTGAGATTAAAGGAGAAGAAATCGTTACCAAAGTTAAAGGAAACAATAGATGGAATTAAACCAAGAGTTGTAGAGAGAGAAAATAATACTAAGAGTTTAAGAGGTGAGAGAAAGAGAAAAGTTAGAGAGAGAAAGAGAGAAAGAGTAAGGGAGAGTAAAAAAAGAATTCTTAACTCGCTTAACAAAAGCGTATAAATACTAAGTTAGAAAATCCTAAGCTTAGCAAAAACTTAAACGACGCTAAAACTACTCTTCAGAAACACGCGCCCGATCGGGTGAGGCATTGCCCGATCGGGCCCGCCTTTTTCTCTGTGGGATTCTCTTCTCGTGCCCGGTCGGGCGCCATCTCGGGAGAAGGAAATGTTGCGACCTTTGTTCTTCTACCCTGCCCGGTCGGGCGCGCCTTTGGGAGGAGACCCTTGCACCGGGCGGGGACACTTTGGGCGACTTGGACTTCTTGTTTGGGCTTGTAACTCGGCCCAAACCAATATCCTCCTTGGGGCTTTAAATCACTTGGTCCAACGCCTCGTCTTCACATAAGTCGAGCCCTTAATCACCGACTTGATGACTCTAACCGGCCTTGGGCTATGAAAAGATGGTCGTGCTCCTCCAATGCTCGTAGTCGCTCCATAAAATCCTAGGAAAATGCTCCAAGGTTGCAATTCCCTACAAAACTCAACCAAAACTACGAAAACACTAGAAAACACCAATTAGTAATAAAAGTGGCTCTAAAGAGCCAAAAGCACTACCAATTATGACCAAGGGACGGGGATAAAATACTATATAAAATAGACATATCATGCAATTTGTTATGATTTTGTGCGTTGATGGTGTGGTTGTGGTTGTGGTTGTTTGGTGCGATTACTCTGATTTTGTGCGCCGATGGTGGAAGGATTGAATGAAGTGTTGCGGTAGTGGTGGTAGGTAGTTTCTATTCCTTCATTTTTTATATTCAGTTTCTTTAACTAGATTGTTTGAACATATATATGAGTGACATTATTAACTGGGTTTGGTTTAATTTCTTGTGGGATGAGATTTTAAGTTTGTAATTAAAATTGTTTTAATATCTATTTTGTTGGGGTGGATTCTGGGTTTTGAAGTTGTATAAAATTTACTTAAGGTACATTGCAATTATGATCTTATTATTTGTTGTTGCACGTTTTTACAGATATTAGAGTGGAAATTTTCTCGAAAACGGCAACCTTGAGGCCCTTGACACAATCGGAAATTAGTTGTATTAGAGAAATTGTAATGTAAATTTCTTGTAGGTAATTTAGTTATTGTAATTGAAACATTTGTTAATTTTTAATTGATTCAATGTTATTCCTACAGTGTTTTAATTATTTATTTATTTATTTATTTAGTATTATTTATTATTATTTAATAATAATAATAATATATATATTTTTTTAAGAAAAAAAGTGAGGAAAAGAGAGCGCCTATCACATATAGGCGTTTTCTTTTCATAAAGTTATAGAGCGCCTATCCTAAGATGACCGTTCTCTTTTCCATGTTTTTTATTTACTTTGTACCCAGAATATGAAGCGTTTATCTCAAATAGGCGATCTATATTGTGTTAGATATAGAACGCCTTAAAGAGGCGTTCTGTAGACTTTATAAGGCACCCCCTCAGAAGAACGCCTCTGAGGCGCTCCATATTGCTTGTTTTAGGCGTTCTATATTCATGTTTTTGTAGTAGTGCGAGTTTGGTTTTGGGGAGACATTTTAAGGTGTCTACACCTATTATCCATGACTTTCTCATTCATCAGTTTATCAAAACATACACAAGGTCAGCTTTGCTCTAAGCTAAAAACAAGGAGATTAGGAGAGAAATTAGAAAACTATTTGACGTAGGGAAAACTAGGTCGTTGACTAATCCTCCCTAGAGTGCCAAACAAAATTTAAAATCACTTAACAAACCTAAATGCAAGTATAGAGGTAAGTCAAGGTTCAAACTACTAGGAACAGTTATGCTTAAGTGTTTCCAATGTGCGCCTAAGCTAGGTGGAAGTCAAAGGTGAAGGATAGAGTAACCAATACTAACCAAATACCAAAACTAGAAACAAACAAATGAAACACTAGGGAATGGGGATCAACATGCAATCAAGATAGGAATGCCTAGTGAGGGGAAAACCGATCAACCAAATGTTGCAAGGGAAAATAGAGTAATTGCAATCAAGAGAACTCAAAAGGCTATCTCCTACAAGTCAAGCTAGGTTTCCTCTATGAATGACTAGTAAGAAGAATCACAAATCAAATTCAATCAATAAATGCAATCCCTAAATCAAGTGGTCATGTCATTAGGAATCACAATGCTATCTGGCTTGAAAATCAAGGTTAGCTACTGCTTATCAATTCAACCACATGCACAATTCTATCAACCAATTTAATCACAACAAAAGGACTACTCAAATTCCCAAATCAATCTCAATTCATCAATCATACATGTTTTACCCACCCCTAGCAAGCAAGTACTTTCTACAATCCATCATCAAATCAACAAGAATGTAAATGAAATCAAGGATCAACATATATTGAAGAACAACTACACGCACTAATCAAGAATCAAACATCAAAATCAAATCAAACAAACATGAATCTAAACAAGCAATAAAATGAAATAGAGTTAGAAATCCTCATTGATTGATTATGGAGATCTTCAATACAATTGTCACCTTAAATCTTCAATCTCTCAAATCACTATTAAAATCCCTCACTTTCTCTCTCTAAATCTACTCCTAAACTAATCCTAAAACTAGATAGAGAAACTCTCAACTAAGCTAAAATTATGAGGAAAATAATGTCTAAAAAAAATCATACAAAAATCGGCTAAAATAGATATTTATAAGAGGCGGGAAATCAAAGTCGAGAAAATCCGGAAACTAAGGAAACGCGCTCGCGTTCTTCCGAGTTTCTTCGATTTCTTCATAGCTTCATGCGCTCGCAAATAGTTCCTCGTGTGAGAATGCAATGTCTTCATGATAGTCACTAAGCATGATAGATTCAAATGGACTTGACGAGTTGACGGTGGGTTCAACACCATGGTTTCATGAGAGCACATCTTGAGAGAGCAGGGCTAGAACTTGAAGCATGCCACTTTCTTACTTCTTGAGCTTTTCCAATGCTTATAATCTTATTCCAAAGGCATCTTCCAACTTAGTAGTCCACCAATATTGTAATATCCCGTATTTTTATATGTATTTTATTTAAAATATGTATTTTGTGAATATCTATAGTACTGTATAAAGAGAAAGGGCTTTTTGGGTGATAAATTTGGCTTTCTCAAAATGCCCTTCTCAATCTTTAAAATTGCCTAAAATTGCATAACTGATTTTGTTAAAAAAAAAAATTAAAATAAAATTGCTCTTCTACGTGAAACATGCAGTTAATCACTTTACTTTAATGGATGAACAAAATTAACGGTTACCATATAGTAAAAACAAAAAAAAATATCATTAAGCATATCATTGCTAATTGGGTAACTGCTAAGATATGCATGTTTTTCCTAATAATGAA
This sequence comes from Chenopodium album, assembly GCF_948465745.1. Lineage (NCBI taxonomy): Eukaryota > Viridiplantae > Streptophyta > Magnoliopsida > Caryophyllales > Amaranthaceae > Chenopodium > Chenopodium album. Next base: position 57,023,630 of record NC_137839.1, read on the forward strand.
AAAAATATATTGTATGTCATTTCTCACTAACTACTAAGCATTTGACAGTTTTTTTTTTTTTTTTTTTTTTTTCCTTTGCACAAATCTCAAATCCTCAAAATATGTAGCACCATAATTGTTCTTTAATTATACTGGCCTCGTTACCCTTTCACAAAAAAATTGATTCAACCATCTTTTATTTCAAGTATTCATCTATTTCAGGATAATTTGATTGTTTTCGAATTTATGGTATTAGTTGAATTTGTAGGAATTGTTGATTGTTAGATTGGTTGACATCAGACTCAACAAAGAATACAAAATCATATGAACATTTGTTTACTTTTGAAGTGACATTATCTTCAAAAAGGTAAATCATGATATAAGATTTTGTGATTACGATTAGGATCATGTTTTAAGATAAACCACATTCCTATATTTTATGTAAACTAATATAATTTTTTTATTTTATATTGCAGAATATCAAATTCATCTTCTCATTTATATTATTTGAACCCGTTTCAAATGTCTAAATAATCAGATTGATTGTATGATATTCAACCTGTCAAAAATGATAAAGGAAAATATGGGCGAAAATGGTTCTTCCTGGAACGGTATGTATAAATAACCTTTCTATTCTCACTTGAAAGGAATGGTGTCCTTCGAACAAGTGTATTATTCTGATAGCGGGTTCAGAAGTATTAGAAAGCTAATATATTCAGTAAGGTAAAGTGATCGGAATGCCTGGGTGGAGGCTGCTTCCGATCAGTAATATTAATATATAATTAATATTACAGCTTAATCTTGACTGAACCCTTTGGGTCACACCCAAGCAAATATACGAACCGACTCAACGAGTTAATTCGGAAGAAATTAATTCGTCGCCCGAGTGTTAGAGACTTCGGAAATTCAAGCTTAGAGCGTCGAAACCGAGCGTCGGAAGTCGAGTAAAAAATAGTAAAAAGACGAGACGGGAAAATTAGTAATAAATCAACAATGACTAAAATACCCCTAGCATCGGAATCCCGAGTGCTAGGGGATTAGGCAAGCTAGCAGCCCGCACCATGTGCGTGGCATGCTAGCAAGCCACGGCTAGCAGCCCGCAAGCATTGCGAGGCTTGCTGGCGAGCGCTGTTGCTAGCAGCCCGCACATGTGTGTGGCTAGCTAGCAGCGCCACTCGGCAGCAGCAGCCCGCACCATTGTGCATGGGCGTGCTGGGCCGAGAAGGCAGCAGCTAGCAAGCCCGCATGGGCGGGGCTAGCTAGGCCGGGTGCTAGGGCCGTGTAAATGGGAGAGCATGTGAGAAGCTTGCTTTTGTGTGTGGAAAAGTGTCATAAGGAAAGGAAGGAGTGGGCAGCAAGTATGGTCCCCTCCTCTCCAAGTGGTCCATACTCCTCTTTACATATGACTAGGACACTTGTTGATTTATTACTTGCTTGCCTATTTAATTTATTTTAGCTTTAAATTAAATTGAGGAATTTCATGATCCCACATTGATGGGATTGAAATTCTCACTCCCACTTTTCTCTATAAATACCCATCTTGGGATTTAGAGAAAAGTGCTTCAGTGGGAGTTAGAAAGAGCATTGCATTTTGGCAAAAACTCTTAAACTCCATTAACACTTGGGTTTTGGTCGGACCTTGCTAACTCCAAGGTAGCGGACCTAAAAAGTCAGTGTCCGTCCTTTGTGGGTGGATACCGTTGGAGGCTCGGTATTTACGGAGCTAGAGCTTTCAAGTACGAGCCCGTGTGTGAGGGCGAAACACGCTTCAAAGGTAAATTCCGGTTTTACCCTTTTATGGTTTTTGTTATGCTTTATGGTTTTATTAATTGCGAGTGGTTCTTGGGTCGGGGTTGTTTCCGCGGTGAGTCGGACTCACCAAACCCCAACAGCGGTATCAGAGCCCCACTCGTTTATTTTTATAATCATGTTTTTTTCAAGGTTATTTTTGGCTTATTTTTCTAGTTTAAGTTGCTAATTAGATTATTAGCTCGGTTTTATTAATTTTAATCCCGTTTTTAATGTGGAATTTGGCCCAGAACCCAGATTTTCGCCCAAAAACAGTGAATTTTGGGTGGAAAAGGCGTTCTGGAAATGGTTTTGTCCCTTTGGGATTGTGATTTTAGCCAAATTCCGACCAGAAGTGCCTTTTTCGTGGGATTTTTCGTTTTGACGAAAAATTTTAAGTCTTTCTTACCTTGAAATTAATGGCATAACATGGTGTTTATGTGGTTGATTATTTGCATTATTTTTCTGCATTTTTTAATCTCTTTAAAGCATACTTACTTGGTAGTATTTGATGCTTAAAAGATTGATTTATTTTCACCTAATTGCAAACTAATTGCTTTGTAGTGTGAAAATTTTGGTTTTGAGGCTTCCTAAGTGCAAAAGATTCAATCTTTGATTATGTTAAGTGATTCAAACTTTAAAAGTCACTAAATTCCATGATTTTTGTGTTGAACTTTGTTGTTTTAAATCATTTTGGTTGATTGGAAACATAAAGTTTCAAACTTTGTGATAGAAATTTGGTTATCTTCATATTGGAAGATATAATTTTCAAGGATTCACAAAATTTAGAAGTTGGATTTTTCATTTGAACATTAAATTTCATATTTTTCCAACTCCCTCTTACTTTGTCAAAATCTCAAGTTTAATTTAAATTGATTAAATTAAAAGTGAGAAATTGCCTTATTTTTGTTGTTGCACCAAGCTAAACCAATTTAATTAAGAATGGTTCTTGGAATTATTTTGGTTAGTTGCACTTTGAAAATTTTATTTTAAGTTAGACTTGTTTAAATTTTTCATTTTGCTCATTAAATTAGTTCTAAAATTAATTTAGAATTAATTATAGAAGTCACGCAAAATGGGATCAAAATCCCGAGGCTATGGCACACAAAACGAGGCAAAACCTCGCTTGGCTAGCCGGGCTGCATAGCAACTCGCATGTGGCTGCCAAGGAGGCTGCCCCGTCTTGCGTGCGGTCATGTGCGTGGCAGCAGCACACAGCCACAGCAGCCATGCAGCAGCAGCAGCATGCTGCGGCTGTGCGTGCGTGCGTGCGGCAGTGGCGCATAGGGGTGAACATGGTCTGGTTTGGTGTGGTTTGAGTCTAAACCAAACCATATTAATATTGAAACCAAACCAAACCAAACCGTAATAATGCGGTTTGGTTTGCGGTTTATGATGAGACGACATTTTTTCCTAAAAATTGTCAAATATTAAAAAATTTATAATAAAGTTCAAATAATTAGCCAAAGGAATTAAATTCTACTAAAATTTTTTAATAAAAATAACAACCAACTAATCAAGTGCTAAGTGCTAACACAATAACACATAATAAAAATAATACATAACAAATTAACAGTGGAAAAAATCATAATACATTTGTCCAAAAAAATAATTCATACTACATTATAGTTATATGACCTATTGAATTTTAAGTATTGATATTTGAGATTGAGTATAGAGTATAGTAGTATACTGACCGTATAGTCTTCTAATGATTTTTCAATTTTTTTTTTGTTTTTTTTATAATATATAATAACTATTTTAATTTATTTAAAAATTATTTAAATATTAAAATGCGGTTTACTGGTTTACGGTTTGGTTTGGTTTATAATTTTTGAAAAACCAAACCAAACCGCAAACCATATTTCCCAAAAAATCGAAACCAAACTGTATTTTTCCAAACCGTAAACCAAACCAAACCGCTAAAATGCAGTTTGGTCTGATTTGGTTACGGTCCAGACCAAACTGTGTACAACCCTAGTGGCGCAACACATGGCTGCTTGGTGCGGCTGGGTGTGTGGGGCATTGGGTGCGTGTGCTTGGTGTGGTAGAGTTGTGCGTGTGAGCACATATACCTCGGTTTTAAGGCAACGTTATTTTTTTTGCATTTTGCCGTTTTATTTATTTTAATTAATCTTGTTTATTTTAATTAAAATTTTTGGAGGCTAGGCCTCGGTTTTGAGCGGCATTGACAAAATTTTATTTTGATAAGTTTGGGGTCTACCGGCTTAATTAATTGGATTAATTAAGTTGGACGCGGAATTAAGTGGGAGCTTCAATTATTAATGACGTCAATTACATAATCGGTTAAACAACTTTGACTAGTTTTAATTAGGCGAGTTAATTGGATTAACCACCTAGATTAGTTACTAGTGCGCGCGTTTGTTTAATGCAATTTTACTTGCTTGTTGTTGTATAATGCATGGGCCATTCACAAATAGTGAATGGATGAATGGAATGTATATTCTCTCACAGGTTTTATGAAATGGCAACTAGTGGGACCCGATTAGGATAGAAAATACGGACTACGTGCCGTTATGTATTTTTGTAAATCTAAATACGATCTATGCACCGTTGAGTATTTTTGTACCTTAATATTTAGATTAATCCTAGTCGTAGACACTAGTATTTTCATAGTTTGGTTAAGTCTTGAAGACTGAGTTTCTTGGAAGACGAAGCCTTAAAATTGCAAGTGAAGACCTTTAAAAGACTTGAAGAATTCAAGGGGTCATGCTAGTTGCCAATATGCATCTATTATTTCGATTTATATTTTATGTTTATATATATGTGAATGATATGTTAGATGCATGTTTAGGTTTTCTTTATGTTGCGATGATTAGCTAAGTTCACTTAAATCAACCAACATAGAAATCCTAGGTCCCTAATAATATAGAGTCAAATCTGCCTTTCCAAAACAACACTTACTAACCGGAAGAGGGTGATGGTAGGCTACGCCAAAGCGAGGTGCCATCGCTACTCCAAGGGGCATAAGGCACACCGGGTGTGCATGTTGGTTTTGGTTGAACTCATCGGTATGAGTGAGGAGTCCTCACATACCGTGGCAAAAGAGACACATCGTCAAGATGCATTAGATGCGACGATTATCTAACCAAGAATGGCTTAGAGCCATTAGCAAGGAGTTGCTTACCTTAGAAGATTGAGTGTTGTTAAGACAAGCCAAAGCATGCTTAACCACTCTATATTTCTTTGGATCTTGGAATCACCTTATTTTCGCCAACTAGGGACAATCTTTATGCGCAAATAAGACGTTTAATAAGATTAAAGTTTGCATGAATGCTTTTAAATTTCAAACTTATTATGTTCTTGATAAATGGTTATACTTTGCACTTATATTTATAGTACTCTAAATTAAATAATATTATTTCCATGATTGGTAAAGGAAATCCTTGAGAATAGTTCTCAAAGAAAGGAAAAGTATTTCTAAAATACTATTCTCATAAATGACTTTTATAACAAAGTCTGAAAGGACGGTTGGACATCATGTATTCAAAATACTAGGTAGTATTGAGTTGCAAACTCAAGATTGTCAAATATTTGACAACCAACGTATCTTTTCGCATCATACATAAATGAGTAGGACTCATTGATGTAGTAATTCGAGTATGAATTAATGGAAAAGATGGAACTTTGTTTTACGGCGCACTAGGTGCTTGATTATGCCTAACAAAGTATAAAAGTCAAAGGAACTTAAAGAAATGATTCTTAAATTAAGATTATGAGACATTGTATGATAAAAAAAATATAGGAAAAAGAAGGAGCGAAGAAAAGGAATTAGATTCCATTTCAACTCATGAGTTCATGTTATTGTAGTAAACTTAGCAATTCGTTATCTTCACAAGTATCGGATACTGCTTGAGTGTTCCACTATGATAGTGATCTCAAACTATTGAATTTAAGCTAAGTTACTGATTTACAAGCCTAGGATGAAGCAAGTAGAGCTACATCAGTTGTAAAGTCGTATGTTTTGTTTAAAGACCTCTTTTAAGCTAAAGGCTGGAACGAATGAATGGTTAGTATTATGTTCCATAATCAGCAATTGATCCGTTTACACACGGAAAGCCTCACATTCAAATTAATGAGCAATAGTTGCGTGATTTATCTGAATGGCATGGTTATCCAAGCGCTGAGTCAAGAATGCTTGATTATAAACAAACATTTCCCTAACATGATAAACTCACTAAGTTCAAGTCATGGGCTTGATTTGCATTCCGAACATCTTTAGCAATGTCATATCGACAAGAACGTACTCAAGGCTCGATTAGATAGGCTTTTGATAGTTGCTCAATTTGGAAGTCTTACTTGTTGAAACCGACAAAGCAGAGAGCTATTGTTCTTGGTATAGACAATTGACTCCGAAGGCTAAAGAGGACTCAATTACTTCAACGTTTCATAAAGAATTTGAAAGGATATGGCTATATTCATCAAATGTGAACAAACTTGACCTGAGTAGCTCAAGAGTCCAGTGAAGTACATAATCGACTTGGCAAGATATCAAAACGTCTAGACTAGATCCAGCGATATTTGCTTGAGCCAAGCGTGACCATCTCAAAGTTATGAATGGAAACTTTCATAAATAACTCCACAAAGAGCATAGTGTGTCTTCACGGAGACCTCGATGTCATTTGAAAATGACTTAAACGATGATGGTTCACAACCCTTCCTATAAACTTCTTAAAGATTTGCACAAAAGACTAATGTTACACTAAAAGAAATGTCGAAGCTAAGAAAGGACGCCATATTCAGTTATGGATAGAAATAACTTCTAAAAGTCTTTTCAAGTATTTGTCTAAGGCTCTTAGTCTCAGTGGGAGTTCACTGGCTCAGTGGGAGCTATGTGGCTCAGTGGGAGTTCACCGGCTAAGTAAAGCTAAGTAGCTCAGTGTGAGCTGAATGGCTCAATAAAGACTAAGATAGCTCAAGTGGGAGCTAACTATTTGTTTCACAACGAACTTTTACCCAAAGACAATATACATGTCTCTTTGTAAGCATTCAAGTGAGACTACAAGCATTACTTCCACAACCTGATTGAGAACACAATGTTTGTTGCTCTAAGTGGTGTCTTTCTGGAAAATAACACATTTCCAAAACGACAAGTGGGAGGAAAATGAACTCGATGACCATTGAGCTTAGCAACAAACTAGAATTGAGAAATCTCAGAAGACCTTAAAAGGACTTCGTGAGAATGCTTGATCAAGAATACTCAAAAGGACTTTACAAGTGCCTTAAAAGAAAATTCATTACTCACAAAACATCAGAAATGTTAGAGTAAGATCATCATAATAAAAGGGCTTTGGAAGCACCTTAAGACTCAGTGTTTGATACAATTGCCCCGTACAGGTATAGAATTCACCAAAGGCTTGGATTGAATCCTATAAATTTTCTATTAAGTTAGAAATAAACCTAAGACTTACAAGCATACTATTTACTATTAGATAGTAAAGGAATAATGTCTTGTAAGATAGCTACGACAAATCCAAATTCCGAATAATGGTTAGAGGCCATAAAAATCCGAAACAGACTCCATGTTTGAAAATCATGTTAGAAACTTGATTAATTTGCATGAAAGGTGAAAGACCCATCGAATGCAAATAAGTTTTCAAGGAGAAAACTAACAAATGTGGAAATGTATATGCATACATAGCTAGATTGGTTGAAAAGGATATAATTAATTTCAAGGAGTTGATTTTAATAAAATCCCATTCACCAATCGGAATGCTCAAGTCTTTTCGTGATTGATCTAGCAAAATTGCACATATGAAATATGGCAAAATAGATACAAAAAATGCTTTCCTAAAATAGGATTTTGGAAGTGACTATAAGATAGTCTAAGGGTTTTGAAAATCTAAATAATGCTAGATTTGAAAGCAAGCACATAGAATCTGTCATGGGATTAAAGGAAGCATTGCATGAAGGAATTGGAACGTGTTTTCTCATAAAGTTAATAAGAGGATTGGCTTATGGAGAAATATAGAAATTCTGATGAATAAGAAGTTCAGTGGGAGCAAAAGTAAAGGTCCAACGAGAAGTTTACGAACTCTATTGTGAAACAACTATCAAATGCTAAATGTTTAGATTTGAAAGTATTTTTCGACAATAGACCAAGCTAAAGACAATACTTAGTACATGTTGGGAATTAAGTTCTATGGTATAGACTTAATTAAATGTTTAAATGAGTAAAGGAATTTACCATGTTAAACTTGAAGGACTTTAAAAGGCTTTCTACCCATATGTATAAAGCTAAGTAAATGTTTGAACTAAGTATAAGCTAGGCTAAGTACTAAGTCACACAAGAAAGACTCTAGTAAGAGATTTTCAACCGTATCACATAGCGAACAATTTGGCAAGACTCAGTGCAACTGAATGAGCTAAATGTCACATGGATGGAATAAAAATTGAGAATCATTCTAGAATTAAATCCATCATGTAAAGCTATGTGTTGAGTAATTAGGTTTTGATGATTGTAAACTAATGATGATTATCTATCTAATGTGTTTGTTAAGTTGTGCATAGAAAGAACAAGTTATACTTGGAACAGGATACAAGGAACCTGAGCAGTCACATATATATATATATATATATATATATATATATATATATATATATATATATAATATATTATATATATATATATATATATATATATATATATATATATATATATATATATATATATATATATAAGGAACCTGAGCAATATATGATAAGCAATAGAGAAACAAGAACAATGATGAGTGTTATGGTTGATAAACATGATGATGGTTAAAGAACCATGAAGGTAACTATGTAAATAGGTGTTTGCATATGTTAGCTTCATAAGGAGTACACTATGCATACATGAGTTGTATATGTGTAGGAGTATTTACATAAGCTTTAAGTTTAATTAGTTCTCTCACTTGAAGTTTGTTTATGACAAACAAACTTCAATCTAATGTTTCTCTTAAGTGTTTATGTGAAGACAGGAACTGACTTAGGTGAAGTCAATGGGTTGGAACATAGAAGACTTCAAGAGGAACAAGAGAGAATGAATGAACCTAAAGCAGGTTCTCCCATGAGAACCAAACCACGAAGGAACCTAAAGGTATTCTCTAACAAGATCCAGAAGGAACTTTCGGCAGGCTTTCCCACGAAAGCCGGAGCATGTTCCCTAACAGGTACATGAAGAGTTCCATGTTCCCTAACAGGTACATGAAGAGTTCCCTAACAGGAACTTAGTTCTCTAACAAGAACTATCTAAGTTCCCTAACAGGAACTTGCCCCGAGATATAGAATACATCAATATTACAAGATTCCAGAACAAGTGTTTCAAAGAAACAACATGAAGACGAAGAAATCGAAGTATGTCGCTCTAGGATTCATGTAAGTATGTTGGACATAAAAGTCAGTCTGGAACAAGTCTAAAGAACCAAGGTGAACTCATGATAGTCAATGAAATTAGAGTTACTGACTTGTCAGGAACTCAGAGACTGTCAGAGTTCCAGAACCTAATCGGAACTTAGGTCTGCACGTCGTTAAAGGTCGCAGGTCGAATTTAATGATATAAATATTTACCTAATACGTGCATATCTTTTAGGGATTTGATTTTACAGAATAAAAATATTTATTTTCTAATAAATCCCTTTTGGAAAAAGATAAGTTATTTTTGGAAAATATTTTCAGTAAAATAAGTTTTAAATAAAATCTAATTTTATGGCAAGTACATCTTTTGTTAAAAGATATGGCAAGTATATCTTTTGTAAAAATATATGGTAAGTATATCTTTTGTTAAAAGATATATTAGTATATTTGGAAAATATAAGATTTAGATAAAATCTGATTTTATGGTAAATATATCTTATTATTATTGATAGAATATATTCTTAACAAAAGATATATTTTTGGAAAACTTATTTTTGGAAAATATCTTTTATTTCTATCTTTTAATAAAACTTATCTTTTATGAAAAGAATAATTTGGGTGTACTATAAATATGCTCATATGTATTCATTCAAAGTTGAGGCTGATGAAGCTTAGTGGTCATGCTTAATGGTTTCATCCTTCACCACGAAGCTAAGTCAAACCTCCAGGTCGAAGTTCCAGTCAGATTCCAGTTAAAGTTCGTCCAGTAAGTTCCAGACAGATCTTGAAGTGTCCAGCATATTAGTTTTATCTCTTTATTCATTGGTATGTATTTAGAGTTATTCTTTGAGATCTTGTGATTGGGAAAAAGGGTTTTGAGGGTTTTATGTATTGGGGTGTGAGAGTTCGTGAGGATTCTCGTTATAATTGTAAGAGTGCAATGTGTAAGCTTCTAGGTGAAGCTGTGAGTCTTGTACTTAGGTGGTACAAGTATTTAGTGCTTTGGCAGTACGTGTAGTACTTTGGTGGTACGAGTGAATCTAAGTGTGGTACTTAGATTGGGTAGGTTAGGGTCCTATCAAGTAGCAAGTCCAGTGAGGAACTTGTGAAATAAAGGTCCATGTCTAATAGGTTGTAACTTGGTGTTTGCCCTATTATAATGAAATGGTTTGTGTTTGAAATCCCTAAGGTAGGGTCGAGGTTTTACTTCCAGTTGGGCCCGGATGGTTTCCTCGTAAAATCCGCTTTGCATTGTCTAAGTTCCTAACAGCAATCAGTTTTATATTCCGCGAAAAGTAGGCACTAGGAACATACTACAATTCACCCCCCCCCCTCTTGTAGTATTTCATCCGAATTAACAATTGGTATCAGAGCCAATGCTCTAGATAAAACCGGGTAACCCCGAGGAGCAAGTTCCAGGCTAGGATGTATATCTACGAGAAATGCAGCAATTGGAACTCAGCCCGAGAATGTTCCCAACTTCACATTAAGACCAAAATCTTCTTGTCAAGCAGAAGTAATTCAAAGATCAACATCTTTGAGGTAAGTGTTTCTTCTTTGAATTATTTGTTATATGCATGTTATTATGTGTGCGAGTTCCTTGCGGTATTTTTAGTTAAATTGTTGATTTTATTATTAATGTTTTTAAATCAATTTTGTGTAACCTCAAATCTGATTTGAGTGTATTTAAAAATCATTTTTTCAGATTTATAAATTGATTTATTAATAAAGAATCTGTTTACTGGAAATAGTTTAAGGAACTTATTGTTTAGAATTATGCATATTTGGTCTTTTGGAACCTGGACTACCCTTGAATGGAAACTTAATTCTTTAGGCAAGGTAATAAACGAATATTTTGAATATTTGCCAAAGAATGACCTTATCATGTGTTTTTATTATTCTGAATATTTATTATGTAGACACATGATGTTTATTGTTAGTAAAGATAATTGGCTTAATCGTAGTTGTTTTAATTATGGATTATTGGCAACTATTACTAACAAGAAGGTACCCAATATATATTGGGTAACCAAAGCCAAAAGGTGAATGATTTTGCAGGCTATGTGAGTGGAGATAACCTATTGATAATGGTGATACTTTGGTTGTTTGTATATAAGGAATTGTGTGCAAGTTCCTCTCACTAGAGAGCCTTTATAAGAGGTTTGTAGTAGGTGAAGCGACAATATGGAAAAGTGTGTAAGTCACCTATACATTTCTCTATAAATATTGGTCATGTGCTTTTGGTATATATTGATCCTTCACAAATTCCTATTAAAATTCAATTCCCTATTTCTATGAAGGTTATTAGTGAATGGATGTAAAAGAGAAGTTGTTTTGAAGCTTATAACATATATCACGACAAACTAACTTCTCTTCTAGTTTGGTGCTGGTTGTTAATGATTGTTTTGTAGGTTTGTCCATTGAGATAAATCGGTGCATAAAAGTTTGTTCCGTTAGGAACTTGGTGCTTAACTAGTTGGAACTTGATGAACTTGAATTGATAAAATAGATTTAGGATATAGGAATAACAAAGCTTCTATATCAAGGTGCTATAGGAGTTAGTGTACAAGTTCCTGTTCAGCTTCTTATGCAAGTTCCAGTCAAGTTCCTATTGTTCAAAGTTCTTTGGAACCAAGCATAAATTCCTGTAACAGACTCTTATGAAGGATGATGAGTTAATATGATTATCTTTGTCTACGTGTTGGAGATCCATAATTTCGTTTATGGAACGACATCCAAAAGAGAGTATTTTTACTGGAACTTTATGTTTTAATACTTTTATGCTTTAGGTTTTATCTATCTCTCTTGACTAACCTACTAACCTCTTGAAAGCACAAAAGAATTCTCTTGGGTTTTGATTTTTCATGTTATATCTTCAGAATGAATATTTGAGGAACTTTGACAAGGTATTGAACAACTTGAGATTAAACTAACACGTTCCTCTACCCAAGATACAATGGTCAATAGGACCAGAAGGGCATGTTCCAACCTAATATCAATAGGAACATGAACAGTTGAAGGTGCATAGTAGGAAGGAACTCGTAGTATCTCGACAGCGAGGTTCCAAAGGAATGATGATTGTCAAATCAAGATATTTCCTGCTATAAACCTACAATGGAAGAGCTTTGACTTATGAGACTAACACATAAGGTAAAATTGTTGCATAACAGGTGGTTAGTAAGTCAAGTTCCTATACCATTGTGAACATTTTTCTTGTCGAGTTTTTGATGCACATTTTGGTGTTTTAAATGCTTGGAACTCTAGATGTTTTACAAAATAATTCTATGCTTCAAACTGTAAACATGTTAATCTTTTTATGCTTGATAAACCTAGTAGGAACTTGATAATAGGTATATGTATACGTAAGTTCCAAACAGGTAAAAACTGAGAAGCATGAGGATTAAAACATGTTATATTCTCTTTCAACATCGGGTAGATGGTAAGCACCACTAATCCGTTGGATCTCACTGATATGGATTTGTTTATCATGTGATATTTAGAGACTAATTGAAATATATGTCTTGTTTATAAGTAATGAACGCAAATGGACACTTGGTTACTTTTCTTAATAGAAGAGATGATGAACTGTTTGTTGAAAGTCTTTTCTATCACAGGGTTTGTTGCTAAATGTTCATTATTTATGAAGTTATGGATCTAACAATGGAACCTAGTTCCAGTCATGTTTGATGTTTGTAGTAGGAACACAAGATTGACAACAAGTTTCCAACTTTGAATCATGAAAGACATGAAGAGAACAAAGTTATATGCTAAGGGTCTTTGCAGGTTCTTTGGAATAGTTTTCAATGTCTCTTACTACATCATCAACACTGAAGCAATAGATCTTTGATTAACAAGACACCCTATGTTCCACTTAGGGATGTTTGATGATAGAAGTGCCAAGGCGATTACCCATAAACGCCTAGATCAGTAAAACAAAAAGAGTTTACACTATCATGTTTGATGTGCAAAAAGTGAACATATTTTGAGACTAACAGGTTTGTTCTCATCAAGCAGGTTATAAAAGTTGAAATCACAAATTCTTGTAGAACTAACTGAGTTCCTAATAAAGAAATATGTCATTAAGGATAACAGCAAGGTCTAGCTACACATGTTGAGGAACTTTTAGATGTTAAGTTCCAACTCATGCAGCAAAGTTCAATGAACTCAATACAAGAAAGCAAGTTCCGACGAAGTTCCAGAACTGAGATAATATTTGTTCCGACCAGCAAAATCTCAAAAAACTATGGAGCTACAGTGTCTTATATGCATATGTAACTAAGACCGAGCCTCAAGATATTGAAGCATTTGTGGATGGAGCTTTAAGGTTAGATGTGTAACAAGAACTCAATGAGCTTAAAAGGAAGAAGGTGTTTGTTACATCCTGAACCTATTCTAGAACAACTAAAAAGGGTCGGAGATTAAAAAGGGTGTTCTGGAAAAAGCTTGTTGAGTAAGGCACATGATTGGAACAAGGCCATGTTGGTTCTTATAGGAAACAACCAATACAAAGGTATGTATTGTTTTTCAGGAACTTGTTGCTCATATAGCTAGACTTGAAGGTAATTGAATATTATTTTATCTTGCTGTTTATATGGGATTAGAGTTGTACCACATGGATGTCATGGATGTCTTTTGTATAACTTTCTGTTATAGATGTCTATGTGGAACATACTCTAGGATAGATTGTTATCCAAGTTCCTTCTTGAAAATTGAGCTTTAAAATTGTCAATTTTTGTTTTCAAGATGGACTAAGGTATTAGTTGTACTTATTTACATTGATTATATTTTTGGTACAACTAACGAGCCATTGTGCATTGGTTTTTGATGATTCTATGATGAGAAAATATATTTGTAAGCATTAACCATTGACAATGGAACTTGAGTTAGAAGTGGAAGTTCATATTAGATTTGAGATCATCAAGGAACAAAACAACCACTTCAAGAACTCCAAGGTAAGCCATCATATCAACCAAAGTTTTAAAAGTTATATTTTTACTGGTTTAAGACTACATAAGATATAAGTTCCTGTTCACATGACGGCATTAGATGAATTGAATTGATATATTTTTGGTATGAATGCAATATGTGAATTTATGGATTGATTAACTTATGGTTCTGTCTTAACTTGTCATATTCTTTCTTATTGCTTAATGGAACAAGACTTGATGAAACATAACATGAGTATAAAGTATTTTTCCCTTAAGTTATGTCAAGATTGGGTTCCTATGCATGTTAAACTTAAAGTAAAGAATGTACGCTTATTATTTATGTGTCACACTTAATTCTTATGTTGTAAAAGACATACTCACTTGCCTAAGAGTATTAGAGGTCTCATAATAGAACTATGGGTGCTGTCAAACACGAAGTTCCTAAGTTGACAAAGGAAAAATGGAAGAAACTTTGATGGAACAAGACAGGTAAGTTCCTAGACCGTTTGTACCTCACTTGTTTAAATTTCAGAGGAAACTAACCTATATTTTAGCCAACTTTCAAGTATCCACACCATATTTCTTCGAATGCAACATTATTCTACAACTTTTAGTTGAGTGTCCGTGTTGCGCTATACTTATTTCATATTTTCATATATTCAAAGATTCTATCGACCCTATTTCCTTATCTTTTCATATAGCCATACTTCTTATTCTTAATTCCCATGTGCTCTAAGTTTGTTCATAATCTTTTTATGGATAAATGAAACGTGAAGAATGGTGATTACATGTTGAGGGGGAAGTTGAAGAAAAAGAAAAGAAGTAAGCACTTGAAAAGGAAGAAGAATGATAAGGAACTCAGGGGGAATAAGGTAGGAACCAAGAAATCAAAATGGTTCAAAGCTGGTTGTGGAACTCAAGTGTATGATTAAGTATTATCTTCATTGATTTAAAATGTGTTATTCTAGGAAAGCATGCAAAATCTGTGTAATGACACCCTATGTTAAAAATAAAAAAAATAAAAAAAATAAAAAAATAAAAAAAGAAGAAGAATAAGGGTGATCCAATGTTTAATTTCCTAGATATCTAAATATGAAGAATATTGACTATGTTGATGTCGTGTACTCGTATACTTGGTAAGCTAGCTAGTGAAGGAGCAACATTAAACGTTGAAGGAACTTGACTATGAAGCTGAAATCTGTTTAAGTTCCAGTAAGCAGAATGTTTCTCAAAGAAGTTGGTAGTTGAAGTAAGGGAACTTGGTTATCAATTAGCAAGATAAATATGTGTTGTGTAGGAGGTTCAAGAGTATGAAATGAAGAACAAATGTGGTGAACCTTATCATCTCAAAAGGTCTAAACGAAGAGCACAAATTCCACTTCATGTTCCCTCTACTTATTTTGTTCCATATGCTTCTTTAAATATCCTTTGAGCTTGCGCTTTCATTTGCCTATTCATGCAATCCATTTCTAACTTTTTAGCTTTGATCTTTACTTGATTTTTAACTTCTTATTTGTCAAGTTCAATTAAGGGTTTTGAAGTTGGGCCTTTGGATTGTGAGTTGGAAATTAGTGTGGAAATAGTATCCAGTTTGAAAAGTGAGTACCTTGAGGCTTTTAGGAACAACAAGTGTTTAACCATTATATATTTACTTATTATATGGTGGTAGGTGTGACATATGACTTTATGTGTGTGTAATTTACAGAAAACAAACTTGTGGAACAATACCCTTTTTGATAAAGACAAAAGGGGGAAGAATATGTATGATGCTTATGGTATGTAGTAGTTATGTCTAAAGTTCTTACAACATGATCTTTGAAAGTATATATATATTGATAAGGATGTGTATTGCTAAGTTTCTAACTATGTGAAGTTCCTGTGTATGTTCCTAACTTGTTCTAAATGTTATTTCCTTGAAAAACTAAGGGGGAATAAATGTACAACGATTTATCCTTTAATGTGTGATAAGCATCATTAGTTTGTCATCATCAAAAAGGGGGAAATTGTTGAGTAATTAGGTTTTGATGATTGTAAACTAATGATGATTATTTATCTAATGTGTTTGTTAAGTTGTGCATAGAAAGAACAAGTTATACTTGGAACAGGATACAAGGAACCTGAGCAGTCACACACACACACACACACACACACACACACACACACACACACATATATATATATATATATATATATAAGGAACCTGAGCAATATATGATAAGCAATAGAGAAACAAGAACAATGATGAGTGTTATGGTTGATAAACATGATGATGGTTAAAGAACCATGAAGGTAACTATGTAAATAGGTGTTTGCATATGTTAGCTTCATAAGGAGTACACTATGCATACATGAGTTGTATATGTGTAGGAGTATTTACATAAGCTTTAAGTTTAATTAGTTCTCTCACTTGAAGTTTTTTTATGACAAACAAACTTCAATCTAATGTTTCTCTTAAGTGTTTATGTGAAGACAGGAACTGACTTAGGTGAAGTCAATGGGTTGGAACATAGAAGACTTCAAGAGGAACAAGAGAGAATGAATGAACCTAAAGCAGGTTCTCCCATGAGAACCAAACCACGAAGGAACCTGAAGGTATTCTCTAACAAGATCCAGAAGGAACTTTCGGCAGGCTTTCCCACGAAAGCCGGAGCATGTTCCCTAACAGGTACATGAAGAGTTCCATGTTCCCTAACAGGTACATGAAGAGTTCCCTAATAGGAACTTAGTTCTCTAACAAGAACTATCTAAGTTCCCTAACAGGAACTTGCCCCGAGATATAGAATACATCAATATTACAAGATTCCAGAACAAGTGTTTCAAAGAAACAACATGAAGACGAAGAAATCAAAGTATGTCGCTCTAGGATTCATGTAAGTATGTTGGACATAAAAGTCAATCTGGAACAAGTCTAAAGAACCAAGGTGAACTCATGATAGTCAATGAAATTAGAGTTACTGACTTGTCAGGAACTCAGAGACTGTCAGAGTTCCAGAACCTAATCGGAACTTAGGTCTGCACGTCGTTAAAGGTCGCAGGTCGAATTTAATGATATAAATATTTACCTAATACGTGCATATCTTTTAGGGATTTGATTTTACAGCATAAAAATATTTATTTTCTAATAAATCCCTTTTGGAAAAAGATAAGTTATTTTTGGAAAATATTTTCAGTAAAATAAGTTTTAAATAAAATCTAATTTTATGGCAAGTACATCTTTTGTTAAAAGATATGGCAAGTATATCTTTTGTAAAAAGATATGGTAAGTATATCTTTTGTTAAAAGATATATTAGTATATTTGGAAAATATAAGATTTAGATAAAATCTGATTTTATGGTAAATATATCTTATTATTATTGATAGAATATATTCTTAACAAAAGATATATTTTTGGAAAACTTATTTTTGGAAAATATCTTTTATTTCTATATTTTAATAAAACTTATCTTTTATGAAAAGAATAATTTGGGTGTACTATAAATATGCTCATATGTATTCATTCAAAGTTGAGGCTGATGAAGCTTAGTGGTCGTGCTTAATGGTTTCATCCTTCACCACGAAGCTAAGTCAAACCTCCAGGTCGAAGTTCCAGTCAGGTTCCAGTTAAAGTTCGTCCAGTAAGTTCCAGACAGATCTTGAAGTGTCCAGCATATTAGTTTTATCTCTTTATTCATTGGTATGTATTTAGAGTTATTCTTTGAGATCTTGTAATTGGGAAAAAGGGTTTTGAGTGTTTTATGTATTGGGGTGTGAGAGTTCGTGAGGATTCTCGTTATAATTGTAAGAGTGCAATGTGTAAGCTTCTAGGTGAAGCTGTGAGCCTTGTACTTAGGTGGTACAAGTATTTAGTGCTTTGGCAGTACGTGTAGTACTTTGGTGGTACGAGTGAATCTAAGTGTGGTACTTAGATTGGGTAGGTTAGGGTCCTATCAAGTAGCAAGTTCAGTGAGGAACTTGTGAAATAAAGGTCCGTGTCTAATAGGTTGTAACTTGGTGTTTGCCTTATTATAGTGAAATGGTTTGTGTTTGAAATCCCTAAGGTAGGGTCGAGGTTTTACTTCCAGTTGGGCCCTGGATGGTTTCCTCGTAAAATCCGCTTTGCATTGTCTAAGTTCCTAACAGCAATCAGTTTTATATTCCGCGAAAAGTAGGCACTAGGAACATACTACAATTCACCCCCCTCTTGTAGTATTTCATCCGAATTAACACTATGATATGGAATCGTCAGACGACTTACTTGCTTAGAGCATGTGAAGTACGTATATAATACCAGTCGACATTAATCTAAGTATTAGATCATTAGATTATAGTCAAGAACATCCATAGCACTTAGATAAGTAGTTAGATGAGTTCTTGACGCATGGAAACATATATAATTTGAGTTTTGATGTTGCAAGCACAAACCTTAACAAGGATTAGATCCTTAGCAAGGAAGCCATCTATAAGCACGAGGCAAGAAGCGTTGTGGCTTGAGAATGGTAACATGGATATGCATCCATGTATAATGTGCGGAAATTTAAGATAAATTTCCATGATCGCAAGTGATTAGAGTATTTGACAAGGTAAAGTCGTATCCCCAAATCAAAAGTAATTTCCTAAGTCCTCTAACTAAAGTAGATAGGGAAGTAGGGTCGAACTCCACAGGGAAACAAGTCTTTCTACTCTTAATTAACTATTATAATCTAGATTATGAGGTAACCAATATTTATATTTGAATAATAAACTAAACTATGGAGATCAAGAATAAGGAGAAAATAATATATAAAAGGATCTAGGGCATAGGTTTACCAATAAATAATATTCCAGGGTAAAACATAATAATCAATCATCAATGCATACATTAATCAGATCATAAAGGGCTTTCACTACGTATTATAATCACACAATTAATTTACCGGTATTAAATCTCATCTTTCGAATCTCGACCAAACCATTTATAAATTAACCAGCCTATTGAAACTAGACCTAAACATTAATTCTCATCTGTCGAATATCGAATCAATATTGTCAAACTCATGCATAAAAGATCTGCGCAAATCTAGTAACAGAGCATTAAATCAATCAATAGGAAATTAATCTAGCATTGATAATTAACGATAATAAATTACCCCTTCATATTATTTATGGATCCCCACAAACCCTAGAAATAGAACTACTCACACATATTAAAAACTAAACTAATCAAAGCAATAAAACAAATCATGATGAAAGGAGTAAATAAACAACTAAGATTAAGAGAAGAGAAATAGTTACCAAACTAATCTGTATTAGTGGAAAATAATTAAGAACAGGAGTTGAGAGAAAAGTTAAGAGAGAGAAAAATCCTAAGTAGAGAGAGAAAGTCTAAGAAAGAAGGTAATCCAAAATTACGTACAAATCTCGTACAAATCTCGTATTTGGCCAACACAGGGTGATGTGCAACCCTTGTAAGTTAGTGGTTACTCTGGGATTAGTCCCGGCCTACTAGCGTTCTCTTTCCCTTTTCTTAAACATAAGTTATAAGTAAATTTGCGTGGTTATGTCATTTGTTACCTGTGCGAGTGCTTAACTTGATTTTATTAATTCATTGTATTATTTCACGTACAAAAATGTTTTCAAAACAAAATTATTTATTTTACGGGATGGAGTCGTAATTACTCAGTTTATCTGATTTTGGAGTTTCTCCTTATGTTTCCTATTTACTTTTGCAGGTTGGTAAGACGAGTTGGTTCGAGTGAGGACGTATCATAGAATAAGACTATTTGCCTTTGTCGTCACTAAATATACTTTTGGTTTAAGTTTTATGTTAAGTTTGGGTTGTAATAAGTTATATTTGTTTTAGACCACCTAGCTATGGTATAATAGTTTAATGTTTGTTTTTATCGAACTTTCCTATGCCTCTTAGTAACACTTCCAGAGTTTGAATGACGATTTTCAATAAAAATATGATTTTAGTCATTATAAAAAGAGTTCAATTTTGGGGGTGTTACAGCCGAAGACCCCCACCCCCTTTCCCCATTCCCACTTCCCCCTCCATTCACCCTTCCCGTTCATCCCCCTCCTTGAGGAGTCCCTGAGTGCCCATTCCCGTCATACACCTTCCCTTTCCCGCCGTTTCGCAATCCTATTAGTCTGGTTCAATCTAATTTCCCAGGTTTGTGGGTAGTCAAGTGGGTTTTCAAGGTTGCTGCAGGGTAGGGATAAGGGTTTCAATTGGTTGTGCGAGGCTCACCATCCACCGTGAGGGTTTTCAACAACAATTTTTTATGAGGTTTTCATGTCAAGGCAAGGAAGCGAGAATTGGGGAAAGGGAGGAGTAGGGTCGCCGTAGCTAAGGGAGGGAGGGGGTCGGACGCTGGCAAGGGGGGCTGGCAGTGCTGGTCATGTAGGGGGTGGTTTAGGATTTTTTTTTTGTAATTTTTAAAAACTTTTTATTAAGTAATTATAAATGTAATATTTAATTATAGTTATATATTTAATTAAAATCAATAAAGTATTATTAATTAAAAAATGACATGTTTGGTAAGTTGTAGGTCATTTGACCTATTAAAATAAAATATCCCTTAAAAGTCGATTTATTATAAGTTAATCGAAAAGTTGGCTTATTTTGAGATAACCACGCAAAGATTGACAAATTTCCCTATAGCTTATTCTTATAATTGCACACACGCCTCTTATCTTGTTAGGATAATTATGTGAACTACGATGAAATAGAGGCTAGACCTTTATATACTATAGTGGAGGCAATTTTTAAGAGCTAACCTTGATAGATGACATTCTTTTTTCCTTGATAACCCCTTGCATATAAAAAGCTCTAAATAGGTTGGCTTGGATGACTAGGAGCAACATCTAGTGTTTGGTTGTATGAAAATATCAGTGGATTTAGATTTCTTAGCTTTCTTCTTCTACTCATAATTTGGTGGTTTTCCTATAGGCGCAAACCAAGGTTGCTTCTTTTGGGCACTGAAATTTTTGACCATTTCTAATTCCTTCTTGTTGCGAGCAAGTGAATATCTAACCATAAAAAGCTCAAGCCTTGTTCCATATACTTAGCAAGCACTTCTTTGATTAGATTATTATCCCTCCATACCAAGGTTGTAATGATGTCAAAATTTGACAAAACTAACCCAATCCAAACAATCAAACTAATCTTCAACTTGTATCTAAATCTAGAAGACTAGAATTCATTTAAATAAGGAAATTTTGCAAAAAACCACCTTTTATAAGCATTTTTTTTTTTTGCAAGAAACCACCTTATAATTTTTTTTTTGCAAAGACATACCTTAATCAATTTTTTTTTTTTTTTTTTTTTTTTTTTTTTTTTTTTTTTTTTTGCAAAACCATACCCTTATGTCGGAAAATAGAGTCAAACCTTATTTTCCGGCGTTGACTACCCCATCCCCACCCACTAAACTGATAGTGGAGGGGAGAAGGGTGGCTAGGGCTATAGAGGAGGGTTTAGGGTGGTCGACGTCGTTAAAGGGGTGTGTTTAGGGTGGTCAACGGCGTAAGAGGGGTGTGTTTATGGTGGTCAACGCCATGAAAGGGTGGTTTTGTGGGTGGGGCTGGGGAGGGAGGTGGTTTCGTGGGTGGGGCCTGGGGAGAGAGGTGGTTTCGTGGGTAGATTAGGGTAGTCAACGTCGGAAAATGAAGCGTAAAGGTGTTGATTTGCAAAAAAAAAAAAAAAAAAAAAAAATTGATTATAGTGTGTCATTGCAAAAAAAAATTATAAGGTGGTTTCTTGCAAAAAATTGCTTATAAAAGGTGGTTTTTTTTTGCAAATTTCCTTTAAATAAATCGATTTGTTTCGATCCTCCTAAGCTACAACAATCTAGTGGTGACAAAAAAAAAAAAAAATACAACAATCTAGATCCGAACAGAAAACTTCACATTGAACCTAATATTGAACAACCCGATTGCAACCATCACAACAATGTGATCGTTAAT
Organism: Chenopodium album; assembly: GCF_948465745.1. Taxonomy (NCBI): domain Eukaryota; kingdom Viridiplantae; phylum Streptophyta; class Magnoliopsida; order Caryophyllales; family Amaranthaceae; genus Chenopodium; species Chenopodium album. Next base: position 57,045,605 of record NC_137839.1, read on the forward strand.
CAGATCTGAACCAAGAACTACTCACCAAACCCGATATTGAGCACTCCCACAACCGCACAATCAACAATCGAGCCCAAACCTAAAAATCGACATCATAATCGATATTGAACAACCCAATTGCCACCCCTTCAAGATTAAGATAACATGTAAAACGAGCCTCTTACGTAAATTCCTCTAAAAGGGTAATTTGTAGGGCCAATTGACCATATTGGTATATAAGTTAACACCCTTATGACATATTGGTATATAAGTTATTGTCGGCGACATATTGGTATAAATATTAACATGTGACGACATATTGGTATATAAATTAACAAATTGTGACATTTACCCCTATTTTTTCTTCGGATGAAAGAGCGTGTTGTATACTTCAAAAATTTGTTTTAATTACTTTTGCAATCTTATTTATTATCATAATATACTTATTCAGCACCAAATAATAATTTTTCCCTCTTCCCTTCTAATACAATAACTTTGATAAATCAATCAAACGATAAAACCCTAAAGAACTAATAATTAATAAACAAAATCTCAATATTGGTTATTTAATTTCAAAACCAATTACTAGTAGACGCTAACTTTCATTATTACTTCATTTGTTTAATTATACCCTCAATTTTGTAAATCAACAATATAATAAGAAAAAATATATATATGAGTGTTTTTTTTTTTAAAAAAAAAAAAAAAAAAAGAAGAAGAATCTACCCTTGCTTCAATGACCAATGCCCTCAATACATTCAAGCTTATATCCCTTTGCTCAAGCTTTCCTATTCGTTTTCCCCTAGCTTCTTTCTCATCACTTTTGGGCTTTCAACTTTTTTTTATTATTTTTTTTTATTTTTATTTCATAATTTTTTTAAATTAATATAAAAAGTAGAGAAAAGTACAAAAAAACAAAATGTCAAATAAAAGTTATTAGCACTAAAATTAAGCGCGTGTATCATACGCATATCCTCCGACGAGAAAATAGGGGTAAATGTCGCAATCTGTTGACTTATATACCAATATGTCGCCACATGTTAATTTGTATACCAATATTCGCCGACAATAACTTTTATACCAATCTGTCATAAGGGTGTTAACTTTTATACCAATATGGTTAATTGGCCTAATTTGTAGTATCAATTAACCTATACTAAAAGCAAATCTAAAATGACACTTGTCACGATGTTATTAGTAATTTTCCCGCCCATTTTGTTTTCCGTTTTCCCACAGATTTTTTAAGGAAAGTAAATTATAATAATCCAAAACATCTTTTTTCCCATTAAAATTGTTAACAATAATAATTCTCCACATAAACCCAACTAATATATTTTTTACATAAATGTAGTATTTAATATAAGGTTTTTTTTTTTTCAAAAGACACACCAATATTACTCTATATTATCTTAGTTATCGTTAATACTATCAACTTTTTATTTATTTATTCATTTTTTCTAATTTTGTTACTTTTGCAATAATATTCAATTCAATAAAAAAATAAAAACATTTTGTTAACACACACATATACACTTTATTTTTTACTCTTAAAGTCGTATCAATAATAAAGCACATGTATTTCAAAAAAAAAAAAAAAAAAAAAATAATAAAGCACATGCGCGGATACTATCCTTAGTTCTTTACTTTTTAAAATATAACCTCATAGACCCCTTTAAAAAAAAAATAAAAGCAAGTCTAAGTGTTACTATTCTCAACATTGGTATACCTAGGTATGATTTTAAAGTTACTAGGTTAGGTCCCGTGCCATGCACGGTAACTTTCAATATTTTTTTTAATTAAAATTATATTTATAATAAAAAATTAAATTTGGCTAAGTTATTAATTTGTAAATTGAATTTATTATGAAAGTCTATTATTAGCAAAATAGATAATTTAAAATGCGTAGGTAGGTGTATTTATATATATATATCATCAACAAATTTATATCGTTTTCTTCTTATTAACCAAATATAAATCTTAGCAAAATAGATAATTTAAATACAAAAATCTTTTTTAAAAAAACATTCCTTGTTTTAATAATGGTAAAGTATACGCAACTCCATATATGTCATAAATTATATTTAGAATTTTATGGTATCGATGTATATTTGAAAAGATACATTAATCTTTTTTTTTTTTTTTTTGTAAGGAAAATCTTTTAATCGATCTTTTATTTAAGTATAAGATTTATTTCCTATATATGGTAGATATTAAAATAAAAATAAAAAAAATAAAAAAAAATAAAAAAAAACACTAAGGGACACACCAGAAAATGACACGTGTCATAGCTGGTGTGTCTTTTAGTAAATATATATATATATATATATATATATTTATTTTTGAATTAGTATTATGAATATAATTTTTTATAAAATTCAATATAATAACTCTTTACAAGATTTAATAATAACCGTGTATTGCACGGGAGTTAAACTAGTACGGACTACGGAGTGCTAAATCTAGAACACTCTCTTCCCCTCTAAACTCTGCACATCATAGTCACTCCTCTTCCTTTCGTATCCCCCCCCCCCCCCCCCCCTCCTCTCTCTCTCTTTCTTACCAACACCAAATACCATGACCCTCAGCTAAGACACCCCCCCACCCATCTTCATTCTCCCTCATTTTCATGTCTCCCCCCAACACCAAGCGCCCTTCTTCCGCCGCTTCCAACACCAACAACCTCTCTTCCTCCGCCTTCTCTTCTCCGATGAAGAAGCCCAAGTCCTACTCTCAGTCCCTCGACTCCAAGAATGGCCTCCACCATTCCTTCAACTCCGCCGCCGATGACGATACCGATACCCCCGCTTCCATGATTGTTGATGACGATCTCAAGTCTGATGCTGCTGCTGTTTCTCCTTCTTCGAATTCTCGTGCTCCGATCACTGCTGGGGTTACCGCGAATTTGTCCCGGAAGAAGGCTACCCCTCCTAATCCCTCTACTAAGAAGCTTGTTATCAAGCTTGTTAAAGGTTTTTGCTCTTTCTCTTTCTTTTTCTCGTACCTGATTTTGGTAATTTGGGCTTTTGAATTGTTAGGGTTTTTGGAATTTGCAGTTAAATTTGATTGTTTTGTTATGAATGATGTGATTTTTGTTAGATTTTTAGCGGTAGAGTGAGGATTTGAATTGAGGGATTATGTTAGGTTTTTGTTTTTGGGGTGTTGCAAATGATTGATGGCGATTTGTTGTTGAATTGAGGTAGAAATGGCGGTAGGTTTACATTAGCTTAGCTGTTTAAATGTTTAAGGTTATTAGTGAAGATGAGGGCTTTTCGGCGAGGATGATAGCGGTTGGATTCGGTTTTTGGATGGAGGTTTTTATGAACATTCGTTATTGGATGATGTTTGAGGATATGGTAAATGTGTCCGTTGTTTTGGTTGCTGTTGTTTCCATCATTAGCATTAAGCAGTGTGTAATTTATAGCTATTTTATTTGGGATAATGAGTAGTTGGAATTATGGTCATATAGACAAAGTTTCCTAATTTGCAACTTGAGGTACTATGTACATATGAAAGGTAAATAATTATGAAGTGAATGGGATCAAAGTTTTTGTTCTTTAGGATGTTAGATTTGTAAATTTTGTTGGTATGAACTTGGAATGGACTGAGTGGATTCTTTATGCCATTTTTGTCTTAATTTAAGCAGATATGTCAATGGTGGGATCTTCATGAAGTGTTGCTGCTTTATTGTTAATTTCAGGTTTACGGGGAAGGTATAAGGATTGATTCAGGGGTAGCTTCGTATACATGCCATTAGTGGCACTCATGTTGTATATTTTTGTTTCAGTGTACCTTTAGGTGTTGATTGTTGATAAAATGCAACCATGGGGAGGGGGTTAACAAAGTATAATACTTTTTCCTTGTATTAGTTAAACCTGTAGTCACTTTCCGCACTTGTCCTTGCTGCACTGAAAAAAAGGAGAAACTGAATTTAGTATAAGGCTCTTCAGCCTGCCAAACCATTGCATTGGTGCATTCAAAGTCATAGGAAATGGTGTTTAAGTAATGACTATCTATTATTGTAATGCAGTTAGCTTGTCTAATATTGTTTTCATTATCTATGTGCTCGTCTTTCAGGTTGTGATATGGCTTACTTGACCACTGCCCAAACTCTAGGTTGTCCTAAGGTAGCTCACATTGGTGAATACTATAGTGCACTAGACTGCTCGGGATATTGCTAGTCAAGAGTTCTTAGCCCAAATTTCTTGTTTCCATTAGTATTGTAGTGGTAGAAGCTATTCATCAAGGGTGAATTTTTTGTTGATTAAAGTGGTAAATCTAACATTTTGGGTGCCTTGTGTCCATAGTTTTTGGTGGTGTTTTTTTTTTTTTTGCCTGTGTAACTTCCAACTTCCATTAGCAATAGAGTTAATGTTGGTGGTGCATGTTATGGGTAGGATATAGGTTAGGGTGGGATTATCTAAAAAGATGTTTGCTGAATTGAGAAACAATTTTTAGTAATCGCCAAAGGCTAGATTTTAGGTACAGTTTTTAGAGATTGACCTGGTTATATTTGAAGTTCGCAACAAATGGTGTGAAGAACTTTGTATTAGACGAGCTCTTTATCTTAGGTGAGAAGCTCTCTGTCCTTGCAACAAGGATGAAGAATAAAGATGGGTGGGTAACAACAAATCGGACTTCACAGGTACATCTGAAATCAACCCAACTAGCAAAAGAAATCTTAGTTTGCCTCCAAATCTGAGTCCAAGACTGTGTTACTATATTGCTCATTTTCAAGTCCAATCTATTCAGATCTTCTCATTTTCTATTACAAATCCACTAAAATTTTTGTTTGATAGTATTTGTGGTTCCCAAAGAAAATTGTTATAAACAACAATTCAAAAGGTCAATAAACCAACCAAGAAGTTGAGACCTGAAATTTGTAGAGTGACTTATAGGTAAAATTGAAATATATTAATAAGTGCTGATGGACCAACTATAATATTAACCTATTATCTATGATTTTTATTTTTTTTGAATAGCAAAAATATTACGTTAATTAAAAGTTATATGACATCTACAATAGAGATTCGACGTTAACAAATACATAAAATATTGAATTAAATAAAATTTTCCTTCATAAAAGCTACGATCGTATCTTGCATTGTGGAACATCTTCCGCTTATATCGCTGGAAAATACAGCCTTGTTAGAGAGACAATTTAACGATGCTTTGTAGTCGTGATGCTGTTTTTCTTCTGATTCATCCTGTCTGTATTCGAAAACTTGATAACTTTTTCACCAACGAAATAATTTCATAACAATCTGTTAGATCTAATATCATGGATTTAAAACTAAGAAATTTCTCCCCCGAAAAGAGGAGATAAACCTTGTCTTTCGATGGAGGTTGAAAAACCCTTGTCTTTCAAAGGAGATCGGAAACCCTTTCTTTCGAGGGAGAAAAGTTCCTCCCAAAAGGAAGAAGCATTATTATAAACCTAGAAAAACTTTAAAAAAACAAGAATTGGGCTTTCTACCGGTTAAAACCGATGGATGCCCCTTCAAAACTCAACAATGAGTGCTAGGGCTTTGGAGAGAGGAGGGAGGAGAGAGGATAGGTATACCTATTATCTATGATTAAGTGTAACAAATCTATTCATAAGTAAGCATTTAAAATAAAAAGAAATTCTAATCTATTACATACTAGTAAAGGTGAAACTAGGAGGGACGCTTTGGCAACGAGTTATTATAAATTTTCCCTCCAAAATTACTTGCTAAAAAAAAATAAAAATTCATTGTTACATAGAAAGAAGTTTTGTTTCTAAAGTAAACTTCCTATAATTTAAAATTGCCCATTATAACTATTATATATATAATTATATTCTGTCATATTTTTTAAATATATTTCATACTTTTAATGCTTGGTGAGTATATATATATATATATATATATATATATATATTTATTTATTTATTTATTTATTGTCATTATAACTATTTAACAACCGTGTATTGCACTGGGTTTAACTTAGTTTACAATACAAAGTGCCATAAACACCTTGTGAATTGGAAAACTGAAAGGTAATCAACACTTATAGGAGCCAACGATGGCGATTTTTTATTTTTTTTGAATCCAATAACTTTATGATTCGTTCCTTTTTATTTATCTTTTTCTACTAGCATATTAAACCTAGTCCCAATTGATAAAACTGGAAATGTAGTCAAGTATATACATCCTTGAAGAATGACATGGAGAGAAGTTTAGATTGCTTTTTGGAAACTGATGTTAGTTGATTGGCTTTAATGAGCAAATGCAATAAACGGGGCGAGAGAGGGGTTTTGACTCTTGGCTGCAAAATCAGAACAAGTGATGGGCTTAAGGTTTACTTTGGCTTTAATACTCTAAAGAATTAGCAAAGTCAAAAAAATTCGCTGGCCTTTTAATGAGCTTAACCTGGTTCATATACTTGTAGCCTTCGAACTGAACTCGATTCCTATTCAGTCTTGGTTTCAAACAGTTTGAACTCAAATTTGGATTGGAAAATTCCTTTGCAGTGAGTCGGCCATGGATTGGATTCAAATTTAATTGCTGCCCTTAATGAAAATTAAAAATACAGGTGTTAAGGATATAGGAAAAGTCCTATGATTCAAAGAAAATGACAAATCAATTGCAAAACACACATGAAGCTAAAGAATTATGGGGAAGTGCCTTCGATCGAAGGTAACAACCATGGTTATTGTAATATTTGGTATAGATGTTTGCAACAAGGCATGCCTATTGCGTTGAAGGATCATCCTTAATTGTGCCTTCATTGAAGCAGGAAAGGTAGTTGTGGAGTAGAGAGCCTTTTTATAATTTGAAGGAAATTCTGTGAAAAACAACTTTTAAATCCTTGTTTTTGTGAAAAACCATCTTTAAATTTTTTTTTTTTTTTTGTAAAAACCACGTCAGTTAAAATTATTGTTGTAATTTGCCACTACAAGAACAAATGACGATTGAATCGTTTATAGTTGAAGCTCATTTTCCTACAGCATGTGGTGAATTACAACAAAATTTAAATTAGGTGGTTTTTTACAACATTTTTTAAAAAGATGTTTTTTTCGAAAAAACAATGATTTAAAAGGTAGTTTTTGACAAAATTTCCTAATTTGAATGCAAGTTTCTCTATCTCTGGCCACCAATTAAGTACATTCTTCCACTCCTGGAACTTTTACTTCCCTTTATTACTTTATGTCAGCCGAGCAACCACCAAATGTTATCCTAAAATCACATAGGAGGCTTTCTTAATTCTGATAGTTTTGGTAAACTTAAGAAACAACTGCCAGAAAAATTCTTCTTAGAAAGAAAACTTTTTATATCAGCTCTCCAAAAACACAGCTTGTGGAATTTTCTAATACTGAATTTTTAGTTACTAAACTTTCAGGTGATACTGATATTATATGGTACTTTGAATGGTATTAAAGCCATTTAATTATCTGCTATAATTAGCTATAACATCTTTTTATGGGTGACGATGGCTTAACCTATTCAACCAATTAGCTTTTTACTGGAAGGATATTTACTTATAACTGGACTACCAAAAAATATCACAACTATTTAATTTTTTTTTTCTAATATTAGTAATTTGGCAACAATCAATAGAACAAATATCTTCCAGTTCCTAAAAACAATCTTGAAAACAATAGCTCTTCAGTAACACTATTTATGGCCCTTGTGTGAGGCAGATGCTGACATTGTAATCAAGGATTTTGCCTATGTCATGTTAGAGAAAAAGAGTGATGAATCCAGGGATTCTACTTCCATATTTTTTCAAATTTATTCTATATCAGAAAATCAAGGATATTATCAGAACTTTGGGAATTGGGATAAATGCAGCAGTACTAGGTGTTTGAAGTATCAGAATGTTCAGATGAAATTTACACAAATATCTGACATTTATTTATCAATTGTGAAGAGGAACAAGAAACTAAAGAAGAGACCCGAAACAAATGTTCTCCATCAGTTCTATATTAATATTTTCATCATTATGAATGAAGGTTAGGGATCAAAAATGTATATAAGGAGATGTGAGTGCTTAATGTTTTTTTTTCTGAAGAGGAATGGGCTTTATAGGTTTTGTTTGGTTATCAGTATTTGTTGTTTCAATTAAGATCTTTGCTAGAGGTAGATTGAATCAATTTATGTTGTGGGCATTTGTTTCACAACCATTTTGTCTCTCTTCCTCCATTTTAACATTTCTTACTCACTTCAGTAAGACTTAATGGCGACGCATCAGATTTATTTCTAGTACATCATGTTGCAATATCTTGGAAATTCACTCTTTGATTATCCTGTTGTAGCTTATGTAAATGATAACGGTGTTCCTTTAAAATCTGTGGGTAATTGTATTGATTATATTGTTCATTGTATGTGGAAGCCAAAAAGCTGGGTTCATCATGCTGCCATTTGACTGTTTTTAATCTAATTGGAGTTTATCAGATGGAATCGGAAAGTAATATTTACTGAGAGTGTATCTATTCAAAATGCTTATTTGACTTTATTCTTCTTTGCTCATTGTGAAACAGCTAAGCCCACCCTTCCCCCAAACTTCGAGGAAGATACTTGGGCAACCTTGAAGTCAGCCATCAATGCTATATTCTTAAAGCAGCCTGATTCGTGTGACCTAGAGAAACTGTATCAGGTAAATAAACTCACAACTTCCAGGTAGAAAACACAAACTGCCTTGTCCTTTTTGGAATATTATTCACAGTTGTGATCTTAAATTTTTAGGCTGTTAATGATCTTTGCCTGCACAAGATGGGGGGAAGTCTTTATCAAAGAATTGAGAAAGAGTGTGAAGCTCATGTTTCTGCGGTACTGCATTCATTGGTTGGACAAAGTCCAGACCTAGTAGTTTTTCTATCACTTGTTGAGAAATGCTGGCAGGACCTTTGTGACCAAATGCTGATGATTCGTGGCATAGCTTTGTATCTTGATAGGACATATGTGAAACAGACCCCAAATGTGAAGTCATTGTGGGACATGGGATTACAGCTATTTCGTAAACATCTTTCTTCATGTCCTGAAGTTGAGCACAAAACCGTTACTGGTCTTTTGAGAATGATTGAGAGGGAAAGGTAAATTTGCATGTTTCTTTGCTTTGTATTTTTCATTATTTCTAAACTATGTTCTATGGACATATGGCTGAAATATGCAATGACATCGGTATCACAACTTTGATCCCTTACGCAATATTTCCATCATACAGATTAAGTTGACTGACATTTTGGCTCCTCTGCTTTTTCCCTATGCTATTGTTATGTAGTATTGTGTGTCTATGTGATATATCTCTAAGAGGACAACTTATCTTACAGATGCTGGTTGATATATTTTGCCTATGCTTTTTGTTTATTCTAGCATGTTGTTTTGAATTGTAATTGATGCTAAAATTTGATATTTGTTCGTGAATTATCTTCTGCACTAGTTTTTACAGTTGAGAGCAAGGCTTTTGTTTTAACCTTTTTGGAACTTTGTGTGTGTGTGTGTGTGTGTGTGTGTGTGTGCGTGCGGTGTGAAGTGTGTGTGTGTGTCTGTGCGTGTGTGGAATAGAATTATCTTCATATCGCTTTCTTTGGCATGTTCAATTCATATTAATCGTATCTTGCTGTTATAGACTGCCTCCGGCTAATATTAATTAACCATAATTATGCAAGAATTTATAGTAGGAAACTTGGTTAATTGATTAATAATGGCAAATTATCTTCATATCGCTTTCTGTTTTTTGGCAAGGTCAATTCATATTAATTTTATCTTGCTGTTATAGACTACCTCCGGCAAGTATCAATTAATAGTAATTATTATGCAAGAATTTAGAGTAGGAAGCTTGGTTAATTGATCAATAATGCGAAATTGCTTACAAGGATTAATAGCTTTAGGTATCACTCTCAATTAGTAGCTTTAGGCTACAACTCTCAACAAGTGTTCTCTCTCAATTTCTGGACGATTGCTATTCTACTACTCCTGCTTTTTTATACTCAAGCTCTATTACAAGGGTTAAACCTACTCTTTGATTACATTTGTCCTCTATTGCCAAAAGTATCACATGGTCAGAGAATCAGTCTTTTTTCCCTCCCCTTAGTGCTTCATTGATGACTTTTGTTCTGTTCCTCTTTTTGCTGATTTGGCTGTTCTGTTGCTTGTACTCCTGTCCCCTTGATTTTGTTCTGCCTTTGAGCATAGACCCTTAGTGGTGGCTCAGTAGTTCACCCAAATGAGGTGGCTGACCCAAATTACATACTGGGCTACTTGGGTCCATGACACTTGCTGTTTCAGAGGAAAAGAAGAGGGACTAAGTGCTTGTAGTGCACTTATTATGTAGTATTATATTTGTGCTTCTTTCTTATGATTTTACCTGAAAAGGTTTTTTCTTTCTTTTCTTTTCTGTTAACCATTTTTTTTCTTCTTATTTTGCTGTTTCAAAGGAAATTAGGAAAAGAAGAGGGACTAAAATGCTGTTTTCACATCTGTTATGGTTTATATTTATGCTTCTTTTATTTTTTTTTCATCTTTCTGTAATAAAAAATGTTTGTTCTTGAGTAATTTGTAAATCATTGGACCTTATATACATTTGCTTTAACGTTAGGTGCTATTATAACAAAATTGTGTACAGAGTTCCTGCCATTGTAAGGTGTTTATTTTTTCATTTTGTCACTGTTTCCCAGATTAGGTGAAGCTGTTGATAGGACTCTTCTGAACCATCTTTTGAAAATGTTTACTGCTCTTGGAATTTACCAAGAGAGCTTTGAAAAACCATTCCTTGCTTGCACAGAGGAGTTTTATGCTGCTGAAGGTTCAAAATACATGCAGCAGTCGGATGTTCCAGATTATTTGAAGCATGTCGAAGTATGTGTTTGCTTTTAGTATCCCCTCTAGTTTAAAGCATTTTTTTCCTTGCATTATTCATTATTATGATACTAGAACTGTGTTTTTGTACTGCTGTTATTATCATTTAGGGGGTGGCATATGATATGGCTATTCCTATACAGCAACCTTTCTGTGGTCAAAATCTGATGCTGATGCTTCTTTGCAGATAAGATTACATGAAGAACAAGAAAGATGTCTACTTTACTTGGATGCAAGTACTAGAAAACCACTCATCTCAACGGCTGAAAAGCAGCTTCTTGAGCGTCATATATCTGCAATACTTGATAAGGTATGACTTTTTGCAATACTCGTGGCATCTCTGCACTTTCATTTCCTGTATTTTGCTGTATTATTACTGAAGTGTTAATATATTGAGCAGGGCTTCATGATGCTGATGGATGGAAGTCGTGTTGATGATCTGCATAGAATGTACAGTTTATTTTCCAGGGTCGACGCCCTTGAGTCTCTGAGACAGGCACTAAGTTCATACATCCGCAAAGCTGGTCAGGCTACAGTAATGGATGAAGAGAAAGATAAAGACATGGTTTCTTGCCTCTTGGAGTTCAAGGCAGCACTTGATAAAATATGGGAAGAAAGTTTCTCAAAGAATGAATCATTTGGAAATACTATCAAAGATTCGTTTGAGTACCTAATTAATCTACGTCAGGTAGGCATTTTAAAAGCATCTATTTTCTAGTTACCAACTTGAAGTCAAGTTAGCTAATACAAAATGAATGTGGGACATGCGTGTGTATTATATATTTATTTCATTTGTTCTCTACATACTTTGCTTAAATTCGCTATATTCATGCATCATCAATTCTAACTTTATACTCGATTTAATAGAACCGTCCTGCGGAGCTGATTGCGAAGTTTCTGGATGAGAAGCTTCGAGCGGGCAATAAAGGAACATCTGAAGAGGAATTGGAGGGAACCCTTGATAAAGTTTTGGTCTTATTCCGTTTTATACAGGTAAGTTTGTTTATGTTAAGTGGAATATTGAAGGTTCTCTTTCCGTTGCAAGTGATCTGCATATTAATTCAATCTAAATATTTGGGCCAATATCTCATTTCCTCTGTTAATTCTAGGGTAAGGATGTATTTGAAGCATTTTACAAAAAGGATCTTGCGAAGAGGCTTTTGTTAGGAAAGAGTGCTTCAATTGATGCTGAAAAGTCTATGATCTCAAAGGTGACTTTATTGATATAATTCTGATTGTTTGAAGTTCAATTATTCTCTCTGATCATTTTTTTGGCATTGCAGCTCAAAACTGAGTGCGGTAGTCAATTTACAAATAAACTTGAAGGAATGTTCAAGGTATGGTTCTTATCTTGGAAATTGTTATTTTACAAGCAATTACAAATTCAATTGTTTAAAATGTGATTACGTGACATACAGCATTATTTGGATGCAATTTTTTTTATTTTTATTTATTTTTATTTTATTTTTACTGCTGAGATTACTGTTTGTCCTCTTCTGATTTACTTGTATCTGATACCTTTGGTTTTTCAAAGGAAAAAAAAAGCCTTTTCTTGTCCAAATTAAAATATTAAAAGTAATTAAAACTATGATGAATTACTTGCATCTTATCTTATCAAGTGGGATTATTTACCAAAGCTGAATAAGAAATGAACTCGAGAGTCTGAGTGTGCGTTAAGGGACTTTAGGTTTAATGTTTCTCAATTTCAAACCAGTACAAAACCATAATTTACCAAAGCTGCTCGGCCTTCTGTCTAGCTTATCTTTTTATTTTCCTCTTTAGTTTGTATTTTTTATCAAAAGTGAAGTATATTAATTTCAGTGTCTTTTGGCTGTTTACATCATGTGAAAAAAAGGTTCATGTGGTTTGTTACATACTTGCCCCATAAATCAGAGGTTAACTATAAGGATTGCTCTTCATTGAGGTTGGGCATGTTGAGAAGCTGGTCTCTTAGCGACATGGTATGTTGAGAAGCTGGTCTATTGGTTGACATAGGGTCCAAGTACTTGACTGGATCACTTAGGTGAAGGGGGAGGGGGGGGGGGGGGGGGGGAGGCTGCGTGTTGATGTATTGACCAAGGGAAAGAGGTTTTATTTCTTCGGTGGTCTTCTGTGTGAAAACAATTTGTAATCCTAAAAAAACTATAAATCTGCCAGCTGATTGTGAAAAGTTGATATCAGGCAATTGTTTAGAGACTGTAATTTGCTAAATGAGAGGCCTAAAGATGCAATTCATGTGCTTATGAAGCTTAAGTATTCATTTTAGGTAATCATGCTTTTAATCTAAATTTAACTTTTAGCATTGTGCTTGGTATAGTGTAATGAAGATGATTTGCTAACCCATGTTAGCTTAGTATTTTAGAGCCTTCTATTTGAAAGATGTTTTAAATCATCTTCAATGGTGGAAATGGATGGGTTTGGTAATTTCAGTTGTTATTTATGACATGAACCAGGAGTAGAGTTTTATGATACAATTAGACTCTGAATTTTGGTGATTGTGATGTATAAGAATGGGTATATAAGATTTTAAAATGGTGTGTAAATGAACATCTATTGTAAATGATTTACCGTGTTAGTTCAACTTAGGTCGGATCTCCTGTGGAAGCTATTTCTAGGGGACACAGATAATAAACAGGGGCTAAATGATTTTCATATGCATGTTGTGTCCGTATTATGATTTGAGGTACATATGGCCTATCTATTTTTAAATTTAAGAGTTTTTTCTTCCTAACTTTTTACTACAACACTCGAAAACCCCAATACTCTAATCTTATGCATTTGATTTTTTATTTTATTTTTATTTATATTTTTTTATAAAAAGAAACTACCAATCCCATTGTTTTCCTACATTTTTGTTTCAAGGGACTCCAATAACTACTCCTCCCTCCGTCCCTTTATTACATGCCTATTTCTCATTTTGCACGGGTATTAAGAAAGTTAAAGATTCCTTAAAACTAATAATTGAGAGTATAAATATGCATGTGGGGTTAGAGAGAGATAGAGAGAAAGAAAAAGTTGTTGAGAACTAGGAGAGAAAGTATTGGGAATTGATGTTAAAGTACAAAAAAGAAAAAGAAAAGGGGTGACAAATCAATAAGAGAATAATATTGTAAAAAAGTACAACCTATAAATAGAAATAGGCACTTAATTTTGGTCACCCTAAAAAGGAATACAGGCATGTAATAATGGGACGGAGGGAGTAACATTTTACTTTTTGTTGTTTTCTTTCATGAATAACATAAAGCACGGTTATGCTCTAGTTATTAAATAGATGAGTGGGGAAGTAATGATGTAAGATAGAAATTGTTGGATTCATTAAAAGTTTAAGAATTAGCCTCCATTGCAAATCAGTTTTAAGAATTTAGCTCTAGTGGTGTGTTTGAATGATGGAATTTCGAGGAAAAACAAGTGTTGAGAGGTGAAAGGATTTATTTTAACTTATTTGATAAGGAATGGAAAATTGAGGTATCTGTTTCTGTTATTTATTTAACTTTTTTATTTACCAATTCCTTGCATTATTAGGCGATTGTAATCTATAAAAACTGGTGTTGAGATTTTAGATTGATGGGCTGAATAAACATCAAATAATTTATTCATATTAATTCAACTTAGGGTGGGTTTCATTTGGAGCCATTTGTAGCGAGTGCAATTAATATGTATGGGGTAAATGATTATCATATACGTTAATGATTTGAGTGTACATATGGCAGGAGACAGGGGAAGGATAATATAAAATGGAAAATTTTAAATTTATTAAATGTTTAAGAATTAACAGTTAATGCAAAATTGAGATATCATTCACCGTAAAGATGCAATTTGGAGCAAAAGGGAGAGTTTAGAGTTAAAGAAATTTACTTTGACTTATTGGATATAGAATGGGGAGAGGAAAGGGATTGGAGAGGTATTTGTTTTCTTTCCCTTTGTTATAAACTAATTCCTTCCATCATTGAAAGGATTTAGGAAGAAGATTCTAGTCCAGTCCTCCCTTCCCCTCTTCTCCCCTCGCCTCCCTCCCTTCTCTTTCTTTCCCCTTTCTTCTGATGATTTCCAACCAGCACACTGTACATTAACTTGTTGTTTTCTAAAATGGCTGAGGAAACAACCGTTTGTTAATTAATTGGCAATGATACTCTTTCCGCTAGCTTGACAGGTTTTTTGGCAGGTTTTTACCTCATTCGATCATTTTCTTTTTTAAGAGGAGATGAAGGGCTAAATGCTGTTGAGAAAGATGGAAAAGAGGGATGTAGGGAAAATCTTAGGGGGAGAAGGGTGGGGGGACTAGGAAGGCAAGAGAAGGTATGCTTAAGATAAGGAAAAGAAATGCAAAAGAGTTGATCATAGAGAATGGCAAGAGAACAATTTATACGTCAATACAAAAAAAATGCATGCATGTAATTTCATTGTGCACCCTGAAATTAACTTGGACACCAATCAGGCAATCACACATAGAATGCTTTATTTATTATATATTACTATATACCCATGTTACTCTACAAATGTCAATGTTATGGTTCAAAATTTTTGTCCAATATGTGGCGGTTCAAGATTCATTAGGTTGCCTAGTTTGTAGAGTATTTGTGAGCTAGTGTAAATGGTATGAGACAGTACAGTCTTAGAATGTACATCCAGGCTAATGTGGAGATGATTGGCCTTTTTATGTTTTGACATTTTTCTCTATGGTGGAAACCTTTGTTATGAAATCCCTTATATCCTCAACCTCTTGATTCAAAAAGCCTGCCTGCATTAAGGTGAGGTTTTCTAACAGATGAGCCTTTGACCAACGGCTATGTTCTTGAAGTCCTAGCAACTGTAGGCCTTGAGGATTCTGTGGAAAATAATGAAAGGGGAAAATCTTCAAATCTTGAAGCAAAATACTCTTATTCAGTAGATTTTGTGTAACTTTAGGGGTAGGCTAAGTTTGTTATTACAGGGAATAAAGGCTGTATATTGTAGGTCTGTAAGTGTTAAGTGTTGAGGCTATTGCAAGAGATGTAGTTAAAGTAATATTTTGCCTCTTCCATTGTTTTCAAAATCCAATTATGTTTGCTGGAAAGTGTTTGGGAAGTGAGTAAAGGTCTAACTTTGACTGACACTCATCTGGATTCTCTGTTTTTGGTAGAGGTTGAGGGGGGACATGCCAATAACCTGCTTCTGGTAGGACACAGATGGAGACTTGAAGGAATGTAAAAGATAGTCAATAAATTCCATGCTCAATGCATTACATACTATGTCTTGTCCTTGGGAACGTGTCCAAGTGTCAACTCGGCTATTTTGTGAAATATTTTGGTGATTTTTTAGCCCAAAGATATGTAGGACTGCCCGGGATACTTTGTGTGAAATGAAGAGTCGAGTGACATAGATTGCATCAATAGCAAATGGTTTTGGATAGTGAATTAGATTTTCAAAAATTGTTGCTTTGTTTGTGAAGATTAAGGCTATCTGGGGGTTGAAGAGTAACTCTATCTCAGTTATGGTGAAAAAAACAATTTCAGACAATTTTAACATGTTTGTGGTCTGTTTTTATTGTGGCTTGCAATATTTTACCTTAATAAATGATATCTGAACTTCTGAGGCTATGAGGAATTAGGTAATTCTTCCCTTTTCGTTTCTTTTCCTTTTTTTTTTTTGTTTTTTCATCATATGTTCCCCCCTTTCCTTTCCTCTCCTCTCAGTTACCTCTTTGTAACCTAACATGTCGATACCTTGGCTATAAAATCCCCTCAATAATGTATTTGATGTATTCAAGCAATTTTAAACATATAATTTTCTAGACAATAAACAAGTTTTGCAACAAGGAAATCTAGGATGAAAAAAAAAAAGAAAAAAACTTTTCTTTGTATAATAGGTGTCCTTTAAATTGTTGTGAAGCCACCCTAAATTATCACCTGCTGGCTACCCTTTATCATGCTTGACTGTAAGTGCCTTGTTGCAGCTGTAGAGTTGTCGCGAATACCATGCTCTTTCCTCTCGTCTGTCTTTTGTGAGAATTATGCTTAAATGGTGGTAATAATAATAATAAATTTGGGCTTCTGATCTAGTCCAGTTTAGCTGGTAATTAAGTAACAATTAGGGCCTGTTAATGTGAACTGAACTGAACTGATTGAAGCTGAACTAAACTGAAATGAACTGATTGGAGCTGAACTGAACTGAACTTAGCTGAAATGAATATTTTATGAGAGGTAAATTAGGAGCTGAACTGAACTGCACTGAACTGATTGGAGCTGAATTGAACTGAAATTAAGTAAATGTGAACATGCCCTTAGTCCTTTACTTTAACTATTTTTTATTTACTCGTCTGCAGTACATTATCAATAAAATGTATTTTTGCTATTTGCATAGTTTTGATTTCAATATATGTAGGCCTAAGTATATGCTAGGCAACTGGATAAGGAAAAAAATGGGAAGCTACCTTGATATAAGAATTCCTTTAGGCCTTGCTATGGGCAGAAATTAGGCGTGGAATTTGGGGAATTTTGGAAAGGTGTCAGACTTTGTATGAATAGAAGGATTGAGAAGGGAATCCAAAAAGTAATAGTTTCTCTTTCATTTTTGTTTTATTGATGATATAATCACTCCCATAATATAGCCGCTGCTTCCCTGTTTCTCTTGCCTTCTCTATTTTCTTAATTTCATCTTAATTTCTTTTCAATCTCAAATTCACGTCAAAGTCCCCATCTATTAGAGCAACATTATTTTGGGTTACCTGATAGCTACATGTGATTTTAAAAAAATGGCACCAAGCTATGTTCCTCAAAGAGTAGAGTTGGTGGAGCAAGAATCACCAAGAGTACATTAGACTCTCCAAAGTCCAACCTTGTGTGTTGGAATAGATTGTGGCAAGCTTGACAATGAGGCTGGATAGATGCCTCGCCACTGTTGTCGGCAACATCGCGACTATAGTGAAGGTAGCACAGGTATTGCAGCGCGAATTTAATTTACAAGATGATGACATAATTGTGTCAAAATATTGGAAGTGAGCGTAAAGATGGCGGCATTGACATGCCTTTAATTGATAGGTTTCATTCAGACTTTGAGCTATCTGAATCCAAATTAATTGCCTTGAACCTTCCTCAAAGGTCTAATGAAGGAGATATAGGTGACTGAATTCAGCCATTGAGCCATGGCTTTTTCTGTCAAAGAGGAAAAGGGGCCGGATCTACCAGGCAATTTTGGGGTCTCATTGAGAACGTACTCCACCCCTTGTTACGTATACAATCTTAACAAACTACCTTTATAACCCAAAACCACTTAATCAATTATCTTGGCTCGATAGTTTAGCCCTAAACAACAACACACAATGAGCTTTCTCCAAACCTACCATTGAAGTAAAGAGACTGACAATTACGATCTATAGCATAGAAGGGAGAAAAACCTTTGTTTTTGGTCTGATGAGTGGTGGTTGGTGGGTCATATAGCTGTGTGCTACTCGGCAAAGATGATGAAGAGGAGGGTGAAGCGGTAGTCGGACCCATAGACGATGAGTAACATTCCATCGTCCTATTTAAGGCTCTCTTAAATCTCTCTAAAATTGGTGGTGGGAATAATTTTTACAACTCTGTAATGGTGATTAATATTAGGGAGGAAGAAGTGGTAGTCATGGTGGATCTTGGTGCAACCCACTATTTCATAAGCCTTGATACGGTGGTTCACCTATGAAATTATGTCGGTGTGTCTTAGCTCAAAGGAAGGTTAATTAAGGGGGTGCAATTCTACCTTTAGGAGTTACAATTTGTTTCAAATTTCAACCCCTTATGCTAGGTAACTTATATTTGATATTGAGAGTAAAATTGGCTGTCCAATACTCAGCAACTGGAAGCTTCCGGCTTTGAAATTAATTTCAGGCTAGAGGGATTTTCATAAACTTTCTTGGAGACCTAATGTAGAGAAAAATGGAGATTTCATTATAAGCCATGTTGAGGACTATTCAAAGAGAAAGGAGAGATTAAGATTGAGTTAGAGTCAATTAAAGGTAGCACAACATTAGTAGGAAGACACGAGTGGACGGTGCCACCATTTTTGCATACCACCTTGCAACAATTATTTAAGATCTTTTGTATGCCCACCAATTAGGGAAAAAGAACATTCAATCACCCTAAAACGTTGAAAAAATAAAAAAATAATAAAGGGGAAATGATCTTGTAAGCATGCGCTTTATCTAACCTCCAATCCCGATGAGATTTAATGATATCAGCTGGAATAATAAGGCCTTATTGTAGGCCATTTTTTAGCCTGATTCTCTTTAATAAAGAAGTATGTGTTATGGAGGCTATGTGTGGATTACAGAGGCCTTAAACAGATAGACAATGTTTGTAAAGATTGATAAGCTTCTAGATTAACTCTACGGGTCTTGAATTTCTCTATGCTTGATCTTAAGTCGGGATATCAGCAAACAGTAGGGCTTTGTGGTTTAAGAGGGCTGTTTACTTTACAGAGGAAGGATCATGGTTCTAGGTAATTTTAAGATTACTTCAGCCTCCTTCTACAAGTATTCATTACCCTCGTATTGGGGGCATTTGGGGGAAGCTCAAAACTTAGCTTCAGTTTGTTATGGAATAGTACTGAATTTGTATGACCCAACTACCCCATTTACATTATATATTGGCAGGAAAAAAGGTCTAATTATTATTGACCTGTCTCATTGCTCTCAATCTGCTATACAGATTAGGTTACAAGTACCTCTTTGTGCAGTACAGGACTGTGTATCTAGTGAAAGATTGTATCTTCTTCCGTTCCTCTTTCAGTGGAGTATCTAATTGCTGTACGGCATTAAATTCTAAAATGTTATTGTAGAGACTTGGCTTTTAACATCGACAGATTTGTCGATTTGATGCACATTATGCTTCCTGATAGACTTCATGTCAAGTAAAGTTAGATATGGCAGTTTAATCCAATAATATACGCTTGTGAAAATACTTGAATATCCTATTGTTGAGTTCTAGTGTTAAATGACCGTATGCTTCTTAATATATATGTGAATGTATAGTTTGTTTATTCTCTCTTGTATTTTTGCAGGACATTGAATTATCGAAGGAAATTAATGAGTCTTTTAAACAATCATCCCAAGCAAGGACAAAACTTCCATCAGGAATTGAGATGAGCGTACATGTCTTAACCACAGGGTAGGTTGTTATTCTAGTCTGGTTTTCGAATCCAAAAGGATTGAAGAGATTTTGTTTAGTAGGCTTCCTTGCTTGGTCCACTGGTAAATCTTCTTGTTGTTTTGCTGCAGTTATTGGCCAACGTACCCCCCGATGGATGTCAGGCTCCCACATGAGTTAAATGTATACCAGGTAAGATACAAGTTGTGAAGCCAGAGGATTTATAAATGCACTGCCATACAAGTGTTTTGATTCTGGTTTGATGTGCAGGACATATTTAAAGAGTTTTACCTTAGCAAACACAGTGGTAGACGGCTAATGTGGCAAAATTCTCTGGGTCACTGTGTCCTGAAAGCAGACTTCCCAAAAGGTAAAAAGGAGCTTGCAGTTTCTCTGTTTCAGGTTGGTCTCCTCCAATTACTTTTGCTGTTTGTTTATTGACTTTATTTTTTGTTTATAGAAGCCCTTTTATTTTGTTTTAACTCTTTAACTTATGTATTGTAATACCTAGGCCGTAGTTTTGATGCTATTTAACGATGCTGAGAGTCTGAGCTTCCAAGATATGAAGGATGCCACTGGAATTGAGGATAAAGAGCTGCGGAGAACTCTCCAGTCCCTTGCATGTGGCAAAGTTCGTGTCCTTCAGAAGGTACTGACCAGCAATTAGTTTATTCAAAACTTTCTTTGGATATTATGTTTGAGATATTGTATCAAACACTTGTTATAAATTTAAAAATGCAGGTTCCTAAAGGCAGAGAAGTGGAGGATGATGACTCTTTTGTGTTCAATGACACATTTGCTGCCCCGCTCTATCGTATAAAGGTACCCGAGATCTTATAATAATGAGTTTATACATGAACTACATATAATACACAGTGAAGAAGATAATCATCGAATTAATTCTGTCATTTATTACATCAGATTATTTTCTTAATAATGTACCTGTCTTGCAACAAAGCATCATGCTTGCTAATGTGTAGCTTGTATTAGTTTGGACTTTGCATTTTCTCAGTCTTATCTGAGTTTGTAGATGTTGAGAGATTTTTGCATTGTAGTGGTTCATGGAAATATTGGGAGGGGAAGATGAGCAATTGTGGGAAGAGAGGTTGATTGTGCTGCAAAATTGCAATTATGTTAAAAAGATTGCACCATGTAGTTTGGACTTTGATTTTTGTTATTGCTTTGGAGAGTTAGAGAGTTTTTTGCATTATAGTGGTTTCTTAGAAGAATGGGAAGGGAAGACAGATTGTGTGTGTCAGTGGAGAGGGGGGGTACATGGTTTAGCTGCTAATGCTAAACTACTAGGAAACTAACATCCTACATACACTACCATTTTCCTTTTATATAACTAGGGCGGCTAACGCGTGCGATGCGCGCGTCATAATTAGCCATGTCCAGGAGCACTTTCAGTTTGTCCTTATGTCATAGGTTGGTAGCATTGATGTGGGAAAATATATAAACAAATATTTTTAGGGGTATAAATATCTGCACACTATTAAAAAAAAGAGATAATCAACATAAATGAGGGCAAATAAGTAAATAAACATTTTAAAGGTTTTAATTGTTCAAACACTATTCATAAGAGTTATCTCAAACTTTTCAAAAAGTAGGGAAACAATATTATCATTTGCACTCCTCATTTTACCTCAAGTGCGCGATTAAGATCCCTCATACATGATTAGGACACTTTTAACCTTAATTTTGGATTAAAATCATGACAAAATAAGACATGGTAAGATAGGCGAACCACTTCCTGGTAACAAATATGACATGGTAAGATAGGAAGGATTTCAAAATTTTCAATTTGGCTGTTTTATTGGGTGTTTACTGTGCAGTTTTAGACTGTATGTTAATATGTTATGCCTATATCTTAGAATTGTACACTGGTTCAGGCAAGGGGTGTAGGCCCTAGTGTTGAAGATCCTTTTTCATGTTATCAATTTTATGTCTTTGTTCATCTTCCAAATAGGTAAATTGTGAATCTTGTTGATTGAAATTGTTATCTCGGATAGTCAATCGCAGATTTGAACATAAGGGGCTTGTCCAAATTGGTTGGCAGACTTGGCGTTAGAGTTGTCTTGTCATGGACAAAGATAATTCTGAGTAAAGGGGCTACTCATAGAAGAACGGGTGTATGGTTGTTCTATCATGTATTCTTTGAGAAGTTTTCATCTGTAATGCTTTTCTTCTACATGCTATGGTAGAATGGCTTTGTTACTATTATATCCATTTTATGTATTTTGTAGTAATAATGTTTTTGTTAACTCTATTAAAGTAGTAGTTGCAGTAAGGTGGGCCTCCCAAATTCTTTCTTAGCTGAATTAACTCTAGGTCATTTAGTTGTTCCTACTGTCATTCAGTTGTTCCTACTGTCATTCAGTTGTTCCTACTATCCAGTCTCCTAGGCTTTTTGGTGAATTAGTGCTAGAAGTGCATTTTTGCAGAGTTATTTGCTGTGCTATAGAGACAACTAGGTGATGGTTACAATGGCATCTTTAAGGAACTAATGTGAGGATGGGTGAGTAAGAAAGAGATAGATTCATTTTAAATGTTGATTTGTTGTACTTAGTTGATGTTGGACATCATTCTCTTGTAGTCGTCACCTCTTTGTTTGTTTTTAAGACTTTGAAAGTTTTTTGAGGAGCACCTTTGATGGCTTGGCTATTATTTAAAGAATTTGGGCTAATATGCTGCAGAGTGTGGTAAAAAGGAATTACATAGCATCATCTACAACACAGCTTCCCCCGAATAAGATTTGGGAGATTCTTTTCATAAGTATGCTAATTAAATCTTGGGAAATCATACATGGAACCAAATTTGAGGGTGGATGTTTGAATGAAGATTCTGCTGAAGTGGCTATATGTATAAGTGCTCCCGCTTGAGGGTGGTATTTGTTAAAAATAATTTCTAAAACATATTTTAATGCAGTTACCTGGCTATTACTTAGGGGTTGGTTTTATTTATTTTTTAGCTATTAGTGGTTTATATAATGTAACCTTCAGCTATTCCTTGATGCGTGTAGAAATACCCTATCTGTTTGATCTTGAGAGTGCCACTTTCCACATTGATTATTTTATTACTTTTCTTTTTTCTTTAGTGCAAACAGATCAAAGCATGTGCTTTTGATCACTGGGTATCCACATGAAATTTGACTACATGGAAATTGAACAACCCAATCATAAAATTTCCTTCGTGTTGATTGTTACAAAAACTCTGATGCTTTTAACCTTTTTGTCAATTTTTGCAAAGATGTTGTCATGATAAATAATCAAATGTTCAAATGTAGATCCTCATTAGAGAGACAAATGTGTAAATGTGTGATATTGAAATATGAATTATTGACATCACCACCATGCCAAAGAGGTGGAGATGGCAGTAAGCATGGGGCTAGATTGTTGAAGGTAACAACAATGGTGGTGTGGGTGATGATCACCACGAGTGAAAAAGAAAAAAATGCAGTAAGTCAACCAAAAAGATGACCATCTTCCGGAGCACAAATACCTACTGTAGTTTGTAAACAAGCTGACTGGTCCAATAATGTCAAATGCAGTTAAAGTTTGGCCCAACTAAATAATACTCAGTTGTATTTGCGACTGTTTATGGTAGACCAGCCATATTTGAGACCGTCTATTTCAAATTTTCCTTCAAAATATGCTGCTTAATCTGATAAAATTTTATTAAACGGTGCAGGGAGCAATTGCCTGAAATCTAAGTACCCTCTTTCCCCTTTTCCTCTTTTGTGCCGAGACCTGAGCTTCATCTTCTTGTCATGTGCCATGGATTGCTTATCTGACGATAATTAATCATGAATGTTTGAATGATGCAGGTCAATGCAATCCAGATGAAGGAAACAGTGGAGGAGAACACGAGCACCACTGAGAGAGTATTTCAAGATCGTCAATATCAGGTTTGCCTAGTATTCGATGCCCCTCATTTTGTAATGCTTGCAAGTTTGCTCCAGGGTATGATTTTCTTAATTTAGGTAGCTAATCAGTGTTTTACATTTTCGTAAATCAAAGGTTGATGCTGCTATAGTTCGTATTATGAAGACGAGGAAGGTGCTTAGTCATACTCTTCTGATAACTGAACTATTCCAACAGGTAAATTTATTACTTGATATTCGGGTGGGCTAGGGAGTAGCTGGGTACAGGAGTTCGTATACGTTTGTAGTTCTGTCATATTCAGTCCCATGTATGCATTTTATTACTGGATTGGGAACTGAATTTCTGTTACTGGCTGTAAATGGTGTTGAATATTACATCCTTTTCAAAGTGTTGCAAATAATTTGTAATGGTTTTATAAAGGAAAATGATGCAGTATTTCAGGATGGAAGGTGTACCTTCTGTGTTGCTTATCGTTTAGTTGCATTAAGCACAATGTGTCTTTGATGCTTGAAATGCTGCTTATTGTTTAGTTGCATCAAGCACAATGTGTCTAACTGTCTTTGATGCTTGAAATGCTTATGTGTAGCTAAACGTTCTAAACGCATTGGACATGTTACTTGATTTTTGCATTTCTTTATATGCTGTTTGAATTTACTTTGTTTTATTTGATGAAACAGCTCAAGTTTCCCATTAAACCAGCTGATCTGAAGAAAAGGATTGAGAGCCTTATAGACAGAGAATACTTGGAGAGAGACAAGAATAATCCTCAAATATATAATTACTTAGCGTAAACAGATCATTTTGAGTCGAACCTTCTAGATGACACACGGAAAAACTGCTACTGTCAGCTGAAGGTTTGTTTGATAATGTACAGTAATTTGCACCCTTTTTTTTCCCAACAATGTAGATGTAATATTTTTTTCCCCATTTCTTGATAATTTTGCATTTAAAAAAAAAAATTCTCAAACCAGTTGCAATATGTTGTAAAATATCAGGGATTTGGTAATCAGTACTGAATAGCCTTTGGTCACTCAAATCTCCACACTTGCCGTGTATTGCCTCAACCATTTGTAGTGTGTCTCCGACCTATATCCATCCCCCTCTCTTATGTAATCCTGGAGGTGTAAGTGTTGGTGTTGGTTAATTTGTTCTCTGATCAAAACAACGTTATTTCAATTGGTACGAATATATACGAGTATTTACATTTATAAAGCTGTATGTCATTTACTACCTTCGTCACTAAATAAAATCAACACTTCTATTTGGAAAAATCATAGAATGATTATGGTAGGCTATTGTTGATACAAATTGAGTAGAAAAAATTAAGTGATTTGAGAGGAAATATAGTGGGCTTAAAGAGAAGTTGATGAAGAGTGAATTAAAAAAAGTTGGTGGGTGAAAGAGAAATGAGTCTTCTATTTGAGGAGAATAATTTTGGACAATAGCTAAGGCTTTTTTAAATGTGAAAAGAACGTCGTAGTATGCTTGAGAATTTTGTAATCAAATCATTCAATAGGACTTTTATGCTTGCCATTATCAATATCTTTGATCATACTTAAGTAACCTAGTTTTTATTTCATTTATTAATTTTTTTTAACAACTTAATAATAGGAAAGTGATAAATGAACCCTTGCATTAGAAGTTAAAAAAAAAAGGAAATAATAAGGGATGCATATAAGAAGCTAAAAATGAAAATGATAAGAATATGTATAGAAGTGCACATATGTATTGTATATGGGAATGATATTATTCCCTGTTTATTTTGGTACTAAGGCTCTGATGTAAATTAACTAATTTTAAAGTTAATAAGTTTGGGGAAATAAATTTTAACTAAGTTCAATATAATTCTAAGTTGTATAATCAAGGGTTAATAAAGAATTGTCAAGTTAGCGGATGATGTATTTGCGGTTAATAAAGTCTAGTCAAATAAGCGGTTGATAAATTTAAGGTTAATAAAGACAACTTAAATGAGAAAACTATTTATACAAGGGTTTGGTTTTTTTTTTTTTTTTTTTTTTTTTTTTTTTTTTTTTTTGATAATCTTATACAAGGGTTTGAGTATCAGTTTATAAACATTCGATCATTCAACCAAGCAATACGTGGTCCACTTGGTATGAATCGTCCCTTACATAATTGAGGCATAAGAGTCCTATCAATAGTACCAAATAGAGTATTTAGAGGTGGAGAATCCTACCAATTTGAAGATTGTTACGAAAGAATATTTAGCTTTGGGACACTACTTGGTTGCTTTTAAAGTGCAACTCTTAACCTCATGTATAATTCATAACTTTAATTATTAATAAATTTAGTTATCTAAATTAGTTATAAAATATTGATATAATGAAACATGCCTTGTTAATAACATTTTTTTTTTTTTTTTTATACATTCATAATAAACTCAAATCAAATCCCACTAAGGGCCTGTTTATATTTACTTATTTTCAGTTCAGTTCAGCTCCAATCAGTTTAGTTCAGTTAAGTTCAGCTTCAATCAGTTCAGTTCAGTTCAGTTCAGCTCTTAATTTCCCTTCAGTTCAGGTCAGTTCAGTTCAGCTCACTTCAGTAAATATGAACAGACCCTAAATAAATTTTGTAAAAGGTAAACAAGTTACACTTGCAAGAATGGAAGGGGATTTAAAAGTTTAAACTATACACTAAGACAAATTAAACAAAATCATGACTTTAGTTTTTTTTTCAAAGATTACTCTTAATTAGGTTTTCTCTATTATTAAATGGAACATTTAAAGAGACGACAAAAAGAAACTATACATTATACAATCAAGCGAGTAATAAACAAATACGGTAGAAAAGAAAATTAAAAATACAGAGCACTATAATACAATGCTGTAATTCATCTTTGACATAGAAAAATCGTTGACACTATGATTAAGAATTTTTACATTACAAAAAACTTGCACAACGACCAAAATCACACAACAAAAAACCCAAATCCATGATCCAATCCAAAAAAAAAAAAAAAAAAAAAAAGAAAAGAAACAGAAGATTCGATTTCATTTAGATCAGATTGAGGGAGATTGCAGATCGAAATCAGACGGGCTTAGAAGGGGTTGATTCGGAAGAATCAGCGTCGGGGTTGAGAGGAGCGCGGATGTTGTTGTTGGCGGCGTCGTCATCGGGGTCGTAATCGGGGTTGAGGTTACGGTCAATGGCTTCGCGGCCTTTCTCGAGGCAAGGTTTGCAGGCCATCTCGACTGCAATCCAGCCTAATGCTAGACCCACCACTGCTATGATTGCGGTTGTGATTGCCCCCATTTTTTGTTTTCAGGGCGGAGGTTGTTGCTCGCCCACGTTTGTGGAAATGTGTCGACAAGCTTATGGATCTATTGTTGATGTTTTTGAAATGTATTTTGTGTCGTTATTATGATAATACTAGTTAAAGGCTTGTGCATGACTAAAACTCAATTTATTATTATTATTATTATTATTATTATTATTATTATTATTATTATTATTATTATTATTTTATTATTTTTTATTTTTTTATATATTTTTTTTGAAACCCCTCTCAAAGGAAAACTATATTATAAGATCTTCGGAAATCAAAGACAAAATACTATCCGGAACATCATTTACCCATACTCTTCGACCCAACTCCCAAGGTTGAAAGTGAGCTAAAGTATGCACTACCCGGTTACCACTACGCTTAACAAAAGACCAAGAAAAAGACTCAAAATTAGAACATAAAGCTAGAATATCTTCTAAAAGAAGATGAAAAGTGCTTTGCCCTCTTGAACCATCACGCAAAGCTTGCACCAGCATCAAACACTCGCTCTCGATAACAATCCTCTTGTATCCTATCTCAATTGCCCAGCTTAATTAATCCCCATGAAAGAGCCTTTGCCTCTGCAATTTTCGCTTCCCATACTTCTTTGCACTGATACGAAGCACAACCAAGCACCTGCCCATCACAATCACGAGCAATAACACCAAAAGTCGAGTCAATATCCCTCAACAGACCAGCATCCACATTCAATTTGATGCTTCTCACCGCAGGCTTAGACCAGGACACGGGATGACAAGCAGCTTGTTGCCCCGACTTTAACCCAGCATCATTACCCACCTCTCTCACTTCCCCACTGATCTTCAAGGCATGGCTGATTATGCTTGCAGGGTCTGGTTGCTCACCTTCAATCACCTAGGAGTTTCGAGCACTCCAAATCGCCTAACAGATGGTGAGAATGTTTTCAACATCTATCTCATCTAGCTCCTTGAAGCAGTGATCCCACCAATCAGCAACACAAGAGAAGCGCATCTCACCCAAATTCTTATAAGGAGACTCGTCCCAAATATCCTGAGCCAGAGCACACTCCTTCAAGGCATGAATTGCAGTTTCCTCCGCTCCCTTGTAGACCCCACACAACGCATCAAACTCTTTCATACGCACACTCAGCCCTTTTCTAGTAGGCAGGGCATTCTGACAAGCACGCCAAAGAAAGATCTTGACCCTAGGTAGCACACGAACACCCCACAATTTCTCCCAAATACTGATGAGAGTTGTTGCCGCTCCTTCAGCTTTTTTCCAATCATCATCAAAGAGCGCCCTAATGCAGATCTTACAGAATAAGTCCCATCTTTCTCTAAATCCCAACACAACAAATCCTCTGGAAGACGACTACTCAAAGGAATATTCAAGATACTTTGTTGCTCAAGAGGAAGAAAAGTGCTAGCAACTGCAGTAGCACCCCAGCATTTTCTCACAGGGTCAATAAGGTCGCAGACTTTTAAATCCGAGCTGACATTTCCTCTAGGAGAGAGCACCTTAAGAGTTTGGGTACCAGGAAGCCACAGATCATCCCAAACTCTAATTTTTTTGCCATTTCCAACTCTCCATCGCATTCCCCTTCTTAAAACCCAACGAGCCTCCAAAATTCCCCTCCAAGTATAACGTGGAGACGAACCCAAATCTGCATCCATAAAGCTTTTCGATGGGTAATATTTGCCTTTTAATACCTGTTCCAGCAAGCTGCCCGGTTGCATAGCAAGTCTCCATGCTTGCTTTCCAAGTAAAGCCCAATTAAAAAGCTTAAAGTCCCGAAAACCAAGCCCCCCTTCATTCTTTAGCTTACATAATTTTTTCCACGCAAGCCAATGAATTTTTCTTTCCCCTTGTTTTTGACCCCACCAAAACTGAGCAACTAACGACCTGATTTCATCACAAAAAGAAGATGGAAACTGGAGCACACTCATAGCGTAGGTAGGGAGAGATTAGGCCACCGCCTTTATCATAACCTCCCTATCCGCCTTAGAAAGCACCATCCCCTTCCAACCTTGTAGTTTCTTCCATAATTTCTCCTACACACCTCTAGTGATTACCTTTTTCGACCTACCAACAACGGTGGGTAGCCCGAGATAACGATCATGAACATCCACGAGCTTCACCCCAAGACTACCTGCCAAAGCTACACGCCTATCTTAAGGCACACCTTTACTAAAAGAAACCGTTGTTTTATCAAAGTTAACCTTTTGCCACGATGTAGGGAATATTTCAAGCATCATAACCCCAAGCTTGAACCCCACTGTGATTATACACTTAAGTATGGTGGCGTCCAAAGGAAAAGAAAATAGAGCAAAAGAGTCGCCAACAAGTTTTAGGAACTTGTAAACCGTTCACGAGGTGAAGTTTACACCCCTTAACGATCCATGAGATCGTCAACTCCATAAGGTCTTGAACCAAATAGGGTTCGGGGATGAAGGTACGAATACAATCTACAAAAGAAAGGACCCGCCCTATAAAATAGGCCTCTACTTTATTCTGCTCGTATTCATGTGCGCTTTTTGACTAACATGCAATCATTATATTAATCCTAAACCTGTTTAATCTATGTTGGTTGAATATTAATGCACAAATAAAACTATTATTTGTGATCACTTGAATTAAAATCATATTAGCCTAAACCAAATTATTAATTATCTTATTAGGCATGATTTCAAGTACAAATTCCCTTTAAACATGCATAAAAGGCATGATCAAGCAATAACAATAAATATACATCAAGCAACATAATAATAACAATAATCAAAATCATGTTAATAATAAAGCTTAAATATAATAGCAAGACCCTAGGCATGATATTAACAAGATTAATAACAAATCCTAGCATGTCACTAAACATCAAAGATTAAAGCTTTAAACCTAACATGGTACTAACATGTGTAGACACCCATTTGTGTCTCTCCAAAACCAAACCCAGTGATGACTACCTTTCACGTCGAATCATAATAGAATAAAGTGAAAGTGTGGAAAGTTTAGTATTGCAGATAGTTTTAATTTCTTTTCTCTTCTCTTTGTTTTTGAAAACCTATTTTAAGAAAATAGCCCCCGATTTTGTTGGTCCATGATATGGGTCCAATAATAGTGTAGTTGGATAGGGCTTGAAAATAGCTTTCTGACGATATATTATAAGCCCAATTCCGATGAATATTGAGGAAGTTATGGCCAAATTACTGAACTGGGCCCGGTTTGAGTCTTATATGCGGCCCAATGATCTAGAGAAGGGCCTAATATGGGTTTATCATTCCTAATGCAATTAGGAATGGTTTTAGTCTTCTAGATTCTTCTAGAAGGTTCTTTTCATTCCTAAATCAATTAGCACTGATAAATTGACTTTTGTTGATTTTTTAGAGTTTTAATCAGAACAAAAGAATGTTTTTGAAGAAAATACGATTTAATCCTCCTGTACGGGCAATTTCTATCTGATTTTAGAAAACGTGTCAATATTTTAGTCAGCACCAAACACCAGCATTAGCGCCTGACGCTAAGCTTGGCTCTTGGCGCTAGCGTTAACGCCTGGCGCTAATGTCAGCGCCTGGCGCTAACCTTGGTTTTACGCGTCAGAACTCTGTTTTGATTTTTTTATCTTTTTGGCTGATTTTCTCTATAAATAGCTTCCTAAAAACTCCGTTTTCATTCACCAATTCTCTTCATTCACCAACTCTCATCAAGATTCTCTTGATTACTCTCTCTCTCTTTTCTAAACTAGCCTTTTCACAAATACAAAATTCCGCATCCGCAAGACTTAGATACACCTAGCCATATTCGAAGTTGCCTTCGCCCTAAACGTGAAAGGTTTAATTTATGAGGGTTTGGTCCCAAATCTCTCTTTCAATTATTTAATTTAATTGTTTGATTTATTATTTTCCTTGAAGTTACTAACGTGTGTATTTTGTTATTAGAAAGAGGTACGAGGCATCCAAGTAAGTACTTTAATGATTTTTATTGATGTTATGATGTAGAAATCATGTCTAAATTGTTATTATAATTCCTAGTATCATGTCTAGGGTAACTTTAATATCAAATATTATTATTATGATGCTTCCTATTTTCTTTCTAATATTTATATCGTTAGTATCATGTTAGGGTTAAAGCTTTGATTTTTATTGTTTAGTAACATGCTAGGGTTTGTTATTAATCTTGTTAGTATCGTGCCTAGGATCTTGCTATTATGCTTTAACATGATTATTTTTTTTTTATAATTATTATGATTATAATTATTGTTATTATGATTATTATTTATTATGTTGCTTGATACATTATATATTTATTGTTATTGCTTGATCACACCTTTTATACATGTTTAAAGGGAATTGGTACTTGTAATCACGCTTAATAAGATAATTAATAATCTTGTTTAGGGTTAATTTGATTATAATTCAAGTGATCGCCAATAATAGATTTATTTATGCATTAATATTCAACCAACATAGATAAACAGGTTTAGGGATAAACCTATTGATTTCATGTTAGTCAGAAAGCGCACATGAATACGATCAGAATAAAGTAGAGGCCTATTATTAGGGCAGGTTCAATCTCTTTTAGGTTGGATTTACACCTTCATCCCCGAACTACCAGTCATGGTTCGAGACCTATTGAAGTTGACGATCTTTTGGATCGTTAAGGGGTGTAACCTTCACCTCGTGAACGGTTTACAAGTTCCTAAAAAACTTGTTGGCGACTCTTTTGCTCTATCTTCTTTCCCTTTGGACGCCACCGTACTTTAGTGTATGATCACAGTGGGGTTCAAGCTAGGGATTAGTGCTTGAAATATTCCCTACAGTTTTTGGTGACTCCGCTGGGGAGGATTTATATTTTAATTCCTGGAATTTATTTCGGCAATGATTTAGAATGAGTGGATGAGACTCGAAAAGTTCTAAGTATTTCATGTGCGTAATTCTGATTAACATTATTGTCATATGCATGAAAAAGATCTCATTGGAAAGACCATCCGTAATGAGTTAAAACATAGGATTTTTACACGTAGAAAATTTGAGGAATATCTTTCACAACTAGGACCGAAATAACACTGTGCAAAACTGGAAAATTTTATCGAGCACAGAAAGCTGCTGAGGCATGTAGGAATTAGCGTCAGCGAACAGAAGTTAGCGCCAATATTTTGGCATTAGCGCCAGACGATAGCTCTGTCGCCAGGCGCTAAAGCCAAAAGCTGACGCCAACCTCTGTTTGTTGGCGCCAAATTCTTCCAATACCGAGCCAGAAATATGCGCTCTAATTTCGACCAGTTTTTAGCACTGTTTGCTCGATCCTACTTCCTGATTGAGTTTTTCTCACTTTTCTGAAACCTATATGTGTTCTACATATGGACATAACCCCTTGGGAATTCATGCTCCATCTACCTGATTGAACGCTCTGTGCAACAAAGGGTACATCCGGGAATGTTGAATTCACCAAACCATGGAAGCGAGTTTTTTCTAAAACTCGCGGTGTCCCATCCACTCGTGCCAACCCTTCACGGTTAGGCTTTCGCGCAGTGCATCCAGACAATTAACCATGGACCCTCTATTGACTAACCCATATCCCGAACTTTAGAGAACTAGAGCCATGGTTAGGTTGCAAACTCATTGCATCATATTGTGCCTATTTGACTAATTGTGCATTATTTGTGCATATGATATATGTTTTTCTTAACCGTTTGTTTGACTTGTGCTAAGATTAAATAAATCAATGACTAAAAGAACTTTTCCTAATTAATTAATTAATTAATTAATTAATTAATTAATTAATTTGAGTAAATAAAGTCTAATATTTTAACTAGAATTGACCTAGTACGACTTTAGGCATACCCCTGTTGATTAATAATACCGAAAACAGTTTCAGATTGAAGCTCCAGCAATGGCGCCAAAGTTTGAACTGTAGCGCCACTCTCTGTAGTGTGGCGCCTGGCGACAGTTCTGTCGTCTGGCGCTACACTGCAAAGAGAGGCGCCAGTCTTGTCGTTTTGACGACAGTTCAGATTATTGATCGAGTCATCACTTTGCGTCTAATTAACCAGTTGGCTAATTAATTTGGTTAAATTTTACTGTTAATAACACTTTGTTAAGTCATTAATTGAGTCTAGACACCAAGTCCCATGGTCTTACACAAGAGTCCAAGCATGTCACTTACACTCAACGCACACACCAACACACGTACTTTAACCATGTTTAAGAAAGTCTTGTATGCGCGTTTTTTCCGTCTTTTTTTTAGGGGGGTAAGTCGGATATTAATCCTCCAATTTAAATACCATACTTGGTTCCTAAAAAAATATATACCTTATTTTTGCCAAAAAATATGCACCTATTTTTTATTTTTCCTCTTTAAAACCATAAAGTCAAGGTCGATTTGAGTCAAGTAATTAAAATAAAAATGGTCTAAATTACAGCGCGTGGTCAAGAAAGGAAGGGCGGTTAATCAAAGAAAATCTTTTCGTACAAGTCCAACTTTTCGACAAACCCATTGCTCGTAAGAGGAAAGCTAGAACATTAATGGCAACACAAGAAGAAGTCAATGAGCTCAGGAACCAACTGGTTACCGTGACTGAGGCACTAAAGATCCTAACCCTTAAGATCGATGATCCCGTGAAACAACAACAGATGGACCTCATGCAAGAGAGTCTTAGCAAACTATCTAGAGACTACAAGTTTCAAGGGATTAGTTCACAAGGGGTCTCGGTGGACAAAGATCTTCTTCCGCAGATGTTCAATGCCAACGACATCCCGAAATTCAAAGCAACCGATAACCCTTATTTTCATTTAAAAGCCTTCGAAACAATAATGAGTATTAAGGGTATCGACAAGAAGGTGTTCCCCTCTCTGTTTTCACTATCTCTCGAGACCGTTTTCCATCCATGGTTCTTTTCTCTCGAGAAAGAAAAAACCTCCACCTGGGAGTCCATAGCAAACGCTTTCGTTGATAGATACAAATGCAACATTCAAGTTGAGACTGACCATAGGGAACTTGAAATCCTCAAACAAAAGGAGAATGAAGGCTTCACATCCTTCTTTAACAAATGGAGAGAAACCTCAGCTAAGATGATTGAGGTGCCCAGTGAAAAAGAGTCTGTAAGGTTATTCATCAAAAACCTTCAAGAAAAATACTCCAAGCATCTCAAGTATCAGAATAATCTCCATACCTTCAAGGCCGTCTACGACATTTGAATCAATATTGAAGACGACCTGGCTAAGTTAAAAGCTGCCAACAATAACTCCAATAGTGGCTGGAAAGGCAAGAAGAACGACAATCATTCTTCTTCCAAAACCACCCACTCAAACAATGTTAGCACTTTTAACCTAGGTGAAGTCCTTGCTATGAATAATCAAGGACAAAAGAAACCATTTAGGAGGAACTTTACTCCTATTGGCATGAGTTATGACACCGCATTTGACCGATTAAATGCAAAAGGTCTTATAATTCCTATTGGACCATTTGGGGACCCACCAGTCGAAAAGAGGTCGGCTAATTGGAACCCTAATGCACATTGCAAGTATCACCAAGGTAGGGGCCATCTCACCGAGAACTGTTGGAAGCTTAAAGAAGCTATCCAAGACTTCGACAATAACAAGCTGCCGTTGCCCCCTGCCAGTAAAAAGCCAAGTATTGATAATGCGCCGCTCGCTCACTCTTTGGCTATCTCTGATGAGGAAAACGAGGTTCACCCCTCGTCTCTCATCAAACCTGTTACAGAAATCCATGTCATCGAAGAAGAGGAGGAGATCTTTTTCGACGCCATGGATAATCTTCCGGAATTAGCAAGTAAAGAGGACATACAATCGCTTACACTATCTATGATCGAAGGATCGCACTTGCTACGTGAAACTCTCAAGGCTATAAAAGAACTTCAGGAGAAATATGACGAGGTTCCACTCCCGAAAAGTAAACCCAAGGAAGAGTTCACACCCATGGGAACGACTTATGAGGCAAAACGTTTTCCTTTACAAGTCACCGAAAAACCCAAGAAGAGTAATAGACTCTACACTCCAATTGGGATCCCATATGTACAAATGTTCAAAATGCTCTCCGAGAGTGAAGAAATCAAACCTCTCGAACCGAGACCATTTGAATCATTGAAAAGGACAGATAGATATTACTGTCAATATCATCAATCAGGAGGTCACACTACCGAAAACTGTTTTAAATTCAAGGATTTAATTCAGAAAATGATTGATGAAAAGAAGATAGTCTAAGTTCCACAAGAAGAGGATGCAAGTATTAATGGAGTTTGGGACAGCGACGAAGAAGAAGTCTACTTAAAAGACATGGTAGGACCTCCGCCTTCGGTGTCATATGCCATGGATGACTTTTGGGTTGAAGAAGATTCATCAATAGACGTCCTCACAAGATCCGGGAGAATGCAACCTCCTGTTTCAACACAACCCATGCCAACCACACAACAAGTTCCCATGCCTATCATTGAAGATAATGATATCGTCAAACAGTTTAAGAAGACAAAAGTTGAAATAAACGTATGGAAACGTCTGGCCACATCTCGAGAACATAGGTTGGCTGTAATGAATGCCTTAGACAAAATAGGGATAGATTCTAACACCACTCTTGAGGGGTTGGCTAACTTCCTCACGAGTGATCTACCTAGTCCCATCAATTTGATCACCTTTTCTGACAAGGATTTACCCCCAGAAGGTGACAAACACTATAAGGCATTAAACCTCACAGTAGTTTGCAAGAGAATGAACGTCCCTATGACTCTTATAGACAATGGATCAGCCATTAACATCTGTCCACTTAGAACTGCGAGGATGCTAGGCATAAGGGATGAAGAATTAACCCCATCAACGCAAGGAATAAGAGCCTACGACAACACTCGTCGTCAAGCTCTTGGTAAAATTACCATGAATGTAATGGCGGGAGCAATAGAACATGCTACTACTTTCCAAGTAGTAGATATTAAAGCCTCATTCAATTTACTGTTGGGACGCCCTTGGCTTCATGACCTAAAGGCCGTCCCCTCATCCCTCCACCAACAAGTGAAAGCTATAGTTGGAGGAATTCCTATTACCATCGATGCTTCACCTATGAGAATAAAGTCTATAGAAAGTCCAATAATTAACGTGGAGCACGATGAGGATGATGAAGATTTATGGGGCTTTAATGAAGAGGTCTCCTTAATCTAGGAGGATGAAAGGATCTTTCTTTGCCACGACCCCCATTCTAACATGATCGTGAATGCTATTCTCAAGAAACAAGGACATTTTCCTAGGATGACCCTAGGAAAGAAAAAGGGAATAGCAAAACCGCTGGAATCACCTGACCTCCCTAAATTAGATTCTTTCGGACTTGGTTTCGAACCGACTCGGAAAGATCTTAAGCGAGCCTAGGAAAAGTCGAAGGCACGTAGGGACGCTCGCATTCAAAAGAAAGCAATCCGAATGGATCAGTACCCTCTTACACTTAATGGTCAATTCATAAAAGAAGGAGAGGACTATCCATGCCACGAATTTCCCGAGCCATTTGTCGTAAACGGCATAAGGCAACCGAGATTTGAAATTTTCTTGGATTGCTATTTCACAGATGAAATCCCAACTCCTGTCCATAAGGAGAAAGCACCCCCATGCTTTGACTTTAATGTCATGGGATTATTATTTGGCCGAGAAAAGGATGAGCCGACATACAAAGAGGATAACTCCTCGCTCATTCAAACAGTCCTACAAAGCGAAAACTTCGATCCCTCGAAGCTAATCACTCCAGCGGAAGGATCACTACAAGGGTGGCGCAAGACCGTCAAGGTGACTACTCCAAGCGGAAGAAAGATCTCCATCACGATAGGACAAGGACCGATGTTCGAAGATTCATCTGAGTCAGAGTCAGAGTCAGAGTCCCTCCCTATAGAGTCATCTAAGTCTTTAGTAGTAGCACCTTCCCCTTCTTTCTCTTCTCCTAGAATAGTTAGTGATCAAGTCCCTGAGGACATATCACTCTTTGATGTAATGATCTCAGAGTATAATAATATGATTTCTTCTCCTTACTCCTTGTGTTCTTCTTTAACCCAAGATGACGAGCATTGCTTAACTAATAATGAAAAAGACAAAGAACTTATTAAATCAATGGAAACACTTGAAAAGAAAACACCGATAATCGAAGAAACTGAAACGGTTGATATCTCAAATGATTCAACCAATAAAAGAGAAGTTAAAATCGGACTAACACTTAATGAACAAGAAAGAACCGATTTAATTAACTTGCTTAAAGAATCATCGATGTATTTGCTTGGTCATACGAAGATATGCCAGGCATTAATAGAGAAATAGCTCAACACACTATACCACTAATTCCGGGAATGAAACCTGTAAAACAAAAGTTACGTCGAATGAAACCCGACGTAGCTCTTAAAATAAAAGAAGAAGTTCAAAAACAAATAACTGCAGGTTTCATTAAGGTATCAAAAAACCCCGAATGGGTCGCCAACATCGTCCCAGTTCCGAAAAAAGACGGAAGGGTAAAAATGTGTGTCGACTATTGAGATCTAAATAAGGCAAGTCCAAACGACGACTTCCCTTTACCACACATCGATATTCTGGTAGATAACACAGAAAATCACGCACTTCTCTCTTTCATGGATGGATACGCAGGCTATAATCAGATTCTCATGGCAGAAGAAGATATGGAGAAAACAACCTTCATAACACCATGGGGAACTTACTGCTACACGGTAATGCCATTCGGGTTGAAAAACGTAGGTGCTACTTACCAATGTGCAGCGACTGCCTTACTCCATGACATGATGCATAAAGAAGTTGAAGTGTATGTGGACGACATGATTGTAAAATCAAAAGATCGCCTGGGCCATCAAGTAGCCTTAAGAAAATTTTTCGAAAGGCTAAGAAAATACAATATGAGGTTGAACCCATCTGAGTGTGCTTTTGGAGTCACCTCAGGCAAGCTTTTGGGTTATGTCATAAGCTCTAGAGGAATAGAGATAGACCCAACCAAGATCAAAGCAATCATGTCAATGCCACCGCCCAAAACCGAGAAGCAAATTCAAGGATTTATTGGCCGGTTACAATACATAAGTAGGTTCATATCAAAATTGACGACGATATGTGAACCAATCTTTAAAAAGCTTAAGAAGAATGTACCAGTAATATGGGATGACGAGTGTCAAAAAGCCTTTGAAAAGATCAAAGCCTATCCGCAAATTCGCCCGTATTAGCACCAGCACTTCCCGGAATACCTTTTAGGTTGTACCTAACAGTTACCAAAGAGACAATGGGAGCTATACTAGCACAAGAAGTAGAAGGAAAAGAAAACGCAATCTACTATCTAAGCAAGAAAATGCTCGAATATGAAGCGCGTTATACACCACTTGAGAAGTTGTGCCTCACCTTGGTGTGGGCCACAACCAAGTTAAGACATTACATGTTAGTACATACAATCTTTGTAGTCTCCCGATTAGATCCACTCAAGTATCTATTCGAGAAATCTACACTTAATGGACGCATATCGAGATGGATAGTCAATTTAGCCTAGTTTGATGTAAGGTTTATGCCGCAAAAAGCTATCAAAGGATCTGTAGTGTCAGACTTTCTAGCGGACTTTCCAATAGAAGACTCGACGTAAATACAAGACAATGAATTTCCAGATGAAGACTTAATGGTCACTGAAGATGATACCTGGACCTTATACTTCGACGGAGCCTCAAACCAAAAGGGGTGTGGCATTGGAGTATTACTAGTATCACCTAAAGAAGAGCATGTTCCAATCTCCATAAATCTCCATAAAGCTTGATTTCAACGTTACCAACAACGCTGCTGAATACGAAGCATGCGTGGTAGGCCTTGAAACAGCTTTGGCATTGGGAGTAAAAAAGTTACGGATATTCGGAGATTCTTCACTAATCATTAATCAAATATCTAAAAGGTGGAAAGTAAGGAGCGAAAGTCTAGCCCCTTACCAAACCTATCTGGAAACTCTTACTAATCAGTTAGAGAAGGTATAATACTCATATCTACCTAGAGAAGAAAATTGCTGATGCCTTGGCAAGACTAGCCTCAATGGTTAGGATTCCTACGGAAATCGAGCAAATGCCTCTAACTATAGAAAAAAGGCACACACCAGCATATATTCAGGCTATAGAAGATGATGAAATAATCTAAGACGAAGAAGAAGAAGAAGAAGAAGAAGAAGAAGAAGAAGAAGAAGAAGAAGAACCGTGGTATACGGATACACTCAATTATGTCACCATAGGAGAATACCCTCCCCATGCTGACAAAAGAGCAAAATGAGCATTAAGACTCTTGGCTTCCCAATACGTACTCAACGACAATGAGCTACATAAAAGGGTACTTAAGGGTCGAGCTCTCTTATGTGTAGGAAAAAAGGATGCCCAAAGAGCAATGAGGATAGTCCACGAAGGAATTTGTGGAACTCACATAAATGGTAAAATGTTAGTCCAAAAGATAATGCGAGAAGGATACTACTGGACTACAATGAATAGGGATAGCCATCAATACGTAAAAAGATGCCCTAAGTGCCAAATCTATGCCAATTTACAACACGTTCCTCCATCCTTGCTCTATACCTACACGTCGCCATGGCCATTCTCTACATGGGGAATTGATATCATCGGCAAAATCACTCCCCCAGGAACATGAGGCCACGAATATATCCTAGTGGCAATTGATTACTTCACAAAGTGGGTCGAAGCGCAATCATACGCTAAACTCACTGCAAAACATGTAGCACTCTTTATCGAGAGAAATATTATTTGTCTATACGGAGTGCCACATGAAATGATAAGTGACAATGGAACTCACTTTCAAGCCAAATGTGAAGAATTGCTACAAAAATATGGCATTCAACATCATCATTCCTCCCCTTATAGGCCTCAAGCAAATGGAGCAGTCGAGGCAGCTAATAAAAATCTAAAGACTATCATCGAGAAAATGACGGAAAATTATAGTGATTGGCCGGACAAACTTCAGTTCGCATTGTGGGGTTACCACACGTCAATTCGCACATCAACAAAAAATACGCCATTTTCCTTGGTTTATGGAATGGATGGCGTACAACCTGTCGAACTAGAGATTCCATCTCTATGCATCACATTAGAGAGCAAACTCGATGAAGTTAAATGGACTAGGGCAAGATATGAAGAGCTAATTCTACTTGATGAAAAACGGCTAGAAGCTCTACATCACACTCAGTGTTACCAAACTCGTATGGCTAGGCATTTTAATAAGAAGGTCAAGACAAGAAACATCAAAGTAGGAGACTTGGTGTTAAAAGCATTAAGGAAAAATGTTTTAGATCCAAGGGGAAAATTCAGACCTAATTGGTCCGGACCCTACATTGTCAAAACAATCCTGTCAGGAGGTGCAGCAAAATTAACTGACATGGATGACAATGAATTCTCGAACATGACAATTCTTGACCAACTTAAGAAATACTACCCATAATTACTTGAGTAGGATACTCAAGAGAGCTACGTTTGGCCTGATTCCTTAAGAGAGGATACGTAGGCAACCCTTCACGGGTGCGGCCACTTTATTTTTTAAAATCTCGCATCCCAGACTTAATAAAAAAAATTCAACAGAAGATCGACGAAACATCGGCGTCACAGAAAAGATTCTGGCGCCAGCCGATGAACATCAGCGCCAGACGACAACATCCGTTGCCTGACGCCAGACTGCCGCAGCCAGAGCCAGTCGCAAAATTGTGGCGCTAATTTATAGTTAAATGTCTGGGAATATTTTGGTGTTTTTCGGAAAATTTTCGACTTCCGTACCTGAAAAATTAATTCTTTGGTTTTCATTGCTTTAATAAAATAAATTTAAAGTGAATAATTTAATTAAAAAGCTGGAATTTCATTAATAAAATAATTACATTATTGATGGAATTTAAATAAAGTTTAAATAAATTAACTTTAAATTTAAAAACTAAGTCTAATAATTGGAAACTAAGCAATGCTCTTAATCTTCTTTTTCTTTCTTAGCCCTTTTCTAATTCTTGTCTGCTTCTTCTTCCTCATCCATAAATTTAGCTAGTAGGCATCCTTTAGAGGACCTACATTCAATCTTGGAGTAGATAGTTCCCCCCTCAGCTAGGACTCCATGCTTCTTTTCTACCCAAGCTTTCTTTTCTGTGGTGTCAGCTTTCCTTTTTCCTTTATCTTTTGAAGTACTCTTCTTCTTAGGTATTATAGGTGCTTTAAACTCAATTC
This sequence comes from Chenopodium album, assembly GCF_948465745.1. NCBI lineage: Eukaryota > Viridiplantae > Streptophyta > Magnoliopsida > Caryophyllales > Amaranthaceae > Chenopodium > Chenopodium album. The sequence continues at coordinate 57,086,851 of NC_137839.1, forward strand.
TTTAACCCAAGTGTTCCCTAACAGGAATCACTTTGTCACCTAGACGACTCTTCACATCAGTCTTACTCTCATTTTTCTTCACGTCCTTTGAGGGTTTCTTCAGAAGCCACTTTTTTACATCATTGGGCAAAGAAGGAGGAACCTTTTGGGTAATTACTTCCCATAAAGGTCTAGCGCTCCAATAAGCATCAAATTTGTCTACTTCTTGGGAGATAGGGAACTCGTAGGGTTGACGAAGATCACCGGAAGGAATAGTCTGAAGTAAGCCGTATTGTCTTTTTACCCTGCAGGGATAATAAAAAGTCATACGGGACAAGCTTGGAAGACGATAGAAAGGGTGCTTGTTGACACCAACCATCTTCTCTATTTTCCACCAAGGGATGACCCACTTGATGGTAAAATTAGAAGACTCGAAGATCTTCTTCCATTCATGGCGCCCCATCTTAGAGAAGCGTTTCTTCCTTCTCACGAAACAATTTGGAGTATATTTCTCAATGTTGTCCGGAGGGCTAATTAATTCTAGTCTTTACATTAGCCACATTTGTAAAAATTGCAATGCAAATAAATTATTATTACTATACAAAAATATATTTTTGATTTCTGTAATTAAAAATATTATTTTTCTACCTGTAATAAAATTGGAGAGCCCCGAAAAGGTGCTTTTGGATTTTTCTTCAATTCATCAAGACTAAGCATAGTCTCTCCAACTATTAAAGGCATGGGATTTCTCCTTGATTCAATTTGTTCTAAAACAGTGGATATAATTGATTGACCCTCATTATTTTTACCACTAGTAAAAAAAAATTGATTAAGCATGCAAAACAGGAAAGCCCTTCTTCTATAAACATGGAAAGATTCAGAATAAGGCCTATCAAAATGATGGCGAGCAAATTCTTTCAAATTAACTACGCTACCATCTACTATTTTTGATAGATCTCTGTCTTTTAAATTGAAGAAGCGTTCAAAATCCTTATAATAATATTCATTTATTCTAGGGATTACTACAAGATCTAGCGCAGGGAAGCCTAAAATAGCACCAAATTCTTCCGGCAAAGGGCTAATATCATCATACCATATTCTAAAGCAATTAGTATCTACATCCCAATATTCTAGAGCGGTATGAATAAAATCTGAATCAAGATCTACCCCTTTGATACCATAAATACCCCCCAAGTGAAACACATCTAACTCTTTTCTCTCCTTGGCATTAAGAGACTGTCACCATTCATGAGTATAGTTGGTAAAACTTTTGGAGACTAGAGACATGATGTTATTTTTCTAAAAGCTAAGAAATATTTTATCTGTTGAAATTATGAAGAAAATCGGCTGGGCAGGGGGCTATTTATGCACAAAATCGAAGCAGTTTTAATCCAGGAAGGATTCGGGGTCAGCGCTCATTAGCGCCAGACGCCAACTATTGGCGCCTGACGCCAGAGCCTGGCGCCAAACGCTAAGTGTAGCGCCTGGCGCTACACCAAAACGCGTGGCGCCAGCTGGCGCTACACCAAAACGCGTGGCGCCAGCTGGCGCTAATACGTCTCATCGTACGCGCTTTCTAAAAAACTGCGTTTTTGACTTGATTCGAGTCTGCTAATGATTTTACGGTTTCCTTATCTTTTTTCTAAAAAATTCATCTATTCCTCCCTCTTAATTAATTTAGCTATTATATTAATTTTTGGATTTTATTTAGACTAACTTCCAAGTCGTTATAAATCCAATATTTTATTTGACTCTTAGTTTTTCATTTTTTCTTTTTTGGGGGAGAAAGTCGGATACCCTCCATCACTAACAAAAATGACGGAATTTTTGCGCAAAATTATTTTTCACATTTCCTTGCACACACAAACATGCACATAACAATAATAAAAAATGAAAAACATGATAAATAAAGAATAAACTAATAATCGTATGTATATACAAATATGTCTAAGTAATGAGTCTAATAAAAGGCAAAGTTCTGTACAAAGTCAAAATAAAATAATAGAAAAAGCACAGGAATAAGCTACGGCGCCGGGGGACGCACACCCATCATCTCATAAAAATGCGCCGTACGAGGAGTAACCTCTCCACCAGCTCCAGCACCAGCTCCAATTTCCTCGGGAGGAGGAAAACTCAACACAAGACCCGTCCACCCAAGATCAACCTGAGGCTGAGGCTGCTGCGATGACGAGCCGACCTCGTACATCCCACATCCTCTAAGAGCTGAGGTAGCCTCTCCCTAGCCTACCGTCGCATCATGTGCACCCTCAGATGAAGAGCCCGAGTCCTCTACCGCCTCAGTACGAGCAGCCTCAGAATGACCGCCCCGACCTCCCAAAGCAGTGCGGCGACGTCTAGAGATAGACCTCGGCGGATCCCTCCGCACCTCAGGTCTCGTGAGGGTACGAGAAGGAATGGGCTGACCCTGCAAAAGAAACTAAGATCAGAAACATGCAAAGTAGAAGCGGTAATACAAAAATATAAGAAGGGAGGCTACCTCCTGAACAACATCGTCTCGAAGGCAGGTAGCCATGTTCCTCATCCGGACGAGCTGGCTACGGAAGGCATCTATGCATCGTGCCATCGCCGAAACCACCTCGCGTGAGAACTGCCAAAGAAATAAGTCAGTAAACATGCATAACATATATGGACAAAAAGTTGTAAATAAACAAGCTTACCCGAGTCTGGTGACGAGGAATCGACCGCTCCACAAAGCGCTCGCCCTCAGGAGCCGGAGGAATCATCTTCTCAATTGGCCCATATGTCCCCTGATAATGGATAGACATATGGGGTGGCACGAACTCAGCAGGATCATCCTGACAAAGTAAAACAAAATCAGTAAAGCATCACTTGGGGGCTACTTAACGAAAGGTAAAAGCTGAAAATCGTACCGCCACATCCTCAGCAGGTACAGGAACTGCAGCTAACAACGCTAGTAGCTCCTCCCCATAGCATCGCCCAGGGATCGTGTAAGATCGCAAAGGGGTATCGACTCCCTCTGACACACTCACCAACCTCGTGGCGTTAAACATGTGACGTGGTGGAGGAGCAGGAACGACAAAGGTATCTGAGGAATGATGAATAGCAACCCTCTCTCCAAGATATGCGGCCGCTCCGTAAGTCCCCAAGAAATAGCGACGCTCAGCAGAATACTGCGCGGCTAACCCAGGGACTACCAAGTCGACCCATGGTCGGTACAACAGCTCAGGCTCTTGCAAAGAGCGTCTATCAGGCGAGAATCTAGCTAAGGCATCGCAAAATGTCAAATAGGAAAAGAATCATACCGAGATGATCCAGTCTCGGACATAGGTAGTGGACATCCCCACACGGCGGCTACCCCAGGAAGCACTAACTGGAAGCCTGCGCGACGACGGTATCGGCGGCGCAGCTGAGGGAAGTACTCGTAGAACCAGATCTACAAAAGGGCAAGTTATCAGCAAATGCTAAAATATAGGGCTGAACTTTATAGGGAATAAAGTATACCTCTACGACCCTCCAAAAGCCGGATAGAGCAACATTCACCCCAAAGGACCGATGTCGACACGAGTCCCACATCGCTCGGATGAAATCAGCATAGGCCAAGCTGGCCCAGTCATAAGTCCCGATCCGGTGCAGATCACGGACGGCAAAAAGGTAGTAAAGCAGCGCTCTACTACCCTTGTCAGGGAAGAACGTCCCTGACAACAAGATAAGTGCAAAGATGCGCACCTATTGCTCTTGGGTAGTCGCATTATCATCGAAAGCAGCTGCTAGAGTCGAGCGGCGAATCCCCCTAGCACTGAACTGAGTCGACTCTACCTCTGCTCGAGCCCGAATAGCAATCGGACGCAACAGCTCCTCGACCTCAGGAGAAAAGATGTCGATCCCGCTGTCGAACGACAGCGCCACAGAGCTAAACTCTAGTCCCGTAATGAGATTGAAGTCGGTAGGAGTGACCACCATCTCACCCCAGGGGAAGTGGAAAGTGTTGGTGGTGTCCCAAAAGAACTCCACTAGATAACGGACTACGTGGTGACCCTCGCTAAAGGCAATCATGGCCTCGGAGGTCTCGAACAGTGCAGTAAGCCCGCAAGACTCCCATAGAAGTCTCGTCTGATCGTCTATGGCGATGTACATCTTGTACAAATCGCCTAAGCCATCACAACCAGAACCATGGCGTGTCCTCCCAACTGTGATTCCCCGTCTCACCCTCTCAGAGATATGGTGGACGAGAGAAAAGTACAAGGTCCGCTCCTCCCACTTAGGGAGGGGCTGAGCAAAGTGGACGGTTCAGCATCGTCCTCTACAGGCTCATGCTCTCGTCGAACGTCTCGGGACCATGAACTAGAGCCTCGCTGTCTAGCCATGCTACATTATGCAGAATTATCATAAATTAAGGTTCTATAGTATCTAAGGTTCGCCTAGCCGCATGATACTATGTTCGCAAAAAAACAGAGTACGTAATACTAAAACAGAGCACAAATTTAAATTGAGCATGCACGACATTTTTCAAGCAACCAAACAATGTCTTGCAATACTATGGTAATTATTGTGACAAATTGGACAAGAATTGCTAGCAAAAACATCAAGAACAAGCCACATTGTTTTCCCGACCTTAAGAGGTTCAACAATGGTGATTTGTTCATTTCTTCACCAAATTGAGTCAAACTAGTCTCAAAATACTCCCAAGGCAATATATAAACATAATCAAGCAATTTCATGGCATAAATACACAAATACATGAGAATTAAGCAATTCTAAATTCGAATTTTCAAGAAATTCGAGGACAAATACATGCGAAATTCATTGAAACCGGCGTGAGTTTGGAGGAAACTTACATAGATCGGGAAAATGGATGGAATAAGCTTTGATTTGCAACAAATTTGAGCAAATTTGGTTGAGAAACGAGCAAGAACGAGTGAGTTGAAGTTCTGAGAATTCTCGAGCAAGAAACGCGAACAACAGCAGTAGAAATGAGGAAGAGAAGGGTATTTAAGGAAAACCCGACTCTAGCGCCAAGCGTCAGACCTTGGCGTTAGTCGATAAGCTTAGCGCTAGCTCTAGCGTCTGGCGCTACAGCCAGATAAGTGGCGCTGATGTTATTTCAGCGGCGCCAGAATGTTCAGCCACTCAGTACGGTTGTTCCAACCTTATGCAATATATTTCGGGTTCCTTGGTATGCCAGTTAGCCCCTCTAAGCAATTTGACACGATTTTTAGTAATCGGCTTGATTACATAAAGTGATCGACCTAATGAAAGATCGTCTCACTTAGCTTAAAGCGCCTAAGCATTGGCTCATCGCAAAAGGCACCGACATATTGGTTCATTCAGAATGGCACCGGTATACTGGTTCGTAATTCATTTAGAAAGGCACCGACATACAGGCTCACAAGCAGCAAAAGCGTCGACGTACAGGCATAGCGGAAGCAAAGTTCAAGCGAGCTTTTAAAGATCGACAATCGGAGGTCTTCGATAATTTTCTTTGGAATATTATCACAACAAATGAGGATAGCTTCAAGCGAGAATATCTTCGGCAGCATTCCCTAGCTTGTGGAGAGTTGTCACAAACAACTGAAGGTGATTTCAAGCGAAGTTGTCTTCGATCGTGTTCCCTAAGATGTGGAAGATGGTCACAAAGCGGAAGAGGATCGTTTCAAGCGAAGCAATCTTCAATAGTGTTCCCTGGCTTGCAGAAGATTATCATGGCGGAATTGGAGGCAGTACAAGCGTAGCAGTCTTCAAGAAGGATGGCATTCTCTAGCTTGCAGGAGGTCATCAAAACAGTAAAGCAGCAGCAAATCGGACACTTCAGAGACGTGTGCTCGACAGTGCAGGATACGCGTTTCTTAACTCTTTTATCTGTTTAACTAATGCTAGTTTGCAGGTATCGACGTTGGAAGAATGATTTAGGATCGCAGAACGTTCTGAATCATTCTCCGTCCCTATCGATACTTTGACTTTTGTTTTCAAAACTTGCGTTTCTCCAAACTCAGTCAAAGTGGGGGCTTCTGTAGACACCCATTTGTGTCTCCCCAAAACCAAACCCAGTGATGAGTACCTTTCACGTCGAATCATTATCGAATGAAGTGAAAGTGTGGAAAGTTTAGTGTTGCGGATAGTTTTAATTTCTTTTCTCTTCTCTTTGTTTTTGAAAACCTATTTTAAGAAAACAGCCAATCCGGTTTGGTTGGTCCATGAAATGGGTCCAATAATAGTGTAGTTGTATAAGGCTTGAAAAGAGCTTTCCGACGATACATTATAATTAATCCCAATTCCGATGAATATCGAGGAAGTTATGGCCAAATTACTGAACTGGGCCCGGTTTGAGCCTTATATGCGGCCCAATGATCTAGAGGAGGGCCTAATATGGGTTTATCATTCCTAATGCAATTAGGAATGGTTTTAGTCTTCTAGATTCTTCTAGAAGGTTCTTTTCATTCCTAATTCAATTAGCATTGATAAATTGACTTTTGTTGACTTTTTAGAGTTTTAATCAGAACAAAAGAATGTTTTTGAGGAAAATACGATTTAATCCTCCTGTACGGGCAATTTCTATCTGATTTTAGAAAACGCGTCAATATTTTAGTCAGCGCCAAACGCCAGCATTATCGCCTGACGCTAAGCTTGGCGCCTGGCGCTAATGTCAGCGTCTGGCGCTAACCTTGGTTTTACGCGTTAGAACTCTGTTTTGATTTTTTATCTTTTTGGCTGATTTTCTCTATAAATAGCTTCCTAAAAACTCCGTTTTCATTCACCAATTCTCTTCATTCACCAACTCTCATCAAGATTCTCTTGATTACTCTCTCTCTCTTTTCTATACTAGCCTTTTCACAAATACAAAATTCCGCATTCGCAAGACTTAGATACACCTAGCCATATTCGAAGTTACCTTCGCCCTAGACGTGAAAGGTTTAATTTCTGAGGGTTTGGTCCCAAATCTCTCTTTCAATTATTTAATTTAATTGTTTGATTTATTATTTTCCTTCAAGTTACTAATGTGTGTATTTTGTTATTAGAAAGAGGTACGAGGCATTCAAGTAAGTACTTTATTGGTTTTTTTTATTGATGTTATGATGTAGAAATCATGTCTAAATTGTTATTATAATTCCTAGTATCATGTCTAGGGTAACTTTAATATCAAGTATGATTATTATGATGCTTCCTATTTTCTTCCTAATATTTATATCGTTAGTATCATGTTAGGGTTAAAGATTTGATTTTTAATGTTTAGTAACATGCTAGGGTTTGTTATTAATCATGTTAGTATCATGCCTAAGATCTTGCTATTATGCTTTAACATGATTTTTTTTTTATTTTATTTTTTTATTTTATAATTATTATGATTATAATTATTGTTATTATGATTATTACTTATTATATTGCTTGATACATTATATATTTATTCTTATTGCTTGATCACACCTTTTATGCATGTTTAAAGGGAATTGGTACTTGTAATCACGCTTAATAAGATAAATAATAATCTTGTTTAGGGTTAGTTTGATTATAATTCAAGTGATTGCCAATAATAGATTTTTTTGTGCATTAATATTCAACCAACATAGATAAACAGGTTTAGGGGTAAACCTATTGATTGCATGTTAGTCAGAAAGCGCACATGAATACGATTAGAATAAAGTAGAGGCCTATTATTAGGGCAAGTTCAATCTCTTTTAGGTTGGATTTGTACCTTCATCCCCGAACTACCAGTCATGGTTCAAGTCCTATTGGAGTTGACGATCTCTTAGATCGTTAAGGGGTGTAACCTTCACCTCGTGAACGATTTACAAGTTCCTAAAAAACTTGTTGGCGACTCTTTTGCTCTATCTTCTTTCTCTTTGGACTCCACCGTACTTTAGTGTATGATCACAGTGGGGTTCAAGCTAGGGATTAGTGCTTGAAATATTCCCTACAACATGATAACATGATATTAGAAATAATAAAAGGCACCCTAAACATGATTCTAGAAAGCATTAAAAACATCCTAACATGATACTAGGAATTAAACAAATCTAAACATGCTTTCTACATTGAAATAAAATAGGGAGTAAGCTAATTACTTAATTTGAAGCCTCGTACCTCTTTCTAATAACAAAATACACGTGTTCGTAAACTTCAATGAAAATAATAAAATCAAATAATTAAATTAAATAATTGAAAGAAAGATTTATAAAGTTTAGACTGGATTTGGGACCAAATCCTCAGAAATTATCAACCTTTCACATCTAGGGCGAAGGCAACTTCGAATTTGGCTAGGTGTTTCAAGATCTCGTGAGTGCGGAAATGTGTTTGGAAAAGCTAGTTTAGAAAGAGAAAGAAAGAATAAGCTAGACTGCTTAGAGAGAGAATAGAGAGAATTGATGATTGTTGATGAATAAAAACGGGGATTCAGGACCCTATTTATAAGAAAAATAGTCCGAAAATAGGTAGAATTTGATAAGGAATAAAACTCCATGCTGTCGTCGCAAAACGACCTTGTCGCGTGGTGACAAGCCTATCGTTTGGCGACAGCTTGGATTTTAACGTGCTTTCAACACGGAGTCCACTTGGTGATCAAATTTGATCTGTAGAGTCCGTACGAAAACTGAAATCGTATTTTTACATAAAATAATATTTTATTCCAAGTAAAACTTATCAATCCACAATTATCAATTCTAATTCCATTAGGATTTAAAAGAACCTTCTAGAGAATTCTAGAAGACTATAATTAATCCTAATAGCTTTAGGAATGATAATTGACATTGGGCCCTCCTCTAGATCATTGGGCCGTATGTAAGGATCAAAGCGGGCCCAATTTAGTATTTTGGCCATAACTTCCTCATTATTCATCGGAATTGGGCTTATAATATATCGTTGGAAAGCTCTTTGCAAGCCCCATCCAACTACGCTATTATTGGACCCTTGTCATGGACCAAAATAAACTGGATTGACTATTTTCATAAAATAGAGTTGGTTTTCGAAAGCAGAAAGAAAGATTTTTAATAAAAACTAACCGCAACACTTGACCTTTCACACTTTCACTTCATTCGATTATGGTTCAACGCGAACGGTATTGATCACAGGGTTTGGTTTTGGGGAGACACAAATGGGTGTCTACACCCGACGACTTCTCATAAAGCTCAAGCACGTCCTTAATGACAGTCACATCTTGTTCCGTTGCCCTGGTGAAAATAATGCAATCATCCGCAAAAAGCAATGATTTATAGAGGGTGTTAATGGAGCAATTCAAATCCCCCTAAGACTCCCGGACTCTTCATCCTTCCTCAAAAAATGCGAAAACACTTTCGCACATAAAATAAAGAGATACCGAGAGATTGGATCCCCCTGTCTAATACCCCTAGTCGGAACAAAATTATCAGTTGGGATACTGATAACTTGTTATTTAGTATGATTTTAGGGTACTTTTGAACCTTGTTTTCCTGATTATTCGACATCAAAGTTCATTATTTATCCTATTTTTATACAAATTTTACACCATCCATGCTTCAAGGGTTGTTTGTGTTTTTAATGTAATGTAGCTATTTTTAGCACTATATATGGGCGTGATCAAGCATGAGTGAACAAGGAGAAGGGAAAGCTTGGTTGATAGAGCAATGGAGGAAGAAGGATGAGTGCCTGAAAGAGAAATGAAAAGCTTTTGGAAAGTTTTGGAAGGATTTTTGCACTAAGGTCAACTTCAACTGACCATAACATTTTTTCCACTCAACATTTTGAAGTGATTCAAATTGGAGATTAAATTTCATCTCAAGATCTTTCCAAGGACTGGTCACATACCTTATCCTGATGAGTAACAAAAAAGTTATGACCTTCTGAAAATAAGCTGTTTCGCCAGAAAAGGTCTGCACGTCCGTGCCAATAAGTGGCACGTCCGTGCAAGTCACTGCACATCCGTGCCAAATGAAGCAGGTTCGTGCAAGGTCATGAAGTAGCTACTGCTCGTATTTTAACAGGTCTGCACGTCCGTGCAACCTTTCGCACGTCCGTGCTGACCTGTAGACGAGCCCGACTCTTGTTTTCTCCGTCCTTTTTATTTGGGGGTCATATAAATACTCTTCTTAGCTCATTTTGTACGGGGGATCCAAGTTTGGAGTGCCTTCTCTTAATTTGTAATTGTAGAACACAAATATTCTCAAATCATTAGTTAGATTTTAATTAATAGCTTGAAATTTCAATCTCAATCATTATTGTAGAAGACAAGTTCCACCATTGTTATTCAAGTTGAAGCTTCTAGTAACATTTTCTCACTCTTCTCTTCCATTTTAATTGCTTTGATTGTTAATTATCTTGCTTAATTCTTGTATGCTTAGATTGTTATTTAGCTTAATCTTTAGTTAATTCTTGTTCATGAGCTAGAAATCCCTAATTGCTTTAATCTCCATGAATTGTGAGTAGTCTAATTTTCTAGGGTTTGCGTAAAACCCTCAATTTAGTCACTAATTACTTGTTGCATGTGTTAATTTGGTAATTGTTGGGTGTTAATTAGTTGAGCTTAAGTGGTTTGATTGCTTAGTTCTTGTATATGGCCATAGCTAGAACTATTATCTAAGCTTTCTCAACGAAGGATCGAGAGATGAACTTGAGTTAGCTCCCTTATGCTTAATTGACTTGAAGTGCCATGAGAATAGGAATCTCCAGTCAAGGGAATATTTTTGTCATGTGATTATACTTTAACACTTGTTTTATGCTTTGTAACCACGAGAGTAGGTTGTATTCATGATTCAAGTTATCCCTCTAGCTTGAGAGAGTAGTTGGGTGCTTTAGATGACTTCCCCTATATTATCCCCTTAATTTATCATTGTTTGCTACATGCCATTTATAATTTGTGACGAAATTGAGAGGTATATCCCGAGCCCTAGAACTCTCTAATTATTGTTAATCATCCCTTAGTATTAGTTGATTTGAACTAGTACATGCTACATAAAATCAAACCAATTTTGACTTCATTTAGCTTGTTTAAACGGTAGTATCTCGGTGGTTGATTCAACGCCTCTCTTGGGTTCGACCCTTTCTTACCCTTGCTATTAGCTAGTGAGACCAAGATAGGACTTTATCTTTGGTAGGCTCGACGACGGCCTATCAAATTTTGGCGCCGATGCTGGGGAGGCAAAGTCACATTGAATGTATTATTGTTGAATGAGACTAAATGTGTGTATTTGTATCATAATTTTTCTTATTTATTTTTGTATATTTATTTTTTTAACTTATGATAGTCATTGCTAAAGTCTTTCTTAGCTTTGTTTGACTTTTCATGACATGAAAGAGTAAGCAATCATCGCTTATTCCCGTGGATTTAGAGTTGAACAAGACCTTGAGGAACGTCAGGAGACTTTTGCAAGGCATTCCCGAGTTCTCTATTGTATATTCGGATTCCGATCCGGAAGAGGTTTTTGAAACCAACAACGAAGATATCATGGGTGATAACAATCCTCCTCCACCTTTACTACGAGACTATGACCACACCAATGCCTTCACACTTCGGAGTGGCATACGTCTCCCCACCACAAATGCAAACAATTTCGAGCTTTCGCTGACATCCGCCTCAGGGTAAACCACCGTCTCTCAGGCCCCCGACTGACTGATTCTACCATAGAGGCCAACGATAGACAATAACTCCCCCCCGAACACAGCTTACAACTTTCATCGTACTGTGCTCTCCAAAGAGCAACTCTTCTCAAAATCTCAAAAAAGGCTTTTCCATATAAAAAGGGAATCTTTTGTTACAATAGAAGCAGAAGTGATTTCTCTTATAAAAATAACCCTTAGCTATAAGGTTTCGAAAAAAAATTATAATTAAAATAAATTCCGAAATTCAAAAATTCCAACTCATCTGTATGATTCAAAGTGATCAATTTGGGGGTAGTCCTTATGAGTGTCCTTTTTCTCATTTAGACAACTTTCTTGAATTGTGCACAACTATCAAGCAAAATAACATTTCGGAAGAGTTTATTCGGATGCATATATTTCAATTCTCCCTCTGTGATAAAGCCAAGCTTTGGTCGAGGACGGTTGAAGAGGGATCGTTAACTACTTGGGATGAAGTTACTAGAGCTTTTCTTGGGAAGTATTGCCCTCCCGAGAAAACCGCCGAAATAAGACGGAAAATCACCAACTTCAACCAAGAGGTTAATGAAACTTTGTGTGAAGCATGGGAGCGGTTCAAAGATTACACTAGAGCATGCCTTCACCACGGTTTCACCTCATGGATCATAGTGCAAAGCTTCAATGATGGTCTTACTCCTACCTCAAGGGCCAACCTTGATTCCGGGGCCGGTGGTAGCCTTAAAAAGCTATCGGTTAACGAGGCCTACAAAATGATTGAAGAGGTTGCCAAGCATTATGCTTATGGGGGTGACAAAAGACAAAGTCATCCTAAGAAGGGTGGAAAGCATGATCTCGAGGCAATAGATCTTATTGCTTCAAAGGTTGATATGTTAGCTCGAAAGCTAGATCAAGTGAACAATGTGCCCGGTAGCTCCTCCTCACAAGTCATGTCTTGTGAGACTTGTGGAGGAAACGATCATATGGCATCCTATTGCAACTCTACAACAACGGAGCATGTGGCTTCTATTGGGAGAAATGATCCTTACTCTCAAACCTATAACCAAGGTTGGAAACAACATCCAAATTTTTGGTGGAAACAACCCAACCAAGCTCCCCCTCCTCAAAACAATTATAACCAAGCTCCTCCTCCTCAAAACTATATCAATCAACCTCATTCACAACAACAAGCTCCCTATCGCCACCCCAACCAAAGAGACAATGTCCAACAAAGAACCCAATACAATCAAGCCCCTCCTCCTCAAAAATCCAACATTGAATCTGTTTTGGAAACCTTCATGACCCAACAAATCAAGATCAATGGGGAAGTTAGCAGCTCAATTCAACAACTCCATGCACACAATAAGATGATTGAAAGTCAATTATCTCAAATTGCGCATCAAGTTGGATGCCCTTCTAGCCCCGGTGGTCAATTTCCAAGCACAACGGTAATGAATCCAAAAGAGCATGCGAAATCAATCACCTTAATTTTGGAAAGAGGGTATGAAGCTCCAATTATGATAGAAGAGGTCACCAAAAAGGGAGATGAGGGAGATTATTGGGCAGATGAAAGTGAGTTTTAAAATGAAGTGAGTGAGGAAGCAAGAGGAAGCTTAAAATTGAGTGATAAGGGTGCCTCAAAGAGGGACGAGCGAGAAGTGCAAAGCCAAGCTCCATTGAAAGCATATGAGCCTCGTATTCCATTCCCTCATTGAATGATAGAGAAGAAGCTAAATGAGAAACTTTCCAAGTTCCTTGATGAAATGAAAGGACTTCAATCAAACATTCCACTTCTTCATGCTTTATCACAAATGCCTACATATGCAAAGTTTTTGAAAGATTTTCTTTCTAAAAAGAGTAGGCTTGAGGAGAGTGATTCTATTTCCCTTCCAACGGAGATAAGTGATATTTCTAAAAATGAGCTTCCCAAGAAGTTTGGTGACCCCGGTAATTTTGCTATACCGGTGAAGGTTGGGGATCTTGAATCAACAAATGCGTTGTGTGACCTTGGGGCTAGTGTTAGCCTTATGCCTCTTTCTATGGCTACAAGGTTGAATCTTGGGGAGATAAGTCCCACCAAAATGTCAATCCAACTAGCCGACCACTCGGTTAGAATCCCATTGGGAGTCTTAAAGGACATCCCGATTCAAGTGGGGAAGGCTCTTGTGCAATGCGATTTTGTAATCATGGAGATGGATGAGGATTCCAAAGTACCTCTCATCTTGGGTAGGCCCTTTTTGAAGACCGCGGGTGTTAACATTGGCATGAAACAGGGACGACTTAGCTTGCATGTTGGGAATGAAAATATTTTCTTCTCATTTCCGGAAATTTCAAGTGAGCCCATAATGAAACAAGTTCATCGGATCGATGTTTTGTCTAGTACTTTGAAAGAAGACATGGAGGAGCCACAAGAATTGACTCATGCTTTGGAGGTGAAAAAGCAAAAGGGGGTGAAGAAGAAAAAAAGAAACAAGATAAAGTTGATGGAGAAATTATTTGGTTGCCTTTCTAGTGATGATAGCAATGTGAATATTTTTCCTAAGGAAAATGGCAAGTGTGTGGGAACAATGAGATGGGTCAAAAAGGTGTGCCTTGACCCTCCCTAATTATGGATAGCGCAATGTCGTTAAGCTAGTGACGTTAAAGAAGCGCTTCCGGGAGGCAACCCGAGTATTTTTTTTGTATGGATTAAGTTGTTAAAAAAAAAATAAAAAAACAACAACAACAACAACAACAAGAAGCGAAATTAAAGTCTTCCAATAAAAACCAACAAGAACAAAATTACCAAGGAGGTTCAAGCTTCAAAGAAGGCCCGATCCTTGAGTTAGTCTTCTTTCTCCCCCTTTTTATGTGCTTTTATTGGTTAACATTGAGGACAATGTTTATGATAGCTTGGGGGGGGGGGGGGGAGTCATTTTTATTCCTTCTTGGCATGTTGGTTTGTTTATGTTGTGTTTGTTTTGGTTGTTTCCTTTCCCTTTTTAATCCAAAGCCCTTAAAGCCAAACTTGCTTCCTTTAAATCCAAACTTTTGATCATGTGTGAATACTTCTCTTCTCTCCTTATATAGATATATATTTATGTTTTATTTTTATGCTTAGCTTAACTTAACATTGTAAATATTCTTGCTTTCTAGTAGTAAAAAAAATGAACAAAAAAAAAAAAAAAAAACGAAAAAATGCCAAAGGGTGAGACTCAAATGATGATGCTTATATGATTTGCTTTCTTGACTCTTGAGTGATGAGTAAAAGTTCTTTTAAAAGGGTGTATGCTAGAGTTGGGGTCATTTAGAGGCTTATTAATCTTGATTGCATTAGAGTATATGAAATGAAAACCGATGAACGCTCAATTTCACGTCTAGCATAGGATATTGTCAAATTTGCCCAAAGTAGGATATTTTTGAATCGAATTGTGGTCCCTTGTGCCCTTGATGTTCCTCCCCAAAATAATTAAACTCTATTAGGGAATTGTATCTATTTGTATCTTGTGTAATAAGTGGCATAATAAGCCACATGCCTCGAATAAAAGAAAGAGCCGCTCACAGTTAAAAGAGGCGAGGGCAATGAATGTAAAAAAAAAAAAAAGAAAAAAAATATAGAAAAAGAAAGGGAGATAAAAAAACTCCTCCAAAATTTTCAAAATTTTCACTTTTTCTTATTTAGAGGTCAACTTGTGGACGCCTCCCACACTTTGTCTATTTTGATGTTTCTTGTGTAAATTCCCGAGTTAGAGTGTAGTTAAAGGGGATTGGGAGTGCATTTTGGGAGGTGGACTTGTATTTTGAGATTTTATAAACGAAAAAGGGCTTGTTGCAACTTTTGAATATCTAGATGTGCTCTAATGAACTAGTAAAAGGTCTAAAGAAGTATCCTAGTGCAACCTTGCTTAGTTTTCCTCTTTACCCCCAACTCATGTGTACATTTGTATGATTGGTAATTCTTGAAAGTTGCTCACTTGTCTTGCTTGTGTCTCATATCCCGATGAGTTGACTTGGGCAGGAAAAAAAACATTGAAATTGTATGCATGATTTATTATGATGTGTTGTGGTTTGTGTGAGTTGTGGGTTAAGCTCAATGGAAACCCTAACTCGTCCACTTAGGAGACTTAGGGGTTTAAATTGCTTTTCACTTGTGCTAAAAGTGCTTATGGTTGTTACCATGCGGATTTGTGTCTTTGTGTTTCCTCTTTATTACCACTCCTTGTATTGATCATTAGCAAGTTATCTTCTTTCTTGATTTGACATGTTTGTTTTGCTCGAGGACTAGCAAAATCTTAGCTTGGGGGGATTTGATAACTTGTTATTTGGTATGATTTTAGGGTACTTTTGAACCTTGTTTTCGTGATTATTCGACATCAAAGTTCATTATTTATCCTATTTTTATACAAATTTTGCACCATCCATGCTTCACGGGTTGTTTGTGTTTTTGATGTAATGTAGCTATTTTTAGCACTATATATGGACGTGATCAAGCATGAGTGAACAAGGAGAAGGGAAATATTGGTTGATAGAGCAATGGAGGAAGAAGGATGAGTGCCTTAAAGAGAAATGAAAAGCTTTTGGAAAGTTTTAGAAGGATTTTTGCACTAAGGTCAACTTCACTGATCATAACTTTTGTTCCAATCAACATTTTGAAGTGATTCATATTGGAGATTAAATTTCATCTCAAGATCTTTCAGACGACTGGTCATATGCCTTATTCCGATGAGTAACAAAAAAGTTATGACCTTCCGAAAATAAGCTGTTTCGCCAGAAAAGGTCTGCACGTCCGTGCCAATAAGTGGCACGTCCGTGCAAGTCACTGCACATCCGTGCCAAATGAAGCACGTCCGTGTAAGGTTAGGCAGTAGCTACTTCTCGTATTTTAACAGGTCTGCACGTCCGTGCAACCTTTGGCACGTCCGTGCCGACCTGTAGACAAGCCCGACTCTTGTTTTCTCCGTCCTTTTTATTTGGGGGGTCATATAAATACTCTTCTTAGCTCATTTTGTACGGGGGATCCAAGTTTGGAGTGCCTTCTCTTAATTTGTAATTGTAGAACAAAAATATTCTCAAATAATTAGTTAGATTTTAATTAATAGCTTGAAATTTCAATCTCAATCATTGTAGAAGACAAGTTCCACCATTGTTATTCAAGTTGAAGCTTCTAGTAACATTTTCTCACTCTTCTCTTCCATTTTAATTGCTTTGATTGTTAATTATCTTGGTTAATTCTTGTATGTTTAGATTGTTATTTAGCTTAATCTTTAGTTAATTCTTATTCATGAGCTACTTGAAATCCTTAATTGCTTTAATCTCCATGAATTGTGAGTAGTCTAATTTTCTAGGGTTTGGGTAAAACCCTCAATGTAGTCACTAATTACTTGTTGCATGTGTTAATTTGGTAATTGTTGGGTGTTAATTAGTTGAGTTTAAGTGATTTAATTGCTTAGTTATTGTAAATGGCCATTGCTAGAACTATTATCTAAGCTTTCTCAACGAATGATCGAGAGATGAACTTGAGATAGCTCCCTTATGCTTAATTGACTTGAAATGCCATGAGAATAGGAATTTCCAGTCAAGGGAATATTTTTGTCATCGTGATTATACTTTAACACTTGTTTTATGCTTTGTAACCACGAGAGTAGGTTGTATTCATGATTCAAGTAATCCCTCTAGCTTGAGAGAGTAGTTGGGTGCTTTAGATGACTTCCCCTATATTATCCCCTTAATTTATCATTGTTTGCTACATGCCATTTGTGATTTGTGACGAAATTGAGTGGTATATCCCGAGTCCTAGAACTCTCTAATTATTGTTAATTATCCCTTAGTATTAGTTGATTTGAATTAGTACATGCTACATAAAACCCTTCGACTTCATTTAGCTTGTTTAAACGGTAGTATCTCGGTGGTTGATTCAACGCCTCTCTTGGGTTCGACTCTTTCTTACCCTTGCTATTAGCTAGTGAGACCAAGATAGGACTTTATCTTTGGTAGGCTCGACGACGGCCTATCAAACCATTAACAAGCATAGAGCAAGACACCGAACGCACACAATCCATAACTCTGTCTCGCCATTTATATTCGAAGCCAAATTTTTTCAGAACAACATCTAAACAAAACCCATTCAATTCTATCGTATGCCTTAGACATATCCAACTTCATTGCCATACTACCCTCAACATGTGTCGAATTTTTCATGTAATGAAACAATTCAAACACCACCAAAATACTGTCAGTAATTAATCTCCCTGGGGTAAAGGCACTCTGATTAACTGAAATAATCTTATCAAGAAATATTTTCAGTCTATTAGCCAACAATTTCGACACAAGCTTGTAAATCACATTACACAGAGCAGTCGACCTAAAATCAGGCATACAATTTGCGCCCGTCTTCTTCGAAATAAGAGCAATAAATGTTTTATTTAAATATGAAGGGATCGGCATACCACGCAGAATGGCTAGAACAGTGTGAATAACGGATGGACCAACAATATTCCAATAATATTGGAAAAAAGGGGGCACATTCCATCCGGACTCGGCGCTGTAATAGGATGCATTTGGCTTAAGGCGATCTTTACCTCCTCTTTACTATACTCGTCACACAATGTAGCATTCATATCACTAGTCACACGAGCTTGAAAATCATGCAAGGCCTGATCAATCAATTCCGATCGAGAAGTGGTGAACATATTACGGAAATAGTCCACTGCCATAGTGCCTTTTTTCGCTTTATCAGAATGCAAATCGTCCCTATCATCCATGAGGCACCTGATTGTATTTTTACTCTTTTGACTTGAAGCTCTTTGGTGGAAAAATTTTGTGTTTCTATCATCTGCTTCTGTAGACACCCATTTGTGTCTCCCCAAAACCAAACCCAGTGATCAATACCTTTCGCGTCGAACCATAATCGAATGAAGTGAAAGTGTGAAAGGTCAAGTGTTGCGGTTAGTTTTTATTAAAAATCTTTCTTTCTGCTTTCGAAAACCAACTCTATTTTATGAAAATAGCCAATCCAGTTTAGTTTGGTCCATGACAAGGGTCCAATAACAGCGTAGTTGGATGGGGCTTGCAAAGAGCTTTCTAACGATATATTATAAGCCCAATTCCGATGAATAATAAGGAAGTTATGGCCAAAATACTAAACTGGGCCCGATTTGATCCTTACATGCGGCCCAATGATCTAGAAGAGGGCCTAATGTCAATTATAATTCCTAAAGCTATTAGGACTGATTATGGTCTTCTAGAATTCTCTAGAAGGTTCTCTTAAATCCTAATGGAATTAGAATTGATAATTGTGGATTGATAAGTTTTACTTGGAATAAAATATTATTTTATGTAAAAATACGATTTTAGTTTTTGTACAGACTCTACGGATCAATTTTGATTGACAAGTGGACTTCGAGTTGAAAGCGTGTGAAAATCCAAGTTGTCGCCAAACGACAGGCTTGTCGCCACGCGACAATGCTTGTCGCTAGGCGACAAGGTTTATTTGCGGCGACAGCATGGAGTTTTATTCCTTATCAAATTCTACCTATTTCTGGACTATTTTTCTTATAAATAGGGTCCCTGGACCTCCGTTTTTATTCATCAACAATCATCAAATCTCTCTATTCTCCCTCTAAGCAATATAGCTTATTCTTTCTCTCTCTTTCTAAACTAGCTTTTTACAAACACAATTCCGCACTCACGAGATCTAGAAACACCTAGCCAAGTTCGAAGTTGCCTTCGACCTAGACGTGAAAGGTTTATACTTTTCTGAGGGTTTGGTCCCAAATCCAGTCTAAACTTTTTAACTCTTTCTTTCAATTTATTTAATTTAATTCTTTAATTTTATTATTTTCATTGAAGTTTACTTACAAGTGTATTTTGTTATTAGAAAGAGGTACGAGGCTTCAAAGTAAGTAATTAGCTTACTCCCTATTTTATTTCAATGTAGAAAACATGTTTAGATTTGTTTAGTTCCTAGTTCATGTTAGGGTGTTATTTATTGCTTTCTAGAATCATGTTTAGGGTGCCTTTTATTCTTTCTAATAGCATGTTAGTATCATGTTAGGTTTAAAGCTTTGATCTTTGATGCTTAGTGACATGCTAGGATTTGTTATTAATCGTGTTAGTATCATGTCTAGGATCTTGCTATTATTATTAAGCTTTATTATTAGGAAAATTTGGATTTTGGTACCTTGAATATGGGGGTAATTGAAGTTTCGTACCCGTTTAAAATATATTTTTAAATTGGTACCTCCAAAAACACAAAACTGTAGATTTCAGTACCTCCGTCCATGTTCCGTTAAGTTTTCCGTTAGTGGGGCCCATTATCTAATTATTTAATAATTTAATTAATTAAAAAAAAAGAAAAAACATTTTATAAAAAAAAAATAAAAACTTAAAAAATAATTAAAAAAATAATAAAAAAAATGAAAAATCCCTAAAATCTTAACTAGCCACCACCGATGCCAACCCCCACCGCCATCACCCAATCCCAACTGACTACCCTCTACCCACGAAGTCAGCCGACCGACCTTCCTCGAACCACGACACCAGCCGTCCGACCACCTTCGAAACGAGCCCAACTGTACCCTAACCTCAGCCCCGATTTGGTTTCAGGGTAAGGGTGAGAGGAGTCTGACGGTTTGTGGGTTTTGGTATGGGTGTGGGTTGGGGTTTCGGCAGTTCGGCGACGGTTTTGGGTAAGGGAGAGGAGTTCTGAGGCGGTGGTGGGTTGATTTGCTGCTGTCGGCTTCTCGCTAGGTTGGTTTAGGGTGGCCACCGTTGCGCTAGGGTTTCGGGGAAAGGGAAAACAGGGAGGGAAAGGGAAAGGGAGGGGGTGGGGTATCGCGACCAGGAACGAGGAAGGGAGGGAAGATGGTGGTGGTTGCGCTAGGTTTTCGGGGAAGGGGTATACAGGGAGGGAAAGGGAAGGGGTGGCCGGCGCCGGTGCCAGGGGAATTCGGCCACCAACAGCCGGAAGCCGGCGCCGGCGCTGGTGGCAGTGGCTGATTTTTTAAAAAAAATTATTTTTAAGTTTTTTTTTTATATAAAATGTTTTTCCTTTTTTTTTAATAAATTAAATTATTAAATAATTAGATGGTGGGCCCCACTAACGGAAAACTTAACGGATCTGGACGGAGGTACTGAAATCTACAGTTTTGTGTTTTTGGAGGTACCAATTTAAAAATAAATTTTAAACGGGTACGGTACGAAATTTCAATTACCCCCATATTCGAGGTACCAAAATCCAAAATTTCCTTATTATTAACATGATTTTTATTATTATTATTGTTGTTGTACGTTATTATTATGTTGCTTGATATTTATATTTTTGTTATTTCTTGATCACACCTTTTATGCATGTTTAAAGGGAATTTTACTTCAATCACGCTTAATAAGATAATTAATTGGTTTAGGCTAATATGATTTAAAACAAGTGATTGCCAATAATAGATTTATTTGTGCATTAATATTCAACCAACATAGATAAACAGGTTTAGGGCTAAATATAATGTTTGCATGTTAGTCAGAAAGCGCACATGAATACGAGTAGAATAAAGTAGAGGCCTATTTTATAGGGCGAGTCCTTTCTTTTGTAGATTGGATTTGTACCCTCATCCCCGAACCCTATTTGGTTCAAGACCTTTTGGAGCTGATGATCTCATGGATCGTTAAGGGGTGTAACCTTCACCTCGTGAACGGTTTACAAGTTCCTAAAACTTGTTGGCGACTCTTTTACTCTCTTTTCTTTCCCTTTGGACGCCACCATACTTAAGTGTATGATCACAGTGGGGTTCAAGCTTGGGGTTATGATGCTTGAAATATTCCCTACAGTTTTTTGGCGACTCCGTTGGGGAGGATTTCTATTTTAATTCCTAAAATTTATTTTGGCAATGATTTAGAATGAGTAGATGAGACTCGAAAAGTTATAAGTATTTCATGTGCGTAATTTTGATTAACATTATTGTCATATGCATAAAAAAAGGTCCTCTTTGGATATACCATCCGAAATAAGTAAAAAACATAAGATTTTTACATGTAGGAAATTTGAGAAATATCTTTCACAACTAGAATCGAAATAATATTGCAAAATCTGGAAAATTCTAAGAACGTAGATACCTACTGAGGCATGTAGGAACTAGCTCCTAGAAAACAGGGCTTGTCGCCTGTAAAGTGCTTCTGTCGCTTGGCGACACGAGTACTTTTGCGGCGACAGTTCCTATAGTCTGGCGCCAAATTCTTCCAATACTGAGCCAGAACTCTGCCTTCTTGTTTTGACCATTTCTAGCACTGTTGGCTTGATTCTACTTCCTGATTGAGTTTTTCACTCTTTTTTGAAACCCATATGTGTTCTACATATGGATATAACCCTCTTGGGGTTCACGCTCCATCTACCCAATCGAACACTCCTGGAAACGACGGGTACATCCGAGTTTGTGAATCCACCAAACCGTGGAAGCAAGTTTTTAACTTGCGGGGTCCCATCCATACGCGCTAACCCTTCCAAAGGTAAGTCTTCCGCGCGATGCATTCGGAATCATAACCATGGACCCTCTTTGACTAACCCATATCCTTGAACTTTAGAGAACTAGAGCCATGGCTAGGTTGCAAACTCATTGCATCATGTTGTGACTACTTGAATTATTTGTGCATTCTTTGCTTGTGCATACCCTATATGTGCTATTCGTTTCTTTGACTTGTGTTTAAGTCTAAATAAACTAATTAATGACTAAAAAGGACTTTGTCTTATTAATTAATTAAACTAATTAAAGGCTAATAAATCAATCTATCTGACTTAGCACGACTTAGGCATGTCCCCTTTAGAGTAAAATTACTAGAAACAATCCCAAATTAATGTTCCAGCAATGGCACAGTGGTTTGGGCTATGGCGCCACGTTCTGCTGTTTGTCGCCTGGCGACAATTTTGTCGTTTGGCGACAAGCTTCCGAATGCGGCGACAGTTCTATTGTTCTAGCGACAGTCCAGATTTTTACTCGAGTCATCACGATGAGTCTAATTAAGTAGTTTGCTAATCAGTTTGACCAACTTTGTTAATGACTTTAGCCATATTTAGTTCTTGTCTGAGTCTAGGCACTTAGTCCAATGGTCATACACAAGAGTCAAAGCATGTCACTTGCACTCACTTATAAAGCACACACTTAACATGTATGTCATACTTTTACCATGTCTAGAGAGTTGTGAATGCGTGTTTTCCGTCATTTTTTTAAGGGGGGGTAAGTCGGATATTAATCCTCCAAGTAAACCACATGTTTGAACCCATTCCCAAAAATATGCACCCTATTTTTTTTTTTTTTTTTTGCTTTTAAACCATAAAATCAAAGTCTCTTTGAGTCAAGTCATTAAAACAAAAAAAGGTTTAATTTACAGCGTGTGGTCAAGAAAGGAAGGGCGTCTAATCAAGGACAACACTTTCGTTCAAATCTCACTTTTTGATAAGCCAATCGGTCGAAAAAAAAAAGCTAAGAAGATAATGGCAAGTCAGGAAGATGTCAACGAACTCAAGGGCCAAGTGGCTAACATGGATGAAAATGTTAAAGAATTTGACTCTTCAAATCAATGACCCTGTGAATCAACAACAGATGGAGCTCGTGCAAGAAAGCTTGAGCAAGATATCCAATGACTATAGATTCCAAGGCATTAGCTCACAAGGGGTCTCGGTGGACAAGGATCTTCTTCCACAGAAGTTTAATGCCAACGACATCCCAAAATTCAAGGCAATGGATAACCCTTATTTTCATTTAAGAGCCTTTGAAACTATAATGAATATTAAGGGAATAGACAAGAAAGCTTTTCATTCTTTGTTTTCTTTATCTTTAGAAACCGTTTGTCAGCAATGGTACTTATCTCTTGATAAAGAGAAAACCTATAATTGGGAATCAATTGTAAACGCTTTTATTGATAGATATAAATGCAATATTCAAGTTGAAATTGATCATAGAGAACTTGAAATCCTTAAACAGAAAGAAAATAAAAGCTTTACTTCCTTCTTTAATAAATGGAGGGAAACTTCCGCGAAGATGGTTGAGGTGCCTAGTGAGAAAGAATATGTGAGGATGTTCATCAAGAACCTCCAGGACAAATACTCTAACCATCTCAAACACCAAAATAACTTGCACACTTTCAAGGCCGTCTATGACATCGGTATCAATATTGAAGACGACCTAGCTAAACAAAAAGCTGCTAACAATATTAACTCCAAAAGTGGCTGGAAAGGCAAGAAGAACGACAATCTTTCTTCCTCCAAAACCACCCACTCAAATAATGTTAGCACCTTTAATTAATTTGAATGATTTCCTCGCCATGAACAATCAAGGACAAAATAAACCATTTAGGAAGAACTTTACTCCTATTGGTATGAGTTATGACACCGCATTCGATCGCCTACATGCAAAAGGTCTTATAACTCCCATTGGATCGTTTGGGGACCCACCTGTCGAAAGAAGAACGGCTAGATGGAACCTCGACGCACATTGCAAGTATCATCAAGGTAGGGGCCATCCCACAGAAAATTGTTGGAAGCTAAAAGAAGCTATCCAAGATCTAATTGATAACAAAAAATTCCATTGCCCGCTGCAAGTAAGAAGCCAAGCATCAATAATGCACCACTGTCGGATTCCTTGGCTATTTCCGATGAGGAAAATCAGGTTGACCCCTCAAGCCTCATCAAACCCATCGAAGAAGTTCATACCATTGAAGAGGAGGAAGAAATCTTTGAGGATGCCAAGAATGAATTACCTTGTGGACAAGAACCCGCAACTAAACAAGAAGCGTGCATCCTTATACAGGTTGTGTTAGAAACGAGGGAATTGATACGAGAGGCCATCGAGGTCACAAAAGAACAAAATGCACTACTCAAAAGTAGACCTCTACCTAAGGAAAAGAAATCGTTTTCCCTCCAAGTAATTGACACACCCAAGAAGAGTAATAGGCCATACACTCCAATTGGAACTTATGCAAATATGTTCAAAATGCTCTCCGAGAATGGTATAATTCAACCTCTCGAACCGAGACCATTTGAATCACTAAAAAGGACAGATAGATACTATTGTCCATATCATCAATCGGAAGGTCATACAATAGAAAATTGTTTCATTATAAAGATTTGGTCCAAAGATTGATTGACAACAAGAAGCTAGTCCAAATCCCACAAGAACAAGATGCTACCTTAATGGAGTTTGGGACAGTGATGATGAGGATGTCTACCTCAAGGACGTTGAAGAAACTCCACTTTCGACAATATATCCAGTAGGTGACATTTGAGATGAAGAGGATTCACCCATAGATGTCCTTACAAGATCCGGGATAATGCAACCTCCCATTACTACATAACCTATTCCCGCTACTCAACAAGTTCCCATACCAATCATAGAAGACAACGATGTTCTCAAACAATTAAAAAAGACCAAGGTCGAGATGATCGTATGGAAACTTCTAGCTACCTCCCGAGAACACAGAATCGCGGTCATGGATGCTTTAGCTAAAGTAGGAATAGATTCAGACACCACTCCTGAGGGGTTGGCTAACTTTCTCACGAGTGAACTCCCAAGTCCTATTAATTTGATCACCTTTTCCGACAAAGATCTACCACCAGAAGGTGATAAACACAACAAAGCTCTAAACCTCACAGTAATTTGCAAGAGAATGAATGTCCTAATGACTCTTGTAGATAATGGATTGGCAATTATTGTTTGCCCACTTAGAACTACAAGGATGTTAGGAATAAGAGATGAAGATTTATCTTTATCAACACAAGGGATAAGAGCCTACGACAACTCACGTCACCGAGCATTAGGTACAATTACTATGAACATAACGGAGGGAGTAATTGAACACGCCACTACATTCCAAGTGGTAGATATTAAAGCTTCATTCAATTTACTGTTAGGACACCCTTGGCTTCATGACCTTAAGGCTGTCCCTTCATCCATTCACCAACAAGTGAAAGCCATAGTTGGAGGAATCCCAATTACAATCGATGCTTTGCCTATGAGGATCAAAACACTAGAAAACCCAATAATCAATGTGGAGCACGATGAGAATGACGAAGATTTGTGGGGCTTTAATAAAGATGTCTCCTTAATTGAGGAAGATGAAAGGACCCCTCTTCGCTATGACCTCCACTCCAACATAATAACCAATGCTATCCTGAGAAAACAAGGACATTTCCTTGGAATGACTCTATGAAAGAAGAAAGGGATAGCAAAACAGATGGGACTACCTGGCCTCCCCAAATTAGATACTTTCGGACTTAGTTTCAAACCAACTCTCAAAGATCTAAAGCGAGCCCGGGAAAGATCAAAATCACGTAGGAATGCTCGCACACAAAAGAAAGCAATCCCAATGGATCAATACCCTCTCACTTTAAATGGACAGTTCATAAGAGAGGGAGAAGATTATCCATGATATGAATTCCCAGAACCCTTTGTTGTAAACGGCATAAGGCAACCTGGGTTTGAAATATTTTTGGATTGTTGCTTTCTAGATGAGATCCCAACTTCCATCTATAAGGAGAAAGCACCCCCATGCTTTGATTTTAATGTCATGGGACTCCTCTTTGGGTGAGAAAAGATTGAGCCAAAATATGCAGAGGATGACTCCTCGCTCATTCAAACAGTCCTACAAAGCGAAAGCTTCGATCCTTCGAAGCTCATCACTCCAGCAGGGGATTTAGTGCAAGGATGGCGCAAGATAGTGAAGGTGACTACTACAAGCGGAAAGAAGATCTCAATAACTACAGGACAAGGACTAATATTCGAAGAATCGTTAGAGTCTGAGTCAGATTCTTCCCCTATCGAGTCTTCTAAGTCTTTAGTTGTAGCACCTCCCTCTAACTCTTCTATTTCATCATCTACTCCTAGGATAGTTAGTAATCAAGTCCCAACGGACATCTCTTTATTCGATGTAATGATTTCTGAGTTCAATAATATGTATTCTTCCCTTACTCCTCGTGTTTTTCTTTAACTCAAGATGACGAGCATTGCTTAACTAACGATGAAAATGACAAAGAAATCATTAAAGCAATGGTAACAATTGAAAATAAAACACCAATAACTGAAGACACTGAAACAGTTGATATCTCAAAAGATCCAACCATTAAAAGAGAAGTTAAAATCGGACTCACACTTAATAAAGATGAAAGAACCGATTTAATTAACCGACTAAAAGAATACATCGATGTATTCGCTTGGTCATATGAAGATATGCCAGACATTAATAGAGAAATAGCTCAACACACTATACCACTAATTCCAGGAATAAAACCTGTATAACAAAAGATACGTCGAATGAAACCAGACATAGCTTTTAAAATAAAAGAAGAAGTACAAAAACAAATAACTGCAGGTTTTATCAGGGTATCCAAATACCCCGAATGGGTTTCAAATGTGGTCCCAGTTCCGAAAAAGGATGGTAGGGTTCGAATGTGTGTCGAATATCGAGATCTAAATAAGGTAAGTCTAAAGGATAACTTCCCTTTACCACAAATCGATATCTTGGTAGATAATACAGCGAATCACGCACTTCTCTCGTTTATGGATGGATACACAGGGTACAACCAGATTCTCATGGCCGAAGAAGACATGGAGAAAACAACATTCATAACACCTTGGGGTACTTACTGTTACACGGTAATGCCATTCGGGTTGAAAAACGCGGGTGCCACTTACCAACGTTCAACAACTGCCCTACTCCATGACATGATGCACAAAGAAGTCGAAGTATATGTGGATGACATGATTGTGAAATCTAAAGACCGTCCTGGACATCAAGTAGCCTTAAGAAAATTCTTCGAGAGGCTAAGAAAATATAATATGAGGTTGAATCCATCCAAGTGTGCTTTTGGAGTTACCTCAGGCAAACTATTAGGTTATTTCATAAGCTCTAGAGGAATAGAGATAGACCCAACCAAGATCAAAGCAATCATGTCAATGCCTCCGCCCAAAACCGAGAAACAAATTCGAGGATTTATTGGCCGGTTGCAATA
Source organism: Chenopodium album (assembly GCF_948465745.1). Lineage (NCBI taxonomy): Eukaryota > Viridiplantae > Streptophyta > Magnoliopsida > Caryophyllales > Amaranthaceae > Chenopodium > Chenopodium album. The sequence goes on from NC_137839.1 coordinate 57,114,317, forward strand.
CATAAGTAGGTTCATATCCAAGCTAACAACTATATGTGAATCGATATTCTAAAAGCTCAAGAAAAATGTGCCGGTAATATGGGACGACAAGTGTCAAAAAGCCTTTAAGAAGATCAAAGCCTATCTCGCCAATCCTCCTGTATTAGCTCCAACACTTCCAGGAATTCCTCTTAGGTTGTACTTAACAGTCACCAAAGAAACAATGGGAGCTATGCTCGCACAAGAGGTAGAAGGAAAAGAAAATGCTATCTACTACCTAAGCATACCTAAGCAAAAAGATGATCGAATATGAAGCACGCTATACACCACTTGAGAAATTGTGCCTCGCATTGGTGTGGGCCACAACCAAGTTCAGACATTACATGCTTGTTCATACAGTCTTTGTAGTGTCACGAATGGATCCTCTCAAGTACTTATTCAAGAAATATACACTAAACGGGCGCATTTTAAGGTGGATAGTCAGTCTAGCCCTGTTTGATGTAAGGTTCATGCCTCAAAAGGCTATTAAAGGATCCGTGGTCTCGGATTTCTTAGCGGAATTTCCTATAGAAGATTCGACACCAATACACGATAATGAATTTTGAGATGAAGACTTGATACAGAAGACGATACTTGGACTTTATACTTTGATGGGGCCTCAAACCAAAAGGGATGTGGCGTGGGAGTCCTATTAGTATCACCTAAAGAGGAACATGTCCTAATCTCAATAAAGCTAGAATTCGACGTTACCAACAACGTTGCAATGTACGAAGCATGCGTGGTAGGCCTCGAAACAGCTTTAGCATTAGTGTAAAGAAACTTCGAATATTCGGATATTCATCCTTGATCATCAATCAAATCTCAAAAAGATGGAAAGTAAGGAGCGAAAGCTTAGCCCCTTACCAAACCTATCTAGAAACTTTCACCGATCAATTGGAGAAGTTAGAATACACATAACTACCTAGAGAGGAAAACCAATTTGCCGATGCCTTGGCAAGACTAGCCTCAATGGTCAGGATTCCTAAGGAAATTGAGCAAATGCCTCTAACTATAGAGATAAGACACAAACCAGCGTACATTCAAGCTAGAGGATGATGAAATAGTCCAAGAGGAGGAAGAAGAAGAAGAAGAAGAAGAAGAACCATGGTACACTGATATACTCAACTACGGAGAATATCCTCCTCATGCTAACAAAAGAGCAAAACGAGCTTTAAGACTTTTGACTTCCAAATACGTACTCATAAATGATGAGTTGCACAAAAGGGTACCTAAAGGTCGAGCCTTCTTATGTGTAGGCAAAAATGACGCACAAAGGCCTATGAGAATAGTCCACGAAGGAGTATGTGGAACACATGTTAATGGCAAAATGTTAGTCCAAAAGATAATGCGAGAAGGATACTATTGGACTACCATGAATAGGGACTGTCATCAATATGTAAAAAGATGCCCTAAATGCAAAATCTATGCAAATTTACAGCATGTTCCTCCATCTCTTCTCTACACCTACACATCACCATGGCCATTCTCAGCGTGGGGAATTGATATAATCGGAAAAATCACTCCTCCTGGAACAGGAAGGGACAAATACATCTTAGTAGAAATTGATTACTTCACAAAGTGGGTTGAGGCACAATCATATGCTAAACTCACTGCAAAACATGTAGCACACTTTATCGAAAGGAACATAATTTTTCGATACAGAGTCCCACATGAGATGATAATTAACAATGGAAACACTTTCAAGCTGAATGTGAAGAATTGTTACAAAAGTATGGTATTCAACATCACCATTCTTCTCCTTACAGACCTCAAGCAAATGGAGCAGTTGAGGCAGCTAACAAAAATTTAAAGACTATCATCGAGAAAATGACAGAAAACTACAAGGATTTGCCTGACAAACTCCATTTTGCACTTTGGGGTTATCGCACGTCAATTCATACATCAACAGGAAATACACCATTCGCCTTAGTCTATGGAATGGATGTCGTACAACCTGTAGAACTAGAAATACCTTCTCTACGCATTGCGTTAGAAAGTAAACTCGATGAAGTTGAATTGTAATACCCTGTATTTTTATGTATTTTTATAAAGTATTTAAGTATTAATAAAATGTATTGTTAAGGGCTCAAGTATTTTAATTAAATATTTTAAAGGGTTAAATATTTAAAATATAAGGTTTTATTAAAGTAAATTATATTTTGGGCCAAACGTTTATTAATTATTGGGCAATGTAAATTATTCCTACATACTCTTATTGGAATAACCCCATTCCAAAACCCATAACTTAAGCCCTATCCTATAACTTAAGCCACATTTTTATAAGCCAAAATTTAACCCTACAGTCTCTACTCTATAAATACCCCATGAATCCCCAAAATTTCCCACACAAAAAGGTTATAGTCTTATTTTCTTTTTCCTTTGTTTTAATAATTCGTGTAATTATAATTATTGATTTATGGGTTTTGATTTTATTGTTTGAAATTAATTTAATTAGTATCTATTGTATATTTGATGATTAAACTTTATAATTTTCAGATTTTGTAAATTTTATAACCTAGGGTTTTTAATTATTGAAAATCATGATTTTAGGGTTTTTATGAACAGTTGATTTAGGGCTTTTATAGTAATGATATTTTGAAATTTTGGTGATTATAACTACTGATTAGTTTAACTTAATTCCATATTATTTTGAACACGTAAATTCGTGTTTTAATTTTTATATTTCCATTCGTTAATATTAATCCCGTTTTAATCCCGACCAGGTTCTGAACCCATCCGAGTTTGATAAAAAATTACTGTTTTCCATGTGGAAACAACGTTTTAAAAAAGACTCACTACCTTTGGTAGTGAACACCACCCTCCCGTGGTCAAATTCAGCCTCTAAATATGATTTTCGGGCAATTTTTTATTTTTAACGAAGTTTTTTTTTATGCTTTAAATTTTATCCTTGAGTTTAAAGGGTAAGAGATAATTTAATGTTTCTTGGATAATTTAAGTATAAAGATGTATTTTGATGAAGCTTTAAAGGGTTTTTTTTATTAGTCTAAAATGCTGGAATTATATTTAAAGTAGTATAATTGTGATTTTAATAAAAGGGTGTGATTACCCATCAAAAAGGAGTTTAATTAGGGGTTTTAAAATAATTTTCAGATTATTTTAAATAGTTTAAAGTGAGTTTAAGTTGCTGGAAATTGTGTATACAAGGGTAATTAATTTATTATTATTGTCCCTTTATGTAGGAGATTTGGTTCGCGAATTGTTGTAGAGTACTCGGTAATTTTAATGGCTTAATTGAGGTACGTTTGCGTACTTAGCATATTTGGTGATGTAGTATCATGCTAGGCTTGATTTAAATCAATTACAAGGAGTATCATGCTAAGGTCTACGTTTGGAATTGTGGATTATTGGTGTTGGTGATTGAATTGTGAAGCATGATTTATTTGTTATGGTTTATGGATTGGAAAATTATATTTTGGCATGATTATATGGACCACACTTTTATTTATGGCATGTTAGAATGCATGTTTAATTAAACTACATGTTTAATTTGGCTTCGAATATTGAAAAGGAATTTTATTATGGTTCATATAATTTTTATTGATGCTATAAGCATGGGAAAGGAGCTATATAAGTGTCTATGTACACGAGGAATAAATTATATGTTGGTGCCTTAGTGCACTTAAGGTGTTTTTAACACCGAGGGATAGGATTTGTGGCGCTTTATGCGTTTAAGGTGTCTTTGACACTGAGGTAGATTTAAAAAGGGTTCAACATTAAATATTATGTGGTCACTAATTATTCAAGTATTAAATTGGTATGTTTGTTTGATTGAATAATTATTGTTGATTGAATTATTATGCTTTGAGAGTCATCACAAAGTCTAATAATATGTAAATAACTGAAAGAGATTACGCACCAAAACTCTTGGAACGTATATACCTTGAGTATGAACATATGGGGGGAGTTATGTGACTTTATATTTGATCATAACTTCTAATGGAGTACAGGACGTTGTACATTCCTTTTTATTATTTTTATGCGCTGGAATTCCGCCACCTATATGTGGTTTTGTGCTGGCACGGTTAGCTCCCGTATCAGTTAACCTCAATTTATTTGAGGGAGGTAGAGTTGGAAACCCGTTCGATGCGTGATCAATGCTAAATAAATTATTTAGTGTCTAGTTGAAGAGTCTTGTTGGTTGTTGTGTGTGTTTGTAAACAGGTGCATTGAGGTAAGAGCGTGTTGATAGGTTAAAGCATGTTAGTGTGTTTAATTACACTTATGTACTCAGCTTTGCTAATTGTGTGTGTGTTTGTGTGTTTTGGCCTTGTCTTTATCTTGGTCCTATGATGACCCATTTTTAATGGAGAGTAGTGGAAACAAGTAGAGATAAGCTTTTCAGGTATTGAAGCATATTCATGACGGGGCATGAGTGAAGAGCGAATCATGCTAGTTTCCATTAGTTTATAATGTGTTTTTATGCTTTGATTATTTATGGTATTATTTATATGTGGACTAACGCAAAGATTTGGATTTTGTTTGGTTTTTAATAAGGGCCTTTAATAGTTCCACGTTGTAGGTTGATTTTATTTGACTTCGTTTGACTTTAGTTTTAACTTTACTTTCTTTTTGTTGACTTTTGAGTTGACTTGTTTTGAATGGTTTTAATTTAAGTTTTCCGCTGTGTGTCTTTGATAATTACCTTAGCCGTTCTCACGGTGGCGGCAATGTCTTAGATATTCCTAAATCGTATTTTAAAGAGTAAAATAGGTGTTTTTAAAGGAAAGGAATTTATAGGGTGTTACATGAATGAACTAGGGCAAGGTATAAAGAGTTAATTCTACTTGACGAAAAGCGACTAGAAGCTCTACATCATACTCAATGCTACCAAACTCGTATGGCTAGGCACTTTTACAAGAAGGTCAAGACAAGAAACATCAAAGTTGGAGACTTGGTGCTAAAAGCATTAAGGAAAAATGTCTTGGATCCAAGAGGCAAATTTAGGCCCAATTGGTCCGGACCATATATTGTCAAAACAATCCTGTCAGGACGCGCGGCAAAATTAACTGACATGGATGGCAATGAATTCACAAACATGACAAATATTGACCAACTTAAGAAGTACTACCCATAATTACTTGAGTAGGACACTCAAGAGAGCTACGTTTGGCCTGATTCCTTAGGAAAGGATACATAGGCAACCCTTTAAAGGGTGCGTCCAATTTAATTATCAAAAATTTTGCATCCCGGCCAGAATCAACAAAAGCATAAGCGCAAAAGATCAAGTCTGTCGCAAAAAGATGGACCTTGTCGCCAAACGACAAGTTCTGTCGCTTGGCGACAAGCAGCAAAGGCTGGCGAAAGACTTGAAAAGGCAGCGCCAATTTTATACGGACATCCGGACAACTTTGGTGTATTCTGGAAAATTTTTCGACTTCCGTACTCGAAGAAAGTTTTCGGAAAAAATATTTTAAGTTGTTTTCATTGCTTTAAATAATCAAATGTAAAGTTAATTAAAAAGCTAAAATTGCATTAATAAATAAAGAATTGCATTATTGATGGAATTTAAGTAAAGCTTAAAAATGAAATTGACTTAAAAACTTAAAATGGTCTAATAAATTGAAGGAAAATCAATGCTCTAATCTTTTTTCTCTTTCTTAGCCCTCTTCCAATTCTTGTCAGTGTCTTCCTCTTCATCCATCACTTTTGCTAAGAGACATCCATTAGAGGATCTACATTCAATTTTAGTATGGATAGTCTCTCTCTCAGCTAAAACTCCATGCTTTTTTCTACCCAAACCTTCTTTTCTGTAGAGTCAACTTTTCTTTTTCCTTTATCTTTGCTATTACTTTTCTTCTTAGGCATCGCAGGAGTCTTAAACTCAACTCTTTCACCTAGGCGTTCCTTAACAAGAATTTTCTTGTCACTTAGGCGAGTCTTCACATTAGTCTTCTTCTCAACTTTGTTCTTGTCCTTTTAAGATCTACCAATTAACCATTGCTTCACATCATTGGACAAAGAAGGAGGAACCTTTTGGGTAATCACTTCCCATAAAGGCCTAGCACACCAATACTTGTCAAATCTATCAACTTCTTGTAAAACGGGGAATTCATAAGGGCGACGAAGATCTCCGGAGGGGATAGTTTGAGCAAGACCATATTTTCTCTTTACTCTACAGGGATAATAAAAAGTCAGCTTTGACAAGCTAGTAAGGCGACAAAAGGTTAATTGCAACCAATCATCTTTTCAAGCTTCCACCAAGGAACGACCCACTTGATGGAAAAGTCACAGTAGGAAAAACTTTGCCTCACTCACAGCGGCCCATCTTCAGAGAGAAACGTTTCTTTCGCCGAACAAAACCATTGGGAGTGTATTTTTCAATATTGTCTGGAGTACTAATAAATTCTAGCCTCTCCATTAGCCACATCTGCAAAATTCAATGCACATAATTAGTATTGCTATACAAAAATATGTTTTTATTTCTGTAATTAAGAATATTATTTTTCTACCTGTAATAAAATTGGAGAGCCTCGAAGAGGTGCTTTTGGATTTTTCTTCCATTCATTTAGACTAAGCATAGTCTCTCCAACAATTAATGGCATTGTATTCCTCCCAGATTAAATTTGTTCTAAAACAGATATTATAATTGCTTGACCATAATTATTTTTACCACTAGTAAGAAGATATTGGCTAAACATGCAAAAGAAAAAAGCTCTTCTCCTATAAACATGAAAAGATTTGGAGCATGGTCTATCAGAATAAAAACGTGCAAATTCTTTTAAATCAACATTATTGCCATGCACTATATTTTTTAGATCTTTACTCCTAAGGACAAAGAAACGCTCATAATCTTTATAATAATACTCACTCACCCTAGGCATTACCGCAAGATTTAATGAAGAAAAGCCTAGAATGGAACCAAATTCTTCCGGTAAAGGGAAAATTTCATCATACCCTAATCTAAAACAATGAGTGTTAGGATACCCATATTCTAAGGCGGTATGAATAAAGTCTATATGAAGACCTACCCCCTTTATGCATTAAATACCCCCCATATGGAAAAAGTCGAGTTCTTTTATCTCCTTAGCAGTCAAAGAACGACACCACTCACGAGTGAAATCACAAAAGCTCTTTGTAACTAAGGCCATGATTAATTTTTAATCTAATTATTTTTTATCTGTTCGAATTATACAGAAATCGTCAGATTTGGGGGCTATTTGTAAACAATTTTTGGCACAATTCGAATTCTAAAAGGATTCGGAGAAAATAAGTTTGTCGCCAAATGACAAGCCTATCGCGTGGCGACAAAGCATGTCGCGTGGCGACAAAGGTAACACGTGGTGACAATGCGTATTAGCCTGCGACAATTACGCGTCATGCAAACCGCGTTTTTCTGACTTCGATTCGACTTTGTTTTTGCACATCACACCCCGTTATTCAATACCCCTATACACAAATCCAATACATTTTGTTTTTTTTCCTTTGATTTAATTGAGCTTAATTAGTTTAGGCTTATTTTAAGTCCAAATTATTTTATTTTTCATTTTTTCTTTTGGGGGGAGAAAGTCGGATACCCTCCATTGATAATAAAAATGACGGAAATTTTCGCGCAAAAATTAAGTCACAATATTTTGCGCACACTCACACGCACATAAAATGAAAAATAAAATGCAAAGATAAAACAGGCATAATATGTAAAAGTTTGTATATACAATATGTCTAATATACGAGTCATATAAAACAACAGACAAAGTCCTACAAAGTCAGATAAATAAATAAGAACAGGTAAACCTATGGTGCCGAAGGACGCAAATGATGAGGAACGTTCATCGTATCGAAGAACAGCGTAGACCAGAAAGTATGCCCCTCACCATCTTCCGATCCACTAGGAGGTGGAAATCTTAGCTCAGGGTTAGCCCACCTAGGCTCACTCTGATAATCAATCGACAACGGCTGAGGCTGCAAAGGCTGCTGCGACAACGAGCCAACCTCGTACATCCCACCACCCATCGAAGGAGCCGATGTCGCGCCTCCTTGGCCCGTCGGCCCGATATATACACCCTCAGACGAAGAACTTGAGTCCTCGGTATGAGCGGCCTTGGACCGGCCACCTCGGCCACCAGAAGAAGTGCAGCGACGCCTTGAGCCAGATCTAGTCGACTCTCTCCTAGCCTTGGATCTCGACCGAGTGCGGGGTGAAGAAATAGGCTGTCCCTGCAAAAGTAAATCAAGTCAGATACCAAACAAAGAATATAATAATAAGTGATGCAAAAGAAAGATGGAAGAGATACCTCCTCATCAACGTCGTTCCCCCGACAGGTAGCTCGGTTTCGTAACCTCACGAGTTGGTTGCGAAAGGCGTCCATGCACCTCGCCATAGATGTCACCACCTCGCGAGATAACTGTCAAAGAGCAAAGTCGGTAAAACAATACAGAACAAATACAAGAAAAGCAATTAATAGATTAACTCACCCGAGTCTGGTGACGAGGAATAGAGCGCTCCACAAAACGCTGATCCTCGGGGGCTGGAGGAATCATCTCTTCAATCGGACCGAACATGCCCTGGTAACGGATAAACATCCGCGGAGAAACAAACTCCCTAAGCCCAGCCTGATAAAATAAATCCAAATGATTAGAATCCACTTGGGGGCTACCTAATAAAAAAACAAAAGAGTAAAGCATATTGCTGCCTCCTCAGACAAAACAGGGGCTGGCGCAAGCGAGGAAAAGTACTCGTAGAACCAAATCTACAAAGACAGAAGAAAGTCAACAAATGCTTGCACAAGTCTAGGGCTAATTTCAAAAGGGACAGAAATATACCTCTACGAATCTCCAGAAGCAATAAAGTGCAATCTCTCCAGACTATGCCTTGTGACGACAAGAACGTCGTAGGCCAAGAAGAAAGTCAGCATAGGCCAAGCTGGCCCAGTCATATGTCCCGACCATGTGAAAGTCGCGAACAACGCGCATGTAGTAGAGGAGCACTCGACTACCCTTGTCAGGAGAAAAGGTCCCTGACAAAAAAATAAGAACAAAGATGCGCACCCGCTGCTCGCGAGTGACCGCATCATCCTCAAAAGCCGCTACCTAAGCAGAACGGCGGATGCACAGGGTACTAAGCTGTCTCGGTTAAAGCCTCAGCACGAGCCCAAATAGCGATCGGACCCAACAGCTCTAGAACCATCGGTGAATAGACAAAAATGTCACCGTCAAATGGCAGTGGAGTAGAACGAAACTCCAATCCCGTGATAAGACTGAAGTCAGCAGGAGTGACCGTCATCTCACCCCCAAGGAAAGTGGAAGGTGTTGGTGGTGTCCCAAAAGAACTCCACCAAAGCTCGGATGACAAGGTTACTCCCATCAATGGAGTACATGGCTCGAGTAGCCCGAAGAAGGGGAGTCAACCCACAGGACTCCCAGAGCAGTCGCACGCCTCATCTTTGTTGAAATACGTGTCGTATAGTGCGCCGATGGTGTTGTTGCCAGAGCCGTGACTACGAGTCCTCCTGCCAGCAAGCCCGCGTTGCACCCGCTCAGAAATATGGTGCTCGGGAGAAAAGAAAAGAGTATGCTCATCCCACTCCAGAATAGGGCCAAGTCTGGTAGAAGGGTCCTCACCCTCGCCGACAAGCTCGTCCTCCCGGCGTGTGTCCCTCGACCCAGAACTAGAGTCGCGTTGTCTAACCATGCTATATTATGCAAATAATAAAAATTAAGGATTTATAGTATCTAAGGTTCGCCTAGCCGCATGATACTATGTTCGCAAAAACAGAGTACGTAGTACTAAAACAGAGCATAAATTCAATTTAAGCATAAATTGTATTTTCGAGCAATCAAACAATTTCTTGCAATATTATGATAAATATTGTGACTAATGGTACTAGAAAAACTAGCGAGAATGCAAAGAACGGGTCACATTGTTCTTCACGGCCTCAAGAGGTCTAATAGTGGTGAATCGTTTGTTTCTCCACCAAATTGAGTCAAGCAAGTCTCAAAACATTCTCAAGGCAATGTACAAGAATTATCAAGCAAATTCATGACATAAAATTCAACAAACAAAGCAAATTAAGCAAAATCATGTTCGAATTTTCGAAAATTTGCGAACAAAGAAAGAGCAATTCAGTAAAAACCGAAGTGGGTTTGAGTAAAACTTACATAGATCGGGAAAATAGATATGATAAGCTTTGATTTGCAAAAAGTTTGAGCGAATTCGGTTGATAATTGTGCAAGAACGAGTGATTTGAAGTTTTGAGCGAAATGCGAACAAAAGAAGAGCAGCAGCGGAAAAATGAAGAAGAAAGGGGGGTATTTAAAAAACCCGACCCTGTCGCCAAACGACAAGGCTGTCGCTTGGAGACAAGCGAAAATTGCGGCGACAAACACTTCCAGCAAGCGCTGGTGCGGCGACAGTGTTCAGGGCCCCAAATTATGGTTATGTGGACTTTGTGCAGCAGTTTGGGTTCCTTGGTACACCAGTTAGCCCCTATAAGCTACTTGACATGATTTAGTAATCGTCTTGATTACAATCACATTAAGTGATCGACCTGGTGAAAAGATCGTCTCACTTAGCTTAAAGCGCCTAAGCACTGGCTCATCGCAAAGGCACCGACATAATGGTTCATAAATAGCAGAAGCACCGAAGTAATGGTTCACAAATAGAAGAATGCGCCAACATATGGGCAAAACAACAATTCTAGCAAATATCTACAACATCAACATTCAAGCAGCATTAAGGATCAATAAGTAGAATGGTTTTCGATCTACAACAACAACATTCAAGCAGCATTAAGGATCAATAAGCAGAATAGTCTTCGACGATGTCCCAAGGTAGAGAGGAGATTGTCTATAGCGGAGAGGTACTGTCGTGGCGAGGTAATGCCACAACTCTGAAGATGGCGAGGTACGGTCACCTTCGACGATGTCCCGAGGTATGGAGGAGATTGTCTATAGCGGCAAAGTATTGCCGTGGCGAGGTACCGCCACAAATCTGAAGATGACGAGGTACGGTCACCTTCGACGATGTTCCCGAGGTATTATGGAGGATTGTCACCAAAAATATTGAGGATAGTGAAGCAATGTTACCTTTAATGATGGCGTTCACGAGGCACTGTGGGGGTCATCACAAAACTTCAGAGACGTGTGCTCGACGGTGCAAGATACGCGTTTCTTAACTATATTTATTTGTTTAACTAACGCTAGTTTGTAGGTATTGGCGTTACAAGAATGATTTAGGATTGCAGAACGTTCTGAATCATTCTCCGTCCCTATCGATACTTTGACTTTTATTTTTGAAACCTAAGTTACTCAAAACTCAGTCAAAGTGGGGTCTTCTATAGACACCCATTTGTGTCTCCCCAAAACCAAACCAAGTGATGAGTGCCTTTCACGTCGAATCATAATCGAATGAAATGAAAGTGTGGAAAGGTCTAGTGTTGCGGAAAGTTTTATTTCTTTTCATTTCTCCCTGTTTTTAAAAACTTTATTTTAAGAAAACAGCCAATCTAGTTTGATTGGTCCATGATATGGGTCCAATAGTGGTGTAGTTGGATGGGGCTTGCAAAGACCTTTCCAACGATATATTATAAGCCCAATTTCGATGAATATTGAGGAAGTTATGGCCAATTTACTAAACTGGGTCCGGTTTGAGCTTTATGTACGGCCCAATGATCTAGGGGAGGGCTTAATATGATTTATCATTCCTAATGCAATTAGGAATGGTTTTAGTCTTCTAGAACATTCTAGAAGGTTCTTTTCATTCCTAATTCAATTAGGATTCTTCAGAGTTTTAATTAGATCAAATAGCATTTTCGACTGAAATTATTTTATTTTATCTTCCAGTACGGTAAAATTATCAGATTTTCGAAAACGCGTTGAAATCCAATTTGGCGTCCAACCCCAGGCCTTGGCGCCTGGAATCAGGATTGGCGCCAGACGCCAGCATTGGCGCCTGGCGCTAGCCACTGGTCCTGGCGCCAATGAGCCAGGGCTGGCGCCAAGGTGGTTTTGTGGTCTTCAGACTCTGTTTTGATAAATTATCTTTTTCGGATGATTTTCTCTATAAATATCGTATCTAAAACTCCGTTTTCATGGATCATCTACATCTATCGTTCACCAATTCTCTTTATTCTTAAGTTTTCATCAACTCTCTTCATTCACAAATTATTCATCAATTAGCATTCATCTCTTTCAATAATCCTTTTCATTCATCTCTTCATTCATCAACTTTCATCAACATTCATTCTTTCTAAAATAACCTTGCTCTTTAATACAAAATTCCGCATTCATTAGATCTAGAAACACCTAGCCATATTCGAAGTTGCCTTTGCCCTAGACGTGAAAGGTTTTAATTTCTGAGGGTTTGGTCCCAAATCTCTCTTTCAATTATATAATTTAATTGTTTTGTTTTATTATTTTCCTTGAAGTTACTAACGTGTGTATTTTGTTATTAGAAAGAGGTACGAGGCATCCAAGTAAGTACTTTAATGGTTTAATTGATATTATGATGTAGATATCATGCTTAGATTGTTATTTTGATTCCTAGTATCATGTCTAGGGTAACTTTAATATCAAGTATGATTAAAAGTACGATGCTTCCTATATTCTTCCTAATATTTATGATTGTTAGTATCATGTTAGGGCTAAAGCTTTGATTTTTATTGCTTAGTGGCATGCTAGGGTTTGTTATTAATCTTGTTAGTATCATGCCTAGGATCTTGCTATGCTTTAACATGATTATGATTAATATTATTATTATTAATGATGTTGAGTATTTATTATGTTGCTTAATATGTGTTATATTTATTATTTATTGCTTGATCACCTTTTATTGCATGCTTAAAGGGAATTTGGTACTTGTAATCATGCTTAATAAGATAATTAATAATCTTGTTAGGTTAACTTTGATTATAATTCAAGTGATCGCCAATAATAGATTTATTTGTGCATTAAATTCAACCAACATAGATTAAACAGGTTTAGGGTTAATCCTATTGATTGTATGTTAATCAGAAAGCGCACATGAATACGAGCAGAATAAAGTAGAGGCCTATTATTAGGGCAGGTTCAATATCTTTTAGGTTGGATTTGTACCTTCATCCCCGAACCCTTATTTGGTTCATGACCTTATGGAGTTGACGATCTCTTGGATCGTTAAGGGGTGTAACCTTCACCTCGTGAACGGTTTACAAGTTCCTTAAAAACTTGTTGGCGACTCTTTTGCTCTATCTTCTTCCCTTTTGGACGCCACCATACTTTAGTGTATGATCACAGTGGGGTTCAAGCTAGTGGGATTTTAAAGGCTTGAAACTATTCCCTACAACCTTTCGCGTCGAACCATAATCAAATGAAGTGAAAGTGTGAAAGGTCAAGTGTTGCGGTTAGTTTTTGTTAAATCTTTCTTTCTGTTTTCGAAAATCAACTCTATTATATGAAAATAGCCAATCCAAGTTTTTTTGGTACATGATAAGGGTCCAATAATAGTGTAGTTGGATGGGGCTTGCATAGGGCTTTGCGACGATATATTATAAGCCCAATTCCGATAAATAATGAGGAAGTTATGGGCAAAATACTAAACTGGGCCCGGTTTGATCCTTACACGCGGCCCAATGATTTAGAGGAGGGCCTAATGTCAATTATCATTCCTAAAGCTATTAGGATTGATTATAGTCTTCTAGAATTCTGTAGAAGGTTCTCTTAAATCCTAATGGAATTAGAATTGATAATTGTGGATTGATAAGTTTTACTTGGAATAAAATATTATTTTATGTAAACAAACGATTTCAGTTTTCGTACGGACTCTACGGATCAATTTTGATTGACAATTGGACTCCGTGTTGAAAGCGCGTGAAAATCCAAGCTGTCACCAAACGACAGGCGTGTCGTCAGGTGATAAGGTTGATTTAAGGCGATAGCATGGAGTTTTATTCCTTATCAAATTCTACCTATTTCTAGACTATTTTTCTTATAAATAGGGTCCCTGGACCTCCGTTTTTATTCATCAACAATCATCGATTCTCTCTATTCTCCCTCTAAGCAATATAACTTATTCTTTCTCTCTCTTTCTAAACTAGCTTTTTACAAACACAATTCCGCACTCACGAGATCTAGAAACACCTAGTCAAGTTCGAAGTTGCCTTCGCCTTAAACGTGAAAGGTTTATACTTTTCTGAGGGGTTGGTCCTGAATCCAGTCTAAAATTTTTAACTCTTTCTTTTAATGTATTTAATTTAATTCTTTAATTTTATTATTTTCATTGAAGTTTACTAACAAGTGTATTTTGTTATTAGAAAGAGGTACGAGGCTTCAAAGTAAGTAATTAGCTTACTCCCTACTTTATTTCAATGTAGAAAGCATGTTTAGATTTGGTTAATTCCTAGTATCATGTTAGGATGTTATTTATTGCTTTCTAGAATCATGTTTAGGGTGCCTTTTATTCTTTCTAATAGTATGTTAGTATCATGTTAGGTTTAAAGCTTTGATCTTTGATGCTTAGTGACATGCTAGGATTTGTTATTAATCTTGTTAGTATCATGCCTAGGATCTTGCTATTATTATTAAGCTTTATTATTAACATGATTTTGATTATTTTGATTATTATTATTATTATTATTATTGTTGTTGTTGTTGTTGTTGTTGTTTTTGTTGTTGTTGTTGTTGTTGTTGTAGTTGTTGTTGTTGTTGTTGTTGTTGTTGTTGTTGTTGTTGTTGTTGTTGTTGTTGTTGTTGTTGTTGATGTTGTTGTTGTTGTTGTTGTTGTTGTTGTTGTTGTTGTTGTTGTTGTTGTTGTTGTTGTTGTTGTTGTTGTTGTTGTTGTTGTTATTATTATTATTATGTTGCTTAATATTTATATTATTGTTATTGATTGATCACGCCTTTTATGCATGTTTAAAGGGAATTTGTACTTGAAATCACGCTTAATAAGATAATTAATAATTTGGTTTAGGCTAATATGATTTTAACACAAGTGATCGCCAATAATAGATTTTTTTTGAATTAATATTCAACAAACATAGATAAACAAGTTTAGGGAAAAATATAATGTTTGCATGTTAGTCAGAAAGCGCACATGAATATGAGTAGAATAAAGTAGAAGCCTATTTTATAGGGCGAGTCCTTTCTTTTGTAGATTGGATTCGTACCCTCTTCCCCAAACCCTATTTGGTTCAAGACCTTTTGGTGTTGACGATCTCATGGATCGTTAAGGGGTGTAACCTTCACCTCCAGAACGATTTACAAGTTTCTAAAATTTGTTAGCGACTCTTTTGCTCTCTTTCCTTTCCCTTTGGACGCCACCGTACTTAAGTGTATGATCACAGTGGGGTTCAAGCTTGGGGTTATGATGCTTGAAATATTCCCTACAACTTCTAGCCACAAAACACGGGACCTTTGCTTCCAATATACTTCCTCAAGCTGAACAAGATTAGAAATATCTCGTATCAACTTCTTTTGTTGCCTTAGCTGAGCAGCAGTTAAACCACCTTTATTTAAAGTTTGGAGCAATTTCCTTTTCTTTGCTAGCTCCTTAAATGTTGCTCCAAAATTTTTAGAACTCCATTATGCCAAATGACTAGCACACATAGGAAGTTTTGATTCAAGATTAAGGCCTCCCACCCAAGCATTCTCAATGATCCCTTCGCAAGTATCATTAGCTTGCCACATTTGCTCAAATCGAAACGGCTTCTTTCTCATCTCCTTCGGCAGCTTGTTATTCAAAACAAGCTTTATGGGTGCATGATCGGACCAGTCTCTGTCGAGGTGAAATAAATGTGCATCAGGAAAGCAACTCATCCAACTCTTAATAACATGGGCTCTGTCCAAACGACATTGAATATTTTCAACCTCCTCTCTACCATTATTATAAGTATACTCATACCCAAAGAAAGGAATATGTTTAAAACCACAAAAGTTAACAGCCCTCCTAAAATTTTCCTTCTGCCAATCTGCCCGATATTTACCACCAAGCTTCTCCGATAGACACAAAATTTCATTGAAGTCACCCAAACAATCCCAAGGAAGTTGAGATTGAGCTGACAAATCAACAAGCAACCCAAGACAAGTATCTATTTTGAACTTCCGACCATCCATAGAAACCTGTCAATCTCCACACACTCTCCCCTAACCCCTTTCGAACCTCGACATCAATGTGATACTCGGACATAGTACGAAGAACAACCTACAATCCCTTTTTCCAAAAAAGAGCTACTCCACCCGATCTACCCATCGAATCCACCGCAATGCTTTTAAGATCACCAAGCCTTCTTCTCACCTTATAAAACTCAATAGCACTTAACTTCGTCTCTGATAAAAAAATCACAAACGGGGCCTCTCTCCGTAGAAGATCTCGGAGACCACTAACTGCAGAGGGATTGCCCAACCCTCTACAATTGAGACTCAAAATACTCATTGAGCTTGGCGGGGTAGCTCGTTTGCTACCTCCGCCAACCGCAATTTGTTTGAAATTACTACTGTCATACTGTTTTTCACTACATTACCTTCCTCTACCTCAACCCCACTACCCTCTCTATTCCTTTTTCCTAACAAAATTTCTCCTTCAAAGTCCATCTTACACTCACCATACTCACCATTCTTCCTGCCAACTCTTTTTATTTTTTTTCGAACCAAGCTTTCTAGCCTTAGTACCCTCCCCTGCTGTATAGATTAGAGCTGGCTGCCTACCCTCCTTCCCCTCTACGAAATCAAGCACACCCTTTCCTTTCCCCCCCCCCTCACACATAGCTTCACTCCCACTACTACTCCCCTCCACAGTCCTTGCTACATAATCAGAGCACACACCAATAGAAGGCCGCACAATACTCATATATAGTGTTAGTTTCACCTCCATCCCTCTTACTCTCGTCCTCACCTAACTGCCCAGTCTCAAGAGCTAAGATGTTACCCGTAGCATCCTCTCTTACTTCCTCCTCCTCACACTCACCCTCCTTAATTATAAAAAACTTTTTTCTTGCTTTAACCAACACATCAATTTCTTCCACCTCCTTCATTCTCCCTTGTCTCGGGGAAGCCTTCAGCCAACTCCCCCACCTTAAATTTTTCTTTTTATTATCCTCTGACACCATAGCACAATCACGCTCCGAATGTCCTATCACACCGCAAGCTAAAATAAGGTAGCCTTTCATAGGCAAACTCCACCATGATTTCCTTTCCCCCTTTGTCACGGATGCGCTGAAATCTACTCAAAGGTTTCGATACATTAAGCATAAGTCTCACACGTCGACACTTATCAAGTTCTAATAAATCCTCTTCAATCTCCACAATCTCGCCCATGTTCGCAACAACTTCTTTGACATCACTATTGTTCCAGGTATGGATCTAAGGTTTTGCTGGGTGAGCTGGGTCCCGTCAACAACCTACACAAGGCAGCACACGTAAACTGCCCTCGGGGGTGGCTCGAGGAACCCCCCTCCGAAGCTTAAGTTAGAGAGTGTTTAGAGAGAGAAAGTGTACTTAGAGAGATGTAGAAAGTATAATAACTTGAGTGTCTAACCTCTTCTCTGTTGTACTTTACCCTCTATTTAAAGGTGTACCATATTCTTCGTAGGGAGTTCAGCCTGGTCATCCCTACGGGCTGACTCCACCGGGTTGATGAGCCCTCCTTAATTGCTTTCTCGATAATGAGTGTGCACCCTAGGGGCTGGGCGATAGTTCGGCGGGAGCTATCCTATACAACTAGCCCCTCACGAGGTGGTATGAGGTCACTCATGCCGACTCTTTATATGCAGGTACATTCTTCTTAATTGAGCCCAGCTGGAAGGAACAGCTCAGCAGGACCTATCCCCTACAACTAGCCCATCAAGAGGTGCCGTGAGGTTCTTTTCATGCCAGCTGTTCTGAGCGTGTAGCCTTATCGGCCATGGCTCAAAAGGTCGTCCGTGCAAATTAACCTGCACACTCCTAGCCCCTCAAGTCTCTAGGGTGTTGATGCAGCCTAGAGACTTGGGAGGTCAGGTTCTATTTTTGTTGGCTGTGTTGTCGTATTGTTTGTATGTTGACAATGGCTCTAAGTTTGGGGAATGACAAGCTCGCGGAGAGGAATTTAGATCACTCCCGCTGAAGTCTTAGAAATGACGAGCTCGCTGAGAGAAATTTCAATCACTCCTGCTAAAGTCTGAGAAATGACGAGCTCGCTGAGAGGATTTTCGATCAATTCCACTAAATTCTGAGAAATGACGAGCTGACGCAGAGGATTTTCAATCACTCCCACTGAAGTCTGAGAAATGACGAGCTTGCGGAGAGGATTTTTGATCACTCCCGCTGAATTCTGAGAAATGGCGAGCTTGCGGAGAGGATTTTCGATCACTCCCGCTGAAGTCTGAGAAATGATGAGTTGGCGGAGAGGATTTTCGATCACCCCCGCTGAAGTCTGAGAAATGACGAGCTTGCGGAGATGATTTTCGATCACTCCCGCTGAAGTCCGAGAAATGACGAGCTTGCGGAGACGATTTTCGATCACTCCCGTTGAAGTGCGTATTCTTATTATTTTTATTTATTTATTTTTTTGGCGGGAATAGTTTTTGCATGAGTAGGACACGTGTTGGTGATCCAGGCCGTCAGTTTTGCTTTTACTGAAGTGACATGGCAGTTTTTTTTTGCTTTGTGCCCAACCGCCCCTTTACTCCGTATTAAATTTACTGTCCCCTTTTACATTCACTTCTTTTACTTCTCCAATTTTTCATCTTCTCTTCTCCATTTTTATCATTTCAAAATTTTCGCTCTTCATTTCTTCCCTTCAAACGCTTGTGTTCTTCGATTGTTGTGGTAAGTTCTTGTCTCTCTCGCCCTTTTTTTGCTTCATTTTCCCTGTTTTTGCTCCTACACTTCACTGATTTGTTTTTATTTTGCCTTTATTGGTTGCAGTTTTGAACTTCGTCTTGTTCGCATTTTTGCGATCGCCATTGTTGTTGTATTCTGTTGCTTCTGCAACTTTTTCTCCTAAAGGTACTTACTTTGTACCTTTTGTCGTATGTATTTACCTAATTTCGCTTCTTTTTGCCTTTTTCCGTCACAAAATTGTATCTTTTGATTCTTCCCAATTGTCGTTGTTGAAATTTTTCTCCTTGTTGTTGTAATTGCATTCTTGATTTTTTTTCTCCTTATTCCTTCGTTGTTCTTGTTTCCTAAACTGATCTTTTGATTTTCTGGTGCCCCATTGCTTTTTCTTCTCTTTGTAGGCTTGTATTTCTTTATAGATTTCATAATGTCTGACGCTTCTGATAGTCAGAACATGAGTGAGCCTCAAATGGCCACTGGATCGGATTCTTCTACCCGATCCTCTCTTTTAGGTGAGCGCCCTGCGCACACTTCCCCTGTTTCTCCTTCTTCTTCTCCTATTCCTATACAAACTGTTATGCCTTCTGACTTTCCCCCCGGTGCGAGCGGGATGGGTACTGATGCGACTCCTACTACTGCGTCTGGGTCAGGCAGTAGTCATCCCGCTGAGGGTAGTGCTTTTCTCCCTTTCTAGCACAAAACCCCGTCCTGATTTCTTTGATCCTTATTGCGAGCGGGTGCTTATGCTGGATGAGATTCTTTTATCCCATCTCACCCGTTTGAGGATGCGCGCAATGCGCCATAAAATGTTAGCTGACGCTGTCAAGGCTAATCCCCCTGACTGTCTCTAGTTAGCCCAATTCCCCATGTTCAGCTTTTAAACAATTTTGCTTGGCTTGATGACATGGCTGACGTGCATCGGTTTGATCATTATGTAGTGCGAGGTGGCGACATTGAGACTCCATCACCGTCTCCGTCTCCAGCTGTTTAATTGGGCAGGATGACTAAGTCTCCTGATGACCGCTCCTATTATGACTGTCAGCCCACTTAAGTTGTGGAGCCCGTAGAGGAGGGGAAAACTGAGTTTTTTTTGGATGACAAATGTTATGGGCCCAAAAATTGTGTGTTGGACTCCAGCTGGCGTAAGGATGCTAAGAGGCTGGATATGGCTTCTGTTAGGCAGAAATTCTATGGTTTTGGGGAGGGTTACGAGGTGGTTCTCCCTGCTGATGGTGCGAAGCTATCAGCTTCTCCTGCTGGTCACATTGCTCTGTTCGCTTCACAGCTGGATTTAGGCTTGAGGTTCCCCCCGGACCCTACCTTAGAGAAGTTGCCGCGTGCCTTCAATATCTGTATATCTCTGGTGCATCCTGCTTTCGTTCACACTTTGATCTGCTTAATGTGGTTTTTAAAATTTCGAAGGTATCTGAGTCCCTGCACTTGTTCAAGTCTCTGATGAGCCTGAAGAGATCTGCTTCTGGGACTGAGTTAGGGTGGTATTATGTTGCTCCCAAGTAGAGTAGGGTCTTGTCCTACCCAAAACTTGGTTGTTTTAGGGACTGGACTGGTAAATGTTTCTGGGTGAAGGTGCCTTCAAATTTTGCTGCCCCTCGCAATTTCAGAGAGATCCGCAACAACATGGCTGGGGTCACAGTCTCCCCTTCTAAGCATGCCTGTGAGACAGAAGCTTTTGAGGCTCTGCAGGAAGCGGGGACTGGTGATTCTAAGTTCACCAAGGTTTGGCTGCCAAACTCCATCTATATTGTGGGTAACGAGCAACTCTCTACCATGCGTTTGTGTCGTACGCATGACTCTGGTAAGCTTTCCACTTTCTGCCCTTACTTGAATTTTCTGCCCTTTTGCTTTTGAGGCTATGACAAGTTGGACAAACATATGCTTAGGCTAGCTGATAATTTGAAACACCCTTTAACTGCTACCCCATAGAATCCTCCTTAGCTCTTTGACACGCTGGAGGTGTTTGCGGGCTCTCTGAAGAGTGAAGTGCGTCTGGCTCCTGTTGAGCTGCGGGCTGTCGTTGGCACAGCAGCTACTGGAGAGCGTGTTTGGTCCAGCCGCACTGAGGCTGAGCCTTCGCCCTCTACTGTTGGGGGTAGGCGTGAGACTTAGCCTACTCCTCGAAGGGTGGCTTCAGAATCTGAGGCGTTAGTGGCGCCTGATGCTTCTCCTGAGAAGCAGTCTGTTGCGGCTTCCGGCCAAGTGGCACATTAGACTTATGCTGCCAAAAGACAACGTGATAAAGCTTCTAATGATCTAAAAGCTACTGCCGATGATTTTGCTGATAGTGTTCTCCAGTTTCCCTCTAAGGGGGCTGAGACCACTGATGTGGGTGAAAAACCCATTTCTTCTACTGAGCATGTTCAACTCTTTCCTTCTTCTGTTGATGATGCTATTGCTGCGAAGGATACTGCTGTCCCTTCTACAGCTGCCACTAACTTTCAGCTCCCTGACGAGACTGTCATGGAGCTTCCTAGATTTTCGCCGCGTCCCTACGGGCTGAGAGGGCGGCTTCGAAGTGCTTCAAGGGGTGGGCTCTCCCGGGCAGGGGGTTCTCACCAGCAGGATCGTCTAGTTATCGACTTGGAGGATGATCCAATGTCCTCTGCCCCTACTGGAGATGAGCCGGAAGCGAAAAAGGCTCGCACCTCTCCCGGTCCAGATCCTCTTGCATCTACATCCACCGGGCTTCCAGGTGGGAATGCTGATGGGAGAGGGGTGGACAATTAGAATTCCCGTGAACTTAACTGTTGTGTTCACCAATTCGTGAGTGATGCTTTTGAGAACCCTCTGTCTGCTACCTCACTTTCTGCTGGAGGAACTTTCCGCCCTACTGGGGCTATTGCATTTTCTGAGGTTCCCATTGATGTCCATCTCCGCCCTATACTCTGCCCCGCTGGAGCTGAGAATGCTCCTTTTCGGCCCCTGATGAATGTGAGGGCTGATGAGTCTTTGTTTGTGGATGACCCTCAGAAAGGTGGTACCTTGGGGTACCACTTGACCCAAGGGGTTCGTCTTCCTGCTAATTCTATACGCAGCTCAGTCAGCCTCCCATCTACTACGGCCTGCCATGACCTGCAGAAGGTTAGTTTCTGCTTTTGGTCTTTCTCATTTTCGTTTTAGCTTTTCTTTTCTTCTCTACTTGCTATGTCGTTACTGTCTCGTTTTACTTTTATTTTTAGTTAACTTTTTCTTTGGCACACTCCTCCTTCCCTCTTCCTTTCTTGCAGCTTGTTATGTTTGTGGGAGATTTATCCAATGCTCTACTGTGAGTGGAGAAGGAGTATCAGAATAAGGGCATTATTCTTTCTCAGAAGAACTTGGAGGTCCAGCAGGCTCAGGCTGAGAGGAATGCTATGGCTAATGAGGTGACTCCTCTGAGGGAGAGGGCGGACGCCCTGCAACTCTAGTTGGGAGAATTTCAGCTCACTCAGACCAAGTTGAAGAGCTGCGAAGAGCAGTAGGGGACATCTTAGGCCATGGTGAAAATGCTGGAGGCAGAGATTGCAGATCTGCGAGCTGGACACATAACCGAGCTGGAAGCTGCCAGAAAAGAGGCACTCAAATCTTTTGCGCTCTCCCCTGCTTTTGCTAAGCTATTGGCTGATCGCCATGATGGTGGATGGGAGGCTGCTGCTCGGTGCGTTAGCAGCTTGTATGGTGAAGGTGATGTTGGGATTTGGTGAGTCCGATTCACCGCGGAAACAACCCCGACACAAGGAACCACTCGTAATTAATAAAACCATAAAGCATAAATAAATAAGCACAAGAGAAGGAAGAACGAATCATACCCTTGAAGCGAGCTTCGCCCTCTCAAAACGGGCTCTTACTTGAAAGCCTTGAGCACCGCAAATGCCGTGCCTCCAACGGTATCCACCCACAAAGGACGAACACGACTTTTTAGGTCCGCTACCTTGGAGTTAGCAAGGTCCGACCAAAACTTAAGTGTTAATGGAGTTTAAGAGTTTTTCCAAATATGGAATGCTCTTTCTAACTCCCACTCAAGCAATTTACTCCAAATCCCAAGGTTGGTATTTATAGAGGAAAGTATGAGTGGGAATTTCTATCCATTCAATGTGGGATCATGAAATTCCACAAATTAATTTAAAGCTAAATTAAATTAAAATTGCAAACTAATAATAAATCTACAAGTGGCATTACCATGTGAAATGGGTTGGTGAGGACCACATGGAGAGTAGGGGACCATACTTGCTCCCCACTCAATACTCTCCTTATGCTACATGTCCTTATCCACTTGCTCCCATATTCCTCATGCTTCCCCATAGTGGCCGACCCTATGGCCCAGCCACGAGCCCAGCCCGATCCTAGCCCCGCACCAAGATGCGGGCTGCTGCTGTGCGCGCAAGCCACGCACTTGGTGCGGGCCTGCTGTTGAGCGTGGCTGCTATTGCGTGCGCTGCTAGCACGCCTAGCTTGCGGCAGCTAGTTGCTGCACGCACCACGTGCACGCGGCTACTAGCTGCTGCTGCTCGCACGGTGCGCTAGCACGCACCTAGCCAGCCATGCTAGGCTCGACTTGGTGCGCTTGCTAGCCACCTATGCTTGGACATTTTTACCCCTAGCAATTGGATGCTCGGGGCACTCCGATGCTAGGGGTATTTCGGGAATATGGTCGATTTATTATTATTTTGCGCGTCTCGTCTTTTTATTATTTTTTACTCGACTTCCGACGATCGGTTTCGACGCACCAAGCTCGAATTACCGACGTCTAAATATTTAACACTCGGGCGACGAATTAATTTCTTCCGAATTAATTCGTCGAGTCGGTTTGTATATTTTGCTTGGGTGTGACCCGAAAGGTTCAGTCAAGATTAAGCTTTAATATTAATTATATTAATATTACTGATCGGAAGCGGCCTCCACCCAGACATTCCGATCACTTGACCTTACTGAATATATTAGCTTTCTAATAATTCTGAACCCGCTATCAGAATAATACACTTGTTCGAAGGACACCATTCCTTTCAGGTGAGGAGTAGCAGGCTCGCTTCAACGCTTTCTGGGCTAAGGTTGAGGCTGCAGGCGAGGCTGGTTTGTTTGATCTCCCTGCTGATCACCCCCGTGTTGCTGGCTGCAAGATTCCTAACCAAGCTATGCTAAACTTGAAAGTTCCTCTCTGCCCTGACGTTGCTGCGACTTTTGGAGTGTTGTCCATGATTGGTGATCAATAAAGGTTATGGCGGCTTTCACCTTCTTACTCTAGTGGTTCCGCTAAGTTTCCTTCACCCAGATCTGTTGTAACTAGGTAGTTTTTGTTACTATCTTTGGGGTGTATATCCGCAACATATTATGTTTCCTTGTGTCATCTCAGAATACTTTGTGTTTCGTTGCTGGTGTTCCAGGTGTGGATCAAAGGGTTCTGCTGGGTGAGCTGGGTCCCGTCAACTACCTACACAAGGTAGCACACGTAAACTGCCCTCGTGGATGGCTTGAGGAACCCCGCTCCAAAGCTTAAGTTAGAGAGTGTTTTAGAGAGAGAAAGTGTACTTAGAAAGATGTGGAAAGTATAGTTACTTGACTGTCTAACCTCTTTTCCGTTGTACTTTACCCTCTATTTATAGGCGTATCATCTCATTCGTGGAGAGCTCAGCCTGGTCAGCCCTGCGGGCTGACTCTAACGGGCTGGTGAGCCCTCCTTTAATTGCTTTCTCGGCAGTGAGTGCGCACCTTGGGAGCTGGGCGATAGTTCAGCGGGAGCTATCCTATACAACTAGCCCTCAAGAGGTGGTATGAGGTCACTCATGCCGACTCTTTGCCTGGAGGTACATTCTTCTTAACTGAGCCCAGCTGGAAGGAGTAGCTCAGCAGGAGCTATCCCCTACAACTAGCCCCTCAAGAGATGGCGTGAAGTTCTTTTCATGCCAGCTGTTCTAAGCGTGTAGCCTTATCGGCCATGGCTCAACGGGTCGTTCGGCTAAATTAACCTACACACTCCTAGCCCCTCAAGTCTCTAGGGTGTTGATGCGGTCTGGAGACTTGAGAGGTCAGGTTCCGTTATTGTTGACTGTGTTGTCATATAATTTGTACGGTGACGATGGCTCCGGTCTTGAGGAATGACAAGCTCGCGGAGAGGAATTTCGATCACTCCCAGTGAAGTCTAAGAAATGACGGACTTGTAGAGAGAATTTTCGATCATTCCTGCTGAAGTCTGAGAAATGACGATCTTGTAGAGAGGATTTTCGATCACTCCCGCTAAAGTATGAGAAATGACGATCTTGCGGAGAGGATTTTCGATCACTCCCGCTGAAGTCTGAGAAATGACGATCTTGCAGAGAGGATTTTCGATCACTCCTGTTGAAGTGCTCTTTTTTTTTAGGGCTGTCAGTTTGATTTTACTGAAGTGACATGGCGGTTTGGCTTTGCCTTTTATCTAACTTCCCATTTACTTCGTATTAATTTCACTGTCCCCCCCTTTTCACTTATTTCTTTTACTCCTCTCACTTTTTCATCTTCCCTCTTTCATTACTCTGTCATTTCAAAATTTTCGCTCTTTGCTTTTCCTCTTTTAAATGTTCGTGTTCCTCCATTGTTGCGATAAGTTCTTGCTTCTCCATCTTTGTTTTTGCCTTAGTTTCCACTTTATTTGTTTTTCCCTCCTTAATTCTTGTTCCTTTACTGATTTGTTTCTCCTTTGTTCTTCTTAATTGCAGATTCGAACTTTCGTCTTGCTCGGGCTCTTGTGTTCGCCATTGTTGTTGTACTCTGTTGCTTCTACAACTTTTTCCCTTTAAGGTACTTACTTTTTACCTTTTGTTGTTTGTATTTGCCAAGTTTTGCTTCCTTTTTCTTTTTCTTCACAAGATTGCGCCTTTTGATTCCTCTTAATTGTCGGTATCTAATTTCTTCTCCTTGTTGTTGTTGTAATTGCATTCTTGATTTTTTCTTCTTATTCCTTCATTGTTCCTAAATTGATCCTTCGATTTTCTGGTGCCCCATTGCTTTTTCTTCTCTTTGTGGGCCTATATTTCCTTGTAGATTTCATAATGTCTGACGCTTCTGACAGTCAGAACATGAGCGAGCCTCAAACTGCCACAGGATCGGATTCCTCTTCCCGATCCTCTCTTTCAGGTGAGCGCCATGCGCAGACTTCTACTATTTCTCCTTCCTCTTCTCCTACCCCTATACAAACTGTTATGCCTCTTGAATTTCCCCCCGCTGTGAGCGGGATGGGTACTGCTACGTCTGGGTCGGGCAATAGTCGGGTCGGGCAGTAGTCGTCCCGCTGAGGGTAGTGCTTTTCGCCTTTTCCAGCGCAGATCCCGTCCTGATTTCTTTGATACCTATTGCGAGCGAGTGCTCACGCTGGATGGGATTCCTTTATCCCATCTTACCCGTTTGAGGCTGCGCGCAATGCGCCATAAAATGTTAGCTGACGATGTCAAGGCTAATCCCCCTGACGTGTCTCTTGTTAGCCCTATTCCCCATGTTCAGCCTTTAAACAGTTTTGCCTGGCTTGATGACATGGCTGACATGCATCGATTTGATCATTATGTAGTGCGAGGTGGAAATACTGAGACCCCATCACCGTCTCCTTCCCCAGCTATTCAATCAAGCAGGATGATTGAGTCTCCCGGTGACCGCTCCTATTATGATTGTCAACCCACTTACGTTGTGGAGCCCGTAAAGGAGGGAAAAACTGAATTTTTCTTGGATGACAAGTGCTATGGGCCCAAGAACTATGTGTTGGATTCCAGCTGGCGTAAGGATGCTGAGAGGCTGGATCTGGCTGCTGTTGGGCAGAAATTCTATGGTTTTGGGGAGGGTTACGAGCTGGTTCTCCCTGCTGATGGTGTGAAGTTATCAGCTCCTCCTGCAGGTCATATTGCTATGTTTGCTCCGCAGCTGGATTTGGGTTTGAGGTTTCACCTGAACCCCACCCTAAAGAAGTTGCTTCGCGCCTTCAATATTTGTATATCCTTGGTGCATCCTGCTTCCCTTTACACCTTGATCTGCTTACTGTGGTTTTTAAGATTTCGAAGGTATCCTGAGTCCCTACACTTGTTTAAGTCTCTTATGAGCCTGAAGAGATCTGCTTCTGGGACTGAGTCGGGGTGGTACTATGGTGCTCCTAAGGAGAGTAGGGTCTTGTCCTACCCAAAACTTGGTCGTTTCAGGGACTAGAGTGGGAAATTTTTCTGGGTGAAGGGGCCTTCTAACTTTGCTGCCCCACGCAACTTCAGAGAGATCCGTACCAACATGGATGAGGTCACATTCTCCCCCTCTGAGCCTGCCAGTGAGACAGAAGCTTTTGAGGCTCTACAGGAAGCGGGGACTGGTGACTCTAAATTCCCTAAGGTCTGGCTGCTCAACTCTATCTATATTGTGGGCAACGAGCAGCTTTATGCAATGCGTTTGTGCCGTACGCATGAGTCTGGTAAGTTTTTCTGCTTTCTACCCTTTCTTTTTCTTCCTCGTCTCCTCTTCCTTTCTTCTTTTCTTTATCTTTTTTGCTTTGTTTTTGTCTCTTTGCCTTATTTGATTTTTCTGCAGTTTTTCTTTTCAAGCTATGACAAGTTGGACAAACAAATGCTTGGGCTGGCTGATAATTGGAAGGACCCTTTGATTGCTATTCCTGAGAATCCTCCTCAGCTTTTTGATACGCTGGAGATTTTTGCGGGCTCTCTGAAGGGTGAAGTGCGTCTGGCTCCTGTTGAGCTACGGGCTGTCGTTGGCACAACGGCTACTGGTGAGCACGCTGGGTCCAGCCGCGCTGAGCCTGAGCCTTCGTCCTCTACTGTTGGGAGTAGGTGTTAGACTCGGCCTGCCCCTTGAAAGGTGGCTTCAGAATCTGAGGCGTTTGTGGCGCCTACTGCTTCTCCTGAGAAGCAGTCTGTCGCGGCTTCCTGTCGGGTGGCACCTTAGACTTCTGCTGCCAAAAGACAACGTGATCAAGCTTCTGATGAACCAAAGGCTACTGCCGATGATTTTGCTGACAGTGTTCTCCAGTTTCCCTCTTAGGGGGTTGAGACCACTGCTGCGGGTGAAAAACCCGTTTCCTCTACTGAGCATGTTCTGCTATTTCCTTCTTCTGTTGATGATGTTACCGCTGCGAAGGATACTGCTGTTCCTTTTGTTGCAGCCACTGATTTTCAGCTCCCTAACGAGACTTTCATGGAGCTTCCTAGAATTCCGCCGCGTCCCTATGGGCTGAGAGGGTGGCTTCGAAGTGCTTCAAGGGATGGGCTCTCCCGGGCAGGGGGTTCTCACCAGCAGGATCGTCCAGTTATCGACTTGGAGGATGATTTAATGTCCTCTGCCCCTGCTAGAGATGAGCCCGAAGCGAAAAAGGCTCGCACTTCTCCTGGTCCAGACCCTCTTGCATCTACATCTGCCAACACTGGGCTTCCGGGTGGGAATGCTGATGGGGGAGACACTCAGAACTCCAGTGAACTTAACCGCTGTGTTCACCAATTCTTGAGTGATGCCTTTGAGAACCCTCTGTCTGCGACCTCGCTTTCTGCTGGAGGGATTTTTCGCCCTATTGGGGCTATTGAGTTTGCCGAGGTTCTTATTGATGTTCATCTCCGCCTAATACTCTGCCCTACTAGAGCTGACAATGCTCCTTTTCGGCCCCTGACGAATGTGAGGGCTGACGAGTCTTTGTTTGTGGACGACCCTCAGAAAAGTGGTACCTTGGGGTACCGCTTGACTAAAGGGGTTCGTCTTCCTGCGGATTCTACGCATAGCTCAGTCAGCCTCCCTGCTGCTACGGCCTGCCATGACCTGCTGAAGGTTAGTTTCTGCTTTGGGTCTTTCTCTTTTTCATTTTAGCCTTTCTATTCTTCTCTTCTTATTTTGTTGCTACTGTCTTGTTTTATTTTTATTTTTTGTTAACTTTTTCTTTGGCTCACTCCTCCTTTCCTCTGCTTTTCTTGCAGCTTGTTATATCCGTGGGAGATTTGTCCAACGCTCTGCTGTTAGTGGAGAAGGAGTATCAGAATCAAGGCATAACTCTTTCTCAAAAGAATTTTGAGGTTCAACGAGCTCAAGCTGAGATGGATGCTAAGGCCAATGAGGTGACTCCAATGAGGGAGAGGGCGGACGCCCTGCAGCTCCAGTTGGGAGAATTTCAGCTAACTCAGACCAAGTTGAAGAGCTGCGAAGAGCAGTTGGGGACCTCTCAGGCCAGGGTCTGCGAACTGCGCATACTGCTGAGCTGGAAGTTTCTAGGAAAGAGGCACTCAAATCTTTTGCGCTCTCCCCTGCTTTTGCTAAGCTATTGGCTGATCGCCATGATGGTGGATGGGAAGCTGCGGCTCAGTGCGTTAGCAGTTTGTATGGTGAAGGTGAGGAGCAACAGGCTTTCTTCAACGCTTTCTGGGCTAAGGTTGAAGCTATAGGCGAGGCTAGCTTGTTTGACCTCCCTGCTGATCATCCCCGTGCTGCTGGCTGCAAGATTCCCAACCAAGCTGTGCTGAACTTGGAGGTTCCTCTCTGGCCTGACGTTGTTGCGGCTATTGGAGTGGAGTCCTTGACTGATGATCAATAAAGGTTATGGCGGCTGTCACCTTCTTACTCTAGTGGTTCCTATGAGTTTCCTTCACCCAGATCTGTTGTAACTAGGTAGTTTTTGTTACTATCTTTGGAGTGTATAGCCGCCAAAGATTATGTTTCCTTGTGTATTTTCAGAATACTTTGTCTTTTGTTGCTGGGTCTGCCGAGCCTAACTTAAATTTGTGCTCTCCTCACTTTACTTGCTGAGTGTTTCCTTGTCCTGGTGGACGAGGGCTCAGCTTTATCTATACTGTAACTGACCTGCTGGATGTTTACTCTGCCTTGGGGGGCAGGGGTTCAGCTTTATATTGTATGCACTTTGTAGTCTTCTTCTGCTTTTTGCCTATTATTTATTTCATTGTTTGCACGTTTGCCTGGAACTAAGCATTTCTTAGTAGTATCCAGATCTTTTACCATGGCTGCATCTTTATTACATTTGGTGAAGCCTCGTAGGTTGGGCCTCCCTGTCTTCTTGATTTGGTTGCTTAGCGCTTTTCTACTTCTTTGTTCTCTGCTGTGCTTTGGCGAATTTTATTCTTCCTGCTCTATTCGCTTTAAGTGCTTATGTATTGTGCACTCTATTTAGCTCTGATCAGAGGTTTGCCTGCGCGCTAATTAGTTTATTCGATTGCGCGTTATTTAGTCTGCCCTTGTTGAGACTTATTTGTGTCGCTCAACTTTTTTGTCTACTCCTTTTATGTCATTCAGCTTGTTTTGGTGTGACTTATTTGTGTTGTTCAGCTTGTTTATGCTGCGACTTGTCATTTTGTGAGATGTCATTCAGCTTGTTTTGCTGTGACTTATTTATGTCGTTCAGCTTGTTTATGCCGCGACTTGTCATTTTGTGCCTACTTACTTTTCGTAAGGGCTTGTTGTATGGTTGTCTCCTCCTTTCCTCTCCCCCTCAAAGAGATGGGCTAAGTGGGACTAAGAGAGCCTTAGTGTT
The DNA here is from genome assembly GCF_948465745.1 of Chenopodium album. Classification (NCBI taxonomy): domain Eukaryota; kingdom Viridiplantae; phylum Streptophyta; class Magnoliopsida; order Caryophyllales; family Amaranthaceae; genus Chenopodium; species Chenopodium album. The sequence continues at coordinate 57,144,558 of NC_137839.1, forward strand.
GCCCACATAGCTCATCTTTTTCTTTTCCCCTTTTCTCTCCTTCTCAAGCTGAACGTCAGGCTTCCCCCTCACGCGTCCCCGAGGTGGTGCCCTGTTTTGCTTTAAGCAGGTGAAGTGAGGTTTTAGGGAGGGATGCTTTTACATTGCCACTTTGTGTTAGAGTGCTTCTTGCCTCTAACACTTTATTATTATTCTTGTTTGACTTCTGCATGTTAGCATATGATGCTTGGGCATAACATATTAAAAAAATTTACGCAACATACTCCTCACGTAGAGGCTTGTATTTCATTTAACAAAAATGGCTCAACTGCCTTAATTAACATAACATGGACTGAATAAAAGTTTATCGAACTTGAAACAACTATATTTGTTTTTTCAGGATATTTAAACAAAATACTTCTTTAACACATCAGCATTGAAACTGTTTCTTAAGGCCTGACCTTCTTGATCTACAAGGAGGAATGCTCCTGGTCCAACCTGCTCGTCAATGATGAAATGGCCTTCCCAGTTTGCTGACAGCTTTCCATGTTGATTTCCTCTTCCCACTGTTTCTGTCCTTCTAAGGACTAAGTCTCTGGGCAAGATCTCTCTATGCTTGACCCTCTTGTTAAAAGCTTTTGAAATCCTGATCTTCTGGGTTGCCAGCTTGAGAGCTGCTTTTAGCCTTACTTCTGGCAGGAAATCTAGCTCTTCTAGCATGCGCTTTTCGTTTCCTTGTTGCTCATAGTGTTGTATCCTCAGGCTGGGGATTTGCACTTCCACTAGGACAACTGCGTTAGCCCCGTACGCCAGCGTAAAGGGGCTTTTACCAGTGGCCTCCTTCTTAGTAGTCCTGTTTTCCCACAAGACTTCTGGGACTAGGTCTGCCCATAGGCCTTTGTATTCCTCTAGCTTCTTCTGCAAGGCTGTTAGGATCAGCTTGTTTGCTGCTTTTGCTTGGCTATTGCTCTGCGGGTTGCAGACTGAGGCACTTGCATACTTAGTGCCCATGTCCCCCAGGTAGTCCTTTATGGTGTCACAGTCGAATTGACATCCATGATCGAAGACTATGCACTATGGCACACCGAATCTTGTGATGATGTTTTTCCATATGTATGTCCTGACTTGGGCTTCCTTTATGTATTTAGTGGGTTCAGCTTCTATCCACTTTGTAAAGTAATCTATTGCCACAATGAGATACTTCTTGCCTGCTGACCCAGTGGTGAATGGTCCCAATATGTCCATTCCCTACTGAGCAAACGAGAGAGGATTGGAGTTAGATCATTTGCTGGCTGGTTTATGACTAGTGAATACTTTTGACACTTGTCGCATTTTTTCACATATAGGTTGCCAATATGCCCCCCTTCTTAGGACTTCTACTCCCAATGCCTTTCCACTAATGTGGTTAGAGCATATTCCTAAGTGGGCTTCTTCCATAATGCCCTCCTGCTCTCACTCTGGGATACACCTCAGTAGTGGCTTTGAGAAGCCTTTTTTGTTGAGTTCCCCATTTATCACCACATACCAGTTGGCGTCCTTCTTCACCTTCTTAGCCTGCACTTCATCATCGGGCAGTGAACCGTGAACTTTGTACGCCAGGATGTCTGAGAACAAGGCTCTCTTCCTTTCAATGCATTTTATCTGCTACTTTTCAGTAATGCTGCTTTCCTCTAGGACTTCAACCATCACTGTCCTTGCGAGGCTCTGTAATGTGGAACTGGCTAACTTAGATAAAGCGTCAGCCTAAGAGTTTCCTGCTCTGGGAACCAAGTCTATCTGGAAGAGGACTAGCTGGGCTGCCAACTCCTTTACCTTGGTTACATATTTCAGCATGGCGGCTTCCCTAATCTCGTACGCTCCATGCAGTTGGCTGGCAATGAGGTGAGAATCAGTTTGCAGGTGTACTTTGCGGGCTCCAGCTGTGAGGCTCATACGCAGGCCTGCCAGCGCCGCTTCGTACTCCGCTTCCTTTTTTGATGCTTTAAACTTAAAATTTATGGCATACTCGAATATGTTTCCTTCTGGAGACTTCATTATGACTCCTACTCCACTCCCCGTTTGGGCAGAGGACCCTTCTACTTCCACCTTCCAAACCCCAATATCATCTTCTTTCTCTTCATAGGAGGCTTCCACTATGAAGTCCGCTAAGTCTTGTGCCTTAATGGCTGCCCTAGGTTTGACCTCGAATTCGTACTTAGAAAGTTCAATCGCCCACTTTAGGAGTCTGCCTGATGCATCCTTTTTTTGTAATGCTTTCTCTAGTGGGTGGTTTGTGAGGATTTCTATTACATGTGCATCAAAATATGGTTTTAGTTTCCTTGCTGTTGTGACTACTGCAAAGGCCAGCTTCTCTACCAATGGGTACCTTTGTTCTGCCTCAGTCAGCGCATGGCTCACGAAGTATATTGGCCGTTGTTGGTTTTGTCTTTCCACCAGCAGAATGGCTGCGATTGTCTGTATTGACACAGAGATGTATAGCTGTAGCTTTTCCCTCAGCTCCGAGCTGATCATTGTTGGAAGCTTAGTTAGATGCTCCTTAATACCCTCAAAGGCTTCTTTTTCTTTAGCTCCCCACTTAAATTCTCTGTTCCCTTTAAATAGCTGATAGAATGGCAAAGCCTTATCCGCTAACTTGTTGATGAACCTGGTCAGCGCCGCCATCCTGCCCATCAACCGCATGATATCCTTGATGCACTTAGGCTGAGGCAGGCTGAGGACTGCTTCGACCTCTTCTGGATTGGCGTCTATCCCTCTCTCGCTGATCAGAAAACCCAAGAACTTTCCCGAGCTCACTCTAAAGACACATTTCTTTGGGTTGAGTTTGATTTTATACTTGTTCAGGGTGGCAAATGTTTCCTCTAGGTCCATGATATGCCCTGCCTGCGTGACGCTCTAAACAATTGTGTCGTCAAAGTGTACTTCAACATTTCTACCCTTCTGGTGAAGGAACACTCTATCCATTGCAATATGAAAGCTTGCCCCAACATTCTTTAGCCTGAAGGGCATAGCTATGTAATTATACACTCCCCCTTCGGTGATGAATGCGGTTTTTTGCCGGTCTGGTTCATGTAGGCTGATCTGATGGTATCCTGAGAAGGCGTCCATGAAGCTTAGCAGGGCCTGCCCGCTGGTTAAGTCTACTAGCTGATCTATCCGCGGCAGCGGGTAACAGTCTTTTGGGCATGCCTTATTGAGATCTGTGAAATCAACACACATTCTCCACTGGCCATTTGCTTTCTTCACAATGACTACGTTGGCTAACCACTCTGGGTAGTCAGAAGGTCCAATGAATCCTGCCTCCAAGAGTTTTTCTACCTCCTCCTAGATTGCTTGATTATTCTCTGTGGAGAAGCTTCGCTTTTTCTGCCTAACTGGCTTAATATCCTCCTTCACATTCAGCCTGTGTACCATGACTGCAGGGTCAATTCCGGGCATCTCATCTACGAAAAATGTGAAAATATCCTTGTTCTTCCTCAGCAGCTCTATGAGGTGTACCCCTACTCCTGGATCAATGTCTTTTCCAATTTTCACCGTCCTCAAGGGGTCACCTTCTATGAGTTCGACTGTGACATGCTCCCTACTGGGAAGTGGTCTAGCCATCTCCTCTTTTGCAGGCTCGAAGTTTTCCATTGCTAACATCTGTTTATCCTTTTCCTTGTGATATTCTTAACGCTTCCTTTTCCTCGACTTCCTCTCAGCCTTCTCAATGGGCCTTCTCTCGGAACCAGGCGCCTTTCTAGTTTTTGCGGGCTGCTTTAGGGCAGTTATGTAACATTGTTGAGCTATCTTCTTACTTCCCATGAGCTTTGCTGACCGTCCCTCATTAGTTGTGTAGGCCATGGCAAGGTGATAGGTGGATACCACCCCGCCTATCTTGTGGATGAGCGTTCTTCCCATGATCACAATGTAGGGTGAGGGAGAGTTTATCACAAGGAACTCTGCTCGAACATCACGCGTTCTTGATCTCTCACCTACTCGGAATGAGAGCTCAATTATGCCTTCCTGGGTAAGCCCTGATCCATTAAACCCGGTGACTTTGTAACTCACCCTCTTCAGATCCTTCCTATCCAACTTCAGCTCGTTGAACGCGCTGATGTATATGATGTTGGCTGAGCTGCCTCCATCTATCAATATCCTATCCACTTTCCAGTTTGCAATTCTCATTGTCACTACCAGCGGGTCATCATGAGGGTAAATTATGCCCTTCTGGTCATACTCGTCAAACGTGGCTCGTGGTTGCGGGGGAAGAGGTGGCCACCTACGCTTATCATTGTCGTTTATCTGGTGTATCATTGCACGCAGGTCAGCCCATGCTCTGTTAACTGTTCCCCCATGCACTGGACCCCCGCTGATCACATACACCCTGCCCTCTTGCATGCCATCTCTTTCTCTGTCCTCGGCTGGACCCTTATGACCTCCTCTGCGGTGAGCGCAACCTGTTCTATCCTCATCCCTCCTTCTGGGAGGGTCATCGCGCTGCTTAAAATGATTCAAGTACCCTCTCCTGAATAAATCTTCTATGTTATCCTTCAAGTGTGTGCATTCCTCAATGGTGTGGCCATGGTCCCTATGGAAGTCACGCCACTTGCTGGCATCACGGTTCTTATTAACCATCCTCGGGGGTCTCTGCCACTTATCATCAGCTTTATTTACGCTGAATATATGAGACCTGGAATGGGTTAGTGGGGTACATTGGTCGAACCTCCCAGGCTTTGGCCCTCTTTGGATCTGACCTTCTCAGTCCTACTACCCTGTCCTCTTCTCTGGGACTTCGCTCAGCCCTGCTCGGCTGGTCCGCCCTAGGTGTGTTCTCTGCCCGGGTGACCTCTGCCCGCTTAACTTAGTCACCGGGTGCTTTCCTACCTAGCATTGCTCTGTCAGTCTCGTCTGCTTTGATGAACTCGTGCGCTTTATCTAGCGCTTCAGCAAGTGTCTTGAGGCTCTTACACCCCATATACGCTCTGAATGGTGATCCTGGTAGTAAGCCACTCTGCATTGCTAGTAGCGCTACCTCCTAACTCATATTTGGGATGGTTGGCACCTCCTTGTTAAATCTGGTGATAAACTCCCTCAAGGGCACGTCTTTCCCTTGAACTAATGACATCAGCTCGGTTGTCATCTTAGTTCGGTCTACCAGGGTTATGAAATGCTCCATGAACATTCTCTTTAGCTGGTTGTATGAGTATACGGAACATTTGGGAATGGCTCCATACCACTCCGTTGCCAGCCCCTCTAGGGTCGGCGGGAAAGCCTTACACCAGACTAAGTCTATCATAGTGTTAAGTACCATATGGTTCTCAAAAGCTGATATGTGGCTTTTGGGTGTTGTGGTTCCGTTGTATCTGCAGCTTGACATCTTTACCTTCTCCATTGGTTCTAATCTCCCGGCAAAATGGGGAATCATCTGGAACAACCTGGATTCACGCTCGTTTGTCTCTCTCTCTGGGCTAGCTCCTAGCTCTAAGGCTGGCGACCTGCTGCGAGGGACCCGCTTCTCCAGGCTGGTTCGAGACGGAGTTATTTCCTCCACGCTCCATTCTTGATTCAGGTTACGAGCTTCCAGCTCCAATACCTTCTTCCTCAACTGAATGAGCTCTTTTTGCTCAGGGGCGAGGGCTGAGGACGCCGACTTCTTCGCTGCGAGCTCTGCAGTTGCCGTTGTCGGTGACGGACTCCCCCCCTTTCCCATATTGGTGAGGACCGCCGTCATTGCAGCCAGCTGCTCCTTACTACACTTAGAGAGGTTTTGCAGAATGGCTGGCATATTTACGGACTGTGGTTTCTTGGTTACAGGTGGTGAAATAATGAGCTCATTGTTTGCGCCTGTTAACGGCATTTTGTATTTGAAAATGGAACTGGATCCTGCCGGGTCTACTAGTTTCAACGCCGCTTTAGCAGCATCCGATGTTGATCCGACGAGGTTGGATTTCCAGTGGATCCTTTTGGATCGAGGGTTACTGGGGGTGTTTTTTGTGGTGTTTGGTTGGTCTCATTAGTTTTGGACATTGGTGTCGGTACAGTTTCTTCTCCGGCCATGGTGGTTAGTTAACTAGTCCCTGCTCAGTTGGTAAACCTCAGGTTAGATGATCCTTCCCCTCCTTCTAGCGCCAATTGTTCCAGGTGTGGATCCAAGGGTTCTGTTGGGTGAGCTGGGTCCCGTCAACTACCTAAACAAGGCAGCACACGTAAACTGCCCTCGGAGGTGGCTCGAGGAACCCCCCTCCGAAGCTTAAGTTAGAGAGTGTTTTAGAGAGAGAAAGTTTACTTAGAAAGATGTGTAAAGTATAGTAACTTGAGTGTCTAACCTCCTTTGCCTGGTGGACGAGGGCTCAGCTTTGCCTATATTGTAACTGACCTGCTGAATGTTTACTCTTCCCTGGTGGGCAGGGGTTCAGCTTTATATTGTATGCACTTTGTGATCTTCTTTTGCTGTTTTGCCTGCTATTTATTTCGTTGCCTGCACATTTGCCTAGAACTGAGTGTTCCATAGCAGTATCTAGATCTTTTAGCATAGCAGCTCCTTTATTACATTTGGTGAAGCCTCGTAGGTTGGGCCTCCTTGTCTTCTTGATTTGGCTGCTGAGCGCTTTTTTTGCTTGTTTGTTCTCGGTTGTGCTTTGGCAGGAACTTTAGCGAATTTAATTCTTCATGTTCTATTTGTTTTGAGTGTTTATGCATTGTGCACTACGTTTAACTCTAATAGAGGTTTTCTTGCACGCTGGTTAGTTTATTCGATTGTTGCCTGTCTGGGCGTTAATCCGCTTGCTTTGCTGAGACTTATTTGTGTCAATCACCTTTCTATTGCTCGTCTTATGTCATTCAGCTTGTTTTGCTACGACTTGTTTTGTGTCTTTCAGCTTGTTTATGCTACGACTTGTTGTTTTGTGCCACTTACTTCTCTTTGTAAGGGCTTATTGTATGTCTATCTCCCCCTTTCCTCTCCCCCTCAAAGAGATGAGCTAGGTGGGACTAAGAGAACCTTAGTGTTGCTCACGTATCTCATCTTCTTCATTTCCCTTTAACTCCCCTGCTCAAGTTTAACGTGCTAGGCCTCCCCCTTAGGCGTCCCCTAGGTGGCGCCCTGTTTTACTTTGAGCAGGTGAGGTGAGGTCTCAGGGAGGGATGTGTTAATTTTCCACTTTGCGCTGGAGTGCTTTTTGCCTCTAACACTTTATTATTATTCTTGTTTGACTTCTGCATGTTAGCATATGATGCTGGGGCATAACATATTAAACAAATTTACGCAACATACTCCTCACGTAGAGGCTTGTATTTCGTTGAATAAAAATGGATCAAATGCCTTAATTAACATAACATGAACTGAATAAAGGTTTATCAAACTTGAAACAACTATATTTGTTTTTTTTCAGGCTATTTAAACAAAATATTTCCTTAACACATCAGTATTGAAACTGTTTCTTAAGACCTAACCTTCTTGATCTGCGAGGAGGAATGCCCCAGGTCCAACCTGCTCGTGAATGATGAAAGGGCCTTCCCAGTTTGCTGACAACTTTCTGTGCTGATTTCCTCTTCCCACTGCTGCTGTCCTTCTAAGGACTAAATCTCCGGGTAGGAGATCTTTATGCTTGACCCTCTTGTTGAATGGTTTTGAAATCCTACTCTTCTGGGCTGCCAGCTTACGAGCTGCTTTTAGCCTTACTTCTGGCAGGAAATCTAGCTCTTCTAGCATGCGCTTTTCGTTTCCTTGTTGCTCATAGTGTTGTATCCTCAGGCAGGGAATTTGCACTTCCACTGGGACAACTACATCAGCCCCATAGGCCAGGGTGAAAGGGCTTTTACCATTGGACTCCTTCTCAGTGGTTCTGTTCGCCCACAAGACCTCTGGGATTAGGTTTGCCCATAGGCCTTTGTATTCATCCAGCTTCCTTTGCAAGCCTGTTAGGATCAGCTTGTTTGCTGCTTCTTCCTGGCCATTACTCTGCGGATGGCAGATTGAGGCACTTGCATACTTGGTGCCCATGTCTTCCAGATAGTCCTTGATGGTGTCACAATCGAACTGACATCCATGATTAAAGACTAAGCACTGCGGCACACCGAATCTTGTGATGATGTTTTCCTATATGAATGTCCTTACTTGGGCTGCCTTTATGTACTTAGTGGGTTTAGCTTCTATCCACTTTGTAAAGTAATCTACTGCCACGATGAGATACATCCTGCCCGCTGACCCAGTGGTGAAAGGTCCTATTATGTCCATTCCCCACTGAGAAAACGGGATCGGGCTGAGGATTGGAGTTAGATCATTTGCTGGTTGGTTTATAACTGGTGAATACTTTTGACACTTGTCGCATTTTTTCACATATGCAAGCGCGTCTTGCGTGAGAGTTGGCCAGTATGCCCCCCTTCTAAGGACTTCTACTCCCAACGCCTTTCCACTAATGTGGTTATCACATATTCCCGAGTGGGATTCTTCCATAATGCCTTCCTGCTCCCACTCTAGGATGCACCTCAGCAGTGGTTTTGCAAAGCCTTTCTTGTTCAGCTCCCCATTTATCACCACATACCAATTGGCGTCCTTCTTCACCTTCTTAGCCTGTACTTCCTCATCAGGCAGCTAGCCATGAACTTTGTACACCAAAATGTTTGAAAACCATGCCCTCTTCTGCCCAATGCAGTTTACCTGCTCTTTTTCGGTAATACTGCTTTCCTCCAAGACCTCAACCATCACTGTCCTTGTGAGGCTCTATAACGTGGAACTTGCTAACTTAGATAAAGCGTCAGCCTGGGAGTTTCCTGCACTTGGAACTAAGTCTATTTGAAAGTGGATTAGCTGGGCTGCCAACTCCTTTACTTTAGTTACATATTTCAGCATGGCGGCTTCTCTAATCTCGTACGCTCCCTACAATTGGCTGGCGACAAGATGAGAATCTGTTTGCATATGTACTTTGCTGGCTCCCGCTGCAATGCTCATATGCAGGCCTACAAGCGCTGCTTCGTACTCTGCTTCGTTGTTTGATGCTTTGAACTTGAACTTTATGGCGTACTCGAATAAATTTCCCTCTGGAGATGTTATTATGACTCCTGCTCCACTTCCCGTTTGGGGTGAGGACCCATCAACTTCCACCTTCCAAACCCCAATATCATCCTCTTTATCCTCGTAGGAGTCTTCCACTATGAATTCCGCTAAGGCTTGTGCCTTAATGGCTGCCCTAGGTTTGACCTCGAATTCGTACTTAGAAAGTTCAATTGCCCACTTTAGGAGTCTGCCTGATGCATCCATTTTCTGTAACGCTTTTTCTAGAGGGTGATTTGTGAGGATTTGTATTACATGCACGTCAAAATATGGTTTTAGTTTCCTTGCTGTTGTGACCACTGCGAAGGCCAGCTTCTCTACCAATGGGTACCTTTGTTCTGCCTCAGTCAGCACATTGCTCACGAAGTATATTGGCCTTTGCTGCTTTTGTCTTTCCACCTGCAGAACGACAGTGATTGTCTGTATTGACGCAGAGATGTACAGTTGCAACTTTTCCCTCAGCTCCGGGCTGACCATTGTTGGGAGCTTAATCAGATGCTCCTTGTTGAAGCATAAAGGTTTTGATGATGAGGAACTTAAACTAAAGCAAACTCGACTAATAAAGGTTTTCAAGTGTTTGATTAGTTTAGGTGAAGTTGATCATGGTGATGGAAGAAGTAGCTAGAACTAAGAAGACATGAAGAGATCTTTATCAAAGAAGTTAAACAAATTAGAAGAAATGTTATCTAACAAGAACTGAGTTCCCTAACAGGAACTTGAAGACATCAAGCTTAAGTTCTTTGGTGGAACTTAATAAGCTTATAGCCCAAGTAATTTACCTGAACAAAGGCGCAGCGCAGCAATTATTTTAGTTAAGGTTTTTATCTTCTAGATTATTGTTAATATGTTAAGTAGGTTATTGCACGAAATTTATTAGAAGCGTGACAAGTTGGCTTGGTAAATAAAATAATATGTAAAGTAATAAAAGATAGATTTTAGGAAAAGATTTTCTAAAAGTTTTATTTCCTTTAAATCGGTTTGTTAAAAAGATAATTCTTTTTAACAAAATATCTTTATATCTTTATTTTCCGGAAAAGATTTTATTCCACTTGATTTACATAAAAGCGTGTTTTAAAGATAAGTTAAGTTAACTTATTTATCTTTTAGAAAACCTACTTTATATACGAGTGTTACTTGTATAAATAGTAGAGAGCAAAATGGTTTGAGGTATTTGTGAGTTTATGCGTGGAGAAATCATTGTGCTATAATTGTGTAAGTTTACCAAGATTCTAACTTGTCATATTAGTTTCTGATTTCGTGCATTTCTTACTTATCATACTAGGTGTCGTACACTTGTATTGGGTTGGGTTATTTGGGTGATTTTATTGTTTACTTTACATACAGTTTTGTAAGCTTCTTGGTGAGGCTAAGAGTTTTGTACTTAGGTAGTGCAAGCATTTGTACTTTGGCAGTACGTGTAGTACTTTGGTGGTACGAGTGAATCTAAGTGTGGTGCTTAGGTTGGGTAGGATAGGGTCCTATCAAGTAGCAAGTCCAGTGAGGATCTTGTGAAACTAAAGGTCCGTGTCTAATAGGTTGTAAGTTGGTGTTTGCCCTATTATAGTGACGTTTGTGTGTTTGAAATCCCTAAGGTAGGGTCGAGGTTTTACTTCCAGTTGGGCCCTGGAAGGTTTCCTCGTAAAATATGTGTGTTCTAGCAAGTTCCTATATGCATTGTTTATTAATCCGCAAAAAGTAGTCATTAGGAACTCAATACAATTCACCCCCCTCTTGTATTAATCATTTCTATTAACAATTGGTATCAGAGCAAGATTCTCACGTGTAAGAAGATAACTTTACTGAGTAAGTTCCTAGAGAGATGAATTACTAGGAGAAACTTGAAGAAGGGTATTCCACCCAACGTCCACCCATGTTCAATGGTAAGTTTTGCACCTACTAGAAGAACAAGATGGAGATCTTTATCAAGGCTGAAAATTACCAGGTTTGGCGTGTTATTGAAACTGGTGATTTTGAAATAACTACAACCAATGACAAGAACGAGGTAGTTCCTAAACTTATTTCTGATTATGATAAGGAAGATTATCAGAAACTTGAATTAAATGCTTTAGCTATAAAGTATTTGCACTGTGGACTTGGACCTCATGAACATAATCGAATCATGGGATGCAAGTCTGCTAAACAGATTTGGGATCTACTAGAGGTAACTCATGAAGGTAATAATGAGGTAAAACGTTCTAAAATTGATTTATTGATGTCTAGATATGAAAGGTTTGAAATGCAATCAAAGGAATCAATAGAGGAAATGTTTACTAGGTTCAATGATATTATTAATGAATTGAACTCCCTTAGCAGACACATTCCTAAACGATGGAAAGATCTTAAGAAGCCTACAACAAGATAAACGATGGAGATCCAAGGTTACTGCCATTCAAGAAGCCAAGGATTTCATGAAGTTTAACATGGAACAACTAGCTGGATCATTGATGACTCATGAACTTCACTTGAGTTCCAACATTGAAAGTTCCAAGAACAAGAGTCTTGCTCTTAAGGATTAAGACTTAGAAGAAATGGCAATGCTAGTTAGAAAGTTCAAAAGGATGATGAACTACAAGAAGTTCGATAGGAACAAGAAGTATGCAAGTTCCAAAAACACCACTTGTTTCAAATGTGGGTCTAAAGATCACTTCATCAAAGATTGTCCACTACCAGATGGTGAGAAAGGAAAGACAAAGGGCAAGGAGCAATCCAAAGATTCAAGAGTCTATAAGCCTTACTTCACCAAGGACAATGTGAAGAAAGACATGCTAGCTGCTTGGGGAGATTTAGATTCAGAGGAAGAGGAAGATCAACCGTAAGAAGAAACTGCACATCTATGCTTGATGGCAAAAACTAATGAAAAAGCAAAACTGAAGGAATTAGAATCATAGGTATGGTTTTCTCAAAAAGAACTTAGACATTTCTCTAAATAAAACTTAATATTTGCTGTTTTAGAAATTCAAGAAGAATTGAAAGAATTACATAGAGCTAAACAACACAGTGATGAAGCATTGGTAACTTTTAAAGAAAACAGCGAGTTGGTCGATAATATGAAATTTGACATTTAATATAGATTCTTTATTCTGTTTGATGATAATAATTATTTGAAAGAAAATATAGACAAGTTGAAACATGATAACATAATGTTAAATGTGGAACTGTCCTTGATGAAACTTTGTCTTGAAACTCCTGATTTTGAAGTTCCTCCAATTGCTCAATATCCAAATTTTGAAAAACTAAAATCTGATTTGGAAGATATAAAAGCGGATAGGGCAAGACTTGAGGGGGAACTTGGGTAAACAACCTATAGACTACAGAGTTCCAGATTGGATCACTAAAGCTTAAATTAAGAGAACAGAAGGTTTTTGTTTCTAAAAGAAGTTCCAAAAGGAAAAAAAGTATGTTGACCTGCCTAGTATTGTTTGTTATTTCTGTGGCAATACTAGACACAAACAGGTTAAGTGTCCTAAGAAAGAAAAGAGTACACAGAAAAATGAAAAACATTTACAACAGATTTGCATCAAGAAGAATGATGAACCTGCTGCTGTTACACAGGAACCCAAGGAAACTTGGGTTCCTGAAACTAACGTTTTATTTCTCATGCAGGTTCCAGTGAGGGGGAACAACACTTGGTACCTCGACGGTGGTTGTTCTAAGCACATGACTGGAGACAAATCTAGATTTCTCTCACTGGATGCCTACTATGGGGGAACTGTGACATTTGGTGATAACATGACAGGAGATATAGTTGCGATTGGCAAAGTAAGAAGGTCAAGTTCCCATGCTATTGATAATGTATTTTTGGTCGAGGGTCTCAAGCACAACTGTACTTGTTAAGTATTTCACAATTTTGTGACAAAGGTAACTCTGTAAGCTTTACTTCCAATAAGTGCAGAATCATTCACAATGACACTGGGAACATTATTTTAGAAGGAACTCGTAAAGGGAACACATATGTTGTGGATCTTAACGAGGTTTCTAACAGCAGTCTAACATGTCTTAGTGTCATTGAGGATGATCCTCTATTATGGCACAAAAGATTTGGCCATGCAAGCTTTACTTTACTTGATAAATTGAGATCTAAGGAACTAGTGGAAGGACTTCCTTGCGTTAAGTTTTTGTATGACAAAGTGTGTGATGCTTGTGTTAGAGGAAAACAAAATCGAATTTCTTTTAAGACCAAGAAAATGGTAAGTACCAAAAGACCTTTGGAACTCATTCATATGGATCTATGTGGTCCTATGATAATCCAAAGCAGAAGTGGTAAGAGATATGTTATGGTTATTGTTGATGACTTTTCAAGGTTTACTTGGGTTTTCTTTCTTGTCAGTAAAGATGAAACATTTGATGAATTTGTAGCTTTTGTAAATAAAGAATAGAGAAGAATAGGTAATCCACTGATTCACCTCAGATCAGATCATGGAACTGAATTTGAAAACTCAAAATTTGATAATTTTTGCACTGAACACGAAATGGATCACAACTTCTCTACCACAAGAACTCCAAAACAAATTGGAGTGGTGGAACGCAAGAACAGAAGCCTTGAAGACATGGCTAGAACAATGCTGATCTCAAGTGGTCTGCCTAGGAACTTCTGGGCAGAAGTAGTGAATACATCATGTTATATTCTGAATAGAGTATCAGTTAGAGCCATCACCAACAAAACTCCTTATGAGCTGATCAAAGGGAGAAAGCCTAATATTTCTTACTTTAGATCTTTTGGTTGTAAGTGTTTTGTTCATAACAATGGTAAAAGGAACTTAGGAAAGTTTTATGAACGTAGTGATAAGGCTGTATTCTTAGAATATGCCTCTAATAGTAAAGCATATAGAGTTTATAATAAAAGGACAATGTGTATTGAGGAATATGGACATATTATATTTGATGAAACTTAACAATTGAATAATGTACAGGATTGTGATGATAATTTTGAATTTGGACTTGTACGCAAGACAAATCTAGATGAAGAATCAACATCATTGCAGAAGCAGCAAGTTGAAATTGCTGAGCAAACGAATCCTGAAGCAAATGAAGGTCAAGAAATGGAGAATGCACCAGGAACTCCCCCTCAAGAACAGAATCTAAATACGAATGAGGTAGACCCTGTTGAAGTTCCAACTGAGACTCAAGAACGAGTTCCTACAGAAGAACCAATCAACAATGATCAGGAAAGATTCTTTCCAGTCAAGGACTTTACACCTAAGCGATGGAAATATCAGAAGTCTCATCCTATAGATGCAATTATGAGTGATATCTCAAAAGGAACTCAAACCAGATCTCAGCTTAGAAACTTCTATGCATTCTATGCATTCCTCTCTTCTATGTAACCTAAGAACTATGTTGAAGCTTTAACTGACGCAGACTAGATTAATGCTATGAAGCTGAACTAAATGAGTTTGAAAGAAATAAAGTTTGGCATCTGGAACCTAGACCCAAGAATAAAAAGACTATAGGATTAAAATGGGTGTTTAGGAACAAGCTAGATGAGCATGGCATTATTGTCAGAAATAAAGCAAGAATTGTTGTACAAGGTTTCAATCAACAAGAAGGAATAGACTATGAAGAAACATTTGCTCTAGTAGCCAGGTTAGAGGTTATTCCTTTACTTATTGCTTTTGCTGCTTAGTTGGGATTCACATTGTTCCAGATGGATGTTAAATATGCTTTTTTAAATGGATTTCTAAATGAAGAGGTCTATGTGGAACAACCTCCTGGATTTGAAAGTCAGGAGTTCCCAAACCATGTCTATAAGCTTGATAAAGCTCTTTATGGGTTGAAGCAAGCTCCTAGAGCATGGTATGAAAGGTTATCAAAGTTCCTTTTGAAAAACAATTTTAAACGAGGCAAAATTGATAAAAACTTTATTTTTGAATTCAAATGGAACTGATATCCTAGTTGTACAAATTTGTGTAGATGATATTTTATTTTGTGCAACTAACGAATCTTTGTGCATGTATTTTGCTGACCTTATGAGTGGAGAGTTTGAAATGAGTATGATGGTAGAATTAAATTTTTTCCTCGGATTGCAAATCAAGCAAACTGAAGACGGAATCATGATCCATCAACAAAAGTATATCAAGGAACAAATTAAGAAATACAAGCTTGAAAATGCTAAGACCAATGGTACTCCAATGGGTTTAGCAACTAGATTGAATGAAGATCCAACTGGAACTTCTGTTGATCAACCTATGTATCGAGGTATGATAGGATCTCTACTTTAGCTAACCGCTAGTAGACCTGACATATCTTTCAGTGTAGGTTTGTGTGCCAGGTTCCAAGCAAATCCAAAGGAGTCTTACCTGAAAGCAATAAAGAGAATCCTTAGATACTTGAAAGGAACTGATGACTTGTGTCTCTTCTATCCTAGAAGTGACTCATTTGATTTAAATGGCTTTACTGATGCTGACTATGCAGGTGATTTGGTTAATAGAAAAAGCACTTCCGGTATGGTACAGTTTTTAGGACCTTATTTAGTTTCTTGGGGTTCCAAGAAGCAAAACATAGTTGCATTATCTACATCTGAAGCTGAGTATGTGCCAGCAGCAGCATGTTGTTCACAAGTACTTTGGATAAAGCAACAGGTTAGAGATTTTGGTCTTATTTTTAAATGTGTGCCTTTTTTACTATGATAATACAAGTGCTATATGTATTTATAAGTATCTAGTTCAGCACTCTAAGGTAAAACACTTACACATTAGGCATCACTTTCTAAAAGATAATGTGGAGCAAGGGAATATTAAATTGGAATTTTGTAATACGGAATATCAACTTGCAGATATTTTGTCCAAACCCTTGAACAGAGAAAGATTTGAGAAATTGACATTGGAACTTGGGATGATCAAGCTGAATTGATTGCTTCTGAAGTTCCAAGATATGGAAAAGTAAAAAATAATGTAAATAGAGCAAAAAGAGCATTTGCACGATCTTGGTGTGCTAAACATAGCTAAAGTGTCACCGTTGTTGATCACTGGAGGTTAGTGCATTAAACGCTTGATTAAATTTGCTAGTAGTAATGTACATTGCATGTGTGTAGAAATCGTGTTCCAATTGCGTGTCTTATTTTCAGAAAGTTTTCTTTTGAAAATTAAATGTATTTTGAAAGAAAAGGATTTTGGTAAATTCATCCTGCCTAATTGATTTTGGAAAATCAATTAAACGTGTTCAATTAAATGACTGAACAATGACCCATTAACTCCGTCACACCTCTTCATTAATTAAGCATCTTTCACCCACTACTTTCACCTCACTGTCAAATCAATTTAACCCACCTTTAGTAAAAATCATCAAACCTCAAAACCACCTTCAAAAACCATGGTTATCATTGCTGATATTGTTTCCTCAGAGACCTCCCAGAATTCTGAAAGAACCATCCACGAAGAAACCTCTCCCCCTAGCCATGGTGAACTACAAAGCCTCTTCTTCAACCATCAACGAATCAGAAATACCTAAACCCTCGTTGTCTGAACCTAAACCATCAATGCCAAACCCTAAACTCGATGATGAAGCAGAAAGCAAGAATGAATAAGTGGAAGCCTCTGTTTTCAAAAGAATTAAAGAGTGGAAGGAAAAGAGATTGAGAGGTAAGACGTTCGAGGAGAAGATGGCAGAGGTGGATGCTTTTTCTAGAGGAGTTAAGTCAGATGATGAAGAAGACAAAGAAAAAGAAGAGGGTAAAGAGGAACCAAACGAATTAGAAAATAGAGAGGAGGTTGAAGAAGAAGAGGATGGTGAGCAATTGGAACTTAGTGTTGATGCTAAGAGGTATGTTGTTGGACATAGACTCGATTTAGATTGGTGCAAGAAGACTAGGTTTTTGGAATTTCTTGATTTGATTAAATATCAAGGGTTGGAGTATTTGTTAACATCTGCTTCAAACAATGTCATGTATCCTACTGCAATGACTGAATTTTGTTCTAAGTTTCAAGTAAAAGAAGGAAAAATTTCGAGTGTAGTTAACAAAAAGAAAATTGAGTTTGATGTTGCAAAATTGGGTAAAATTTTGAAAGTACCAACTGATGGGTACAAAATGTATTTGAAGGGAAAGGGAACTGTGAAAGTAGGGAATTATCTAGGGGGTGATATTGTTAAAGCCCTAGGAGGAAAGAGGGGGAAGAATGTCATGAGCCACAATGATTTAAGTCCTTTGAACAAGTTGCTGTTTAACTTGGTTCGAAAAACAATTTTGCCTAGGACCTAAAAGAAGGGTGAAGCTTGTTTAATGGATATGGGTATTATCTTCTGTCTATCTCAAAAAATTAAAGTGAACTTTCCTTCACTAATGTATCAACATCTAGCACATTGTGTTCCAGGGAAGAACAAATTAAAGTGGGCTATGGAGCTGTCCTGTCTACAGTTTTTGAGTCACAAGGTGTAAAATTAAAAGGATTCTATCAGGGTTTGGAAGAGAAACCTGAGAATGTGGTAGATGGTGAGACATTGCAGGGCATCAGTCTAGAGGTTGTGAATGGAAAACTCAGAAGAGTAGAAGAGAAAAAGAGTGCAGGGGGAAAAAGACAAGGGAAAGAGGTTCCAGAGAAGTCTGTGAGGAAGAGCAGGAGACTATCTGCTAGTTCTGCTCCTAGGACAAGTATGGAAGAACCTCTGGAACATGATGTTGAAGAAGACATGGTTCTAGCTGGGCAAGTTGCATAGCTGATTGATCGAGTTGAAGTTGCTGAGAAGCAACTCAAAGGAGCCTTGGGGGAGATCAAAGCTATAACTGGAAAGGTGCAGCAGTTGGAGAAAACTCTGCACAAACTTTAGAGTAGTCTTAGGTTTCAGAAGCTGGAGTTCCAGATGGCTGTTAAACGTATGGAAGATAAACTGGAAACTTCTGCATAGCAAACCAAGGAGGACAACCAGAGAATCCTGAAGCTCTTTCAGACCTGATTCACCTATAATCCTAGCCTACCCTATTTTAACCTTTTCTTAGCCTTTTCTTATTTCAGTCTTGAACATTTCAATTTCTGTTTTTAAATTTCTGAACAATTTTATTTTGATTTATAAAAATAAAAAAATAAAAAAATGTTCAGCAGGATGTTAATCATTTGGGTTTTTTTAATAAATTCCTTTGGAACTGCCTATACATGTGTGTATGTGTATATTATGAATGCTTATGCAGGAAAGTGGAACTAACTAAAGGGAAGTTAGCAGCGCTACCTTCAGTTTTCCATACTCGATGAATTGCTTGTGGGGCTGTGGCTAGATGCTTAATAAACTTGAAAAAGCAAGACTTTTTTATAATGCTAAAGGGGGAAAAGAAGAAGCAAACTTGGAGGCTAAAGTTGTTCTGGGTTCCAGTTGAGAAAGTATCAGAAATTTCTCCGATTTGATGCTATAGCAGTTTAGTTTTATTTCTATTTAGTTTACTTTGTTTATTTTTGTTCTTTTTATTTCTGTTTTTATTTCAGTGTGTGTTTACTTTCTGTCAATAAACCAAAAACACAAAAATACGACCTTCTATTTTGTTTGACTTGTTTCTAGAGTTTGCTTAAGTTTGCATCATCAAAAAGGGGGAAATTATTGAAGCATAAAGGTTTTGATGATGAGGAACTTAAACTAAAGCAAACTTGAATTATAAAGGTTTTCAAGTGTTTAATTATTTTAGGTGAAGTTGATCATGGTGATGGGAGAAGTAGCTGGAACTAAGAAGACATGAAGAGATCTTTATCAAAGAAGTTAAACAAATTAAAAGAAGGGTTCTCTAACAAGAACTAGTTCTCTAACAAGAACTGAGTTCCCTAACAGGAACGTTCCCTAACAGGAACTTGAAGACATCAAGCTTAAGTTATTTGGTGGAACTTAATAAGCTTGGAGCCCAAGTAATTTACCTGAACAAAGGCGCGGCGCAGCAATTATTTTAGTTAAGGTTTTTATCTTCTAGATTATTGTTAATATGTTAAGTAGGTTATTGCACGAAATTTGTTAGAACCGTGTTTTAAAGATAAGTTAAGTTAATGTTTTAGAAAACCTACTTTCTATACGAGTGTTACTTGTATAAATAGTAGAGAGCAAAATGGTTTGAGGTTTTTGTGAGTTTATGCGTGGAGAAATCATTGTGCTATAATTGTGTAAGTTTACCAAGCTTCTAACTTGTCATATTAGTTTCGGATTTTGTGCATTGCTTACCTATCATACTAGGTGTCGTACACTTGTATTGGGTTGGGTTATTTGGGTGATTTTATTGTTTACTTTACATATAGTTTTGTAAGCTTCTTGGTGAGGCTAAGAGTTTTGTACTTAGGTAGTGCAAGCGTTTGTACTTTGGCAGTACGTGTAGTACTTTGGTGGTACGAGTGAATCTAAGTGTGGTGCTTAGGTTGGGTAGGATAGGGTCCTATCAAGTAGCAAGTCCAGCGAGGATCTTGTGAAACAAAGGTCTGTGTCTAATAGGTTGTAAGTTGGTGTTTGCACTATTATAGTGAAGTTTGTGTGTTTGAAATCACTAAGGCAAGGTCGAGGTTTTACTTCCAGTTGGGCCCTGGAAGGTTTCCTCGTAAAATTTGTGTGTTCTTGCAAGTTCCTATATACATTGTTTATTAATCCGCAAAAAGTAGTCATTAGGAACTTAATACCATTCACCCCCCCTCTTGTATTAATCGTCTCAACTAACACTCCTTAATACCCTCAAAAGCTTCTTTTTCTTTGGCTCCCCACTTAAATTCTCTGTTCCCTTTTAGTAGTTGATAGAACGGCAGAGCCTTATTCGCTGACTTATGATGAACCTGGTCAGCACGACCATTCTGCCCGTCTACCGCATGATATCCTTGATGCACTTAGGCTCAGGCAGGCTTAGGACTGCTTCGACCTTTTCTGGATTTGAGTCTATCCCTCTCTCGCTGATTAGAAAACCCAAGAACTTTCCTAATCTTACTCCAAAGACACATTTCTTCGGGTTGAGTTTGATTCTATACTTGTTCAGGGTGGCAAATGTTTCTTCCAGATCCATGATAAGCCCTGCCTGCGTGACGCTCTTAACGATTTAGTCGTCAATGTATACTTCAACATTTGTACCCTTCTGATGAAGGAATACCCTATCCATTGCCTTCTGAAAGGTTGCCCCAGCATTCTTCAGCCAGAAGGGCATAACTATGTAATTGTACACTCCCCCTTCGGTGAATAATGCGGTTTTCTGTCGGTCTAGTTTGTGCAGGCTGATCTGATGGTACCTTGAGAAGGCGTCCATGAAGCTTAGCAAGGCGTGCCCGCTGGTTGAATCTACCAGCTGATCGATCCGTGGCATCGGGTAATAGTCTTTTGGGCATGCCTTATTGAGATCTATGAAATCAACACACCTTCTCCACTGGCCATTTGCTTTCTTCACCATGACCACGTTGGCTAACCACTTTGGGTAGTCACAAGGTTCAATGAATCTTGCCACCAAGAGTTTCTCCACCTCCTCCTAGATTGCTTGATTTTTCTCGGTGGAGAAGCTTCGCTTTTTCTGCCTAACTGGCTTAATATCCTCCTTCACATTCAGCCTGTGTACCATGAATACAGGGTCAATTCTGGACATCTCATCTGCGGAAAATGCGAAAATATCCTTGTTCTTCCTCAACAGCTCTATGAGGTGTACCCCTACTCCTGGATCAATGTCTTTCCCAATTTTCACCGTTCTCAAGGGGTCACCTTCTATGAGATCGACTGTGACATGCTCCCCACAGGGAAGTGGTCTAGCCATCTCCTCTTTTGCAGGCTCAAAGTTTTCCATTGTTAACTTTTGTTTATCCTTTCCCTGTGATATTCTTCAAGCTTCCTTTTCCTTGACTTCCTCTCAGCCTGCTTAGTGGGCCTTTTCTTGGAGCCAGGTTGCTGTCTGGTTTTTGTGGGCTGCTTTAGGGCAGTTATGTAACATTGTTGAGCTGTCTTCTGACTTCCCCTAAGCTTTGTTGACCGTCATTCATTAGTTGTTTAGGCCATGGAAAGGTGATAGGTGGATACCACTCCGCCTATCTTGTGGATGAGTGGTCTTCCCATGATCACATTGTAGGGGGAAGGAGAGTTTATCACAAGGAATTTTGCTCGAACATCACGCCTTCTTGATCTCTCACCCACCTGAACTGAGAGCTCAATTATGCCTTCCGGGGTTAGCCCTGATCCATTAAACCCGGTGACTTCGTAACTCACCCTCTTCAGATCCTTCTTGTCCAACTTCAGCTCGTTGAATGCGCTGATGTATATGATGTTGGCTTAGCTGCCTCCATCTATCAATATCCTATCCACTTCCCAGTTTGCAATTCTCATTGTCACTACCAGTGGGTCATCATGAGGGTAAATTATGCCCTTCTGGTCATACTCGTCAAACGTGGCTCGTGGCTGCGGGGGAAGAGGTGGCCATCTACGCTTCTCATTGTCGTTTATCTGATGTATCATCGCCCACAGGTCAACCTGTGCTCTGTTAACTGTTCCTCCATGCACTAGACCCCCACTGATCACATATACCCTGCCTTCTGGCTTGCCATCTTTGTCTTTGTCTCCAGCGGGACCCCTATGAACTCCTCTGCGGTCAGCGCGGCCTGTTCTATCCTCGTCCCTCTTTTTGGGAGGGTCATCACGCTGCTTAAACTGATTCAAGTACCCTCTTCTGACTAAATATTCTATGTTATCCTTCAAGTGTGTGCATTCCTCAGTGGTTTGGCCATGGTCTCTATGGAAGTCATACCACTTGCTTGTATAACGGTTCCTATTAACCATCCTTGGAGGTCTCTACCACTTATCATCGGCTTTATTCACGCTGAATATATGAGACCTTGAGTGGGTTAGTGGGGTATATTGGTCGAACCTCCCAGGCCTTGGCCCACTCTTTGGATTTGACCTTCTCACCCCCCACTGCTCTGTCCACTTCTCTACGACTTTGCTCGGCCCTGCTCGGCTGGTCAGCCCTGGGCGTGTTCTCTGCCTGGGTGACCTCTGCCCGATTAACTGAGTCACCAGGTGCCTTCCTACTCAGCATTGCTCTGTCAGTCTTGTCTACTTTGATGAACTCGTGCGCTTTACCTAGCGCTTCAACAAGTGTTTTGAGTCTTTTACGCCCCATATACGCTCTGAATGGTGAGCCTGGTAGTAAACCACTCTGCATTGCTAGCATTGCTACCTCTTGACTCATATTTGGGATGGTTTTTGCCTCTCTGTTGAATCTGGTGATAAACTCCCTTTGGGGCTTGTCTTTCCCTTGAACTAATGACATCAACTCGGTTGTCATTTTAGTTCGATCTACCAGGGTTATGAAATGCTCCATGAACATTCTCTTCGGCTGGTTATACGATTATACGGAACATTTGAGAATGGCTCCATACCACTACGCTGCCAGCCCCTCCAGGATCGGCGGGAACGCCTTACACCAGACTGAGTCCGTCATAGTATAAAGAACCATTTGGTTCTCAAAAGCTGATATGTGGCTTTTGGGTATTGTGGTTCCGTTGTATCTGCAGCTCGGCATCTTTACCTTCTCCATTGTTTCTTCCAGAATCTCCCGGCAAAATGGGGAATCATCTGGAACAACCTGGATTCGCGCTCGTTTGTCTCTCTCCGAGCTGGGTCCTCGCTCTGAGGCTGGTGACCTGTTGCGTGGGACCCGCTTCTCCAGGCTGACTCGAGCCGGAGTTATTTCCTCCACGCTCCATTCTCGATTCAGATTACGAGCTTCCAACTCCAATACCTTCCTCCTCAGCGGAATGAGCTCTTTTTGCTCAGGGGTGAGGGCTGAGGACGCCGACTTCTTTGTTGTGGCCTCCGCAGTTGTTGTTGTCGGTGGCGGATTCGCCCCCTTACCCATATTAGTAAGGACCGCCGTCATTGCTGTCAGCTGCTCCATACTGCACTTAGAGAGGTTCTGAAGGATGGCTGGCATATATACGGGCTGCGGTTTCTGGGTTACAGGTGCTGAAACAATGAGCTCATTGTTTGCGCTTGTTAACGACATTCCATATTTTAAAATGGAACTGGATCCTGTTGGGTCAACTGGTTTCGACGCCGCTTTAGCCGCAGCCGATGTCGATCCGATGGGGTTCGATTTCTGAGAGATGGTCGATTTGGGATTTCCGGTGGATCCTTTTTGATCGAGGGTTACTAAGGGTGCTTTTTGTGGTGTTTGGTTGGTCTCATTTGCTTTGGACATGGGTGTCGGTGCAGTTTCTTCTCCGGCCATTGTGGTTAGTTAACTAGTCCCTAGCTAAGTTGGTGAACCTCAGGTTAGATGATCCTTCCCCTCCTTCTAGAGACAATTGTTCCAGGTATGGATCCAAGGGTTCTGCTGGGTGAGCTGGGTCCCGTCAACAACTTACACGAGGCAGAACACGTAAACTGCCCTTGGGGGTGGCTCGAGGAACCCCCATCTGAAGCTTAAGTTAGAGAGTGTTTAGAGAGAGAAAGTGTACTTAGAGAGATGTAGAAAGTATAATAACGTGAGTGTCTAACCTCTTTTCCTTTGTACTTTACCCTCTATTTATAGGCATGCCATCTTTTTGGTGGAGAGTTCAGCCTGGTTAGCCTTGCGGGCTGACTCAACCGGGCTGATGAGCCCTCCTTAATTGCTTTCTCGGCAGTGAGTGCGCACCCTGGGGGCCGGGCGATAGTTCAGCGGGAGCTATCCTATACAACTATCAGAACGACAATTAAATGGTAAGTTCTTGATTCTTACCCAGAATGGAGAATGGAGAAGCAAAACTTATTCAGGTTGTTCGTTCCCCTCCACCTCTTTTAGCGCAAGGAGCATATTATCAAAACACCATGGTCTGCCATTAAGGACCTTGTCCTTATCTCGCCAATGAAAGAACTGGAAAGCATAAAGATTAGGGCCAAGAACCATAATAACAAGCTTGTCCGATAAAGACCACACATTTTTCATGGTTGTTTTTAAGGCCTTAACGTTGTATGGTCTTTCAGTCACAATTCTCCCGATTAACATTAGGTTAAATAGTTCATCAAATGAAGGATTAGGGTTCTCCACAACGCTAAGGTCGATCAGATTACCTTCTTCCTCCGAAATTTTCATATTAGCATATCTAGAAACAATATCTTCCGCCATAACCACCTACGAGAACCGTCAACAACGGTAGCAAGAGCCTTCACAAATGGCAGAGAAACCCTAAGAGTTTTTTAGAGAACACCGCCCTTTCTTTCGAGGGAGTTTTATAAAAATCAATTTATTATTAATCTAACAATATAATTATTATTTTATTTGAAGACACCTATATATATAATTTATACTACTCCATTATGTTAATAATTTTCTAAAGTAATTCAATTCATTAATAAACAAAAACGATAGATGTATTCGTTTAAAATATAATAATAATAATAATAACTGTATAGGATAGCTCTCGCTGAACTATCACCCAGCTCCCAGGGTGTGCACTCATGGCCGAGAGAGTAACTATGAGGGGCTCACCACCCCGATGGAGTCAGCTCGCAGAGCTGACCTGGTTGAACTCTTCACAAAGGAGATCGTACACCTTTAAATAGAGGGCAAAGTACAACGAAAAAGAGGTTAGACACATAAGTTATTACACTCTCTACATCTCTCTAAGTACACTTTCTCCTTCTAAATACTCTCTAACTTAGGCATCGGAGGGGGGTTCCTCGAGCCACCCCCGAAGCCTGTTTACGTGTGTTACCTTGTGTAGGATGTCGATGGGACCCATCTTACCCACCAGAACCCTTGGATCCACACCTGGAACAATATATATATATAGGGTTGGGATCCAATGAGAAGTTTCTTAAAATGAGAAGAATGAGAAGGAAGAAATGTGCAAAAGTTTTTCACTAAATGTGCATATTTTTTTCACTAAATGTGGAGAGTTTTGCCTGGTCAGTCCTGCGGGCTGACTCCACCGGGCTGATGAGCCCTCCTTAATCTCTTTCTCGGCAGTGAGTGTGCACCCTGGGGGATGGGCGATTGTTCAGCTGGAGCTATCCTATACAACAAGCCCCTAAAGAGGTGGTATGAGGTCACTCATGCCGACTCTTTATATGCAGGTATTGTAGGAAATATTTCAAGCATCATAACCCCAAGCTTAAACCCCACTATGATCATACACTAAAGTATGGTGGCGTCCAAAGGGAAAGAAAAGAGAGAAAAAGAATCGCCAACAAGTATTAGGGGTTTGTAAACCGTTCACGAGGTGAAGGTTACACCCTTTAACGATCCTAGAGATCGTCAACTCCAAAAGGTCTTGAACCAAATAGGGTTCGGGGATGAAGGTACGAATCCAATCTACAAAAGAAGGGATCTGCCTTATAAAATAGGCCTCTACTTTATTCTACTCGTATTCATGTGCGCTTTCTGACTAACATGTAAACATTATATTAACCCTAAACCTATTTAATCTATGTTGGTTGAAAAATAATTCACAAATAAAAACTATTATTGGCGATCACTTGAATTAAAATCACATTAGCATAAACCAAATTATTAATTATTTTCTTAAGCGTGATTTCAATTGCAAATTCCCTTTAAACATGCATAAAAGGCGTGATCAAACAATAACAATAATATATATAAAGCAACATAAATCATCATAAATAATAACAATATCAATATCATAATCATAATCATAATAAGGCATAATAAAGCTTAAATATAATAGCAAGATCCTTGGCATGATACTAACAAGATTAATAACAAATCCTAGCATGTCACTAAACGTCAAAGATCAAAGCTTTAAACCTAATATGATACTAACCTGCTATTAGAAAGCATAAAAGGCGACCTAAACATGATTCTAGAAAGCAATAAATAACATCCTAACATGATACTAGGAATTAAACAAATCTAAACATGCTTTCTACATTTCAATTAAAATAGGGAGTAAGCTAATTACTTACTTTGAAGCCTCGTACCTCTTTCTAATAACAAAATACACGAGTTAGTGAACTTCAATGTAAATAATAAAATCAAAGAATTAAATTAAATAAATTGAAAGAAAGAGTTAAAAAGTTTAGACTGGATTTGGGACCAAACCCTCAGAAATTATCAACCTTTCACGTCTAGGGCGAAGGCAACTTTGAACTTGGCTAGGAGTTTCTAAGTGAATGCGGAATTGTATTTCGAAAAATCTAGTTTAGAAAGAGAGAGAAAGAAAGCATGAAGTGCTCAAGAGAGAATAGAGAGAATTGGGTGATTGTGAATTGTAGATGATGATTGTTGATGATTAAAAACGAAGGTTTAGAAGCCTATTTATAAGAAAAATAGTCCGGAAATTAATATAAAATTAATCAAAATTTGAAAAGGAATAAAACTCCGCGCTGTTGCCGAAAATCAACCTTGTCGCCAGACGACAAGACTGTCGCTAGGCGACAAGCCTTGTCGCCACGCGACAAGCTTGTCGTTTTTCGACAAAGACAATTTTTTACGGATTTTGTTTTTATCATATCTTTTGATCCAAAAGTTCAAATAAGTCATATGATATGTTTTTAGAAAGCGTTTGAAGTCTAATTTCCAACACAATTAAAATCAGATTAAAATATTTTGTAGATAAAAAGATATGGCTGAAATAGTGAAAGGGTGTCAATTTTGGATAGAGTTTCGTATTTCTTTCATATCTTTTTCGTTATAGCTCGGATTAAATATTATAATATATAATTGGATAGATAATTTCAAGATCTATCCAACCATATAAAATTTGTATAAAAAATATGAGGCACGAAAATAATATCTGACTGCCTTTGAACATCTTTAAATTCGAATAGAATTAGGAATATAAAAAAGGAAAGTTTTATTCAAATTCAAACTCTATGATCTTATCTTTTCAAAAAAGGATAACAAAGATCTTTTTAAATCTTATAGAAGATTCTAAACAATCCTAATTAGTTTAGGAAAAGGATTAATCCTTTGGACCCTCCTCAAGATCATTGTGTCGTAGGTAAAATCCGGATTAGGCCCAGTTTAGTATTTTGACCATAATTTCCTCATTATTCATCGGAATTGGGCTTTTAATATATTGTTGGAAAGGTCTTTTCAAGCCCCATCCAACTACACCATTATTGGACCCTTATCATGGACCAAACTAAAGTGGACTGGACGTTTTCATAAAATAGAGTTGGTTTTCAAAAACAAAAAAAAAAGATTTTAATAAAAACTAACTGCAACACTTGACATTCCACACTTTCACTTCATTCGATTATGATTCGATGCGAAATGTATTCATCACTGGGTTTGGTTTTGGGGAAACACAAATGGTTGTCTATAGAAGCCCCTAATTTGACTGAGTTTGGAGAAACGCATGTTTCGAAACAAAAGTCAAAGTAGCGATAGGGACAGAGAATGATTCAAAACGTTCTGTGATCCCAAATCATTCTTGTAATGCCGATACCTGCAAACTAGCGTTAGTTAAAAAGATAAAAGAGTTAAGAAACGCGTATCTTTCACCATCGATCTTTCCATCTTTGGAAAATTCTTCTTTAAGAACCATATCTAAGATTCTCAAAGTCTTCCATCCTAGGAATTCTTTGTGAACCGCTGTTTCGGTGCTTACGATGAGCCAATGCTTAGGCGCTTTAAGCTAAGTGAGACGATCTTTTGTCAGGTCGATCACTTAGTGCGATTGTAATCGAGCCGACTACTTAATCATGTCAAATTGCTTATAAGGGCTAACTGGGGTACCAAGGAACCCAAATTGCTGAACAAGGTCTATATGACCACATAATGAAGCCACGTGACCTGTCGCCGCACCAGCGCAAGCCAGAAGTGCTTGTTGCCGCGAATTCTGATTGTCGCCATGCGACAGCCTTGTCGTTTGGCGACAAAGTCGGGTTTTTAAATACCCCTCCTTCTTCCTCATTTCGCCGCTGCTGCTGTTCTGTTTTGTGTTTTGTTCCAAAAAACTTCAATCTGCTCGTTCTTGCTCGTTTCTCAACCAAATTCGCTCAAATCTTTTGCAAATTAAAGCTCTTCATTTCTAATTTTTGCTCAAACTCCTCTCATCTTGGAAGAATCTCATGCGGTCATATTCGCGATTTTTTTTGAAAAAATCCAGGAATGTTCTTGCTTGTTGGGATGTACCTGCATTTATATTTTGGACTACAGGACTTTGCTCATCTTTTTAATTATTTTAGGGTTGATCTAAGGCTTATTGAATAACTTGAGGTTAACTCAATGTGACTGATTGACTTGAGGTTGACCCATTGTGAATTGACACGTGCGTGACTCTTGTGTGACTTAATGTGTTTTGACACATGTGTTAGACTCAGCTCGATGTGATATGACACGAAATGACTCAATGTACATGACTCGTGTGTGCTGTACGACTCGAAAATGCAAAAAAGCAAAAAATTTGCGTCATTTTTTTTAGGGTATCGACTTTCTCTCGATAAAGAAAGACGCTAAAAAGAATCGAAGTGTTTGACAGTGCATGTTGAATGAGCTTAATCAAGTATATGCATTTGATGATATTTCTCAAGGTGCAAGGATTAATCCATCCTAGACAATATTAGTTGAAACTATTTAGGTAACCTAGGCACGGAGGCTAATTACTTCATACTTTGTGATGCAATAATGATTTGATGAGTGATGAGTGAGCATGCTTAAACGTTGTGTTAAGATTTCATGACAAAGGGTTCCTAAAGGAATTATCTTTGGTCATGTATTTGTGCAGTGTGTGAAAGTGACACTAAAGTTAGGCTGCAAAGGCTAAGTGTATGGAAAAAATATTTTGAAAAGAGTCAAATGATGGTGACTCTTAAGCTAGGTAGGCTAATGATGTAGGGATCAAGCCCCCAAGTCTAGTTCTAAGTATATAAGGATGACCATTAGAGATCCCTTGATATGATCATGGTGTAATTGTGTGAATGTGAATATGGATGCATTTTATTACGGCCGCACCTCTTTTTGAGGTTCCCTACGTATCCATTAGGAATCTGGCCGAACGTAGCTCTAGCTGAACCTCGCACAGGTGTGTGTATACCTGTAGACAGCCATTTGTGTCTCCCCAATACCAAACCTAGTGATGAATACCTTTCACGTCATTTGATTATCGAATAAAGCGAAATTGTGAAAAGTCTAGTGATGAGGATGTTTTTATTAAAATATCTCTTCTTTCAGTTTTTGAAAATATTTCTTTTCTTACCTTATTTTTGAAAAACATGCATTCTAGTTTAGTTTGGTCCATGATAAGGGTCCAATATTGGTGTAGTTGGATGGGTTTTGAAAAGACCTTTCCAACGATACATTATAAGCCCAATTCCGATGAATAATAAGGAAGTTATGGCCAAAATACTAAACTGGGCCCGATTTGGTTTTTATATGCGACCCGATGATCTAGGGGAGGGCCTATTATTAATTATCATTCCTAAAGCTATTAGGATTTATTATAGTCTTTTAGAATACTCTATAAGGTTCTCTTAAATCCTAATGGAGTTAGGATTGATAATTATGTTTTAAAGAGTTTGAAATTGAATAAAACTACTCCTTTTGAGAATCCTTGTTTTGTACGAAGTGGAATATATTCAGATTTTATTTTCGTGACTCATAATATTTATCCAAATTTTATATGGTTGGATAGATATTGATATTATCTTTCCAATGATATATTATAATATTCAATCCGAGTTATAACGAAAAAGATATGAATGAGACATGAAACTTTATCCAAAATTGACACCCTTCCACTATTTCGGACATATATTTTAATCTGCAAACTATTTTAATCTGAATCAAATTGGGATGGAAAGTAGACTTAAAGAGCTTTCCAACGACATATTATATGCCTTATTTGGACTTCCGGATCAAAAGGTATGATAAAAACAAAAACGCGTGAAACTGATTATTAGTGCCTGACGCTAAGCATTAGTGCCTGGCGCTAACCTTCAGCACCTGGCGCTAATTGCCAGCGTCGACGCTAATCATGTTTTATGCGTGTCAGAACTCTATTTTGATTTTCTATCTTTTTGCTGATTTTCTCTATAAATAGCTTTCTAAAAACTCCGTTTTCATTCACGAACTCTCATCAAGATTTTCTTGATTATTCTCACTCTCTCATTTCTAAAATAGCCTTTTCTCAAATACAAAATTTCACATTCGCAAGACTTAGATACACCTAGCCATATTCGAAGTTGCCTTCGCCCTAGACGTGAAAAGTTTAATTTCTGAGGGTTTGGTCCCAAATCTCTCTTTCAATTATTTAATTTAATTGTATTGTTTATTATTTTCCTTGAAGTTACTAACGTGTGTATTTTGTTATTAGAAAGAGGTACGAGGCATCCAAGTAAGTACTTTAATGGTTTTTATTGCTGTTATTATATAGAAATCATGTCTAGGTTGTTATTATGATTCTTAGTATCATGTTAGGAAATTTTTCTTAATTTAATGTTTAGAATGACAACAATAAATTCCTAGTATCATGTTTAGGGTAAAGAATATAATTTTAGTTATGATTTCTATGATGCCTTTTATTATCTTTCCTAATAGTATCATGTTAGGGTTAAAGCTTTGATCTTTATTGTTTAGTGACATGCTAGGGTTTGTTATTAATCTTGTTAGTATCATGCCTAGGATCTTGCTATTTTTATTATGCTTTAACATGATTATAATTATTATTATGATGATTATTTATTATGTTGCTTGATATATATTTATTTGTTATTCCTTGATCACACCTTTTATGAATGTTTAAAGGGAATTGGTACTTGTAATCACGCTTAATAAGATAATTAATAATCTTGTTAGGGTTAATATGATTATAATTCAAGTGATCGTCAATAATAGTTTATTTGTGCATTAATATTCAACCAACATAGATAAACAAGTTTAGGGTTAATCCTATTGACTTCATGTTAGTCAGAAAGCGCACATGAATACGATCAGAATAAAGTAGTGGCCTATTATTAGGGCAGGTTCAATTTCTTTTAGGTTGGATTTGTACTTTCATCCCCGAACCCTATTTGGTTCAAGACCTTATGGACTTGACGATCTCTTGGATCGTTAAGGGGTGTAACCTTCACCTCATGAACGGTTTACAAGTTCCTAAAAAACTTGTTGGCGACTCTTTTGCCCTATCTTCTTTCCCTTTGGACACCACCTGTAATGAATATTTCAAGCGTTAATCCCCTAGCTTGAACCCCACTGTGATCATACACTAAAGTACGGTGGCGTCCAAAGGGAAAGAAGATAGAGCAAAAGAGTCGCCAACAAGTTTTAGGAACTTGTAAACCGTTCACAGGGTGAAAGTTACACCCCTTAACGATCCAAGAGATCGTCAACTCCATAAGGTCTTGAACCAAATAGAGTTCGGGGATGAAGGTACAAATTCAACCTGAAAGATATTGAACCTGCCCTAATAATAGGCCTCTACTTTATTCTGATCGTATTCATGTGCGCTTTCTGACTAACATGCAATCAATAGGATTAACCCTAAACCTGTTTATCTATGCTGGTTTAATATTAATGCACAAATAAACTATTATTGGCGATCATTTGAATTATAATCATATTTAACCTTAAATAAGATTATTAATGATCTTATTAATCGTGATTACAAGTACATATTCCCTTTATTCATGCATAAAAGGTGTGATCAAGCAATAATAATAAATATAATATCAAGCAACATAATAATAATCAAAATAATAATATTCATGTTAAAGCATAATAATAGCAAGATACTAGGCATGATACTAACAAGATTAATAACAAACCATAGCATGTCACTAAATAATAAAAATCATAGCTTTAACCCTAACATGATACTAACAATCATAAATATTAGGAAAGAAAATAGAAGGCATCATAACAATCATACTTAATATTAAATTTACCCTAGACATGTTACTAGGAATCATAATAACAACTTAAGCATGAACTCTATATCATAACATCAATAAAAACCGTTAAAGTACTTACTTTGATGCCTCGTACCTCTTTCTAATAACAAAATACACACGTTAGTAACTTCAAGGAAAATAATAATTAAAACAATTAAATTAAATAATAAAAAGAGAGATTTGGGACCAAACCCACAGAAATTAAACCTTTCACGTCTAGGGCGAAGGCAACTTCGAATATGGCTAGGTGTTTCTAGATCTAATGAATGCGGAATTTTTATATTTGAGAGAAGGCTAGTTTAGAAAAGAGAGACAAAGTAATCAAGAGAATCTTGATGAGAGTTGGTGTGAATTAATGAGAATTGATGAATGAAAACGGAGTTTTTACGAGATTATTTATAAAGAAAATCAGCCAAAAAGATAAAATATCAAAACAGAGTTCTGGCGCAGATAAAATCTGATTAGCGCCAACGCTGGCTATCGGCGCTAGACGCCAACATTAGCGCGAGGCGCCAATGCTAGCACCAGACGCCAAGCGTAGCGTCAGGTGCTACAACTGGAGTTTAGCGCTGATCTGGAAATTCACACGTTTTCTTAAAATCAGATAGAAATTGCCGTACACGAGGATAAAATCGTATCTTCCTAAAAAAAATGTTCTTTGATTTTAATTAAAACTCTGAAAAGTCAACGAAAGTCAATTTATCAATGCTAATTAGATTAGGAATGAAAAGAACCTTCTAAAAGAATCTAGAAGAGTAAAACCATTCCTAATTGCAATAGGAATGATAAATCTATTAGCCCCCCCCCCCCCTACATTATTGGGCCGTATATAAGGCTCAAAACGGGCCCAGTTTAGTAATTTGGCCATAACTTCCTTAATATTTATCGGAATTGGGCTTACAATATATCGTTGGAAAGCTCTTTTCGAGCCCCATCCAACTACACTACTATTGGACCCATATCATAGATCAACCAAACTGGATTGGCTGTTTTCTTAAAATAATTTTTCAAAAAATGAGAGAAGAGAAAAGAAATTAAAACTATCCGCAACACTAGACTTTCCACACTTTCACTTCATTCGATTATGATTCAACGCGAAAGGTACTCATCACTGGGTTTGGTTTTGGGGAGACACAAATGGGTGTCTACAGAAGCCCCCACTTTGACTGAGTTTGGAGAAACGCAAGTTTCGAAAACAAAAGTCAAAGTAGCGATAGGGACGGAGAATGATTCAGAACGTTCTGCGATCCTACATCTCTCTTGTAACGCCGATACCTGCAAACTAGCATTAGTTAAACAGATAAAAGAGTTAAGAAACGCGTATCTTGCACCGTCGAGCACACGTCTCTAAAGGTAACCGATTAGTTGCCGCATTGCTGTTGTTTTGATGACCTCCTGCCAAGAGAATGCCATCCCGCTTGAAAACTGCTACGTTTGTAACTGCTTCCAATTTAGAAGATTGCTTTGCTTGAAACGATCCTCTTCCGCTATGTGACCATCTTCCAAGTCTAAGGGAACACGATCGAAGACAATTTTGCTTGAAATCACCTTCAGTTGTTTGTGGTAACTCTCCACAATCTAGGGAACGTCATCTTGTTGTTTCGATGTTCACTCGTCTCTGAACAAAGAGCTTCTTTTTTTTGGATATGTTACGCGCCTCTGAACAAAGAGCTTCTTTTTTTAATATGTCCACGCGTCTCTGAACAATAGAGCTTGAAATACATGTCCACGCGTCTCTGAACAAAGGACCTTTGATGATATTTCCACGCGTCTCTAGAGCAAAAGAGCTTGAAAGGAATGTCCACGCGTCTCTGAACAAAAGAGCTTTGATGATATGTCCACGCGTCTCTGAACAAAAGAGCTTGAAAAGAATGTCCACGCGTCTCTGAACAAAAGAGCTTTGATGATATGTACATGCGTCTCTAAACAAAAGAGCTTCGATGATTGAATGTTTGTTGCGATAATATTCCGAAGAAAAATTTCCGAAGACCAACACTTGCCAATCTCTAAAGCTCGCTAAAACGTTGCTTCCGCTAAAACCAGTATGTCGGTGTCTCCATGATGAGCCAATTCTTAGGCGCTTTAAGCTAAGTGAGACGATCTTTCATCAGGTCGATCACTTAGACTGTAATCAAACCGACTACTTAATCATGTAAAATTGCTTATAGGGGCTAACTGGCGTACCAAGGAACCCGAAATTGTTGTATGAGGTCGAAATCACCTCTCTGAGAGGCTTCGAGCTCTGTCGCTGCTGAAATATCTCTGGCGTCAAGAATTGGCTCAGTCGCCAGGCGCTAAAAACTATTGCCAGACGCTAGATAATTTCGTCTGGCGCTGGAGTAGGGTCTTCCCTATTCTGCTTCACCTGTATTTTTTTTTTTACTATAGAACTTTGCCAATTTCTTTAATTATCTTAGGGTTGACCTAAGGTTTAATGTCGCTTGACTCATTGACTTGACACGACTCAAGGTATAAACTTGACTCTCTGTGATTGACTGACTCGAGATTGACTCGACATAAAGTGTTTTACACATGTGTTAGAATCAAATCAATGTGATATGACACGACATGACTCATTGTGTACATGACTCGTGTGTGCTTTGTAATGTGATCTTGCAACTAAAAAATGCAAAAAAGCAAAAAATTTCCGTCATTTTTGTAGAGGGTACCGACTTTCTCCCGAAAAAGAAAGACGCGAAAAAGAATCGAAGTTTTAAGGCATGTTGAATGAGCTTAGTCAAATGTTGTTTCTCACAGTACAAGGATTGTAACATCTTAGACTATCCTAGTTGACTCGATAATGAAAGTATTTAGGTAACTTAGGCATGGAGGCTAAGCACTTCATACTTCGATATGCAATGATGATTATGAGTGATGTTGGGCATTTTGACATGACAAGGCATACTTCAGCGTTGTGTTAAGATTTCATGACAAAGGGTTCCTAAGGGAAGTATATTTGGTCATGTATCTGTGCGGTGTGTGATAGTGATTCTAAAGTTAGGCCGCAAAGGCTAAGTGTGTGGGAAAATATTGTTTTTAAAAGAGTGAAATGGTGGTGACTCTTAGGCTAGGTAAGCTAATGATATAGGGATCAAGCCCCCAAGTCTATCTCTAAATGAATAGGGATGAACATAGGAGATCCCTTAATATGATCATGGTGTAAGTGTGTGAATTTGAATATGAATGCATGTTTATTACGGCCGCACCTTGATGTGAGGTTGCCTACGTATCCGCTAGGAATCAGGCCAAACGTAGCTCTAGCCGAACCTCGCACAAGTGTGTGTATACCTCAAAAAGGTCATTTTCAGGGCTGTAACGTGGTTAGGCTAAAGGTTTGAAGAAGAAGGGAATAAAAGGCTCAAGACCCTAGATAAGCCCCTAAGGTGTGCAACCTTGCTTTTGAATATTTGTATTTTCATGCTTGAGGTTTTCTACTCTTTTTTAGCTCTTTTTTTTTTTGCTTTTGCATTTTTTTATTTTTATAAGTATAGGCAATCCCGATCATGCGGTTTATCACTCACTAGGCATTCATGTTTCTCAGGCATGGTACCGAGTACTCGATAAGAGACGCAATCTGAGACGTGTTCATATCAAAGACATGTTCATGTCAAAGACATTGGAACACTTTCCCTTTTGTACACTTTTATTATTTTTTCCTTAATTTTTTGCTATCACTATATATTTATTTTGATCTTTTGAAATCACTCAAGCTTTTTTTCTTTGAAAATTGCATAAGTTACACACCATCTCATCCCAAGGTTAGGTAGATATGGGTTGAAAAATGAAAGGTCTATCGTTAGACGAGGCTCAAAGTGGTTTATGAAGAAAGGATTGTAAATTTGAAAGGTGAAAGGAGATATGATGTGGCTACAAGGGGTGCCTCAAATCATTGGTATACCTTGTGCTTAGCTCGACATGGATTTTTTATTTTTTTTTATAATGCAATGTAATGAAATGATCATATGTAAGAGAATAAACGCTCATTTTATTAAAAAGGGGAAAAGAATGAATCTACAAAATTAATCTAAATGAAAAGAAAGGTGTCTATGCTAGACTTATTGGGGAAAGGGTAAATAAAGAAAAATAAAAAAGATATCATGAAACCTCGTCGTTGAAGTTCGCCTCTTGTCTTGTGTTGTTTGCTTTATCATCACTCACTTTTCTTGTTAACTGGAGGTATGGGAAGCTTGTTATTATCAATCAAATGTTGGATAACCTCCTTTAGCTTCCAATAGCTCTCAGTAGCATGACATCTACTTTGATGGTACTTGCAGCGCACATTTAGATTCCAACTAGGCACTCTCTTCTCAAGCGGGGGATCTTGAAGAGGTCCAATAGGAGTAATGAGTCCCTTGGCATGGAGTCGATCGAAAGCGTCATCGTAGCTAATTCCAATAGGGGTAAAATCCCTTTTTTGTTGCTTTCTAAATCTTAAGATCTCATTAAGGTCGAAAGTACCAACACTGTTACTAGAGTAGGTGTTTTCGGAAGAAGAAGGATAGTCGTTCTTCTTTCCTTTACAGCAACTGTTGTTATTGTTACTAATCTTAGCCTTCTTGTCGCGTGGAGGAACATGAAGGAGATTTGAATCAATGAAGTCTTGAACACGATCCTTGAGGGCGAGACACTTTTCAATAGTGTGACCGCGACCTTTATGGTATCGACAATAGGAATTTGGATCCCAATTGGGAAAACGTTTTTCAGGTGGAAGGTTTTGACTGGGACCAATGGAGTGAATATGACTTTGATCATGAAGATAGTCAAAAGCTTCATTGTAAGTCATTCCTATTGGTGTGTATTCTTCAATGGTCTGTTTTTCCCGTGGCTTAGGAGCATTGAGTTCTTCATTAAACCCTTGGCGAGAATTTTGTTCGATGACCATCACCCGATTTGCTAATCCTTCTACCACATTTAAGAGCATGGCAACGACATTTTGCAGTTTTCGAACATCCTCTTTCAGACTTCACGAGTCTTTCCTGGTATTATCTAAGAAAAGACTTTCATCCTCTTCAATCATGGCCACTTCATTGAGAGAGGTTATATAAGCTGTCTCGATCATGGGCTCTCCTACAGGTGTGATAAGAAGTGATGGATCGAAGGATGCTTGATCTTCTTCGTTGGCTAGAATCTCAGAAGTTTCATTGTTATCGATCAGATCTTGAATAGCTTCTTTGAGTTTCCAACACTCCTCAGTGTCGTGACCCTTTCCTTGGTGATATTTGCAGTGCTTATTAGGGTCCCACTTGAGTGGCCTGGCTTCTGGAACTGGATCTTTGATAGGCTCTATGGGCATGACTAGTCCTTTGTGGTGTAGCTTCTCCAAAGTCGTTTCATAACTCATGCCAAGTGGGGTGAACGCTCTTTTTGACCTTTGGATTCGTGATTTAGAGGCGTTCGTGGTATGTGCCTCATTAATGGGAGAGGAAGAAGAAGGATGGTCGTTCTTCTTTCCACTTGTACTATTATCTTTTAGAATGTCATCTTCAATGTTAATGCCTATGTTATACACAGCTTTGAAGGTATTCAAGTTGTGTTGGTACTTTAAGTGCCTTGAATACTTCCCTTGGAGATTCTTGATAAACAACCTCACAGATTCTTTTTCAGTAGGAGCCTTGACCATATTAGCATAAGTTTCCCTCCATTTATTGAAGAAAGAAGTGAACCCTTCATTTTCTTTTTGTTTTAACATCTCGAGTTGTCTACGGTCTGTTTCGTCTTGGATGTCGCACTTATATCTATCTATGAAAGCGTTTGTTATCGACTCCCAAGAAGAGGTTTTTTCTTTCTCGAGAGAAAAGAACCATTGCTGGCAAACAGTCTCGAGAGATAGTGGGAACAGAGAGGGGAAAACCTTCTTATCGATACCCTTAATGCTCATTATAGTTTCAAAAGCTCTTAGATGAAAGTAAGGGTTATCTTTTGCCTTGAATTTAGGGATGTCAGTGGCGTTGAACTTATGCGGAAGAAGTTCCTTGTCCAGCGAGACCCCTTGTGAACTAATGCCCTAAAATTTATAGTCACTAGATAGCTTGCTCAAGCTTTCTTGCATAAGATTCATTTGTTGTTGCTTCATCGGGTCATTAATTTTGAGGGTTTAAGCCTTTAACACCTCAGTCACGTCATTCAATTGATTCCTAAGTTCATTGACCTCTTCTTGACTTGCCATTATCTTTTTAGCCTTCCTCTTTTGACGAACTGGTTTATCAAAAAGTGAAACTTGAATAAAGAGGTTGTCCTTGATTAATCGCCCTTCTCTCCTCGACCAAGTACTGTGCAAAAGGAATTTGGGAATATTCATTGTTAATTATTTGACTCAAATTTTATTCAACATGCAATGGATGGAGGAAGTGAAGAAAGATTGAAATAGAATATGAAGAAAAAATGATGTAGATGGAGGGATATGAAGAATTAGGAGTATAATGTACCCCCCAACTCAAATGATGGAAAAAAACCAACTCATGCATGAACCTAAGACATGGTCATGGTGATATGTACTGAAAGTGAGTGCTAAGACTAGTGAGTGTAGGTGACATGTTTGGACTCTTGTGTAAGACCATGGGACTTAGTGCCTAGACTCAATTAATGACTTGACAAGGTATTATTGACAACGAAATTTAACCGAATTAATTAGCAAACTGGTTAATTAGACACTAGGTGATGAATCAATCAATAATCCGAACTGTCGGCAAAACGATAGGACTGGCGTCGCACTGTGTAGTGTAGCGCCAGACGACAGAGCTTTCGCCAGGCGCCAAACTCCACAGAGTGGCGCTACAGTTCAGATTTTGGCGCCAATGCTGGAATTTCAATCTGAGACTGTTTTCGGTGTTATTAATCAATAGGGGTATGCCTAAAGTCGTACTATGTCCATTCTGATTAAAAAAATAGACTTTACTAGGCAAAGTTCTTTAGTCATTAATTTATTAAATCTCAACACAAGTCAAACAAACGGTTAAGAAAACATATACATGCACAACAAATAATGCACAATTAGTCAAGTAGGCACAATATGATGCAATGAGTTTGCAACCTAACCATGGCTCTAGTTCTCTAAAGTTCGGGATATGGTTTAGTCAATAGAGGGTCCATGGTTAATTGTCCGGAAGCACCGCGCGGAACCCTAACCGTGAAGTGTTGGCGCGAGTGGATGGGACACCGCGAGTTTTAGAAAAACTCGCTTCCATGGTTTGGTGAATTTAACATTCTCGGATGTACCCTTTGTTGCTCAGAGCGTTCAATTAGGTAGATGGAGCATGAATTCCCAGAGGGTTATGTCCATATGTAGAACACATATGGGTTTCAAAAAAGTGAGAAAAATTCAATCAGGAATTAGGATCGAGCAAACAATACAAAAAACTTGTCGAAATTAAAACGCATATTTCTGGCTCGGTATTGGAAGAATTTGGCGCCAGCAAATAGAGGTTGGCGCCAGGATTTAGCTGTAGCGCCTGACGACAGAGCTGTCGTCTGGCGCTATCGTTAAATGTCTGGCGCCAGCTTCTGTTCGCTGACGCTAATTCCTACATGCCTCAGCAGCTTTCTGTGCTCGATAGAATTTTCCAGTTTCGCGCAGTGTTATTTCGGTCCTAGTTGTGAAAGATATTTCTCAAATTTCCTATGTGTAAAATCCTATGTTTTAACTCATTACGGATGGTCTTTCCAATGAGATATTTTTTATGCATATGACGATAATGTTGATCAAAATTACGCACATGAAATACTTAGAACGTTTCGAGTCTCATACACTCATTCTAAATCATTGCCGAAACAAATTCAGGAATTAAAATATAAATCCTCCTCAGCGGAGTCTCTAAAAACTGTAGGGAATATTTCAAGCGTTATTCCCCTAGCTTGAACCCCACTGTGATCATACACTAAAGTACGGTGGTGTCCAAAGGGAAAGAAGATAGAGCAAAAGAGTCGCCAACAAGTTTTAGGAACTTGTAAACCGTTCACAGAGTGAAAGTTACACCCCTTAACAATCCAAGAGATCGTCAACTCCATAAGGTCTTAAACCAAATAGGGTTCGGGGATGAAGGTACAAATTCAACCTGAAAGAGATTGAACCTGCCCTAATAATAGGCCTCTACTTTATTATGATCGTATTCATGTGCGCTTTCTGACTAACATGCAATCAATAGGATTAACCCTAAACCTGTTTATCTATGTTGGTTGAATATTAATGCACAAATAAACTATTATTGGCGATCACTTGAATTATAATCATATTTAACCCTAAATAAGATTAATAATTATCTTATTAATCGTGATTACAAGTACAAATTCCCTTTAAACTTGCATAAAAGGTGTGATCAAGCAATAATAATAAATATAATATCAAGCAACATAATAATAATCAAAATAATAATATTCATGTTAAAGCATAATAATAGCAAGATCCTAGGCATGATACTTATAAGATTAATAACAAACCCTATCATGTCACTAAACAATAAAAATCATATCTTTAACCCTAACATGATACTAACAATCATAAACATTAGGAAAGAAAATAGAAGGCATCATAACAATCATACTTAATATTAAATTTACCCTAGACATGATACTAGGAATCATAATAACAACTTAAGCATGAACTCTATATCATAACATCAATAAAAACCATTAAAGTACTTACTTTGATGCCTCGTAGCTCTTTCTAATAACAAAATACACACGTTAGTAACTTCAAGAAAAATAATAATTAAAACAATTAAATTAAATAATTAAAAGAGAGATTTGGGACCAAACCCTCAGAAATTAAACCTTCCACATCTAGGGCGAAGGCAACTTCGAATATGGCTAGGTGTTTCCAGATCTAATGAATGCATAATTTTTATATTTGAGAGAAGGCTAGTTTAGAAAAGAGAGAGAGAGTAATCAAGAGAATCTTGATGAGAGTTGGTGTGAATTAATGAGAATTGATGAATGAAAACGGAGTTTTTACGAGATTATTTATAAAGAAAATCAGCCAAAAAGATAAAATATCAAAACAGAGTTCTGGCGCAGATAAAATCTTATTAAGGCCAGATATTGGCGCCAGACGCCAACATTAGTGCGAGGCGCCAATGCTAGCGCCAGGCGCCAAGCGTAGCGTCAGGCGCTGCAGCTGGCGTTTGGCGCTGATCTGGAAATTCACACGTTTTCTTAAAATCAGATAGAAATTACCGTACAAGAGGATAAAATCGTATCTTCCTCAAAAAACGTTCTTTGATTTTAATTAAAACTCTAAAAAGTCAACGAAAGTCAATTTATCAATGCTAATTGAATTAGGAATGAAAAGAACCTTCTAGAAGAATCTAGAAGACTAAGACCATTCCTAATTGCATTAGGAATGATAAATATATTAGGCCCTCCCCCAGATCATTGGGCCGTATATAAGGCTCAAAACGGGCCCAGTTCAGTAATTTGGCCATAACTTCCTCAATATTTATCGGAATTGGGCTTATAATATATCGTTGGAAAGCTCTTTTCGAGCCCCATCCAACTACACTACTATTGGACCCATATCATGGACCAACCAAATAGGATTGGCTGTTTTCTTTAAATAAGTTTTCAAAAACAGAGAGAAAGGAAAAGAAATTAAAACTATCCGCAACACTAGACTTTCTACACTTTCACTTCATTCGATTATGATTCGACGCGAAAGGTACTCATCACTGGGTTTGGTTTTGGGGAGACACAAATGGGTTTTTACACCACCGTACTTTAGTGTATGATCACAGTGGGGTTCAAGCTAGGGGTTAACGCTTGAAATATTCCCTACAAATTTTGGCGACTCCACTGGGGAGGATTTCTATTTTAATTCCTGAAATTTATTTCAGCAATGATTTAGAATGAGTGGATGAGACTCGAAAAGTTCTAAGTATTTCATGTGCGTAATTTTGATTAACATTATTGTCATATATATGCATAAAAAAGATCTCATTGGAAAGACCATCCGTAATGAGTTAAAACATAGGATTTTTACACGTAGGAAATTTGAGAAATATCTTTCACAACTAGGATCGAAATACCATTGCGCGAAACTGGAAAATTTTATCTAGCACAGGAAGCTGCTGAGGCATGTAGGAATTAGCGTCAGCGAACAGAAATTTGCGCCAGTATTTTGACTTTAGCGCCAGATGACAGCTCTGTCGCCAGGCGCCAACCTCTGTTTGCTGGCGCCAAATTCTTCCAATACCGAGCCAGAAATATGCATTCTAATTTCGACCAGTTTTTAGCATTGTTCACTCGATCATACTTCCTGATTGAGTTTTTCTCACTTTTCTGAAACCCATATGTGTTCTACATATGGACATAACCCTTTGAGAATTCATGCTCCATCTACCTGATTGAACGCTCTGAGCAACAAAGGGTACATCCGAGAATGTTGAATTCACCAAACCATGGAAGCGAATTTTTTCTAAATTCGCGATGTCCCATCCACTCGCGCCAACCCTTCACGGTTAGGCTTCCGCGCGGTGCATCTGGACAATTAACCATGGACCCTCTATTGACTAACCCATATCCCGAACTTTAGAGAACTAGAGCCAAGGTTAGGTTGCAAACTCATTGCATCATATTGTGCCTACTTGACTAATTGTGCATTATTTGTTGTGCATACTCTATGTGATTTTTCCTAACCGTTTGTTTGACTTGTGTTAAGCCTAAATAAACTAATTAATGACTAAAGGACTTTGTTTAATTAATTAATTAATTGATTTGAGATAATAAATATGTCTAAAATCGAGTCATAGTTCCTTTAAATCAACCCGGATTATTATTCCCGTATACTGCACAAACGTCAACTTGTTTTGGTCATAGACGGTTTTCTAGGAAGAACTACGAGTCGTATAAGCTATGGATCTGTATCCCCGAGTTTTATCTTTAATGTGGCGTTGGTTTCATCCCAATCAAAGTCACAGATAAAAAGTTATGACTAAAATACCACAGCCTTTCCAGTTTAATGCATATACGTGAGGTCTTAACTTAGTCTTTGTTCGAGTCTAGTCACATAGTCTAGCCACATGGTCATGACACGAGTCTTAACATGTCACTTGCACTCACAATAAAGCACCCACTAGTATGTATATACACCATGACCATGTCTTAGGTTCATGCATGAGTCGGTTTTCTCCGTCATTTGAGTTGGGGGTACATTCTATTCCTAATTTTTTTCATATTTCTCCATCTACATCATGTTTCCATTCTCTACATGATTTCTTCACATTACAACC
The DNA here is from genome assembly GCF_948465745.1 of Chenopodium album. Taxonomy (NCBI): domain Eukaryota; kingdom Viridiplantae; phylum Streptophyta; class Magnoliopsida; order Caryophyllales; family Amaranthaceae; genus Chenopodium; species Chenopodium album. The sequence goes on from NC_137839.1 coordinate 57,187,539, forward strand.
TTCATTCTTCCTACCTTCCTCCATCCATTGCATGTTGAATAGAGTTTGAGTTAAATAATTAAAAATGAATATCCTCAAATTCCTTTTCCACAGTACTCGGTCGAGGAGAGAAGGGTGATTAATCAAGGACAATCTCTTTATTCAAGTCTTACTTTTTAATAAACCGATCCGTTAAAAGAAGAAATCTAAAAAGATAATGGCAAGTCAAGAAGAGGTCAATGAATTTAGGAGTCAATTGACTGACGTGACTGAGGCGTTAAAGGCTTTAACCCTCAAAATTGATGACCTTGTGAAGCAACAAAAAAATAAACCTCATGCAAGAAAGCTTGAGCAAGCTATCTAGTGACTATAAATTTCAGGGCATTAGTTCACAAGGGGTCTCGCTGGATAAGGAACTTCTTCCGCATAAGTTCAATGCCAAAGATATCCCAAAATTCAAGGCCACAGATAACTCTTACTTTCATCTAAGAGCTTTTGAAACTATAATGAATATTAAGGGGATTGATAAGAAAGTCTTTCATTCTTTGTTTTCTTTATCCCTTGAGACCGTTTTTCAACAATGGTTCTTTTCCCTTGACAAAGAGAAAACCTCTTCTTGGGATTCCATAACAAATGCTTTCATAGATAGATATAAATATAACATTCAAAACGAAACAGAAAACAAACAACTTGAGATTTTAAAACAAAAAGAAAACGAAGGGTTCACTTCTTTATTCAACAAATGGAGGGAAACTTCTGCTAATATGTTCAAGGTTCCTACCGAAAAAGAAGTTGTGAGGATGTTTATCAAGAATATCCAAGGGAAGTATTTAAAGCACTTAAAATAACAACACAACTTGAATACTTTCAAGGCTGTGTATAATATAGGCATTGACATTGAAGATTACCTTTTGAAAGATAATAGTGCGAGAGCAAAGAAGAACGACCATCCTTCTTCTTCCTCTCCCATTAATGAGGTACATGCTACGAACACCTTTAAATCGCGAATCCAAAGGTCAAAAAGTGTGTTCACTCCACTCGGTATGAGTTATGCAAAAGCTTTTAAAAAGCTACATCACAAAGGACTAGTCATGCCCATATGGCCCATCAAAGATCCAGTTCCAGAAGCCAGGCCACCCAAGTGGGACCCAAATAAGCACTGCAAATATCACCAAGGAAAGGGTCACGACACTGAGGAGTGTTGGAAACTCAAAGAAGCTATTCAAGATCTGATCGATGACATAAAACTTCCGAAGTTCTAGCCATTTGAGAAGATCAAACATACTTCGATCCATCACTTCTAATCACACCTGTAGGTGAGCCCATGATAGAAAAAGCTTATATAACCTCTCTCGATGAAGTGGCCATAATTGAGGAGGATGAAAGTATTTTCTTAGATAATACCAGGGAAGACTCGTCAAGTCTAAAAGAGGATGTTCGAAAACTGCAAGATGTCGTTATCATGCTCTTGAATGTGGTAGAAGGACTAGCAAATCGGGTAACGGTTATCGAACAAAATTCTCACCAAGGATTTAATGAAGAACTCAATGCTCCTAAGCCACGGGAAAAACGGACAATTGAAGAATACACACCAATAGGAATGACTTACAATGAAGCTTTTGACTATCTTCACGATCAAGGTCTTATTCACCCCATTGGTCCCAGTCAAGACCCTCCGCCCGAAAAACGGTTTCCTAATTAGGATCCAAATTCTTACTGTCGATACCATAGAGGTCGTGGTCACACCACCGAAGCATGTCTCGTCCTCAAAGATCGTGTTCAAGATCTCATTGATTCAAATCTCTTTCATGTTCCCCCGCGCAACAAGAAAGCCAAGATTAGTAACAATAAAAATAGTGGCTGTAAAGGAAAGAAGAACGACTATCCTTCTTCTTCCGAAAACACCTACTCTAGTAACAGTGTTGGTACTTTTGACCTTAATGAGATCTTAGCCATGGATAATCGAGGATTTTGAAAGCAATTGAGAAAGGATTTCACCCCTATTGGAATTAGCTACGATAAAGCTTTCGATCGACTCAATGCCAAGGGACTCATTACTCCTATTGGACCTATTCAAGATCCCCCACTTGATAAGAGATTGCCTAGTTGGAACCCAAATGTACGCTGCAAGTACCATCAAGGTAGGGGTCATACTATTGAAAGCTGTTGGAAACTAAAGGAAGCAATCCAATATTTGATCAACAATAACGGACTTCCAATACCTCCAGTCGGAAAGGACACTAGGAGATGATAAACACAAGGCAAGAGGCGAGCTAAAACAATAAGATTTCATGATCTTTCTTTTTTCTATTTCTTTTTCATTTTTCCATCTCCCCAATAAGTCTAACATAGGCACCTTTCTTTTCCCTTAGATTAATTTTGTAGATTCTTTCTTTTTCCTTTTAATAAAATGAGGCACCCCTTGTAGCCACATCATATTACCTTGCATATGATCATTACATTACATAAAAAAAAAAAAAAAAAAAAAAATCATGTCAAAACTAAGCACAAGGTATATCAATGATTAGAGGCACCCCTTGTAGCCACATCATATTACCTTACACCCTTCAAATATACAGTCCTTTTTTTGATAAACCACTTTGAGCCTCGTCTAACGATAAACCTTTCTTCTTCAACCCATATCTACCTAACCTTGGGATGGGATGGTGTGTAACCTATGCAATTACAAAAAGCTTGAGCAATCGAAATAAAATAAATAAAAGTGTACAAAAAGGACAAGTGTTCCAATTTCTTTGATATGAAAATGTCTTTAATAAGAACACGTCTCACATTGCGTCTCTTATCGAGTGCTCGGTACCGTGCCTGAGAAACATGAATGCCAAGTGAGTGATAGACCGTATGATTGCGATTGCCCACACTTATAAAATAAAATAAATGCTAAAGCAAAAAGAAATAAAAAAAAGAGTGAGAAACCTCAAGCATAAAAATATAAAGATTCAAAAGCAAGATTGCACACCTTGGGGGCTTATCTAGGGTCTTTAGCCTTTATCCCTTTCTTCTATAACCTTTAGCCTAACCATGTTACAACCCTTAAAAAGACCTTTTTGAGGTATACACACACTTGTGCGAGGTTCAGCTAGAGTTACGTTCGGCCTGATTCCTAACGGATAAGTAGGCAACCTCGCATCGAGGTGCGGCCGTAATAAAAATGCATTCATATTCACATTCACACACTCACACCATGATCATATCAAGGGATCCCCTATGCTCATCCCTATTCATTTAGAGTTAGACTTGGGGGCTTGATCCTTACATCATTAGCCTACCTAGCCTAAGAGTCACCATTATTTGACTCTTTTCAATATATTTTCCACACACTTATCCCTTGCGGCCTAACCTAAGGTCACTATAACACACATCACAGATACATGACCAAATATACTTCCCTTAGGAACTCTTTGTCATGAAATCTTAACACAACGCTGAAGCATGCCTTGTCATATCATAATCACTCATCAATCATAATCATCATTGCATCACAAAGTATGAAGTGCTTAGCCGCCGTGCCTAAGTTACCTAAATACTTTCATTATCGAGTCAACTAGGATAGTTTAAGATGTTACAATCTTTGTATTGTGAGAGACAACGTAACGGATTAAGCTTATTCAACATGCACCTTCAAAAACATCGCTTCTTTGTTTTTTCTCGTCTTTCTTTTTTGGGAGAAAGTCGGTACCCTCCACAAAAATGACGGAAAATTTTTTGCTTTTTTGCATTTTCGAGTCGCACGATCACATTACAATGCACACACAATTCATGTACACATTGAGTCATGTCGTGACATATAACCTTGATTTGAGTCCAACACATGTGTCAAACACTTTGAGTCGAGTCATCCTCGAGTCAGTCACAGCGAGTCAGTTTATACCTTTAGTCATGTCAAATCAATGAGTCAAACGATATTAAAACTTAGGTCAACCCTAAAATAATTAAAGAGATTAGCAAAGTCCTATAGTCAAAGATAAATATAGGTGCATTCCAGCGGCAGCAAGAGCAGAATAGGGAAGACCCTACTCCAGCTCCAGACGAAAACATCTAGGGTCTGACAACAGATTTCAGCGCCTGGTGCTAGATCCCAGCTTCTGGCGACAGAGCCAAATCGCGGCGCCAGACGCATTGCAACGGCAACAAAGCTCAACCACTCAGAGCAGTATATTTCAACCTCTTTCAGCAACTTTGGGTTCCTTGGTACGCCAGTTAGCCCCTATAAGCACTTGGACATGATCAAGTAGTCATCTTGATCACAATCGCAATAGGTGATCGACTTGACGAAAGATCGTCTCACTTAGCTTAAAGTGCCTAAGCATTGGCTCATCGCAAAGACACGGACGTATGGGTTACTAAATAACAGAGACACCGACATACTGGTTCATAAACAGCAGAGGCACCGACATAATGGTTCACAAGCAGCAAACCGCCGACGTACTGGCATAGCGGAAGCAAAGTTCAAGTGAGCTTTAGAGATCGACAAGCCTTGGTCTTTGAAAATTTTTCTTCGGAATATTATCGCAATAAACATTCAAGCTCTTTTGTTCAGAGACGCGTGGACAATCCTTTCAAGCTCTTTTGTTCAGAGACGCGTGGACAATCCTTTCAAGCTCTTCTGTTCAGAGACGCGTGGACAATCCTTTCAAGCTCTTTTGTTCGGAGACGCGTGGACATATTAAAAAAAGAAGCTCTTCGTTCAGAGGCGCGTGAACATATTCAAAAAAAAAAGCTCTTTGTTCAGAGACGAGTGAACATCGAAACAACAAGATGGCGTTCCCTAGATTGTGGAGAGTTGTCACAAACAACTAAAGGTAATTTCAAGCGAAGTTGTCTTCAATTGTGTTCCCTAAGATGTGGAGGATGGTCATAAAGCGGAAGAGGATCGTTTAAAGCGAAGCAATCTTCAATAGTGTTCCCTGGCTTGCAGAAGATTATCAATGCGAAAATTGGAGGCAGTTGCAAGCGTAGCAGTCTTCAAGCAGGATGGCATTCTCTGACTTGCAAGAGGTCTTCAAAACAGAAAAAGCAACAACAAATCGGCTACTTCAGAGACGTGTGCTCGACGGTGCAAGATACGCGTTTCTTAACTCTTTTATTTGTTTAACTAACGCTAGTTTGCAGGTATCGGCGTTACGAGAAGGATTTAGGATCGCAGAACGTTCTGAATCATTCTCCGTCCCTATCGATACTTTGACTTTTGTTTTCGAAACATGCGTTTCTCCAAACTCAGTCAAAGTGGGGGCTTCTATAGACACCCATTTGTGTCTCCCCAAAACCAAACCCAGTGATGAATACCTTTCACGTCATTTGATTATCGAATAAAGCAAAAGTGTGAAAAGTCTAGTGATGAGGAAGTTTTTATTAAAATATCTCTTCTTTCTGTTTTTAAAAATATTTTTTTTCTTACCTTATTTTTGAAAAACGTGCATTCTAGATTAGTTTGGTCCATGATAAGGGTCCAATAATGGTGTAGTTGGATGGGGTTTGAAAAGACCTTTCCAACGACATATTATAAGCCCAATTCCGATGAATAATGAGGAAGTTATGACCAAAATACTAAACTGGGCCCGATTTGGTTTTTATATGCGACCCAATGATCTAGAGGAGGGCTTATTATTAATTATCATTCCTAAAGCTATGAGGATTGATTATAGTCTTTTAGAATACTCTTTAAGGTTCTCTTAAATCCTAATGGAGTTAGGATTGATAATTATGTTTTAAAGAGTTTGAAATTGAATAAACCTACTCCTTTTGAGAATCCTTGTTAGGTACGAACTGGAATATATTTAGATTTTATTTTTGTGACTCATAATCTTTGTCCAAATTTTATATGGTTGGATAGAAATTGAAATTATCTTTCTAATGATATATTATAATATTAAATCCGAGCTATAACGAAAAAGATATGAATGAGACATGAAACTCTATCTAAAACTGACACCCTTCGACTATTTCGGCCATATCTTTTTATCTACAAAAGATTTTAATCTGATTCAAATTGGGTTAAAAATAGACTTCAAGAGATTTCCAAAGACATATTATTTGCCTTTTTTGAACTTCTGGATCAAAAGGTATGATAAAAACAAAAAACGCGTGAAACTGATTATTAGCGCCTGACGCTAAGCATTAGCGCATGGCGCTAACCTTCAGCATCTGGCGCTAACCTTCAGCATGATTTTGTTATTAGAAAGAGGTACGAGGCATCCAAGTAAGTACTTTAATGGTTGTTATTGATGTTATTGTATAGAAATCATGTCTAGGTTGTTATTATGATTATTAGTATCTTGTTAGGATGTTTTTCTTAATTTGATGTTTAGAATGACAACAATAAATTCCTAGTATCATGTTTATGGTAAAGAATATAATTTCAATTGTGATTTCTATGATGCTGTTTATTATCTTTCCTAATAGTATCATGTTAGGGTTAAAGGTTTGATCTTTATTGTTTAGTGACATGCTAGGGTTTGTTATTAATCTTGTTAATATCATGCCTAGGATCTTGCTATTATTATAATGCTTTAACATGATTATAATTATTATTATGATGATATTTATCATGTTTCTTGATATATATTTATTTGTTATTGCTTGATCACACCTTTTATGCATGTTTAAAGGGAATTGGTACTTGTAATCACGCTTAATAAGATAATTAATAATCTTGTTAGGGTTAATATGATTATAATTCAAGTGATCGTCAATAATAGTTTATTAGTGCATTAATATTCAATCAACATAGATAAACAGGTTTAGGGTTAATCCTATTGACTTCATGTTAGTCAGAAAGCGCACATGAATACGATCAGAATAAAGTAGAGGCCTATTATTAGGGCAGGTTAAATCTCTTTTAGGTTGGATATGTACCTTCATCCCCGAACCCTATTTGGTTCAAGACCTTATGGACTTGACGATCTCTTGGATCGTTAAGGGGTGTAACCTTCACCTCGTGAACGGTTTACAAGTTCCTAAAAAACTTGTTGGCGACTCTTTTGCCCTATCTTTTTTCCCTTTGGACGCCGCCGTACTTTAGTGTATGATCACAGTGGGGTTCAAGCTAGGGGTTAATGCTTGAAATATTCCCTACAATACCTGAAAAAGGTCTTTTTAAGGATTGCAACGTGGTTAGGCTAAAGGTTGAAGAAGAAGGGGATAAAGGCTCAACACCCTAGATAAGCCCCCAAGGTGTGCAACCTTGCTTTTGAATCTTATATTTTTATGCTTGAGTTTTTTCACTTTTGAGCTCTCTTTCTTTTTTTTGTTTTTTCTATTTATTTTTTTTTTTGCTCTTCTTCTTTTTTGCTTTTGCATTTTTTTATTTTGAATCTTTTTTGTAAGTGTGGGCAATCTCGATCATGTGGTCTATCACTCACTTGGCATTCATGTTTCTCAGGCACGGTACCGAGCACTCGATAAGAAACACAATCCGAGACGTGTTCTTATCAAAGACATTGTCATATCAAGGACATTGGAACACTTGCCCTTTTGCACACTTTTATTATTTTTTTTTGTTTTATTTTTCTATTATGATCTTTTAAATTACTCAAGCTTTTGCTCTTTGAAAATTGCATAAGTTGCTCACCATCCCATCCCAAGGTTAGGTAGTTGTGGGTTGAAGAAACAAAGGTTTATCGTTAGACGAGGCTCAAAGTGGTGTATGATGAAAGGGATTATATATTTGAAGGGTAAGAGACATGATGGGATACAAAAGGGTGCCTTAAATCATTGGTATACCTTGTGCTTATTTCGGCTTCTTTTTTGTTTTTTTTTTTCTTTGACAATGCAACGCAATGATCATATGCAAGAAAATAAAATGCTCATTTTATTAAAAGGAAAAAGTAAATGGAAGTCCTACAAAACAAGTCTAAGGGAAAATGAAAAATGACTATGCTAGACTTACTAGGGAAAGAAATAAAAACGAAATAGAAAAAGAGGTCACAAAATCTTGTCGTTGAAGCTCGCCTCTTGTCTTGTGCTTCATCATCACTCGGACTTCTTGCTGGCTGGAGGTATAGGAAGCTTGTTATTGTCGATTAAATATTGGATGGCCTCCTTTAGCTTCCAACAGCTCTCAGTAGTATGACCCCTACCTTAATGGTACTTGCAATGTGCATCTGGATTCCAACTAGGCAATCTATTTTCAGGTGCGGGATCTTGAATAGGTCCAATGGGAGTAATTAGCCCCTTAGTATGGAGTCAATCGAAGGCAGCATCATAGCTCATCCCAATAAGAGTGAATTGTTTCCTTAATTCTTTCTTAGATTCTTGGTTATCCATGGCTAAGACTTCATTGAGGTCAAAGGTACTAACATTGTTACTAGAGTGGGTGTTTTCAGAAGAAGAAGGATTGTCGTTTTTCTTTCCTTTCCAGCCACTATGGTTACTATTTTTAGTAGCTTTTTGCTTTACAAGGTCATCTTCAATCTCAATGCTTATGTCGTAGACTGCCTTGAAAGTGTTCAAGTTGTGTTGATATTTCAAATGCTTCGAATACTTCTCTTAGAGATTCTTGATAAACATCCTTATAGATTCTTTTTCGGTGGGCACCTCAATCATCTTAGCGGAAGTTTCCCTCTATTAATTAAAGAAAGAAGTAAAGCCTTCATTCTCTTTTTGCCTTAGCATCTCAATTTGTCTATAGTCGATTTTGACTTGAATATTACACTTATATCTATCAATGAAAGCGTTTTTTATTCCATCCCAAGTAGAGATTTTCTATTTATCAAGAGAGAAGAACCAATGTTGACAAACGGTTTCTAAAGATAGCGAGAACAAAGAATGAAAAGCTTTCTTGTCTATTCCCTTAATATTCATTATAGTCTCAAAGGCTCTTAAATGAAAATAAGGGTTATCCATTGCCTTGAATTGTGGGATGTTGTTGGCATTGATATTCTGCGGAAGAAGATCCTTGTCTACCGAGACCCCTTGTGAGTTAATGCCCTGTAATCTATAATCATTAAAGAGTTTGCCTAAGCTTTCTTGCATGAGCTCCATTTGTTGCTGTCTCACGGGGTCATTAACTTGAAGAACTAAAGCCTTCAACCCTTCGGTCATATTAGCCAATTCCTTCCTAAGTTCGTTGATTTCTTCTTGAGTTGCCATTATTTTCTTAGCTTTTCTTTTCGGACCAATTGGCTTATCAAACAATAAAACTTGAACGAAAGTATTGTCCTTGCTTAATCGCCCTTCTCTGCTTGACCAAGTACTGTGGAAAGATAAATTAGGGATTAGTTTTGTTTTATTATGTGTTGACTCAAGCTCTACTCAACATGCAATAGGTAAAAAGAGAATATGGAATGGAATGGACCTTCGACTCAAATGACGGAAAAATCGACTCATGTATGAACCTAAGACATGGTCATGATGACATATACTTAGTGCGTGCTAAGACTAGTGAGTGCAGGTGACATTTTAAGACTTGTTTCATGACCATGTGGCTAGACTATGTGACTAGACTTAAGCAAAGACTAAGTTAAGATTTCACGTATGTGCACTAAACTGGATAGGCTGTGGTATTTTAGTCATAACTTTTTATCTGTGACTCTGATTGGGATGAAACCAACGCCAAATTAAAGATAAAACTCGGGGCTATAGATCCATAGGTTGTACGACTCGTATTTTTTCCTAGAACTCTGGATATGACCAAAATAAGTTGATGCATGTGCAGTTTACGGGAATAAAAATCCGGGTTGACTAAAAGAAACTATGACTCGATTTTAGGCTTATTTATTAGTTTAAATTAATTAATTAATTAATTAATTAAACAAATTCTTTTAGTCATTAGTTATTTTATAAAGACTTATTTACAAACACAAGTCAAACCAAATGGTTAGTTTAGTCACATATAAAGCTATGCACAAGTAGTCAAGTAGTCACAATATGATGCAATGAGTTTGAAACCTAACCATGGCTCTAGTTCTCTGAAGTTCAAGGATATGGGTTAGTCAAAGAGGGTCCATGGTTATGAGTCCGGATGCATCGCGCAGAAGCCTTACCTTTGAAAGAGTTGGCGCGTATGAATGGGACCCCGCAAGTTAAGAACTTGCTTCCACGGTTTGGTGGATTCACAAACTCGGATGTACCCGTCGTTTCCAGGAGCGTTTGATTGGGTAGATGGAGCGTGAACCCCCAGAGGGTTATGGCCATATGTAGAACACATATGGGTTTCAGAAAAGTGAGAAAAACTCAATCAGGAAGTAGAATCGAGTCAACATTACTAGAAATGGTTAAAACAAGAAAGCAGAGTTCTGGCTCGGTATTGGAAGAACTTGGCACCAGACTACAGGGACTGTTGCCGAAAAAGTACCCCTATCGCCAAGCGACAGAAGCTCTTTACAGGCGACAAGCCCTGTTTTCTAGACGCTAGTTCTTACATGCCTTGGCAGGTATCTGTGTTCTTAGAATTTTCCAGATTTCGCAGTACTATTTCGATTCTAGTTGTGAAAGATATTTCTCAAATTTCCTACGTGTAAAAATCCTATGTTTTTGACTCATTTCGGATGGTCTATCCAATGAGGACCTTTTTATGCATATGACAATAATGTTAATCAAAATTACGCACATGAAAACTTAGAACTTTTCGAGTCTCATCCACTCATTCTAAATCATTGCCAAAATAAATTTCAGGAATTAAAATAGAAATCCTCCCTAGTGGAGTCGCCAAAAAACTGTAGGGAATATTTCAAGCATCATAACCCCAAGCTTGAACCCCACTTTGATCACACACTAAAGTATGGTGGTGTCTAAAGGGAAAGAAAAGAGAGCAAAAGAGTCTACTTTATTCTGATCGTATTCATGTGCGCAAAGGGAAATAATAGGCCTCTACTTTATTCTGATCGTATTCATGTGCGCTTTCTGACTAACATGCAAACATTATATTAACCCTAAACCTGTTTAATCTATGTTGTTGAAAATTAATGCACAAATAAAAACTATTATTGGCGATCACTTGAATTAAAATCACATTAGCCTAAACCACATTATTAATTATCTTATTAAGCATGATTTAAAGTACAAATTCCCTTTAAACATGCATAAAAGGCGTGATCAAGCAACAAAAATAATATATATAGAGCAACATAAATCATCATAAATAATAACAATATCAATATCATAATCATAAACATAATAAGGCATAATAAAGCTTAAATATAATAGCAAGATCCTAGGCATGATGCTAACAAGATTAACAACAAATCTTAGCATGTCACTAAACATCAAAGATCAAAGCTTTAAACCTAACATGATACTAACATGCTATTAGAAAGCATAAAAGGCAACCTAAACATGATTCTAGAAAGCAATAAATAACATCCTAACATGATACTAGGAATTAAACAAATCTAAACATGTTTTCTACATTGAAATTAAAATAGGGAGTAAGCTAATTACTTACTTTGAAGCCTCGTACCTCTTTCTAATAACAAAATACACGAGTTAATAAACTTCAATGAAAATAATGAAATCAAAAAATTAAATTAAATAAATTGAAAGAAAGAGTTAAAAAGTTTAGACTGGATTTGGGACCAAACACTCAGAAATAATCAACCTTTCACGTCTAGGGCGAAGGAAACTTCGAACTTGGCTAGGTGTTTCTAAATATTATGAATGCGGAATTGTATTTGAAAAAGCTAGTTTAGAAAGAGAGAGAAAGAAATCATGAAGTGCTCAAGAGAGAATAGAGAGAATTGGGTGATTGTGAATTGTAGATGATGATTGTTGATGATTAAAAACGGAGGTTTAGGACCCTATTTACAAGAAAAATAGTCCGGAAATTGATAGAAAATTAATAAAAATTTGGAAAGGAATAGAACTCCGCGCTGTCTCCGAAAATCAACCTTGTCGCCAGATGACAAGACTTTCGCCACGCGACAAGCTTGTCGTTTTGCGACAAAGACAGTTTTTTGCGGATTTTTTTATCATATCTTTTGATCCAAAAGTCCAAATAAGTCATATGATATGTCGTTGGAAATCTCTTGAAGTCTAATTTCCAAAACAATTAGAATCAGATTAAAATATTTTGTAGATAAAAAGATATGGCCGAAATAGTGAAAGGATGTCAATTTTGGATAGAGTTTCGTATTTCTTTCATATCTTTCTCGTTATAGCTCGGATTTAATATTATAATATATCATTGGAAATATATTTCAAGATCTATCCAACCATATAAAATTAGGATAAAAAATATGAGGCAAGAAAATAATATCTAATTGTCTTTGAACATCTTTAAATTCCTATAGAATTAGGACTATAAAAAAGGAAAGTTTTATTCAAATTCAAACTCTATGATCTTATCTTTTCAAAAAAGGATAACTAAGATCTTTTAGAATCTTATTGAAGATTCTAACCAATCCTAATTAGTTTAGGAAAAGGATAAATTCTTTGGACCCTCGTCAAGATCATTGGGTCGTAGTTAAAATCCGGTTTGGGCTCAGTTTAGTATTTTAACCATAACTTCCTCATTATTCATCGGAATTGGGTTTATAATATTATCGTTGGAAAGGTCTTTTCAAGCCCCATCCAACTACACCATTATTGGACCCTTATAATGGACCAAACTAAAGTGGACTGGACTTTTTCATAAAATAGAGTTGGTTTTCAAAAACAAAAAGAAAGATTTTTAATAAAAACTAACCGCAACACTTGACATTCCACACTTTCACTTCATTCGATTATGATTCGATGCGAAAGGTATTCATCACTGGGTTTGGTTTTGGGGAGACACAAGTAGGTTTCTACAGGTACAGTCTTCTTAACTGAGCCCAGTAGGAAGGAATAGCTCAGCAGGAGCTATCCCCTACAACTAGCCCCTCAAGAGATGGCGTGAGGTTCTTTTCATGCCATCTGTTCTGTGTGTGTAGCCTTATTGGCCATGGCTCAACGGGTCGTCCGGCCAAACTAACCTGCACAATCCTAGCCCCTCAAGTCTCTAGGGTGTTGATGCGGCCTGGAGACTTGGGAGGTGAGCAACTGTTTTTGTTGGCTGTGTTACCGTACAGTTTATAGGTTGAAGATGGCTCTAAATTTGAGAAATGACAATCTTGCGAAGAGGAATTGCGATCACTCCCGCTGAAGTCTGGGAAATGACAAGCTTGCAGAGAAGATTTTCGATCACTCCTGCTAAAGTGCCTTTTTTTTTAGGGCGGGAACCGTATTTGCATGAGTGGGACACGTGTTGACGATCCGGGCTGTCAGTTTGATTTTACTGAAGTGACATGGCGGTTTGGCTTTGCCTTGTGTCTAATCGCCCATTTACTCCGTATTAATTTCACTGTCCCCCTTTTCACTTATTTTCTGTACTTCTTTTACCTTTCATCTTCCCTTCTTCATTACTCTGTCATTTCAAAATTTTTGCTCTTTGTTCTTTCTCTTCCAAACGTTCGTGTTCCTCCATTTTTGTAGTAAGTTCTTACTTCCTCGTCTTTGTTTTTGCCTTAGTTTCTACTTTATTTGTTTTTCCCTCCTTAATTCTTGTTTCTTTACTGACTTGTTTCCCCTTTGTTCTTCTCGATTGCAGATTTAAACTTTCGTCTTACTCGGGCTTTTGTGTTCGCTATTGTTGTTGTACTTTGTTGCTTTTGCAACTTTTTCTCTTAAAGCTACTTACTTTGTGCCTTTTGTTGTTTGTATTTACCTAATTTTGCTTCTTTTTGCTTTTCCTTCACAAGATTGTGTCTTTTGATTCTTCCCAACTGTCGTTGTTCAATTTCTTCTCCTTGTTGTTGTTGTAATTGCATTCTTGATTTTTTCTCCTTGTTCTTTCATTGTTCTTGTTTCCTAAACTAATCTTTGATTTTCAGTGCCCCATTGCTTTTTCTTCTCTTTGTGGGCTTGTATTTCTTTATAGATTTCATAATTTCTGACGCTTCTAATAGTTAGAACATGAGTGAGCCTCAAACGACCACTGGATCGGATTCTCCTTCCCAATCCTCTCTTTCAGGTGAGCGCCCTGCGCACACTTCCCCTGTTTCTCCTTCTTCTTCTCCTATTCCTGTATAAACAGTTATGCCTTCTGACTTTCCCCCCGCTGCGAGCGGGATGGGTACTGCTGCGACTCCTGATGCTGCGTCTGGGTCAGGCAGTAGTCATCCCGCTGAGGGTAGTGCTTTTTGCCCTTTCCAGCGCAAACCCCGTCCTGATTTCTTTGATCCTTATTGCGAGCGGGTGCTCATGCTAGATGGGATTCCTTTATCCCATCTCACCCGTTTGAGGATGCGCGAAATGCGCTATAAGATATTAGCTGACGCTGTAAAGGCTAATCCCCCTGACGTGTCTCTTGTTAGCCCCATTCCCCATGTTCAACCTTTAAACAGTTTTGCTTGGCTTGATTACATGGCTGACGTGCATCGGTTTGACCATTATGTAGTGAAAGGTGGCAACACTGAGACTCCATCACCGTCTCCTTCTCCAGCTGTTCAATCGGGCAGGATGACTGAGTCTCCTGGTGACCGCTCCTATTATGACTGTCAGTCTACTTACGTTGTGAAGCCCGTAGAGGAGGGCAAAGCCAAGTTTTTTCTGGATGACAAATGCTATGGGCCCGAAAATTGTGTGTGGACTCCAGCTGGCGTAAGGATGCTAAGAGGCTGGATCTTGCTGATGTTGGGCAGAAATTCTATGGTTTTGGCGAGGGTTACGAGTTGGTTCTCCCTGCTGATGGTGCGAAGCTATCTTCTCCTCCTGCTGATCACATTGATGTGTTTGCTTCACAGCTGGATTTGAGCTTGAGGTTCCCTCTAGACCCCACCTTGGAGAAGTTATTACGTGCCTTTAATATCTGTATATCTCTGGTGCATCCTGCTTCCCTTCATACATTAATCTGCTTGCTGTGGTTTTTAAGGTTTCGAAGGTATCCTGAGTCCTTGCATCTGTTCAAGTCTTTGATGAGATTGAAGAGATCTGCTTCTGGGACTGAGTCAGGGTGGTATTATGTTGATCCCAAGGAGAGCAGAGTTTTATCCTACCCAAAACTTGCCCGTTTCAGGGACTGGATTGGCAAGTTTTTCTAGGTAAAGGTGCCTTCTAATTTTGCTGCACCGCGCAACTTCAGGGAGATCCGCACTAACATGGCTGGAGTTACCGTCTCCCCCTCCGAGCCTGCCCGTGAGACAGAGGCTTTTGAGGCTCTGCCAGGAGTGAGGACTGGTGACTCTAAGTTCCACAATATCTGGCTACCCAACTCCATATACATTGTGGGCAACGAGCAGCTCTCTACTATGCGCTTGTGCCGTACACATGAGTCTGGTAAGCTTTCAACTTTCTGTCATATCTTTTCCTTTTTTTTTTTTATCTTGTTTCTTTGCCTTATTTGATTTTTCTGCCCTTCTCCTTTTCAGGCTACGACAAGTTGGACAAACGTATCCTAGGTGTAGACACCTAAAAATGTCTCCCAAAAACCAAACCCGATGATAAATAACCTATCACCGCCACTGTTGGTCGGGTTTAGTATTTAATCCCGAGAGTGCTTAAAAAATCGTATTTTGTTAAATTCATATTTTTGAAAGGTCCATGGATCAGTCTCGATGTTTGGTAAAAGCATAGTTTTAATTTTGGCCCAAGCTTATTAACTAATTTTAAGCCCAAACCTTTTTTTTCTTTTATTATTTTTGGCCCAAACGTTTTATTTTATTTATTTTATTATTTTAGCCCACATAATAAAAGTCAGAAAAAAGCCCGAAATTATCAATCGGCACTTAAAAAGCCGAAAGAAATTAGGGTTAAAAATGAATTTAGACGGAAAAATGGACTGGAACTGACCGTGTCACGGTACAGCCTGACCGTGTCACGGGAACCCTTCCCGTCCAACGGTGGGACTTCCCGTGACACGGGAGGTCTGCCGTGACACGGGAAGTTCCGTGTCCTTTCCGCGTAAACCCTTAACGTGTTTTCCGTTCCGTTTTCTGAAAATTTCCCGCGTCACTCCAAAACTGACCGTGTCACGGGAATGTGTACCGTATGACGGTACAGTCTGACCGTGTCACGGGATATTTTTTAGGGTTTTTATCATTTTAGGGTTCCGTGTGCTCCCTCAGCACATTTTCCCTATAAATACCCCCTCATTTCTGATGTACAGGGCAACCAGAATTCTATTATTCTTATTTTCTCTCTTCTATGCTATTAACCTAAACACTAGCCTACCCTTTTCACTTCAAAATTCCTTCTTCATGCACTCAAAGGAGTCCATATTTTACTCGAGGTTATGTCCTTAAGCCAAGGCGTGAAAGGTAGAATCGTTTGAGGGTTTGGCCCCAAAATCAACCTTATTTTATTTAATTTAATTTAGTTATTGTTTTATTATTTCCTTGAAGTTACTAACTCGTTTATTATTTTGTAGTTGCAAACAAACAGATTCAAAGTAAGGATCATGCTTTTCTTATTATTATTATTTTTTCTAACGATTTTTATGTTGTTGGAATTATGATTAAATTGGTTTTTTCTATTATTTATTTTTATCACCATATTGCATGTTTAAAGGGAATATGTAATTGAAAATCACGCCTAATAAGATAATTTGGACAACCGGTTTAGGTTTCTTTTTAATCTTGTTATTAATTCAAGTGATCACTAATATTTTAGAATTATATGCTGCATTAATATTTAACCAATTTAGCATAATAATAGTTTGGAGCAAATTGAATATTTTGTTTGTATGTCTTTGAGATCACAGGAATGCTTTTCACTATAAGAATCGAGTAGAAGCCAATACGGGCGAATGTGACTCCATGACTCACTTCGTACCATCATCCCCGATCCTCCTTTCGTGGTTCCGAACCATATGGAGTTAGTAATCTCATGGATTAAGAATGGGGTGTAACCTTCACGGGTCAATCGTTGTTGCCTATCGTTATCCCTTATCGTGGTTGCCTTTTTATGATCCGTGAACGGTTTACAAGTTCCTTAAAAACTTGTTGGCGGCTCCCTACTTTTTTTGTTCCTAATCGTAATGTCAATTCCCACTTCCTATGAGTGCTAAGCATATTCACAACATGTTTTAATGTAGGCGCACTTCGAGCGACGCCTACAATTTGGCGACTCCACTGGGGAGGATTCTTAATTATTTATCGATTTGAGTGATCGGTATTTAATTAAGATGAGTGGATGAGACTTGAAAGATTCTTGAAAAAATATTCCTATGAATAATTTGGCATTTTTTGCATCTGCATAGACGTTTTAACGTCGCATTCAGGTCTGTCCCGTAGGAAAAATTGGATAACTTGGTTGCCTGCAAAAGCAAACAAGGCACCAGGCAGATTTTCTGACTGTCGTGTCACGGTACAGTGTACCGTCAGACGGTACACTGTACCGTGACACGGGAATTTCTGCCGTGTCACGGCAGTCCTAAAATCAGTCCGGTGGCTTATATTCTTTTCTCACTGTCGACTTCCTTCGATTTTTCTGAAAAAATGTATGTGTTCTACATACGTCTTAGCCCCGGGGGATTTAAGCTCTATCGACCAAAAAACGCTCATGGCAATAAGGGTTCATCCGAGTTATTAAATCCACCCAAACCATGGAGTCGAGTTCGATTTCATCACGAACTCGCGGAGCCGCCCGTTGGCATACACCCTCAAGGGAGGCTGCCTTGCTAACGCGTCCAAACTCTTAACCATGGTACCCCTTTGACACCCAAAGCTTGACCAATAGTTGAACATAGATCTCGACCCTAGGTTGCAAACTTTTTTACATCATCGTGCCTAAATGCTATGTGGTTGTTTGGTGCTAACCCTCATGTGTTTGCTCTTTTTGTTTAACCCATGACCGAGGGTTTTTATTCTCACATAGTAATTAGTACGAACTTAAAATCGATTAAAATCTGAAAAAATCACAAAATTGACCTGGAACTGCGCACCGTGTCACGACATGTTCTGCCGTGTCATGGTGAACAGTGCCGTGACACGGGAAATTCTACCGTCTGACGGTAGACTGCACCGTGTCACGACAGTCTGCACCGTGACACGGTGCCCAGGAAAGTGTCCTATTAGTCTTTTTCTCGATTTTTGTGCGAATGTTGTGTCAAGTTTTGAGTCGTGTCTAGCTATACGGTCAAAACACGCATCCATAACCTCACTTAATCACTCACATGTCGTGTTCACACACTTTTTTTGCTTTAAGTCGTGCACCACTTTTTTGACCGTTATTTAGGGAAGTCTTGTTTTTGTTTCGTTTTTTTTTTAGAGTAAGTCGGATGGTATCCTCCCTTTAAAAATAAACAAGTAGATTTTCAAAATTATAGTTTTTCAAAATAGGGGAATTGCCGCGACACGGGATACCCTACCGTGTCACGGTACTGTTGACCGTGACACGGTGGGCCTGAACGGAGAAAAAGGACAAAGAAACTCCCGTGACACGGGAATTTATCCCGTCCGACGGGAAAAGTTCCAGTGCCACGTCACCCCCTGTCAGCCAAAAAAAAAAAAAAAAAAAAAGTCAAATGTTCCCGTGACACGGGATGTTATCCCGTCTGACGGGAGAAATGTCCCGTGCCACGTCACCCCGTGTAAAAAAAAAATAAAAAAAATAAAAAAAATTGCCATGTGACGGTACAGTGAACCGTCTGACGGGGTGTCGTACCGTGGCACGGGAATGTCGACCGTGACACGATGGATTTTCCAAAAAAAAAAAAGCGTCAGTCAAGTTGTCCGTGTTAATTTGGTCCTCGCATCAGTCATTTTGGTTATTGTTCACATGTCTAACCGTACGATCATACCACGAGTCTTATAACATCACTTAGTCACTCACGAGTCAAGTATAGTCCACACACTTTTTTTATGCACCAGGTCGTTTATGATCGTATATTAGGTTCATGCACCCTTTTTTTGTCATAATAAAAAATGAGTGGAGTTTTCTCACCTGTTTTCAAATGTCTATTTTTTTCCTTCCTTTCCTATCTTGAGCAATGAGTCAAACAATTAAGTGAATTATTTTATTTCACAGTACTTGTTCA
This sequence comes from Chenopodium album, assembly GCF_948465745.1. NCBI lineage: Eukaryota > Viridiplantae > Streptophyta > Magnoliopsida > Caryophyllales > Amaranthaceae > Chenopodium > Chenopodium album. The sequence continues at coordinate 57,206,467 of NC_137839.1, forward strand.
AGGAACAGAGATAGATCAATACGGTTCGAGCCATTACCGCAACAATCTCTCAGATCTAATAGGCGTTCAAAGAGAACTTTGTCATCTCCGTTACTCATCACCTTTCAATGGCCACTAAAGAAGGCATTGAGAACATCAACAAATCCATTGAGGCACTGTCTTCCATGATGCAAACCCTTACCACTAGGGTCACTACCATGGAACAAAACAAGGTCACTGTTTCCACCCTTGATAAACTGAAGGAACAAATGAGTAAGATTTCAATGAGTAAGATTTATGAGGATTTCACTTATGTGGAACGGCCTCCCACTCCTTTGAATGTGAAGGATAGACTTCCTGAAAAGTTCTCCACTGCTGATATTCCAAAGTTCAAGCCTACTGACAATCCAATATTCCATTTGAAGGCGTTCTCTGTAACCATGGCTCTTAAGGGATTGGATGTAACACTCTTCCCTACGGTGTTCCCTCTCTCCTTAGAACATGCTTTCCAACAATGGTTCTATTCCCTAGATGCCAAGCGTACTGCGACTTGGCAAGATGTCACCGAAAGTTTCATGAATCGTTACAAGTGTAACATTCAAACTAAAACTTCTGAACGTGAACTCTCCATTCTCAAACAGAAAGAGAATGAAGGCTTCACTACTTACCTGAACAGTTGGAGGGAAACAGCTTCACTCTTGGTAGATCCCCCCAAAGAAAGAGAGATGGTTCGCCACTTTATTCAAAATCTGACTCATAAATATAGGGAACATCTCAAATTTCTTCCACTGAACACTTTCGAAGCTTTATACGACATCGGCATCAATATCGAGGATGAGCTAATAAAGACTGCTGGTAGTAACAATAATAACACTTGGAAAAACAAGAAGAACGACCATCCTTCTTCTTCGTCTTCTAAGCACGAAAATACTACCAACAATGTAAGCCAAGTTGATCTCAATGAAGTGTTAGCTCTTACTCCATGGCCCAAGAAGAAAAGAACTTACACTCCTTTAGGAATGACTTATGATGCGGCCTTTGATCGCCTTTACAGTTAAGGCCTGATCACACCTATTGGGCCATTTCCAGAGCCAAAACCTGAAGAAAGGAGCGCCAAATGCAATCCCAATGCCCATTGCAAGTACCATCAAGGAAGGGGCCACACTACGGAGCAATGTTGGAATTTGAAGGACGTCATTCAAGACTTGATGGATGCAAATAAACTTCCTGTCCCTCCAGGCGGCAAGAAGTAATGAATTCAAGGCACACAGATCCTTCGTGCAAGATTTCATGCTTTTTTTTATTCTTTTGTTTCGACCCTCTCCCCCAATAAGTCTAGCATAGGTTCCCGTTATCCATGTGTCTATGTGTCACATTTCTTACATTCTTCATAAATGAGCATCTCTTTCTTACATTCGATCATGTGATTAGCAAAAAAAAATAAATAAATAAATAAAAAAAAAAATGCCCCATTAACCACTCAATCACATATCCAGTTCTTCATCAACCACTTTGAGCCTCGTCTAACGTTTGGCCTTCATTTCTTCAACCCACATTCACTCAACCCTAGGATTTGAAGATGTTTAATTGTATAACATTCAAAAAGCAAGTAAAAAAAAAAGTAGAAAAGCAAAAATAAAACAATGTCTAAAGGCAAGTGTTCCAATGTCTTTGATATGAACACGTCTCAAATTGCGTCTCTCATCGAGTGCTCGGTACCGTGCCTGAGAAACATGAATGCTAAGTGAGTGATGGACCGCATGATCTGAGATTGCCTACATTGATTCAAAAGAATGGAAAAAAAAAAGTTCAAAGCAAAAAAAAATGTGTTGAAAATAAACTTGCAAAATTCAAAATTTTCAAATTCACAATTACACATCTTGGGGACTTCTCTCGAGTCTTGAGCCTTTTACCTCTTTCTTCCTTAAACAATCAACTTAACCACATTACAACCCATGAAAGACCTCTTTGAGGTGTACATACACTTGTGCAAAGTTCGGTTAGAGCTACGTTCGGCCTGATTCCTAACGGATACGTAGGCAACCTCACATCGAGGTGCGGCCACATTCATATTCATATCCATGCATGATCGAGTCAAAGAATATCCAATGCTTATCCCTACCCATTTATAGCTAGACTTGGGGGCTTGAACCCAAATCACATTAGCTTACCCAGCCTAAAGAGTCATCATCTTTAACTCTTCTCACATCTCTTTCCATCGCTATAACCCTTGCAGCCAGCCTTAGTATCACATTCACACACTTCACTCACACATCCATATCCATATCAATCATCCTTCCCTTTAAGAGCCCTTTATCATGAAATCTTGTTTCAACACTGTGCATGCTTCATCATATTTAAAGACAACATTCAGTAGAAGAAACATTGCATACTTGCTTAGCTTCCTGACCTGAGCAATGTTCATTGTTTCTCATAATGTGCTAAGAAACATTTATATATCAATGATTTTTAATCATACAAAGCATATCGTGCTTAGCTCCTTGACCTAAGCAAAGTTCATTATGCAATAATCACTATACGTGCTTAGCTTCCAGACCTAAGTGACGTTCAAAATCGCTTCTTTACACCATATATGATGCTTAGCTCCATGACTTAAGTTCATTCCTCTAACGTGTCACATGATGTAATTGTCCTTAGCCTCCTGGACTAAGAACATGCATCATGCATACATTATTTTTAGGACAAACAATTCAATCCATAAGAATCATTTCGTCTTGAGCATATCGTGCTTAGCTCCTTGACCTAAGCAACGTTCATTATGCAATAATCACTATACGTGCTTAGCTTCCAGACCTAAGTGACGTTCAAAATCGCTTCTTTACACCATATATGATGCTTAGCTCCATGACTTAAGTTCATTCATCTATCGTGTCACATGATGTAATTGTCCTTAGCCTCCTGGCCTAAGAACATGCATCATGCATACATTATTTTCAGGACAAACAATTCAATCCATACTATTTATTTCGTCTTGCTCAAGGAGGAAGTTCAAAACTTCTCTCCCTTTTCATTATTTTATTTTGGGGAAGTTCAAAAAACTTTTTCCAACTTGTCATCGAAGGAAGTTCGAAAATAAAAGTTCAGTTTTCACATCTTTCTTTTTCGGGAGAAAGTCGGTACCCTCCACTCATGACAAAAATTGACGGAAAATTTTTGCTTCTGCATCTTCATTTGCTTGTGTCTGCACACACACATATACACACACACACACACACTCACAAGTCATACACATGTCATGTCACATCAAGTTAAACTTGGTCAAGTTAGTGGTCAAGTCAATCACAGTATATACGAGTCCATTGGCAAATTTATTTTTGCAGGTCTTATCTACAGCCCACGTCCGGGGACAAGCGGACCATCTACAGCCCACGTCCGGGGACAAGCGGACCACCATCATTTCATGACGAAAGGTTCTCGATACACAGAGACTTGCAATCTCATCATCTTTCGACTTTCCTCAAGCATGGAAAGTATTATCCAGCGGATTTTTCTTCAAGTATAGAAAACCGCCAAATCGGCTTTCGTCAAGCATGGAAGGCATTATCGGTGAAATTCTTCAAGCATAGAATGACACCATATTCATCAGTCGGCTTTCCTCAGGCTTGGAAAGCGTTATCGGTGGATTTTTCTTCAAGTATAGAAAACCGCCAAGTCGGCTTTCCTCAGGCTTGGAAAGCGTTATCGGTGGATTTTTCTTCAAGTATAGAAAACCGCCAAGTCGGCTTTCCTCAGGCTTGGAAAGCGTTATCAGTGGATTTTTCTTCAAGTATAGAAAACCGCCAAGTCGGCTTTCCTTAGGCTTGGAAAGCGTTATCAGTGGATTTTTCTTCAAGTATAGAAAACCATAAAAATTTCTCTATCGGCTTTCCTCAAGCATGGAAGGAGCATAGAATGACACCAAATTCGTTCGTCGACTTTCCTCAGGCATGGAAAGTATTATTCGGTAGATTTCTTCAGGCATAGAAAGGTACCAAACTCTTCAGTCGGCTTTCCTCAAGCATGGAAAGCGTTTCAACCAATGTCACTCGGTAGATTCCTTCAAGCTTAGGAAGCTGCCAAACTCGTTTGTCACCGACACACTGGTGCCAGATACGTATTCTATCCCTTTACTCTTTTATCTGTAGAACTAACATTTTTCTGCAGGTATCGGCTTATACAGAGTGATTTAGGATCGCAGAACGTCTTAAATCATTCTCCGTCCCTATCGACTACTTTGACTATCGTTTTCGAAACTGACGTTTCTATAAACTCAGTCAAAGTGGGGGCTTCTGTAGACACCTAAAAATGTCTCCCCAAAACCAAACCCGATGATAAATAACCTTTCACCGCCACTGTTTGTCGAGTTTAGTATTTAATCCCGAGAGTGCTTAAAAAATCGTATTTTGTTAAATTCATATTTTTGAAAGGTCCATGGATCAGTCTCGATGTTTGGTAAAAGCATAGTTTTAATTTTGGCCCAACCTTATTAATTAATTTTAAGCCCAAACGTTTTTTTTATATTATTATTTTTGGCCCAAACGTTTTATTTTATTTATTTTATTATTTTAGCCCACATAATAAAAGTCAGAAAAAAGCCCGAAATTATCAATCGGCACATAAAAAGCCGAAAGAAATTAGGGTTAAAAATGAATTTAGACGGAAAAATGGACTGGAACTGACCGTGTCACGGTACAGCCTGACCGTGTCACGGGAACCCTTCCCGTCCGACGGTGGGACTTCCCGTGACACGGGAGGTCTGCCGTGACACGGGAAGTTCCGTGTCCTTTCCGCGTAAACCCTTAACGCGTTTTCCGTTCCGTTTTCTGAAAATTTCCCGCGTCACTCCAAAACTGACCGTGTCACGGGAATGTGTACCGTCTGACGGTACAGTTTGACCGTGTCACGGGATATTTTTTAGGGTTTTTATCATTTTAGGGTTCCGTGTGCTCCCTCAGCACATTTTCTCTATAAATACCCCCTCATTTCTGATGTACGGGGCAACCAGAATTCTGTTATTCTTATTTTCTCTCTTCTATGCTATTAACCTAAACACTTGCCTACCCTTTTCACTTCAAAATTCCTTCTTCAAGCACTCAAAGGAGTCCATATTTTACTCGAGGTTCTGTCCTTAAGCAAAGGCGTGAAAGGTAGAATCGTTTGAGGGTTTGGCCCCAAAATCAACCTTATTTTATTTAATTTAATTTAGTTATTGTTTTATTATTTCCTTGAAGTTACTAACTCGTTTATTATTTTGTAGTTGCAAACAAACAGATTCAAAGTAAGGATTATGCTTTTCTTATTATTATTATTTTTTCTAACGATTTTTATGTTGTTGGAATTATGATTAAATTGGTTTTTTCTATTATTTATTTTTATCACCATATTGCATGTTTAAAGGGAATATGTAATTGAAAATCACGCCTAATAAGATAATTTGGACAACCGGTTTAGGTTCCTTTTTAATCTTGTTATTAAATCAAGTCATCACTAATATTTTAGAATTATATGCTGCATTAATATTTAACCAATTTAGCATAATAATAGTTTGGAGCAAATTGAATATTTAGTTTGTATGTCTTTGAGATCACAGGAATTCTTTTCACTATAAGAATCGAGTAGAGGCCAATACGGGCGAATGTGACTCCATGACTCACTTCGTACCATCATCCCCAATCCTCCTTTTTTGGTTCCGAACCATATGGAGTTAGTAATCTCATGGATTATGAATGGGGTGTAACCTTCACGGGTCAATCGTTGTTGCCTATCGTTATCCCTTAATCGTGGTTGCCTTTTATGATCCGTGAACGGTTTACAAGTTCCTTAAAAACTTGTTGGCGGCTCCCTACTTTTTTTGTCCCTAATCGTAATGTCAATTCCCACTTCCTATGAGTGCTAAGCATATTCACAACATGTTTTAACGTAGGCGCACTTCGAGCGACGCCTACACTTGGGCTGGCTGATAATTAGAAGGACCCTTTGACTGCTACCCCTAAAAATCCCTCTTAGCTCTTTGACACGCTGGAGGTGTTTGCAGGCTCTCTGAAGGGTGAAGTGCGTCTGGCTCCTGCTGAGCTGCGGGCTGTTGTTGGCACTGCAGCTACTGCTGAGTGTGCTAGATCCAGCCGCGCTGAAGTTGAGCCTTCATCCTGTAATGTTGGGAGTATGCGTGAGACTCGGCCTGCTCCTCGAAGGGCGGCTTTGGAATATGAGGTGTTAGTGGAGCCTAATGTTTCTCCTAAGAAGTAGTCTGTCGCGGCTTCCGGCCGGGTGGCACCTCAGACTTCTGCTGCCAAAAGACAACGTGATCAAGCTTCTAATGATAAAAAAACTACTGTTGATGATTTTGCTGATAGTGTTCTCCAATTTTTCCATGAGGGGGCTGAGACCATTGTTGTGGGTGAAAAGCCTATTTCTTCTGCTGAGCATGTTCAGCTCTTCCCTTCCACTGCTAGTGAGGCTACTGCTGCGAAGGATACTGTTGTCCCTTCTGTTGCAGCTACTAACTTCCAGCTCCCTGATGAGACTATCATGGAGCTTCCCAGGTTTCCGCCGCGTCCCTCCAGGCTGAGAGGACGGCTTCAAAGTGCTTCAAGAGGTGGGCTCTTCCAGGCAGGGGGTTCTTACCAGCAGGATCGTCCAGTTTTTGACTTGGAGTATGATCCAATGTCCTCTACCCCTGATGCAGATAAGCCTGAAGCGAAAAAGGCTCGCACCTCCCCTGGTCCTGATCCCCTTGCATCTACATCTGCCAACACTGGGCTTCCAGGTGCGAATGCTGATAGGGGGATGGACACTCAGAATTCCAGTGAACTTAACCATTGTGTTCACCAATTCTTGAGTGATGCTTTTGAGAACCCTCTGTTTGCTACCTCAATTTCTGCTGGAGGAACTTTCTGTCCTACTAGGGCTATTGAGTTTTCTGAGGTTCCCATTGATGTCCATCTTCGCCCTATACTCTGCCCTGTTGGAGTTGAGAATGTTCCCTTTCGGCCCCTGATGAGTGTGAGGGCTGACGAGTCTTTGTTTGTGGACAACCCTAAAAAAGGTGGTACTTTGGGGTACTGTTTGACTCAAATTGTTTGTCTCCCCGCTAAATCTACGCGTGACACAATTAGTATTCCCGCTGCTACGGCTTTTCATGACTTGCAGAAGGTGAGTTTCTACTTTTGCCTTTTCTTCTTTTTTCTGCTAATTTCCTTGTTACTGCTTTGTTTTATTTTTCTTTTGGCTAATTTCTGCCTTGGTTTACTCCTTTCCTTTTTTGTCTTTTGTGCAGCTTGTCAGGTCTGTTGGAGAATTATCCAATGCCTTGCTGTTAGTGGAGAAGGAGTATCAGAATTAGGGCATTATTCTCTCTCAGAAGAACTTGGAGGTCCAGCAAGCTCAGGCTGAGAGGAATGCTATGGCTAGTGAGGTGACTCCTCTGAGGGAGAGGGCGGACGCCCTGCAGCTCCAGTTAGGAGAATTTCAGCTCACTCGGACCAAGTTGAAGAGTTGCGAAGAGCAGTTGGGGACCTCTCAGGCCAGGGTGCAGACGTTGGAGGCAGAGATTGCAAATCTGTGAGCTGGACACATAATGGAGCTGGAAGCTGCCAGGAAAGAGGCACTCAAATCTTTTGCGCTCTCCCCTGCTTTTTCTAAGCTATTGGCTGATCGCCATGATGGTGGATGAGAAGTTGCGGCTCGGTGCGTTAGCAGCCTGTATTGTGAAGGTGGGGAGCAGCAGGCTCGCTTCAACGCTTTCTGTGCTAAGGTTGAGGCTGCAGGCGAGGCTGGTTTGTTTGATCTCCCTACTGAGCACCCCCGCGTTGCTGGCTGCAAGATTCCCAACCAAGCTATGCTAAACTTGGAAGTTCCTCTCGGCTTGACGTTGTTGCGGCTATTAGAGTAGAGTCTTTGGCAAGTGATCAATAAAAGTTATGGCGGCTGTCACCCTCTTACTCTAGTGGTTCCTCTGAGTTTCCCTCACCCAGATGTTTTGTAACTAGGTAGTTTTTGTTATTATCTATGGGGTGTATAGCCGCCAAAGATTATGTTTCCCTGTGTCTTCTTAGAATACTTTTTCTTTCGTTGCTAGGTCTGCCCAGCTTAACATAAATTTGTGGTTTCTTGACCTTACTTGCTAAGTGTTTCCTTGTCCTGGTGGACGAGGGCTAAGCTTTGCCTATATTGTAACTGAGATGCTGAATGTTTACTCTCCCCTAGTGGGCAGGGGTTCAGCTTTATATTGTATGCACTTTGTGTTCTTCTTCTGCGGTTTTTCCTGCTATTTATTTCGTTGCCTGCACATTTGCCTAAAACTAAGTACTCCATAGTAGTATCTAGATCTTTTAGCATAGCAGCTTCTTTATTACATTTGGTGAAGCCTCGTAGGTTAGGCTTCCCTGTCTTCTTAATTTGGCTGCTGAGTGCTTCTTTGCTTCTTTGTTCTCTACTGTGCTTTGGCAGGAACTTTAGTGAATTTTATTCTTCCTGTTCTATTTGTTTTGAGTGCTTATGCATTATGCACTCTGTTTAACTCTGATAGAGGTTTGCTTGCACGCTGGCTAGTTTATTCGATTGTTGCATGTCGTGGCGTTAATCTGCTTGCTTTGCTGAGACTTATTTGTGTCAATCACCTTTCTATTGCTCGTCTTATGTCATTCAGCTTGTTTTGCTACGACTTGTTTTGTGTCGTTCAGCTTGTTTGTGCTGTGACTTGTTTTATGTCGTTCAGCTTGTTTGTGCTAAGACTTGTTGTTTTGTGCCACTTACTTCTCTTCGTAAGGGCTTATTGTATGTCTATCTGCCTCTTTCCTCTCCCCCCTTAAAGAGATGAGCTAGGTGGGACTAAGAGAACCTTAGTGTTGCCCACGTAGCTCATCTTCTTCGTTTCCCTTTATCTCCCCTGCTTAAGTTGAACGTGTAAGGCCTCCCCCTCAGGCGTCCCCAAGGTGGCGCCCTGTTTTACTTTGAGCAGGTGAGGTGAGGTCTCAGGGAGGGATGCGTTAACTTGCCACGTTGCGCTGGGGTGCTTTTTGCCTCTAACACTTGCGCGTTTTTTTTTTTTTTTAAAATTCTGCACGTTAGTATATAATATTAAAACAAGTGTAGGCAACATACTCCTCACGTAGAGGCTTGTATTTCATTAAATAAAAATGACTTAAATGCCTTAATTAATATAACATGAACTAGATAGAGTTTTTGCAGAATTAAAATGACTATCCTTGTTTCTTCTTAATTTCATGCTTCTCAAACAAAATATTTCTTTAACACATCAGCATTGAAACTGTTTCTTAGACCTAACCTTCTTGATCTGCGAGGAGGAATGCACCTGGTCCCACCTGCTCATGAATGATGAAAGGGCCCTCCCAGTTCGCTGACAGCTTTCCATGTTGATTTCCTCTTCCTACTGCTGCTGTCCTTCTAAGGACTAAATCTTCGAGCAGGAGCTCTCTGTGCTTGACTCTCTTGTTGAAAGCTTTGGAAATCCTGCTCTTCTAGGCTGCCAACTTGAGAGCTTCTTTTAGCCTTACTTCTGGCAGGAAGTCTAGCTCTTCCGGCATGCGCTTCTCGTTTCCTTGTTGTTCTGGCAGGAAGGCTATGGTGAAAGGGCTTTTACCAATAGATTCCTTTTCTGTGATTCTGTTTTCCCATAAGACCTCTGGGACTAAATCCGCCCACAGGCCCTTGTATTCTTCCAGCTTCCTCTGCAGGGCTGTCAGGATCAGCTTGTTTGCTGCTTCTGCCTGGCCATTACTCTGCGGGTGGCAGACTGAGGCACTTGCGTATTTGGTGCCCATGTCCTCCAGGTAATCCTTGATCGTGTCGCAGTTAAATTGGCACCCATGGTCAAAGACTATGCACTGTGGCACCCCGAACCTTGTGATGATGTTTTTCCATATAAACGTCCTCACTTGGGTTGCCTTTATGTACTTTGTCGGTTCAACTTCTATCCACTTAGTAAAATAATCTACCGCCACTATGAGGTACTTTCTGCCCGCTGACCTAGTGGTGAATGGTCCCAATATGTCCATTCCCCACTAAGAAAATGGGATTGGGCTGAGGATTGGGGTTAGATCATTTGCTGGATGGTTTATGACTGGGGAGTACTTTTGACACTTGTCACATTTTTTCACGTATGCCAACGCGTCTTGAGCTAGGGTCGGCCAATATGCACCCCTTCTTAGAACTTCCACCCCTAATGCCTTTCCACCAATGTGATTGGCACATATTCCTAAGTGGGCTTCTTCCATAATGCTTTCTTGCTCCCACTCTAGGATACACCTACCTCAGCAGTGGCTTTGAGAAGCCTTTCTTGTTGAGCTCTCCATTCATCACCACATACCAATTGGAGTCTTTTCTTCGCCTATACTTAATCGTCGGGCAGTGAGCCATGAACTTTGTATGCCAGAATATCCGCGAACCAGGCTCTCTGTTGCCCAATGTAGTTTACCTGCTCCTTTTCAGCAATACTGCTTTCCTCGAGGACTTCAACCATCACTGTCCTTGTAAGGCTCTGCAGTGTGGGGCTGGCTAACTTTGACAAAGCGTCAGCCTGGGAGTTTCCTGCTCTGGGGACCAAGTCTATCTGAATGTGAACTAGCTGGGCTGCCAGCTCCTTTACTTTAGTAACATATTTCAGCATGGTGGCTTCTCTAATCTCATACGCTCCTTCCAGTTGGCTGGCGACGATCTGAGAATCAATCCGCAAGTGGACTTTGCGGGCTCCGGCCGCGATGCTTATGCGCAGGCTGACAAGGTAAAGTCGTATCCCCTAATCAAAAGTAATTCCTAAATCCTCTAACTAATGTAGATAGGGAAGTAGATAGGGTCGAATCCACAGAGAAACGAGTCTTTCTATTCCTAATTAATTAATATAATCTAGATTATAAAGTAACCAATATTTATATTTTAATAATAAACTAAACTACGGAGATTAAGAATAAGGAGAAAATAATGTATAAAAGGATCTAGGGCATAGGTTCACCAATAAATAATATTCCAGGGTTGAATATAATAAGCTTTCATCAATGCATAATTAATCAGATTATAAAGGGCTTTCGCTACGTATTATAATCACACAATTAATTTACCGGTATTAAATCTCATCTTTCGAATCTCGACCTAACCATTTATAAATTAACATGCCCATTGAAACTAGACCTAAACATTAATTCTCATCTGTCGAATCTCGAATCAATATTGTCAAACTCATGCATAAAAGATCTGCGCAAATCTAGTCACAGAGCATTAAACCAATCAATAGGAAATTAATCTAGCATTGATAATTAACAACAATAAATTACCCCTTCATATTATTTAAGGATCCCCATAAACCCTAGAAATAAAACTACTCACACATAATATAAACTAAACTAATCAAAGAAATAAAGTAAGACATAATTAAAGGAATAGAATAAATGACTAAGATTAAGAGAAGAGAAATAGTTATCAAACAAATCTGGAATTAAGAGTAGATTAAGAACAAAGGTTTTAGAGGGAGAGAATCTAAGAAAATAATTAAGAGAGTAAAGAAAGAGTAAAAAGGAAAGAGAGAGAGAGCTAAAATCGTATTACGGAGGAGTATTTATACTCCGTACAAATCCTAAATTAAAACAAACTAAAACGACGCTAATCGTCTCGAAATAAATACACGCGCCTGATCGGGCGAGGCACCGCCTGATTGGGCGCGCCTTTTTGCTCTTCAATAAGCTTCTCGCGCTCGGCCGGGCGTGTCACCGGGCGCCAACCTTAGCTTCTCCCGCCCGGCCGGGCGCGCCTCCGAGCGCCAGCCTCTTTGGCCGGGCGGCTCTCTTGGGCCACTATTTGGACTACGATTGGGCTCCAATTCTTCGGGCTTATCTGGGTTTCCTCTTCCGATCTTGAATACTCGGTCCAAATGCCCCGGTATCACCTATACCGAGCCCTTAATCACCGGTTCGATGGCCCTAACCGGCCTTGGGCTATAAAATTGGGTCGTGTTTCTCCAATGCTCGTGATTGCTCCAAAATATCTCGGGAAAATACTCCAAAAGCATAAATCCCTGCAGAAGTCAACCAAATCTACGAAAACACTAGAAAACACCAATTAGTAATAAAAGTGGCTCTAAAGAGCAAAAAACACTACTAATTATGACCAAGGGACGAGGGTAAAATACTATATAAAATAGACGCATCAAACTCCCCCAAGCCAAACCTTTTCTTGTCCTTAAGCAAAGATCTCATCAATGAATCAATAAATATGCTTCACCCCAAAAGTAAAAATCAAGCACAAACGATCTAGGGTAAATCTAATAAACATGCTTCAAAATCAACCAATCAACCCATCTAATTACCAATCTTCCCTAACAAATGTCAAACAGAGCAAACCACAAGAGCATATAGAATTCAAGACTAGTGCTCACGCACTCAACTAACTCTCATTTTTGTGGCGAGTAAAAGATGTACTCGATCGCTCTCCATCCAACCCCTTTATGTGAACAATGCCCTCCCAACTCACACTCTCGTGTGTTTAAAACAATGAACGCTCAATCCTACTAGTCGACTCGAAATATGCCAAATCATAACTTGCATTGATAAGCAACACTTTCACATTCATACAATTCTATGCACAAAGGTCGGAAGGTCTTTAAAGTTTGTAATGTAAGGCTAGGGTAAAGGGTAGGAATCAATTGGGAACAAGTGAGAGAAAATCTATGCTTAAGGGAGAAAATCCTATCAAAACCAATGATCAAAATAAATAATGATCAACATCTCCTAAATAACCAACTCTAACATCAACCAAATACTCCAATCATAATAAACAATCCCGACTCTTACATATCACTCAAAAAAATATAATAATGAAGAAGTGGAGTGAATAAACAAACTTTATTTCAAAACTTGAATTTTTCATTGAAGCTCTATTTTTCTTTGATCAACCTCCAACCAGAACAATTGAACATTGAACACTTTTCTTTTCATTTGAAGTTCACTTATTTTTTTTCAACATATATTTTTTTGAACTTCTCTTTTTTTTTCTTCATAACATCATGCTTTATTTTTTCAAGAAAATATAACTCTCAAACTCATCAAAAATAAACATGATCAACAACAAAACAACTTCTCAAAAGCCCACCCAAGCTGTGCAAATAATAAGCACACTACAAACTCCCTCACCTCACTCACTAATAGCTCCCCAAGCCAAGCTTGGGACTAGTAACCGATGGGGCAAAATAGGCTTGTAATGTGGCTAATAAACAACAAAAAAGTCAAGGCAACAACATGGGTAGCAAGAAGGGAACAAATGTATCTACAACATCTGGAGGTTACCTAAAAGAACAAATGCCTTCGTCCTCCTCAATGTGCATAATAATGAATCATATAAATATTACTAATAGTTGCAAACCAGTACTCAAATTCATTGACATACCAGGAACTATGGAACTATCACACATTCCTAACCAAATCAACTAGTCAAGCACTATATTCACAAGTAGTTAGACAAAATTGACGTATGTTAAGGTTTCAAGGCAATCAAACATCAAATCATGATTAACTAATCCACAATGCCTATCATCAAATACCAAGAATAAAAACAATATTCTCAAGTAAGGGGCACAGGGAAGCATAATTTACAATTCATTGGAACGTTTTTTTGGATTTTTGTATTTTTCAATTTTTTTTTATTTTTTCATATATAAGAAAGAAACAAAACTAACCTAGAAAGCAAGAAATTTATCCTAAGAAAACACACCAAATATAAAAGAAAAGAGGAAAAGAAATATACCAAATCCAAAATCTCCCCCAATCCAGAATCAGACAACGTCCTCATTGGCTCGGGAATTAGCTCAGCATAGCTAGTCCTGATCATCCTCATCCATCGAGCCGAAACCCGCACCTCCACTGCCACCTGCACCACCTGCACCAGAAGAGCTACCACCAAAATAATCATCATGAAAACTCCCCCCCCCCCCGCCGGTCCCCTGAAAGGAATGTCCTGGTCGTACCCATAGAAGAAAGAATAGTCAGTGTAAATACCACGAGTAGTGGGACCCCTATCGTATCCCTAGGGTGGAGGCTGAAACTAGTGAGGGTGAATAGCGTCGTCCGGAATGTTTCCCCAACGAGCATAATCATCATACATAGGGTAGAGAGCTCTACCCTGGTTCCTCTCTAGGTACCCTAACATATGGTCTATGGAGCCAACCATCCGCCTAAGGTCAGTATGGGAATGCTCGATACGTCCCAGGGCCTGACCTATACTCTGAAGGTCCCAAAATGGGTCAGAGTCAACATGAGGGACGGAGTGAGACATGCGAGGTGAAGAGAATGCCACCTCGGGCTGAGGCTGAGGCTGGGGTGGTTGAACAGGTGGTGGTGGTGCCTCCCCCCTAGCGTGGGCAACTAAAACATCATAAGTGTAAGATTGTTGCCCGGGGGGAAAGGCGGTCAAGTCAGGACTAGGTAGGGGAAAGATGGGCAAAGGTTGCTCGCTCCCAGTCCTAATACACCAAAAGGGTGTCTGCTCACCGTCCGATCGTACCCAACCCAACTCCTCTAGGTACCTAGTGGTCATGTAGGTGTCAGGTCCACAGTTGGTCATCTGGTGGGGTCTAGCCTCTACAAAACCGACCTTCTTAATAGCTATCCTAGTGATAAGGTCACCTAGACGGATGGGGGTAGTAGCGGTGTTACTAGCCGTAGCATGCCTAGCTAAGTGATAGATGATATACCTAGCTATGTTAAGCTTCCCGAATCCGAACACATAATGACCAATAACAGAAAGTTCATTGGTCTGACAGTTATGGGGCTCGTTCCTACCTAAAAAGCTAACATCAGCAAATCGTTGCCAAACTTTAGGAACGGGGGGATGGATTGGTTTAGCACTAGCATGTTGGGCGTTAGGCGCCGGCAAACTAGTCAAGGTAGTATAAATGTCATCCATTTTGTATTCAGCATGCCATTGGTGAGGCAAATAAGGTTCCAAATCAAACAATTTACAAAAATCAACAAAAGTTAAAGTAATATTTCTATTATTTAACCTAAAAATTAATTTTTGCCCATTTTTATGGCTATAAACATGCAAAGAGGAAACAAATTCACAGGTTAATTCACGATAAGTGGCATAATGCATATCAAAGAATTTCCTCATACCAATATCATTCAAAAATCTCCTAACATAATCATGTACACCTAATGCTTCTAAAGTAGGGCGGTGTAACCACCGTGATGGAATTACCTCACGCTCGTAGAGTTGCTCAAGTTTTTCCTTCTGTTTCGGGGTTGCTATTTTGATCGTCGGCCAATGCGGTAGTTGCAACGCCGGGTCATATTGCTGACTTGAGCTCGAGCTTCCCCCTAGACGTGTTCTTCCCTCTTTGCCACCATTTTTGATATTTTTTTTAAAAATGGGTCAAGAAATTATTTGATTAGAACTTGAAGATTTTGGTGTAGAAATGTAGAGGATGAAGAGGAGATCAAAAATATGTAAAAAGTTTTGGATTTGGGTAAGAAATGAAGGAGAAATCTTAGAGAGAAGGTAGAGAGAATTTGAGTTTTAGAGAGAGAAAGTAATGGAGGAGAGAAGAAATGAAGGAAGAAAGAAGAAAAGAGAGAAGAAAAGGGGCGGACAACCTCGCGCCCGGTCGGGCGCTATGTCGCCCGGTCGGGCGATCTGGATTATTCAACGCGATTAGTTCTCGCGCCCGGTCGGGCGATCTAAGCCCGAATTTCCTTCAGCTCTCACGCCCGGTCGGGCGCCCTTCGCCTGATCGGGCGATCTGATGATGTAATTTTCGCCTCTTCTCGCGCCCGGTCGGGCGAGCTTTACCTGATCGGGCGGACAAAATTGTCCGTATACGACAAATTTCGCGCCCGGTCGGGTGCCCATCGCTCGATCGGGCGAAAATACTCGAATGAAGAACCTAGCTCTCGCGCCCGGCCGGGCGAGCTTTGCCCGGTCGGGCCCGAGGCTAATTGACAATTTTCACTTGTTTTCTTCTGTTCTTCAATTTTTGGCTAACTCTTTTCTTTCAAACCTGTAATAGCACTCATAAAACTCATTAAATTCCCTCATCTCTCCTCTCATAAGAAAAAGCAAAGAAAAACTAGTCTAAAAAAAAGCATTAAAAATACGGGTTGCCTCCCGCAAAGCGCTGGTTTATCTAGGTCCCGCACGACCTTCTTACCAAGTATAACAACTAGGACCCTTGGCCTAACGCTTGATCGAGCGGTTTCTCACCCAGTCTAGCGGTGTTTAGGCTGCGATGCGGCTTCCTGACATACTTTGTGGGACGCCAAATCACCTTATTTGGTGGATCCTCCTTGACTTGGACTGGGGGATCTTTAATGCTACGCACTAAAGATCCATCTTTGATCAGGGTTGCTTCAAATTGTCATTGCATTCAACACTTGTAACTCACTCTAGAGGAACACTAACCGCAGGCTCAAAACGCACAACTTGCTTGATCGGTTCCACCTTTTCATCCTCAAAACCAAGACCAACAGTGCAAAGTGCTCTTTCTATTGCATCGACTTCCTTCTGCCATTTGTCTATCTCATCTGAAAGGGATGCAACACAAGATACCGCCTCCAAGGGATCTTTTTCAAGAGCTTGGGGCTTGTTAGAATAATTCTCAACCACATTAACACTAAAACATTTTTCCTCAGTCATGGAGCTTTTAGGGGTATTATTCAGATTAAAAATAACTTTATCATCCCCTACCGATAGTGTTAACTTACCACTTCTCACATCTATGATTGCTCCTGCAGTGTCAAGGAATGTTCTACCCAAGATAATTGGGGTTTGCATATCCTCAGCCATATCAAGAACAACAAAATCAACAGGTATATAAAATTTACCTACTCTAACGGGGACATCCTCTAAAACACCTAAGGGGTATATGAAAGAACGGTCGACCATTTGTAGAGTAATATTAGTAGATTTTAATTTACCCATATTCAACTTGGAACACACAGATAATGGCATGACACTAACTCTAGCACCTAAATCACACAATGCATTACCAATCATTATATTGCCTATATGACAAGGGATAGAAAACTACCTGGATCTTTTAATTTAGTTGGAGACTTATTTTGAAGTACGACACTACACTCTGCAGTGAAAGCTATTGTCTCTACCTCACTAATAGACCTTTTCCTTGTCAATATTTCTTACATAAATTTTGCATATGAGGGAATTCGTGTGATTAATTCAGTGAAGGGAACTGTTACCTTCAAATCTTTTACCATCTCCAGGAACTTACCAAACTGCTTATCCAAGTTTGTCTTCAATTAACGATTGGGGAATGGAAGTTTGATAATTGGCTTTGGAGCATTATTGCTCTTATCTGGAGTAGCCACCTTCTCTGGAGTCGTACCCTGCAATGTAGAATTAGATGTGTTAGTACTATCCTTTAGCCTTGCATGGCTATTAATTACATTGTTTGGTTTAACGGAATCAAGATTAGCATTATTTAATAAATCAGGTTCATCAACTCTAGGCATAGAGGGCCCTTCATAGTTTGAACCACTACTTAGAGTAATTGCAAATGCTTGATCCGTAGGCCTGGTCGGCTGTGCCGGCAGAGCTCCCTGTTGGCGGGCTTGTAGAGTAGCGGAAAGTTGCGCAATTTGATTATCTATAATTTTATTATGTGCTAGAATTTGATCAATTGTCGCATCTCTACTCTCCATGTGCTTTTGCATATTAACCAACATTTCTCTAATTTCCACCAGAGAAGGGTCAGAAGATGAGGAGGATTGCTGTAGTTGGTTCTTCTAGCCAGCATTGGGATGGTAATATTTCTGCTGCTATTGTTGTGGCGCCTGTGGTTCTTATAGTGGTGGATTCCGAATATTAGTACTCCGGTAGGCAAGGTACGGATGGTTCCGATACCCAGGATTGTAGGTGTTGGAGTATGGGTTATTCTGCCTTTAAGCTTGAAAGGCATTAACTTGCTCCACGGAACTCCTGCAATCTTGTTCCCAATGACCTAAAATACCACAATTTTCATAGAAAGCCTCATTAGAATTATTATTAATCGCAGAAACATTCGCTACATTAGCAGTGCTCAGATTATCTAATTTTTGGCATATAGAGGTCAGTTGAGCTTGCAAAAAGGATACAGAGTCAACACTATGTTTCCCCTTGCTAGCAAATCCTCTAGGATTCCCATATTGGGAATTGTGTATCGCCATGTCTTCAATAACCTGACCTGCATCTTCAACATCAAGATTCATAAATCTCCCACTAGCTGCAGAATCTAAAATTATTCGAGAAGAATTTCCAAGGCCATTATAAAAGGCTTGGATTAACTGCCATTGTGCTAAATTATGGTGGGGGCAGTCTCTTTTTAGATCCTTGAACCTCTCCCAAGCCTCATATAAAGATTCATCGGCTTCTTGAGCAAAGTTCTTAATCGCACTCCGTAGTACGACTGTTCTCTCTGCAGGATAATACTTGTTATAGAAATTCAAAACAAGAGTTTCCGAGTCAGTTATACCAAGTGCAGTTCTATTTAAGCCATTAAACCAAAATTTAGCTTTTCTAGTTAAAGAGAAGGGAAAGAGAATCTCCCTGATTTGGTCTTGAGTGACCCCGGCTTGCCTGATGGTGTTGCAATATTGACAATAGTCGGCAATGTGAAGATTCGGGTCTTCACCTTTAGCTCCACTAAATTGCTTCCTCTCTATCATCGTTATAAATTGAGGTTTAATTTCAAATTGAACCCCATAAAGAGCCGGAGTGGGGGTGAGATGTGGAAAATCTGTAAGCTTTGGTTGGGAGTAGTCACTAAGCTTCTTTGGAACAGCCATCTCTGATTTTGCGTCTGATGATACCTCTGAATCGCTAGAACCATTCGGAGGATCGCGGAGATTATTGTTAAGATGCTCCTTAATACCCTCAAAGGCTTCTTTTTCTGCAGCCCCCACTTAAATTCTTGGTTTCCTTTCAGTAGCTGATAGAACGGTAAAGCCCTGTCTGCTGACTTGCTGATGAACCTGGTCAGCGTGGCCATTCTTCCTGTCAACCGCAAGATATCTTTAATGCACTTTTGGCTCCGACAGGCTTAGGACTGCTTCAAATTTTTCCGGATTTGCGTTTATTCCTCTCTCGCTAATTAGGAAACCTAAGAACTTTCCGGAGCTCACTCTGAAGAAACATTTCTTCGGGTTTAGTTTGATTTTGTACTTGTTCAAGGTAGCGAATATTTCTTCTAGATCCATGATATGCCCTGCCTGCGTGACACTCTTAACAATTGAGTCGTCAACATATACCTCAACATTTCTACCCTTCTGGTGTATGAACACTCTATTCATTGTCTTCTGAAAGGTTGACCCAACATTCTTCAGCCTAAAAGGCATAGCTATGTAATTGTATACTCCCCCTTCAGTGATGAATGCGGTTTTCTGCCGGTCTGGTTCATGCAAGTTGATCTGATGGTACCCTGAGAAGGTATCCATAAAGCTTAGCAAGGCGTGCCCGTTGGTTGAGTCCACCAGCTGGTCAATCCGCGACAGCGGGTAGCAGTCTTTCGGGCATGCCTTGTTGAGATCTCTGAAATCAATACACATTCTCCACTTGCCATTTGCTTTTTTCACCATGACCACATTGGCTAACCACTCTGGGTAATCGCAAGGCTTAATGAATCCTGCCTCCAAGAGTTTCTGCACTTCCTTCTGGATTGCTTGATTTTTCTCTGTTGAGAAGCTTCGTTTTTTCTACCTGATTGGCTTTATATCCTCTTTCACATTCAGCCTGTGGACCATGATTGCAGGGTCAATTCCGAGCATCTCATCTGCGGAGAATGCGAAAATATCCTTGTTCCTTCTCAGCAGCTCTATGAGGTGTACCCCTACTCCCGGATCGATGTCTTTCCCGATCTTCACCGTTCTTGAAGGGTCACCCTCTGAGAGCTCAACTGTGACATGCTCTCCACTGGGGAGTGGCCTAGCCATTTCTTCCTTTGCAGGCTCAAAGTTTTTCATTGCTAACTTCTGTTTATCCTTCTCCCTGTGATACTCTTTGCGCTTCCTTTTTCTTGACTTCCTCTCAGCCTGCTCAGCGGGCCTCCACTCTGAGGTTGGCTGACCGCCCTTCATTAGTTGTGTAGGCCATGGCGAGGTGGTAGGTGGATACCACTTCGTCTATTTTGTGAATGATTGGTCTGCCCATGATCACATTATAGGGCAAAGGAGAATTTATCACAAGGAATTCTGCTCGAACATCACGCCTTTTTTACCTCTCCTCTACTCGCACTGAGAGCTCAATTATACCTTCGGGGGTCAATCCTGATGCATTAAACCCGGTGACTTCATAACTCACCCTTTTCAGATCCTTGCCCAACTTCAGCTTGTTGAACGCGCTGATGTATATGATGTTGGCTGAGTTGCCTCCATCTATCAATATCCTATCCACCTCCCAGTTTGCGATTCTCATTTTCACTACCAATGGATCATCATGAGGGTAAATTATGCCTTCCTGGTCATATTCGTCAAACGTGGCTCACGGCTGCGGGGGAAGGGGTGGCCATCTACGCCACTCATTATAGTTTATCTGGTGTATCATCGCCCGCAGATCAGCCCGTGCTTTGTTCACAGTTCCTCCATGCACAGTCCTCCACTAATCACATATACTCTGCCCTCGGGCTTACCATCTCTGTCTCTGTCCCCTACAGGACCCCCATGACCCCCTCTACGGTCAGCGCGGCTTGTTCTATCCTCGTCCCTCCTTCTAGGTGGATCATCGCGCTGCTTCAACTGATTAAGGTACCCTCTCCTGACAAGATCCTTTATGTTATCCTTTAAGTGTGTGCATTCATCTGTGGTATTGCCATGATCTCTGTGAAAGTCACACCACTTGCTGGTGTCACTGTTTCTATTGACCATCCTTGGGGGTCTCTGCCACTAATCATCACCTTTGTTCACGCTAAAGATGTGAGATCTTGAGTGGGTTAGCGGGGTATATTTGTCGAACCTTCCAGATCTCGGCCCTCTCTTTGGATCTGACCTTCTCACCCCCACTGCCCTGTCCGCTTCCTTGCGGCTTTGCTCAGCCCTTCTTGGCTGGTCAGCCCTTGGTGTGTTCTCTTCCCGGGTAACCTCTGCTCGCTTAGCTGAGTTACCCGATGCTTTCCTACTCAGCATGGCTCTGTCTGTTTCATCTGCCTTGATGAACTCGTGCGCCTTATCCAGCGCTTTAGCTAGTGTTTTGAGGCTCTTAAGCCCCATAAACGCTCTGAATGGCGAGCCTGGTAGCAAGCCGCTCTGCATTGCTAGCAGCGCTACCTCTTGACTCATATTTGGAATGGTTGTTGCCTCCTTGTTGAATCTGGTGATGAACTCCCTCAGGGGCTCGTCCTTTTCCCTGAACTAACAACATCAGCTCAGTTGTCATCTTAGTTCAATCTACCTGGGTTATAAAATGCTCCATGAACATTCTTTTCAGCTGGTTATACGAGTACATGGGACATTTGGGAATGGCTCCATACCACTCCGCTACAAACCCCTCCAGGGTTGGCGGAAATGCTTTACACCAAACTGAGTCCGTCATAGTGTAGAGTACTATGTGGTTCTCAAAAGCTGATATGTGGCTCTTAGGTGTTGTGGTTCCATTGTATCTGCAGCTCGGCATCTTTACTTTCTCCATTGGTTCCTCCAGAATCTCCCGGCAAAACGGGGAATCATCTGGAACAACCTGGATTCGCGTTCCCTTGTCTCTTTCCGGGCTGGGTCCTTGCTTTGAGGCTGGCGACCTGCTGCGGGGGACTCGCATCTCTGGGCTGATCTGAGCCAGGGTTACTTCCTCCACGCTCCATTCTCGGTTCAGATTTCGAGCTTCCAACTCCAATACCTTCTTCCTCAGTTGAACGAGCTCTTTCTGCTCGGGGGGAGGGCTGAGGATGCCGGCTTCTTTACTGCGGACTCCGCAGTTGCCGTTGTCAATGACGGGCTCGCCCCCTTACCCATATTGGTAAGGACCGCCGTCATTGCTGCCAGCAGTTCCTTACTGCACTTAGAAAGGTTCTGCAAGATGGTTGAAATGTTTACGGGATGCAGTTTCTGGGTTACAGGTGCTAAAACAACGGGCTCATTGTTTGCGCCTGTTAACGATATTCCGTATTTGAAAATGGAACTGGATCCTGTCGGATCAACTGGTTTCGACGCCGCTTTAGTTGCAGCTGACGTCGATCCGATGGGGTTGGATTTCTATGAGATGCTCGATTTGGGATTTCCGATGGATCCTTTTGTATCGAGGGTTACTGAGGGTGTTTTTTGTGGTGTTTGGTTGGTCTCATTGGCTTTGGATATGGGTGTTTGTACAGCTTCTTCTCCGGCCATGGTGGTTTATTAACTACTCCCTAGCTCAGTTGGTGAACCTCAGGTTAGATGATCCTTCCCCTCCTTCTAGCGTCAACTGTTCCAGGTGTGGATCCAAGGGTTCTACTGGGTGAGCTGGGTCCCGTCAACAATCTACACACGGCAGCATACGTAAAATGCCCTCGGGGGTGTCTCGAGGAACCCCCCTCCAAAGCTTAAGTTAGAGAGTGTTTAGAGAGAGAATGTGTACTTAGAGAGATATAGAAAGTGTAATAGCTTGAGTGTCTAACCTCTTTTCCGTTGTACTTTACCCTTTATTTATAGGCGTACCATCTCCTTCATGGAGAGTTCAGCCTGGTCAGTCCTCTCCATCGGGCTGATGAGTCCTCCTTAATCGTTTTCTATCTATATATGAGAACTATATATCTATCTATATATATATATCTATCTATCTATATATATATATCTATCTATCTATATATATATATATATATATATATATACATATATATATATATATATATATATATTATATATATATATATAATAGTGATCATATGAGAACTAAACTCAATAATGAGAACTAGGAACTTATCTGAGTCATTGGTTCATTTCATCCGACGGTTGAGATGTTGTCCGCCTTTTTTCTTGAGTAATGGAATTTTGGTAAATCTAATATATCCAGAGTTCAATTCGTTTTTGTGTTGCCTTCACTAACTTCTTTATACTTTCTCTCTCATCCTATGGATTCTCTTTCTGCCGATTATTTTTTCCTTCAATCTTCGCATCGTAGTCTTTGATTTGGTAAATAAAATTTCTTAGCTAGTTATTTTCGGTGATCAAAAGTAAGTTGTTTGATTTTCTTTTCCCCTTTATTTTTCTTTTTTTTTTTAATATTAGTTTTAAATTTTTATCAATGAATAGTGTTCTTCACTTACTGATTTATATAGATTTTAGTTTGATGTTTTAGGCAGTTCTGTATTTGTGATTTCGATTGATGAATTAGAGTATTCTTGTGTTCTTAATTGTTAATTTTCAGTATAATCTAAAAGGTTTTTTCTTTTTTCTTTTAGGGTTTTAATCTTGTATGATTTTGTTTGGTTTTCATTATACATTTTTATTCTCGTATAAGTATTATTGTATACTTTGAAAGATGTATGGTTTTCAATTCGAGTTTGTCCTTAATTTTGAATATGAATATCAGAAGGCTTGTGGGTTTTTTTATTTATTTATTTTATTTATTTTTTTTTATTGCTTTGATTTGTTGCATGCCAAGTGTTCGATGAAATGGCTGACTTAATGGAATGAACGTTGTGCTAGACTACTTGCTCAGGTCTTTAATTTAGTACAATTGTAATTCGCATTACAAATTCATTGAACAATTTAGCTTAGTCGTCTACCTAAATCGTAATTTACTGTGTACATATGTGATGTGTGGAATAAGGATGTCAAAATAATGGAAAGTTGCTCCTTGATCAATAGTGTGACATTGTTGATCATTTGCGTTGTGTGCAACATATTGCCAACCTTGCTGGATTTTACAGTCTATCGCTTCTAACTTTTCCTTGAATGGCTAAAGGTGAAATCTCCTGTTGGCTCTTATCTTGTCAATAAGCCTTTTTTAATATAGCAAATCAAAAATTAGTTCTGAAACATTAGACCTGCCCTTTTTGTTATATAGCATGATTAATTTTTTAAGATATTTTGATTAACTTTTGACTTTTTACTATTTACTTTTGAATTGGCCTAATATATATTTACAGTTCATGAATTAAGAGCTTCTTTATTCTAGATTAATTAGTTAATTACATATATATACTACTAGGTATCTATACTAGACAAGGGTGTGCGTAGTTGTGTGGCTAGATTAATTACATCTATATTACACTTTGAATGGGCTTGATTTCCCATATTGCTTGTGTGTGATGAGGTATAAGTAGATGACACTGGACTATTACTGACATCCCAATGGTATGTAAGCTTCCAAACTCCGCCAGTTCTTTCTGGGAAGTTGAAACATCAATCTAGGTGTCAATAGAAAAATAGAATCACTGCAAGTAGTGCAACCAACACCAGTCCCCAATCTTCCATTTTCTTCTATGCCTCGCTAATTGCTTTGTTTTTCAATTGTGACTGTTTGGGCGTGTGTGTAGTGTGCAGTGTGTAGTGTGAGGCTATTAGCACAAGAAAACACATATGGATAGGAATCTCCAAAACTAAGAAAACAAATGCTACCTTTAGATGCTTTTCTTATTAATTTTTGAGGATTTTTTATTTACTTTTATGTTATTTTTAGTTACTTTGAAATTTTGATGAGTGGCATTGTAGGGAAATATAGGTACTACGCAGCGGAAATAATCATGAATTATATTCATATAGCACCTAACCAAGGATCTCATGCATAACACATAAAGAGTAAGAATAATACCTTTGAATCGTGATTCCACTAGCAATCGAGCAAGAACAAGGGAGACAAAGAACCTCAAACGTGATTCCTCTACTTGGTCTACAGGCACGGATTAAGACCTCCACTAATGCTAGTTAGTCGCTATTGAACTCTTCAATCGACCTTCTATGGAGAAGTATGAGTAACGAACTAGTCACGAACCACCGCGAGCACCACCAGGAGTGGACGACCGTAAGTCCAAGGGGGGAGGAGAAGGGTGCCGTGAGAGAGAGAGAGGTGAGGGTTTTGGGATTTGGTTGCCTTGATTCACAATTGACTGTGAGTTAATTGTGACTCCTGTGTATTGCAACCCTAGGCATTGATCTTATTTATAGATCATATCTATAAATAAGAGTCCATGTCCAAGCCCAATTCCTAATCCCAATCAAACTACACTAGCCCAATCCTATTCATGATCAGTTACATACTCATAAGGCCCAATAATCGGCCTCTTTCTTGCTTAACCCGATACCTTTGTGTGTGACCTCATAGGATCCATTCTAGCGGGCTTTGGGCTATTTTACTAGCCCAAAGATCATCTCTCATAGTCTAGCAACAGATGATGACGCCCCAAGAGAACGAACTTATTATCTCCATAATAGTGATCGTTGATATATCTAGTAATTGCACTTATTGAAGACATAACTCCTTCAATCTCCCACTTGTCTGAGACAAGTGCGCAATATTCAAATTCCTTAAGTCAATGTGTGTCAATTTGATAATATGATTGCATCTCATGTCGTGATCATATTAGTCCACAAATCTTTTCTTTAAAACTGAGTGAGAATTACAAAACAAATGGTTACTGTGTAATCCATTTGAGCACGGCCATGCATTTTCTGAATTCTCCCTCTTCAAGGGGCCAAGACACATTGCTAATTAAATAGGTAGACTCTATCCAATCTTGTGGCAACCAAAGCTCCCACTCAATTTCTGAAATAACCGGGAAACACCCTTTATAATCTCTAGTTACAGGCAAACGTTTGAGTGTACCACAGCTATAACGTCCATTGAATGAAATCAATGTTCCACTCATGTTAAAGGAATCCACTAATATATCCGGAAGCTCTATACTTGAACTTCAAAGCAGGTCTATAGTTCGATCATGCATCATTCATGCATATCCATGTGATTGACCGAGCCTCATTATGCTCCTATAGCCTATGAAACTGTGCTATCCAATCAATCTTACATGCTAGTCCATTATTAAAAATCATTTATGTCCAATTTAATGATTCTGAACTAGGAACTTAAATAATATATGGATTTTGTTCACCTATGGGGTTTCATTCATCAGGTCATCAACCTGATGAGCCCATCAATCCATAATTATTTTGGACATTTTATTTAATATTGAAAACCATCATTAAATAAGAGAAATAACAAAATTTCTGATTAAACATAATTCTGCAAATGAGTGTATTACATATGTAACTTATTTTTCTTCCAAAAATAAATACAACTTCTAATTACATCATTTGCTTCAATCCAGCTTCACTAGCATGTTTCTCATGCTTAGGTAGTGGAAGGGGTTTAGTAAGTGGATCAGCGATATTCTCATCCGTATGAACTTTGCACATCTTCACATCTCCTCTGTTAACGATTTCTCGAATGAGGTGATACTTCCTCTCAACATGTTTGGATTTGAAGTGTGACCTAGGCTCCTTTGATTGAGCAATGGTGCCATTGTTGTCAAAATACAATTCAATTCCTTTTTGAGCCCTTGGTACGATATCCAGCTCAGTTAGGAATTTCTTTATCCAAACTGCTTCTTTGGCTGCCTCAACTGCAGCCAAATATTCTGATTTTGTTGTAGAGTGTGCGATAGTGCTTTGCTTCGAACTCTTCCAGCTCACTGCTCCTCCATTCAGACACAAAATGTACCCAGACTGTGATCTAAAGTCATCCCTGTCTGTTTGGAAACTCGCATCCGTATAACCTTTGACAACCAACTCATCTTCGCCACCATAAACTAGAAACATTCCTTTCGTTCTTCTCAAGTACTTAAGGATGTTCTTGGCAGCTGTCTAGTGTGCATCACCTGGATTTACCTGAAACCTGCTACACATGCTTAGAGCAAATGCAACATCCGGCCTCGTACAAATCATGGCATACATTATCGATCCTATTGCAGAAGCATAAGGAGTGATAGTCATATGTCTCATCTCATCCAGCATAACCAGACATTGAGATTTACTGAGCGTAATGCCATGAGACATGGGGAGAAATCCTCTCTTGGAGTTTGTCATCTCAAACCTGTCAAGAACCTTATCAATATAAGTCTCTTGACTTAGACGAATCATCCTTCGAGACCTATCTCGATGGATTTTGATTCCCAAAATGTACTCGGCGTTACCCAAGTCCTTCATGGAAAAATAACTCTTCAACCATTCCTTGACTGACTCAAGCATTGGTATGTCATTTCCCATGAGTAGTATGTCATCTACATATAAGACTAGGAAAACTATGCTGCTCCCACTAGACTTCTTGTATACACAAGGTTCCTCTTCACTTTTGAGAAAATCAAACTATTTGATTGCTTCATCAAAACGAAGATTCCAACTCTTGGATGCTTGCTTCAATCCATAAATGGATTTCTGAAGTTTGCATACCTTACTAGGATTTTCTAGATCTTCAAAACCCTAAGGTTATGTCATGTACACTTCCTCCGTCAAGAACCCATTCAAGAAGGCGGTTTTGACATCCATCTGCCAAATTTCGTAATCAGAAAATGCAGCAATCGCTAGAAGAATCCGAATGGACTTAAGCATGGCTACTGGGGAAAAGGTTTCATCATAGTCAATACCATGAATCTGTTTGCATCCTTTCGCAACCAGTCTTGCTTTATGGATGTAGGCATTTCCATCCTTGTCTGTTTTAATTTTGTAAACCCACTTGCAACCAATAGGTTTTAACCCATCAGGCAAGTTAACTAGGGTTTACACTTCATTTTCAGACATTGATTCCATTTCGGACTTCATGGCCTAAAGCCATTTATCTGAGTTGGGGCTCGCCAAAGCTTGCTTGTAGTTTGTAGGTTCTTCATTCTCCAATAAGAAGATTTCAGAATCCTCAGTTATCAGAACTTCAACAAACTGTTTGTTTCTGATTCTGGCAGACCTACGAGGGGTAGGAGCAACAATAGAAATATTCTCTCCAACTCCTTGAAGATTTTCGCATGAACTAGGTTCAAGTGAGACGATAGGAGTCTCGCTAGTCAAATTAGCTTGCTCCGACGCATGATTAATCGACTCATGCGCCCTCGCCTCTGATGTGGTGTTATCCACATCCATTTGTTGCTCGTCTCGAATTTCTTCGAGAATCACTTTACTCCCACTTGGCTTTCTAGAAAGGAATTCCTTTTCTAGAAAGACACCATCGCGAGCAACAAACACTTTGTTATCTTCGCGATTATAGAAGTAATACCCTTTTGTTTCTTTTGGATAGCCCATAAAGAAACACTTGTCTGATTTAGGTTGTAGTTTATCACCTTGTAATCGTTTTACATAGGCTTCACAACCCCAAATCTTGAGATAAGACAACTTTGGAACTTTTCCAGTCCATATCTCATATGGTGTCTTCTCAACTGCTTTGGACGGGCTTTTGTTTAGTACTCGGGCAGCTGCTTCTAATGCATATCCCCAGAATGATATGTGAAGATCAGTAAAGCTCATCATGGACCTCACCATATCAAGTAAAGTCCTGTTCCTCCTTTCTGACACACCATTCAACTGTGGCATTCCTAGAGGAGGTAACTGTGAAATTATTCCACAATTAATCAGATGTTCATCAAATTCTTGGGTTAAATATTCACCACCACGATCTGATCGTAATGCTTTAATCGTCTTCCCAAGTTGGTTTTGTACCTCATTCTGGAATTCTTTGAACTTTTCAAAGGATTCCGATTTGTTCTTCATTAAGTAGACATAACCATATCTACTTAAATCATCAGTAAAAGTAATGAAGTAGTTGAACCCACCCCTTGCTTTTAAACTCATTGGTCCACACACATCCGTATGTATGAGTCCCAAAAGATCACTAGCTCTTTCACCTATACCCATGAAGGGTGACTTAGTCATTTTCCCAAGCAAGCATGACTCACAATTTTCAAATGATTCATAATCAAATGAAGAAAGAAGTCTATCCTTGTGTAATTTCTGGATGCGCTTTTGGTTGATGTGACCAAGCCTACAATGCCATAGGTAAGTTGGGTTTGAACCATCTGTTTTCTACCTTTTATGATCAATATTGTAGACATGGGTTGTATATTCTAATATATACAAACCATTAATTAATTTGGCGTTAGCATATAACATACTTTCTTTCGAAATAAAACAACACTTGTCTCTTATTTCAAATAAAAATCCTTCAGAATCTAATACAGGAACTGAAATAATATTTTTAGTTATTGTTCGTACATTAATAACAGTTATTAAGCACCAAAATAAGTCCAGAGGGAAGTCTTAAATGATAGCTTCCAATAGCAAGTGCAGCAACTTTTGCTCCATTTCCTACTCGAAGCGTTACTTCCCCTTTTGCTAACTTCTTACTTTTTTTCAAGCCTTGCACGTTATTAACGATATGAGCACCACATCCGGTATCAAATACCCAAGTGGAAGATGAAGTAAGATTAATTTCTACAACGAAAACATCAAGTAACTCTTTACCTTTTGTTTTCACTAGTGTATAGTGGTGACACCCTGGTGTATGGCATGGCCAACTACCGCAAAAGAAGCATTCGCTTCCTCTCCTCTTCAGGAACTCCTCAGCATGGTTAAGCAACAGATTGATCAATGTCACTGAAGATCCCTCATCATTATGAGTGAGCTTGACAATGTCAAAACCATCATGGAGTGAGAACAAAATAATATCATGAGCAGAGTCATCATCGATCGGTTTCCCAAGGACATGCATTTGATTGAACATTTCAATCAATTCCCTTACATGGGCCCTTACTGATTGACCAGGCATGAGTCTTTTAGACATTATCTTACAATGAACATTGTAAGCCTCATACCTGACACTGTCAGTCCAGGAATAGTAAATCTGAGGGATCGAGTTAACGACCTCTCTTACATTTTGATCATTTATGCCTCGACTTCCTAATGCTCCAATGCCACCTTGACAGATAGCACAAAGACATTTGTACAAGATGGTTAGCTCATAGTGCCCGAATTTTCTTTTCCAACAAGTTGGAATAGATTCTAAAATGAGCTCTTTGATTTTCTCTGCAGCTGAAACAATTTCAGCATGCCTTTCAGCTCCATACTTTTCTGTGTATTTGCTCTCAACAGGAATGTATAAACGAGATTCAAGCCCATGGCTTGTGAGAACATTTTTCAACTCCTTTTCCCATTCCCTGAAGTTTCTGAGATTCAGCCTTAAGTTAAGTTTCATTGGTAAAATTGTGTTGTCGTATAAGTTATTCATCTACAAACAAAAACAAACGAGGCAAAGTTCAATAATTATGTTTAATAAACTTTTAAAGTACCATAAGCGATTATAAGACTGGTAACTTTAAAACATTCATTCAATTTAATTGATCCCTATTGAATAGAATGATTCCAAGATCCTTTATTTGTGCAATAATTGACCGGACTTTGGCCCTACCATCAACTATTACATTTTCAAGGTGAGTAAACTCTTTACTGATTACAACTCTTTGTAATTCTTTGTTGAATAATTAACCATCACATGTTTAATTATTACCCTTATCTTCAAGGTTATAAACTCTTTAGGTAACCTTGTTGAGTATAACAAATCAAAAGTGTAAAATTAGTTTTACCCCCACTCCCCTAAGATATAATATGACACCCTGCTTTGGTATAACCCATCATAAATATCAAAGGTTTAATACTCAATATATGTAATTGCAAGAGGCTCTGATACCACTGTAGGGAAATATAGGTACTAAGCAGCGGAAATAATCATGAATCATATTCTTATAGCAACTAACCAAGGATCTCATGCATAACACATAACGAGTAAGAATAATACCTTTGAAGCGTGATTCCACTAGCAATCGAGAAAGAACAAGGGAGACAAAGAACCTCAAACGTGATTCCTCTACTTGGTCCACAGGCATGGATTAAGACCTCCACTAATGCTAGTTAGTCGCGATCGAACTCTTCAATCGACCTTCTACGGAGAAGTATGAGTAACTAACTAGTCACGAACCAGCACGAACCACCGCGAGCACCACCAGGAGTGGACGGCTACAAGTCCAAGGGGGGGAGGAGAGGGGTGCCGTGAGAGAGAGAGAGAGAGGGAGGTGAGGGTTTTGGGATTTGGTTGCCTTGATTCACAATTGACTGTGAGTTGATTGTGACTCCTATGTATTGCAACCCTAGGCATTGATCTTATTTATAGATCATATCCATAAATAAGAGTCCATGTCCAAGCCCAATTCCTAATCCCAATCAAACTACACTAGCCCAATCCTATTCATGATCAGTTAAATACTCATAAGGCCTAATAATGGGCCTCTTTTTTGCTTAACCCAATACCTTTGTGTGTGACCTCATAGGATCCATTCTAGCGGTCTTTGGGCTATTTTACTAGACCAAAGATCATCTCTCATAGTCTAGCAACAGATGATGACGCCCCAAGAGAATGAACTTATTATCTCCATAATAGTGATCCTTGATATATCTAGTAATTGCACTTATCGAAGACATAACTCCTTCAGCATTTATGTTACTCTTTTATCCTTTTTCTTTAAGGATTCTCCCCTCATTTGGCACTTGTTTGAGCCCTTTTCAAGCACTTTGTCTTAGCTTTGCTATTCCTTGTTTCCCTTTTGTGTTTCCCCTGCTTTTCCTTTCTTTTTTCTTTGCTTTGTCGCTTTCCCCTCTCTACTATACTTATGTTTGTGTATGAGTGTTTGAGTAGGTTGAATGGAGTGCTCGTGTGGTCTCGCTCGATGCTTAGTTCACCCTTTGAAGTGCATTGGAATAGGAGAAGAGAGGAGCTGGACTTGAAGAAGAGCCCGGAGTACATAGAGGAGCGCCCGCTCACCCCATGGGAGCGACCGCACCATTTGCTTCCTTCCCAGCCCTGCTTCACAGCCTAGAGGAGCGCCCGCTCCCCCCCTTGGGAGCGGCCGCACCATTTCCTCCATTTCAGCCTTGTTTTACAGGCTTATGGAGCGCCCGCTCACCCAAAGAGGAGCGTCCGCTCCGCACCCTCGAGCGCCCACTCCTGTCTGGGAGAGCGCCCGCTCCACTATGGCGATTTCCTTGATTAATACCCTCTAGAGCGTCCGCTCCCCCTCAATGGAGCGGTAGCTCTCTTGGGTATTTCCGTGCACTTCTAATCCTTCTTTAGGGTAATGTGAGGAGCATATAAATACCCCTAGGATTGTAATGAGATGATTATGTACATTTTTAGCCCTAATCCAGAGAGAGAAACACCATTAGTTTTCATTTGGTGGAGAGAGAAAGTGTGGATTTCTTCATTGATGAACTTGGATTTTGAAGAAGAAGCTTGTTTGATACTTTTTAAATCTTCAACTTCAATTAATGAGCAATCTCTTACTCTATTTCTTTACTTTTTCATTTAGTTTTGTTTGCTTACTTTGATTTTCATTCTTTGCTTATTGATCATGTTGAAGCTTATTGATTTGATAATTGATAATGTTTTCAATATGATTTGTGAGTAGTCACCTAGCCAAGGGTGTGGGGATGGTGTAGTTGCTAATTGTTCATGCTTATAATATTGGGATTGAGTTGTTTGTGATTAAACCTTTGCATATTTGATATTCTTTAATCTTCTTGCAAGTGCACATTGTTGGTTTATTAAAGGTGAATCTTTGCTAACATGAAACGGAAGTTGACTTAGTTTAGGTTCATTATTATCGATTGTTCTTTGATTGCACCTCCTAATATATGGTTCTAGTGTGGAAACATAGAGGCTATGTTAGGAGAAGCCGATTAACTCCGGAAGGAGATTAGATTGGATTTAGTTTCGATATTCATGTATGCTTAGTTCACTCTCAATTTGCTTTCATGTTATTGCATGTTCAAATAGCATCCTCTTCTACCCACTGCCCTTGGTGCCTAGTTAAATTGATTTTAATCCATTTTGTTCTTAGTTTGATCTCCTAGTTATTCACATTTCTTGTTTCGAGATAGCTTAGATTCTAAGTAATGAATGTTGTGTTTATGTATTTCTCCCCGTGGTTCGACCCCTCTACTTGCCCTATACTCGTATTAGGTTAGTTGAGTGTTATAAATTGTATTTGACTTAGGTGTAGTTGTTTAACGACGCAATTATATCCTTTTTCAAATTGGCGCCGTTGCCAGGGAGACGGCTTCCATTGCTATTTCATTGCTTTATTTGAGACTATCTCACTTCTTATTTGTTAGCATTTGCTACTTTTTGTTACTTGCCAGTGCTTACGTTCTCCTTAGCTTTGTTGTATGAACAGAGGACGAACCCGCTCAAGGTCTTTGATTCCCATCGATCCGGAGCTAGAGAGGTCTTTGTCCCTTCTTCGAAGAGAATCGAGAGCAAGGAGTAGAAATTCTCACACCCCGACGAAAGAAGGAGTAAGAGAATTGGAAGATACTCCACCCTCTTCACCCTCAAGTTAAGAGTTAGATAGCCCTAATTCACCATCAAGCCCGGGAATCAACCCTTTTTCAACCTTTAAGTCCGAGAGTGAAGAAGGTTCTAAAATGGGAGAGAATACACCTTTGAGTCGTCTTGGGGCTCTCGAAGCCTTTAGAGCACAAAGTGGGATCCTAACTCCTACCACTCAAGCCAACAATTTCGAAATCAAGCCCAATTTGATTGCTTTGATAGAGAGGAAACAATTCTCGGGTGGAAAGTTTGAGAGTCCTCATGAACACTTGAAAGAGTTTGAGAAATATTGTGACACAATCAAAGCCAATGGAGTGACTCAAGAATATATTCGCCTCGAGATGTTTCCATTTTCTCTAATTGGGAGAGGTGTAGAATGGTTAGAGAAGGAGGTGCCCCCTAACTCTCTCACAACATGGGACCAAGTAACTACGACTTTCTTTAGGAGATTTTACAACCATAGGAAGACCGCCGAGGCTCGGTCTTTGATCCAAGGTTTTCTCCAAAAGAGTGGTGAGACTCTAAGTGCGGCATGGGACCGATACAAAGAGCTTCAACGTCAATGCCCACACCATGAGATACCCAAGTATCAACTCATTCACACTTTTTATGGAGGTCTCACACCTCAATGGAGAACAAGCTTAGACGCTGCGGTCGGCGGTTCGATCATGAACAAAAGAGAGGATGAAGTGGAGTGCATCATAGAGGAGGCCGAAAAGCACTATGATGATTGGTATGAGGGAGAAAGGGATGGTACTTCTAGCAAGGGTGTTTATGCATTGGACCAAGCCAACGCAATCAACAACCTCTTTACCAAATCTCCAAAATGACCAAGCAATTGGACGAATTGATGAAAGAAAAGTCCAATCCTCATGGTAATACCTCCCCTTAAACCAAGGGAGGCAATGGTATGACCACTTCTTCCCCCTCTTCTTATAATAAAATGCCTCGAGGATGCATGTTTTGCTCTAATTGTGAAACCTATGATCATGATACCTCCCATTGTGTGTATGCTTGTGAAGTTCAACCCCCTCCCCATGAACATGATGATAATGTGGAAGATGTCAATGGTATGAATTTTGCTCCTAGAATGGGGAATGTAAATCAAATGGGGAATTGGAATCAAGATGGAAACCGTGGTTGGAACCAAAGCCGTGGTGGTTATGATAACCAATACCATGGTGGGGGAGGCCCTTCCAATTTCAATGGAAGAGGCTACTCTAACCAAAGGGGGTATGGTTATCAAAACCAACAACCCAATTCCCGATACCATGACCATCAAAATCAAAATTTTGGTGATCAAGGTAACATGGGAAACAATCAACAAAGCAATGTTCCTAACCAAGGCACCCGAGGCAATAGGGGTCAATATGTTTCTAACTATGCCCAAACCAATAGGCCTCTGGGTTTCTATCAACCCCAACTTCCTCCACCTCAACAAAGTCTTCAACTTGAATCCCCTCCAAATGATCCCGTGATGGCTAAGCTAGAGGCTATAATGAAAATGCATGACGAGGATAAGAGGAGGAATGAAGAGAATAGGAGGAGATATGAGGAGGATAAAAAGCGAACCAATGCTCATATGAAAATGCTTGAAACCCAAATTGCTCAACTTGCATCTAATTCTTCTTCTTCTTTTTCTTCTTCTTCTACCATCCCAAGTCAAGGAGTCAACCCAAAACCTTTGTATGCCGTGAAATCTAGGAGTGAGAAGGTAGCAGGGAGTGACCCTTTGGTTGAGGAGGAACCCCAAGAGGAGGTAGAGTTAGAGAGGGGGGGTGAGAGAACCAATGAGCCTTTGAGTGTTGAGAATGAGAAAGATGTTGAGGTGCCAAAGGAGAAAGAAGCCACCCCCTTACCCCTAAATCTCCAACCTAGAGAGGAAAGACTACCTTTTCCACCACGATTTGTGAGAGCTAAGCTTGATGCTCAATTTAGGAAGTTTTTGGATGTGATTAAGAATTTGCATGTTTCCCTTCCTTTTGTTGATGCTATGAAACAAATGCCCCATTACTCCAAGTTTTTGAAAGACCTCTTGAGTGGGAGAAGGGAGTGTGAAACGGTGAGCTTGACCTCCAATTGTAGTGCAATTCTTTCCAACAAACTCCCTACTAAATTGAAGGATGCGGGTAGTTTTTCCATCCCCTGTTCTATTAATGGCATTGAATTTGATAAGGCTTTGTGTGATTTAGGATCAAGTGTGAGTCGCATGCCCAACTCCGTCTACTAAAATCTTAGTGTAGGAAACCTTTCCCCCACTAACATTACCCTCCAACTTGCGGGCCGTTCCATTAAGTTCCCCATGGGTAAGGTTGAGGGCATTCCCCTTAGGGTAGAAAAGTTCACATTCCCCGTGGATTTCTATGTGCAAGAGATGGATGAGGATGAGAGGATTCCTATAATTTTGGGTAGACCATTTCTAGCTACTTCTAGAGCTATCATCGATGTGAAGGAAGGTAAGATATCCTTGAAAATTGATAATGATTCCATTGAATTTGATTTGAATAATGTCATGCAACAACCCTCCTCAAGTGATGAATGTTTTAGAGTAGATGTTCTTTATACCGTGCTTAATGAATTTTCTCGCTCCCACTTGCATGCTACTAATGATCCTCTTGAAAGTGTGTTGATGAATGAATCCAAGATAGCTACTCACAAGGAAGACATACAATTTTATGAGGATTTGCTTGAGTAAAGCAAGAGTGAGTGCAAGGATGCGAGCATGGAGGAAGAGGCTTTTTACATTCATGATCTCTTTCAAGTTGAAGAAAGAGAAGAAAGCCCCAATGGTAAGGGAGCACCAAAGGTAGACGTCTACCTTAGGGCTTGAGGTATGCGTTTCTTGGTTTCGATGAGTCTTTCCCCGTGATTGTCAATTCTAACCTAACGGAGGAGCAAACCTCCCTCTTGATCAATGTTTTGAGAAAACACAAGAAAGTTTTGGGTTATACCATTGATGATATCAAAGGTATAAGCCCTTCTTTATGCATGCACAAAATTGATCTAGAGGGAGATGCCAAACCCGTTAGACAAAAGCAAAGGAAGCTTAACCCTTCCATGCAAGAGGTTGTGCGGAAGGAAGTGGCTAAGCTTCTTGATGCGGGAATTATCTACCCAATTGCTCATAGTGATTGGGTATCTCCCGTACAAGTTGTGCCTAAGAAAGGGGGCATGAGGGTAGTGAAAAATGATCATGATCAACTAGTTCCCACTAGGCTTGTTACCGGTTGGGGCATGTGTATTGACTATCGCCAACTTAACACAAGTACATGCAAAGATCATTTTCCACTACCGTTCATCGATCAAATGTTGGAAAGTCTTACAAAGCATTCCTTCTATTGTTTCCTTGATAGTTACTCGGGATTTTTCCAAATCCCGATTGACCCCAAGGATCAAGAGAAGACGAATTTCACATGCCCCTACGGTACTTATGCGTATCGTAGGATGCCTTTCGGGCTTTGTAATGTCTTCACAACATTTCAATGTTGCATGATGTCCATATTTAGTGATATGATTGAGGATGAGATAGAGGTCTTTATGGATGATTTCTCCGTTGGAGGAGCCACCTATGAAGATTGTCTATCTAATTTATCTCGTTGCTTATAAAGATGTGAGAGGGCTAACCTCGTGTTGAATTGGGAAAAGTGTCATTTTATGGTAGAAAGTGGGATTGTTCTTGGGCACAAAATTTCCCATGCCGGCATTCAGAGCCAAGGTAGAGGTTGTAGACATCTACTTTTAGCCTCCTGTCCCGATAGGAAGTGCAATGACGATAAATAAAACCATCTTCGTGTTGGATCAAAGTAAAGAATGCTAATGGATAACTGGTTAAGCCACAAAACACAAAAGACTAGCCCAGATAAAAGAACAAGGCCAACACAAGGTCCAAATTAACTAAACCCGATCATAATTAGGCTTAAGCCCGTGCTTAAAACCTAATAATGACGGATTTAGGAGCGTCTAGGTTAAAATAAAAGCTGCCGCGGAAAATATCGCACGCATCTCACAAAGTTGCGCTCAGCAGACGCGCGCAACTTAATAAGTTGCGCGCGGCAGGCCGCCCAACTTTCAGAGATTTGCTCGCGTAAGATTCAGAATATTAAAATATTGGAAAATCGAATCTTACCATAGAGCTACGCGTAAGACAAATAGTTGCGCGCATATACCGCACGCGACATATTCACTTGCGCGCGACACCTGCTGCGGCAGAATGCTCTAAACCCTAAACCTAATCATTCCCTATAAATAAGACCCTAATCTGAGGCTTCAAGACAGAGAAAATTAACCTAAACTCTGGCAAAATACTTGTGAACTTGTGCATCCAAACCCTCTTGTCCTAAACACTCACCCTTTTCGATATTTTATTACTACGGTGGAGGTTCCCCAACAAGAAGGAGTCCATAAGCGTTCTAAACGGAGATCTAGCAAAAAGAAGTGGTAAATTCCCGAGCACTTAGTTAAATCACCATTATTTTTATTGTTTAAAAGAACTTTAATGAATTAATTAGTGTTGTTTGATCGCCTTAAAATAATAAATTAATTGATTAGAATTGAATAAAGTAATTGTTGGTTGATCACCTAAGTCAAGGCGAATATTGTTTATTTATTGTTCTTTTCATGAATTTGATTAAATAAGAATAACGACCTTACGATGTAGTTCCTATGTGAATTAATGTGTGTAAATAAAATCAATTAACATAGTTTTTAGGTATCACGTTGCATACATTGTTTGGCAATGAAATTGTGCAAAGGAAGAGCTAGTAGAGGCCGCACTAGGGCTAGGATCGCGATTCCCCTCTAAAGGGAACGTTATCTTAGTACCCTCGCTCCCGAACTCATTTCTGGTTTTCTAGACCAATTTGGGCATGGATAAACTTATGATTCATGCTAAATATCCCTTGATCTCTACTTGGGAGAAAGGCATGAACGAGGTTAATGGGTTTTTCCTAAAACTCATTGGCGACTCCTACTTGTTTCTTACAAAAAAGCGTATATGATAGAATCATCTCTAATTCAAAGGTCTCCCAAACAGTCAGGAATTCAAATCCTAATACACCCTAACAAGTGTAAAGTCCTAGGCTTTCAGGGGCCATGGGCATCTAAGGAGAAGGATCCCCTACGATGGGAACACCCTCCTTCATTGAGAAACTCCCTCCCCCACCAACGTGAGGGAAGTGAGATCCTTTCTTGGCCATGCCGGGTTCTATCGGCGTTTTATAAAAGATTTTTCATTGATTGCTAAGCCTCTCACATCCCTATTGCAACAAGATAAAGAGTTTGTGTTTGATGATGCTTGTCAAGAGTCTTTTTGTAGGTTGAAATAAGCCTTTTGCACCTCCCCTATTGTCCAAGGTCCGGATTGGTCTCTTCCATTTGAGCTCATGTGTGATGCAAGCGACGAGGCTATTGGTTCGGTTCTTGGCAACGAAAGGATGGGAAACTTCATGTCATACATTATTTGTCTTAAACTCTCAATGATGCCCAACGAAACTACACAACCACCGAGAAGGAGTTCCTAGCGGTTATTCACTCATTTGAGAAGTTTAGAACCTACCTCATTGGTTCTAGGACAATTGTGTATACCGACCACTCGGCTCTCAAATATTTGATGGGAAAGAAGGAAGCTAAACCGAGGTTGTTGAGATGGGTTTTAGTTCTCCAAGACTTTGACTATGAGATGAGAGACAAGAAGGGAGCCGAGAATGTGGTGGCGGATCACCTTTCAAGGTTGGGCGGTGCAAGGTTCAAAGATGATGGTGTTCCAATAGAGGATGATCTAAGGGATGATGTGCTATATGTTCTTGAAGTGAATTCGGCGCCATGGTAGGCGGATATTGTGAATTATTTGGCTTGTGGTGCCATACCTCTGGATTTCACTTCACAACAACGTCGAAAGCTCAAGCATAAGGCACAGAGATACATTTGGGATGATCCGATTTTGTTGAAGAGAGGGGTTGATGGTTTGTTAAGGATATGCGTCCCCAATGACGAGGTTCAAAGTGTTCTCCATATAGACACCTAAAAATTTCTCCCCGAAACCAAATCCGATGATGAACAATCTTTCACCGCTATTATTGGTCGGGTTCAGTATTTAATCTCGGGAGTGCTTAAAATTCATATTCAATAAAATTCAGTTCATAAAATAGTCAACGGATCAGTCCTAATGTTTAGACAAAGCATAGTTTAATTTTTTATTTTGGCCCAAACCTTTTTATTCATTTCCCATTATTTATTATTTTAGCCCAATTAATAAATAATAAACCTGAAATAGCCCGAAATTATTAAGAGACACTTAAAAAGGCTGAACGTAATTAGGGTAAAAATGTATTTAGACGGAAAAAATAAAGCAGAGTCTGTCGTATCACGGCATACTGTGTCGCGCCACGGCATATTCTCCCGTGACACGGTGCCAATACCGTGACACGGAACAGCTCCGTGTCTTCTCCGCGTAAACCCTTCACGCGTTTTTAACTCCCATAGGTTAATTATTTCCCGTGTCACTCCAGACTGTCCTGCGTCACACAAGCTTTTCCCGTGTCGCGGCAGTGTTTTTAGGGTTTTTATCCCTTTTAGGGTTCCGTGTGTTCCCTCTGCTCATTTTCCCTATAAATACCCCCCTCATTTCTGATGTACGGGGCATCAATTAATTCTCTCTTCTCTCTTCTATGCTCTAGTGTTTAGGGCATCAATTAATTATTAATTATTATTATTATATTATTATTATTATTATTAGTATATTATTATTATTTTTATTATTATTATTATTATTATTATTGAGGTTTAAGGGTATGCAAAATGAAGAATAGTCTCCTCAAATCAAACTCGAAATTACATATCAAATATGAAAACTAAAACACAATGAAAAGATTGAAAACGTACTATATATATATGAAGATAAACCCCTTGTAGTATGAAATTTCTAATTAATTGCATCAATTGCATCACATTAATTTATCTTAATTAAAAGCTTATTAAAAAGTAGATTGTCGAGCACAAACCTTACAAATTTCATATGGTTGAACTCGATTTACCAATATTTTATTTTTTAAAAAAATTGTGAAATTAATATTCTAATTGAAAGACATGAAGAAGATTGAACACAAACCTTGAAATATTAGGCAACTTCACAACAATTTAGTAAGCAATTCAGAAAGTTTAATCACCATATTGAAATTTTTGAACGAAACCATTCAAAAATCAAGATATTAATTAGATTTTTGAAAGGAAAAAAAAATATAAGTTTTTTTTTTGGATTTTTTGACTTTTAACACCAAAAAAAATCACGAAATTGTTTTTTACTACCAAAAATTTTAAAAGTTGTATTTTACCACCAAAAAAATTTCTAAAAATTTTTTTTTACCACCTACCGTCAAGAAAACCGTTAAATTTAACGGTTTTAAGAAAAACTCTTTGATTTTCGTGTGCAAAACATGTTGTTCATAGGTTTTGGGGGGCATCTTGGCCCTATGGGTTCAATTTTAAGTCGGAATTGACAAAAAATAATAAAAAATGCCTCATTTTGCGTGTTTCACGCGAACCGAGGTATTTTTAAATGCACAAAAAGAAGCATTTCCGATCATTTTTTGTCGATTCCGACCTCAAATTGGACCCGTAAGGCCAAAATGCCCCCCAAGACCCCTCAAATATGATGTGTTTGACACAAAAATCGAAGAATTTAAAATATTCCGTTAGGTTTTTGACGGTAGGTGGTAAAAAACAAATTTTAATTTTTTTTTTTTGGTGGTAAAATAAAACTTTTAAAATTTTTGGTAGTAAAAAACAATTTCGCGATTTTTTTTTGTGGTAAAAGTAAAAAAATCCTTTTTTTTTTAAACAAAGTTAGAGCTACGGACTGTAATTGAAATTTTAGAAATATCAAAAAGGGGATTCATTTAGCAAATAACTTACTCCATTAGAAGCAAAAATTAGGGGAAGTGGAACCTTTAATAATTTGCTTTGGAAACTAACGAATTACACAAGAATTGTACGGAGCATTAAGTAGTTTCAGTCATTTTGAGGCCCTTTTTTTAACCAATTTTTAGACTTCACAATATTGGGCCCTGGCGGTTGCCCCACCTACTCTGCCCCAAATACGGTTGAAGTGTTTGTGGATTTCGTAACGTAACCTATGTAACATTAAGTAATTTGGAATTCATTTTGAGACTAATCATTTAGAGAACAATCCACTTATAATTACAGCTAAAACATGCTCACACATGTTTCATCTTGATTAATGACGTATGTAAGCACGTAAAATGCAATTATTAGGTCAAATATACCTTATATTATTGAAAACCAAGTCAAGAGTTGACCAAACCTCATAATTGTCGTTCAAGGATTATACATGTGGATATAATACAACATGTCTGATTGTAATTGTATTTGTTTTACAATTGTAGAAACTAGAATTCCAAATATTTCTGATGATTTCTTATTTATTGTATTCCAAGTTCGAAATCGAAAATTATAGAAGTTTTAATTTACTAAATTGTATTTTCGAAAAGACAAATTGGGACACTCGCAATTCTCTAATTTGCGTGTGACTGCTTTGCGCGACTATTGGTATCTGAGTGCAACTTTTTTTTTTTTTTTTTTTTGTGTGTGTTTAGAAAGCCACAAGGGCGGGGCGGAATCGATACCAGGTACTCTTGAAATCGGGAGGAAAACTCTAACCACTTGAGTTATCCCTCACTTTTACTACAACTTTTTTTGTTGTGTGCATCTATCCTTTGACGCTACGGCTCTAAAACCCTAATGGTAGATTCTACACCTATAAATAGTTGTTGGTTAGACCTAGCTAGTAGCATAAAAATCAGATAATCTGCCACCAAATTATGAAAACCCTAATATCTCATACTCTCATAATACTTAGCTTTGTCCCTAATACCGTCTAATCTTAATTAAATCCTTTCAAGTTGTTGGAGTATAAGAAAAAAGAGGAACTCCATAAACACACAAGACAGAGATTTATCAAAAGGAGAATGATTAGTTTTTTTAGTAATTAGTTGAACCATCCTTATTTATGTTGAATAATTTTAATAAACAAACTAGTGTTTCTTGATCACTTTAAATATAGATAATTAATATATATATCTATATAATATGTGTTCGTTATGTAAGACTTGATTTTTTATTAATTATCGTTTTACTAAGAGGTTTGGCGAATTCTTTTTTTTTTTTTTTTTTTTTCTCTTCTTCACAAATTAAGATTAAATAAGAGTAACGACATTCATTGCAATGTAGACTTTTTGTGAATTTTGTTTGTCAATAAAAAAACACTTACTGAGCTTTAGGTATCACATTGCATATAATTGCCCAACAATAATGAATTTGTGAATAAGAGAGTTGGAAGAGGTCATTTTAGAGTCAGAATTATAGTTTCGAAAGATTGACTTTATGATACCCTCTCTTCTAAATCCATCTTTGGTTTAATAAACCTTTGCTTGAA
Organism: Chenopodium album; assembly: GCF_948465745.1. Lineage (NCBI taxonomy): Eukaryota > Viridiplantae > Streptophyta > Magnoliopsida > Caryophyllales > Amaranthaceae > Chenopodium > Chenopodium album. Next base: position 57,249,209 of record NC_137839.1, read on the forward strand.
AATCTTTCAAAATTATTAGAGGTAAGTATCTCTCGAAAAACTACTTGAGAGCGTTTTAAAAGAGAAAAATCGAGGAAAAATCAGTCAAAATAAGTGTTAGGTGGGGCCTACAGACAGAAAATCCACCGGATTTTTAAAATGGGTGGTAATCTGAGCATTTATTTAATTTAAGAGGTGCTAATTTAAAATAAAAAATTAAACGAGTGGTTAGTTCGAAAATTATTACATTTTTGGGTGGTAATTTAAAAATTAACCTTTAAAAAGTCATAAGAAATCTATAAAGACGTTAATATCTAATAAATATATTGAATTAAATAAAAAATGTCATTTCTGCAAAGCTATGATTGTTATTGCAAATCACACATTTTCACACCTTTTTGTATATCATTTTGATTTACAACCTTTTTCAAAGAAGGGACGGGATTTATCCCCTATATATTAAACTTTGTACCCGAAATTTGTCACTAAGACTTCATAGAGTTCACACTCTCATGACTCTTCACTCCAAAAGTCCTAAATTTACCTTATACTTTTCCTCATGTTTTAACTTCTTTGATGTGTTAAAATATAAATCTTATTGGGAATAATGTAATACACGCAAACGAAAGTTCTAAATTAATGGTTTTCTTATCTTTCTTATCCACACACAATTTTGACGAAGGGAGTGTGTCACCTTAGAGGAAGTAAAAAGGGAGTGTTGTGAGACAAAGTAAAATGTCTCACAACTATTTAAAAAATAAAAAGGTACAATGAAGAGAGAGAAATGTGGAGAGAGATAGGAAGAGTGAAAAATGTAGTGTGGGCCCCACTTCACGTGCAAAACGGACAAAAAATTTAACGGGACCACTACCACTGAGTCTATATTTTGTTCAATTGAAACTCTAGTTGAATCTTTTTTAGTACCACTGAGACTACATTTTATACCACTGAGAGTTATTTTTTACCACTGAAGTTCCAGTGGTATGATTTAACAACTCAATGAGACATCTCTAAAATGACGTCTGAAATGCCTATATTGCCCTTGTGAGACATAATTTCATTATCTCACAACCCTCTGTTTGGAACACCTCGTCATCTTATGGCATATACAAGGCTTCAAGCAAGTCTAAACCAATGAACGATGCATACTTTGCTGGTGTTTCATCCAAGCCTGCTACAGCAACGTTGTTGTGAGAAGTCAATCATATGTTATGTTTGGCAACGTCCAGGCAACATTAATAACTTAATGTACGAGTGTACGAGTAGTCTAGAATGCTGAGCAGCAACAACACGTGTAGGGGCTCACTTGCGGCCGTGCAATTGGGCTGTATGCGATCGTACTCGTGAAATTTCCTTGACTTCGCACCATCACACTCCTATAAGGCCGTTACACAGCCAATTGCACATATACGTTAATGTGCCATTTCCCTATGACAATGTGTTTTTATCGTTAGTTGCATGTTCATTTAGTTGAATATCCCTTTGGGATTTTGGACCATTAAGTTACTTTGTATTCGTGTTTGGTTTTAAATACTGGTGTTTGTTGGCCCAAGATCCATGTCATCTGGTATATAGCCCATATTAGAGATTGTGCACATGGACTTTTTGAGGGACGTGCCTATACTTGGTGTTTTTTTTTGTTAACTTTAGGTTTGTTCTCATACATTTATTTTCAGTTCAGTTCAGTTCAACTCTAATTAATTCAGTTCATTTCAGTTTATGTCTAATGATGTAAAGCCAAATTTCATTTTTTTAAACTCTTATTACAACAACGACAATAATAATAATAATAATAATAATAATAATAATAATAATAATAATAATAATAATAATAATAATAATAATAATAAGAAGAAGAAGAAGAAGAAGAAGAAGAAGAAGAAGAAGAAGAAGAAGAAGAAGAATAATAATAATATTGATACAATTCATTGTTCAAATGGTTATATTTTTTTGATACACATTTTTACTGTTAAACTCATTGACAAAATGAGAGTACTACACAACTTAAACTAATTTTATTTTTTAATTAAATAGTATATGTTTTTAAAATGTTTTGGGGTTTCATGTTATTACTATATTTTCCATAAATATTTTAATTATATAGTATATTTTTCTTAAATATTTAAATATGTATATTTGCATATACATATGTATAATAAAAAATATTCAAAGATCACTAATTAATAAGTTAAGTTCAGTTCAGTTCAGTTCAACTCAGCTCAGTTTAGTTTAGTTCATTTCAGTTTAGTTCAGCTGAGTTCAGTCAATGAGAACATGCCCTAGTGTATGTTGTATCTATAACCCCTTTAGTTTTTATTTAAGTGTCTCATTTTGAATTTGATACTTTTACATGTACTATTGTAAGCAATATGCGTACGGAATAAAATATAAAAATTGAGTATTTGTTAGAATCGTATCCACATATAGTTTTCAAATATCAACTTTTTATAATTTATACTTTTTATGGACAATAAAATATATCATGAATTAAAGTTGTGCATTAGCAAGTGTGCCGGGCAAAGTGGAGTGCTTAAATAAAAAAACAGAGGGAGTACTCTATAAATTAGAGTTTTTTTTCCTCCTAAACTTCTTATAAGGCCATGTTCACTTCGTGTGATTTTGCTGAACTGTAATTATAATTACTTAACTGAAATTATTTTTACTGTTTCTCAATTATATTTATATTTAAAATTATAGATTTTTACCTAACTAAAATTATTTATTTTTACATAACTAAATTAATTTTTACTGAACTAAAATAAATTTTATTGATTATTAGTTTTTTAAGGTAAAGTGAATAGGGTCTGAATCTTAAACTCCCTATAAACCTAACATTTCAAATTTATCTTTTAATTGAATATTAGGTTACTTAAAGTAAAGTGAATAGAGTCTAAATCTTACACTCCCTATAAATCTAACATTTCAAATTTAACTTTAAGGGAAAAAAAATAGAGAATTATTTAACATAAATTTTAATCAGTAAAAATAATTTAAGTGTTATAATAATATTAGCTGAAATTATATTTAATAAACTTAAATTACTTTTAATGAAATAAGGCCCTTAAAAGTATTTTTAGTGAACTAAAATTATTTTTAATGAATACAATTTATTAAGTTTAAGTAAACAAGACCTAACAGTTATTAGTGTTGGCCAATGCCTTTTGGTGCAGTGGTAGGGCTTAGACCTAATGGACCCGTGTGTGATGAGCGCAAATTCTTAGCTATACACTAGTGCAACTAAGATAGCTGCAACACACATATATATGAACATACTAGTTTAGAATCCATACTGTATATGCACGGTTTTACGGTACAATAGTACTTTATTTATTCATTTATTAAAAAACATATAAACGGAATCAATGTTACTAAAAAAATTAAAAAATAAATAAATAAATAAAAAAGTATAATAAACATTATATTGTGATTTTCCTATACTACAAGTAATGTGAGAAGGAAATACTATAGAGCAAGGGCGGATCTATTCATCTGTACATTGGCACACGTGACTCACCAACAAAAAAAATATATTTGTTTTTTTTTTTAAAAAAAAAAAAATATGCTATTGGTGCATAGCCTACTTGAGTTTAGCACTACGTCAGTTTTTTTAAAAATATATAACCGGTCTTTTGCGCTGCTTTTTTTTTTTTTCATTAAAGAGACCTGTTATATTTTTAACAACCGGTCTCTGAAGTTATCTCACTTTTTTTTGGTATTTTTTAATAATTCTTTTTTTTTTAAAACAATTTTTTATTAATTCTTATTTCTATTTATACTATATTTGTGCAACCAATTTTAATATTTCCCCACAAAACTTATCAATTAAGTAAAAAATCAAAATTTTAATTTAGTGTAATATTTTTTAGTATCATTTGTCTGTAACATTTTATTTATTTGGAATTTTAGAGTACTTTCAACTTGTAAGATTGAATTTTTAAGTACTATTGTAGTATGGATTTTAACATCCTATTTTTGGATTGAAACCATTGTGGTGAAATGTAATTTTTTTTAATATAATTTTTGGATTGAAACAAGTGATCAATTATTGATGGTGACTTACCAGTTCGAAAATGCTGGATCTGCCACTGGTATGGAGTAATAATATTTTTAGTATTCGTGATATTAAAGCTTACTCTTATTCTCAACTAAGTAGTATTATATACTTATATAGTATTATGTAACATTTTTCATTCTTTACTACTACACTTTCTAATATATTTAAATTATTATTATTATTGTATTCCCTTCTTTAAATATAAGGCTAAAACTTTAAAAAAAAAATTCAATAACAAAAAAAACTATAAATAGTAAATAATAGTAAAAAAAGAGTAACAAACTTTTGAGCGAAATTTTTTTTATGAGGTAATGACACATGTACTTTAAGATAATTGTGGGGATTACATATTACTGGTATTGGGTTTTTTAGGGTGGTATTTATAAACTTCATAAAAAAAAAGGGTTGGTTTTTTTAGAATAGTGGTGAATTTAGGGGGGGTGGTTTTCTTAAAAAAAAACACCTTAGATTTAAGGTGAGTAATTTTTAAAGTTAAAATAATTACATGAACTTGTGAATAATTCTAGAAAAATAAATAAATAAATGAGCACAAAGTAATTTATAATTGAACATATTGTACAAAATGAACATTTAGTACACTAAAAATGTATATTTATTATGCGAAAAATGAACATATTTAATGATCTATTTTACCTTTTTTTGGTTAATAATTATATACAATGAATTTGAACCTATATGAATGTATGAAAAAACATGTTCATTTTTAATATATTAAATATTCGCACTCCATCTAATAGCTCTCATTGCACCGGCTCTCATTAATGGCATTCTCGTAAGTTCATTGTTTTCATACTTTTTCCAGTTTTTTTAACTCTTAAGACAATTTCATTTTCTTTAAGATTGATTTCATTTTGTTTTCCTAAATTTTCATTTACTTTTGAGAAATGAAACGGGAAACTACTTTATAAAGTTAAAATATTACAAAAATGTCATTAATGACACGGGAAACATGTGACTCGTTCGATTAACATGATCTAACGGCCTATATATATAGGAGGGATCCGGTAAGAACCCCTCCTTATATAAGAACCCTTTCTTATATAAGAACACCTTATGTTCTAAACTTTTTCCTATGTTCTAAATTTATTTTAGCTTATGTTCTAAAGTTTTTCCTACTCCTTGTGTTCTAAATTTTTTCCAGCTTATGTTCTAAAGTTTTCTCATATTCTAAATTTTTTCTACTTATGTTCCAAATTATTTCTTACTCCGTATGTTCTAAATTTTTTTTAAGCTTATGTTCTAAATTTGTTCCTATGTTCTAAATTATTTTTTCAGCTTATGTTCTAATTTTTTTTCCTAATGTTCTAAATTATTTTTTCAGCTTATGTTATAATTTTTTTCCTGTGCTATAAATTATTTTTTCAACATATGTTCTAAATTATTTTTCTTATATTCTAAATTTTTGTTTGCATATGTTCTAAATTTTTTCTAGTCCCTCTTGTAGGAGTTTATAGGTACTACGCAGCGGAAAAAACATGAATCATATTCATAAAAGCACCTAAATCAAGAATCGAATGCATAACACACAAGACACATAATCATACCTTTGATGCGTGAATTCCACGAAGCTATTCGACAGGCAAATCAGGGAGAGAATAGAGCCCAAGCGTTGCTCCTCTACTTAATCCACGAGATTCAAACGAGCCGTCCACCAATACTAGAATGGTCGAGTGATTGAGGAAAACCGTGATCACCACCTTTACGGACAACCGACCACAGCACGAACCACCACCTCCACGAGACACCACCGGCGCCAAGGAGGAGGAGAGAGCCGTGTGAGAGAGGACTTTAAGAGGGGTTGGGTTTCGTGTTTGCTAATTCTGGTTTGATCAATTGATCAGTAAAACTGCATACATCCAAACCTAGGCACCTAGTCTATTTATAATCTCATTATAATTAGACTAGGGCACAAAGCCCAAAACTCTCTTATCCACTCCATATGGTCGGCCACCTAGAGTGATGAGGCCCATGATGGGCCTCGTCCTCTAATGCTCGATCTAGCCCCTTTGTGTGACCTTATAGGATTCGTCAAATTGGGCTATTTTACTAGTCCAAAAGTCGTTAGTACCTCTAGGTATGGCAAAACAACAACCCAAATGTACGAACTTAATTATCTCCATAATTTGATCCATTTATATATCTAGTAATTGCATTCGACGAAGACATAACTCCTTCAATCTCCAACTTGTCTGAGACAAGGGTGCAATATTCAAATTCCTTAAGTCAATATATGTGTCGATTCGATAATATGATTGCATCACATGTCGAGATCATATTAATCTACAAATTGTTTCTTGAAATCTGATTTAGAATTACAAAACCAAATGATTACTTTGTAATACATTTGAACGCGGCCACGTATTTTCTGAATTCTCCCTCTTCAAGCGGCCATGACACATTTCCTAATTTAACAGGTATACTCTATCCAATCTTGTGGCAACAAGGCTCCCACTCAACTTCTGAAATAACCAGGAAACACCCTTTATAATCTCCAGTTACGACTAGACGTTTGATTGTACCATAGTCATGACATCCATTGAATGAATTCAATGTTCCACTCATGTCAAAGGAATCCACTAATATATACGGAAGCTCTATACTTGAACTTCAAATTAGGTCATTTGTTCGATCATGCATCATTCATGCATATCCAAGTGATTGACCAAGCATCACTATGCCCCTATAGCCCATGAAACTGCGCTATCCAATCAATCTTACATGCTAGTCCATTGATTGAAATCATTTATGTCCACTTTAATGATCTCGAACTAGGAACTTAAATAATATATGAATTTCGTTCACCTGTGGGGTTTCAATTCACTAGGTCATCAACCTGATGATCCCATCAATTCATAATTATTTTGGACATTTTATTTAATTTCCAAAACCATAATTAAATAAGAGAAATAATAATTTCTATTTTAAACATAATTTTGCAAATTGATGCATTTCTCATGTAATATGTTTTCTCAAAACATATACAACTTAAATTACATAACTTGCTTCAATCCTAAGACTTTAATATGACTCTCATACCTTAGTCCATGGAAGGGGTTTAGTGATTTCTCACTCATAATAAAACTTTGCAGAACATGACCTTCCGCTGGTCAATGATCTCATAATTGAGGTGATATCTCATATCCTTTTGTTTGGATTTGTGATGTGACTCTGGCTCCTTTGTTCTTGGGCAAAAGTGACCTGTTACATTTTAATCCGAACTTCCTCTCTAACTATCTTACTATAGATTAATACACATATTATGACATTGAGTATGCAACAGTACTCTGCTTTGAACTCTTCAAGCTCACTGTCCTTCTCCATCCAGACACGAATATGCATTTAGATCACCATCTAGAATCATCTTACCTTTTTGGAATACTTGCATTTGTGTAATCTTTTGACAACTTGCTTAAATTACCTTTGAACACAATAGCTAGAAGAATTCCTTTTAGTGCTTCTCAAGTACTCAAGGATCTGTTCTTGGTAATTCTCTGTATGCTTATTCTGAATTTGCTTGAAACCTGCTACACATGCACAAGTCATATGCAACATCTTGCTTTGTAAATTTCATGGCACATATAATGGACCCTATTACATAAGGTACATTATGCATACAACTCAATTCTATTAGCTTTTGAAGGCACTAAGTCTTACATAGTGTAGTTTCATGAGACATGGGAAGACCTCCTCTCTTCGAGTCTTGCTTCATGAACTTGTCAAGATCCTTATCAATATAAGTCTCTTGATTCATTCCAATCATTTTTCAAGATTCACTTCATGGATCATGATTCCCAATATGTACTTAACATCTCCTAAGTCTATCATATTGAAACAATCTTTCTAATCACTGCTTGACTTATTCAAGCATTGATATATCATTTCATATGAACTGTATGTCAACTACATACTAGACTAAGAAGACCAATTACTCCCACTAAACTTCTCGTCTTTACAAGATTCCCTTTTCGTTCTACTAAGGAAATCAAACCGTTTGATTGCTAATCAAAACAAATGTTCCAACTCCTTAATGCTTACTTCAATCCATAAATGAATTTCTGAAGTTTGCAAAACTTTTTAGGATTTCTGGATTTCAAAACTCTTATGTTGTATCATATACATGTTCACCATCAAGAACGCTTCATGAAGGTGATTTTGATATCCATAACTAGAATAATCCGAATAGGCTTACCCAACTAATAGGTTTGATCCTATTTGTAAAACTATTATGGACTAACACATCTTTGCAAACATGGAGTCCATACTGGATTTCATGGCTTTAAGCCATTTCCTGAGTTGGCACTTATCCAAAGCTTGCTTGTAGGTATGGGTTCTAACCATTCCAATAGGTAAATTTTAGAATCCACCTTTTACTAGAATTCCAACAAATTGTTTGTTTTGATCCTAAGTAACCTACGATAGGTATGAGCGACAATGGAATTATTCTCTTCAACTCTTCGATGGTTTTTTACTAATGTTCAATGTATGTTCTAATTTTTTTTCCTAATGTTCTAAATTATTTTTTCAGCTTATGTTATTGTAGGGAATATTTCAAGCATTAATCCCCTAGCTTGAACCCCACTGTGATCATACACTAAAGTACGGTGGCTTCCAAAGGGAAAGAAGATAGAGCAAAAGAGTCGCCAACAAGTTTTTTTTAGGAACTTGTAAACCGTTCACAGGGTGAAGGTTACACCCCTTAACGATCAAAGAGATCGTCAACTCCATAAGGTCTTGAACCAAATAGGGTTTGGGGATGAAGGAACAAATAAAACCTAAAAGAGATTGAACTTGCCCTAATAATAGGCCTCTACTTTATTCTGATCGTATTTATCTGCACTTTCTGACTAACAGGCAATCAATAGGATTAACCCTAAACCTGTTTAACTATGTTGGTTGAATATTAATGCACAAACAAAACTATTATTGGCGATCACTTGAATTATAATCAAATTAACCCTAAATAAGATTATTAATTATCTTATTAAGCGTGATTATAAGTACAAATTCCCTTTAAACATGCATAAAAGGCGTGATCAAGCAATAACAATAAAAATCAAGCAACATAATAACTAATAATAAATTAAAATAATCTGTATCCTAAATTATAACAATTATAATCATAATTAACATAATCATGTTAAAGCATAATAACAATAGCAAGATCCTAGGCATGATACTAACAAGATTAATAACAAACCCTAGTATGTCACTAAACATTGAAAATCAAAGCTCTAACCCTAACATGATACTAACATGATTTTAGGAAAGAAAATAGGAAGCATCGCAGGAATCATAATTGATATAAGCAAATCACCCTAAATATCATACTAAGAAAAACATCCTAACATAATACTAGGAACATCCTAAACATGATACTAGGAACATCCTAAACATGATACTAGGAATCAAAATAACATCCTAACATGATACTATATCATAAAATCAATAAATCAATTAAAGCACTTACTTGGATGCCTCGTACCTCTTTCTAATAACAAAATACACACGTTAGTAACTTCAAGGAAAATAATAAACAACAATTAAATTAAATAATTGAAAGAGAGATTTGGGACCAAACCCTCGGAAATTAAACCTTTCACGTCAAGGGCGAAGGCAACTTCGAATATGGCTAGGTGTTTCTAAATCTAATGAATGCGGAATTTTTATATTTGATAGAAGGCTAGTTTAGAAAAGAGAGAGAGAGAGAGTAATCAAGAGAATCTTGATGAGAGTTGGTAACTTAAAACGGAGTTTTTACGAGACTATTTATAGAGAAAATCAGCCAAAAAGATAAAATATCAAAAAAGAGTTCTGACGCGGATAAAACGATGTTAGCGCCAACGCCGGCCATTGGCGCCATACGCCAATGCTGGCGCCAGGCGCTACAGCTGGCGTTTGGCGGTGACTCAGAAATTCATGCCTTTTCTTAAAATCAGATAGAAATTGCCGTACAGGAGGATAAAATCGTATTCCTCAAAAACGTTCTTTGATTCTGATTAAAATTCTAAAAAGACAACAAAAGTCAATTCATCAATGCTAATTGAATTAAAAATGAAAAGAACCTTCTAGAAGAATCTAGAAGACTAAAACCATTCCTAATTGCATTAGGAATGATAAATCTATATTAGGCCCTCCTCTAGATCATTGGGCCGCATATAAGACTCAAACCAGGCCTAGTTTTGTAAATTGGCCATAACTTCCTCAATATTCATCGGAATTGGGCGTATAATATATCATTGGAAAGCTCTTTTCGAGCCCCATCCAACTAAACTACTATTGGACCCGTATCATGGACCAACAAAACTGGATTGGATGCTTTCTTAAAATAGGTTTTCAAAAACAGAGAGATAAGAAAAGAAATTAAAACTTTTCGCAACACTAAACTTTCTACACTTTCACTTCATTCGATTATGATTCGACGTGAAAGGTACTCATCACCGGGTTTGGTTTTGGGGAGACACAAATGGGTGTCTATAGAAGCCCCCACTTTGACTGAGTTTGGATAAACGCAAGTTTCGAAAACAAAAGTCAAAGTATCGATAGGGACCGAGAATGATTCAGAACGTTCTGCGATCCTAAACCATTCTTTTAATGCCAATACCAGCAAACTAGCGTTAGTTAAACAGATAAAAGAGTTAAGAAACGCGTATCTTGCAGCGTCGAGCACACGTTTATGAAAGTACCCGATTTGTTGCCGCTTTACTGTTTTGATGACCTCCTGCCAAGAGAACGTCATCCTGCTTGAAAACCGCTACGCTTATAACTGTCTCCAACATCGAAGATTTCTTCACTTGAAATGATCCCCTTCCGTTTTGATAATATTCCACATCTAAGGGAACACTATCGAAGATTGCTTCGCTTGAAACAATCCTCTTCTGCTTTGTGACCATCTTCCACGTCTAAGGGAACATGATCGAAGACAACTTCGCTTGAAATTACCTTCAGTTGTTTGTGACAACTCTCCACAATCTAGGGAACACCATCTTGCTATTTTGATGTTCACTCGTCTCTGAATAAAGAGCTTCTTTTTTTTTTGGATATGTTCACACGCCTCTGAACAAAGAGCTTCCTTTTTTTTTTTTTAATATGTCCACGCGTCTCTGAACAATAGAGCTTGAATGAAAGGATGCCCACGCATCTCTGAGCAAAAGAGCTTTGATAATATGTCCACGCGTCTCTGGAGCAAAAGAGCTTGACGATATGTCCACGCGTCTCTGAACAAAGAGCTTTTTGAATAATATGCCCACGCGTCTTTGGAGCAAAAGAGCTTTGATAATATGTCCACGCGTCTCTGAACAAAAGAGCTTGAAAGGAATGTCCACGCGTCTCTGAACAAAAGAGCTTGAAAGGATTGTCCACGCGTCTCTGAACAAAAGAGCTTGAATACTTGAACGTTTGTTGCGATAATATTCTGAAGAAAAATTTCCGAAGACCAACGCTTGTCGATCTCTAAAGCTCGCTTGAACTTTACTTCCGCTATGCCAGTACGTTGGCGGTTTGCTGCTTGTGAACCATTATGTCAGTGTCTCCGGGATGAGCCAATGCTTGGGCGCTTTAAGCTAAGTGAGACGATCTTTTGTCAGGTCGATCACTTATTGCGATTGTAATCAAACCGACTACTTAATCATGTCAAATTGCTTATAGGGGCTAACTGGCGTACCAAGGAACCCAAAATTGCTGTATGAGGTCGAAATCACCTTTCTGAGAGGCTTCGAGCTCTGTCGCTGCTGAAATATCTCTGGCGCCAAGAATCGGCTCTGTCGCCAGACGCTGGGATCTAGCGCTAGGCGCTGAAACCTGCTGCCAAACGCTTGATGTTGTCATCTGGCGCTGGAGTAGGGTCTTCCCTATTCCGCTGCACCTGTATTTATTTTTTACTATAGGACTTTGCTAATCTTTCTTTAGGGTTGACCTGAGGTTTAATGTCGCTTGACTCATTGATTTGACATGAACTCAAGGTCTTGAACCAAATAGGGTTCGGGGATGAAGGTACGAATCCAATCTACAAAAGAAGGGATCTGCCCTATAAAATAGGCCTCTACTTTATTCTACTCGTATTCATGTGCGCTTTCTGACTAACATGCAAACATTATATTAACCCTAAACCTATTTAATCTATGTTGGTTGAAAATTAATGCACAAATAAAAACTATTATTGGCGATCACTTGAATTAAAATCACATTAGCCTAAACCAAATTATTAATTATTTTATTAAGCGTGATTTCAAGTGCAAATTCCCTTTAAACATGCATAAAAGGCGTGATCAAGCAATAACAATAATATATATAAAGCAACATAAATCATCATAAATAATAACAATATCAATATCATAATCATAATCATAATAAGGCATAATAAAGCTTAAATATAATAGCAAGATCCTAGGCATGATACTAACAAGATTAATAACAAATCCTAGCATGTTACTAAACATCAAAGATCAAAGCTTTAAACCTAATATGATACTAACATGCTATTAGAAAACATAAAAGGCGACCTAAACATGATTCTAGAAAGCAATAAATAACATCCTAACATGATACTAGGAATTAAACAAATCTAAACATGCTTTCTACTTTAAAATTAAAATAGGGAGTAAGCTAATTACTTACTTTGAAGCCTCGTACCTCTTTCTAATAACAAAATACACGAGTTAGTGAACTTCAGTGTAAATAATAAAATCAAAGAATTAAATTAAATAAATTGAAAGAAAGAGTTAAAAAGTTTAGACTGGATTTGGGACCAAACCCTCAGAAATTATCAACCTTTCACGTTTAGGGCGAAGACAACTTTGAACTTGGCTAGGAGTTTCTTAATCTTGTGAATGCGGAATTGTATTTGGAAAAATCTAGTTTAGAAAGAGAGAAAAAGAAAGCATGAAGTGCTCAAGAGAGAATACAGAGAATTAGGTGATTGTGAATTGTAGATGATGATTGTTGATGATTAAAAACGGAGGTTTAGAACCCTATTTATAAGAAAAATAGTCCGGAAATTGATAGAAAATTAATCAGAATTTGAAAAGGAATAAAACTCCGCGCTGTCGCCGAAAATCAACCTTGTCGCCAGACGACAAGACTGTCGCTAGGCGACAAGTGGCGACAAGCTTGTCGTTTTGCGACAAAGACAGTTTTTTACGGATTTTGTTTTTATCATATCTTTTGATCCAAAAGTTCTAATAAGTCATATGATATGTTTTTAGAAATATCTTGAAGTCTAATTTCCAACACAATTGAAATCATATAAAAAAATATTTTGTAGATAAAAAAATATGGTCGAAAGAGTGGAAGGGTGTCAATTTTGGATAGAGTTTCGTATTTCTTTCATATCTTTTTTGTTATAGCTCGGATTAAATATTATAATATATAATTGGAAAGATAATTTCAAGATCTATCCAACCATATAAAATTTGTATAAAAAATATGAGGCACGAAAATAATATCTGACTGTCTTTGAACATCTTTAAATTCGAATAGAATTCGAAATATAAAAAAGGAAAGTTTTATTCAAATTCAAACTCTATGATCTTATCTTTTCAAAAAAGGATAACTAAGATCTTTTAGAATCTTATAGAATATTCTAACCAATCCTAATTAGTTTAGGAAAAGGATTAATCCTTTGAACTCTCCTCAAGATCATTGGGTCGTAGGTAAAATCCGATTTAGGCCCAGTTTAGTATTTTGACCATAATTTCCTCATTATTCATCGGAATTGGGCTTTTAATATATTGTTGGAAAGGTCTTTTCAAGCCCCATCCAACTAAACCATTATTGGACCTTTATCATGCACCAAACTAAAGTGGACTGGACGTTTTCATAAAATAGAGTTGGTTTTCAAAAAAAAAAAAAAAGATTTTAATAAAAACTAACTGCAACATTTAACATTCCACACTTTCACTTCATTCGATTATGATTCGATGCGAAAGGTATTCATCACTGGGTTTGGTTTTGGGGAAATACAAATGGGTGTCTATAGAAGCCCCTACTTTGACTGAGTTTGGAGAAACGCATGTTTCGAAACAAAAGTCAAAGTAGCAATAGGGACGGAGAATGATTCAAAACTTTCTGCGATCCCAAATCATTCTTGTAATGCCGATACCTGCAAACTAGCGTTAGTTAAACAGATAAAAGAGTTAAGAAACGCGTATCTTTCACCATCGAGCACACGTCTCTGAGGTAACCGTTTTTGTGTTGCAGTATTTTTTTTTACGACCTTCCACAACCTAGAGAATGTCATCCTGCCTGAACACTGCTACGCTTGTAACCACCTCCAATTTCTGCTGTGATATTCTTCCGCAAGCTAGGGAACACAATCAAAGATTGCTTCGCTTGAAATGATCCCCTTCCGCTTTGTGACCATCTTCCACATCTTAGGGAACACGATCGAAGATAACTCTGCTTGAAATAACCTTCAGTTGTTTGTGACAACTCTCCACATCCTAGGGAACGCCGTCTATCATTGCTTCTACATCTCGAGATTTTTCTTAAATCATGGTGACAACCTTCCCAAACATAGCGAATGTCGTCGAAGACCGCTCATCTTGTGCTATCTTCTCAAATCTGATGACAACCTCCACAATCTTAGCGAACGTTGTCGAAGACTGCCCATCTCGTGCTATCTTCTCAAATCTTGGTGACAACTTCCACAATCTTAGCGAATGTTGTCGAAGATCACCCATCTTGTGCTATCTTCTCAAATCAAGTGATAACTTCCTCAATCATAGCGAAAGCTATCAAAGACCGCTTTATCTTGAATCGTTCTTCTCAAATCTAATAATAACCTCCCCAATCATAGTGAAAGCTATTGAAAGTCGCTTCATCTCAAACCGTCCTTCTCAAATCAAAGCAAGAGACTCTTTTAAATTTTAAAGCCCCCATGTTGAAAGCTTCGTCGTCTTGAATCTTCAAGTCTTCTTGTCTTTACCCCTTAGGAATAATCGACCTTTCCATCTTTGGAAAATTCTTCTTTAAGAACCATATCTAAGATTCTCAAAGTCTTCAAATTGATATGCGGAAGTCTTCCATCCTAGGAATCCTTTGTGAACCGCTGTTTCGGTGCTTGCGATGAGCCAATTCATAGGCGCTTTAAGCTAAGTGAGACGATCTTTTGTCAGGTCGATCACTTAGTGCGATTGTAATCGAGCCGACTACTTAATTATGTCAAATTGCTTATAAGGGCTAACTGGAGTACCAAGGAACCCAAATTGCTGAACAAGGTCTATATGACCACATAATGAAGCCACGTGACCTGTCGCCGCACCAGCGCAAGCCAGAAGTGCTTGTTGCCACGAATTCTGATTGTCGCCATGCGACAGCCTTGTCGTTTGGCGACAGAGTCGGGTTTTTAAATACCCCTCCTTCTTCCTCATTTCGCCGCTGCTGCTGTTCTGTTTTGTGTTTTGTTCCAAAAAACTTCAATCTGCTCGTTCTTGCTCGTTTCTCAACCAAATTCGCTCAAATCTTTTGCAAATTAAAGCTCTTCATTTCTAATTTTTGCTCAGACTCCTCTCATCTTGGAAGAATCTCATGCGGTCATATTCGCGATTTTTTTTGAAAAAATCCGGGAATGTTCTTGCTTGTTGGGATGTACCTGCATTTATATTTTGGACTACAGGACTTTGCTCATCTTTTTAATTATCTTAGGGTTGATCTAAGGCTTATTGACTAACTTGAGGTTAACTCAATGTGACTGATTGACTTGAGGTTGACCCATTGTGAATTGACACGTGCGTGACTCTTGTGTGACTTAATGTGTTTTGACACATGTGTTAAACTCAGCTCGATGTGATATGACACGAAATGACTCAATGTACATGACTCGTGTGTGCTGTACGACTTGAAAATGCAAAAAAGCAAAAAATTTCCGTCATTTTTTTTAGGGTATCGACTTTCTCTCGAAAAAGAAAGACGCTAAAAAGAATCGAAGTGTTTGACGGTGCATGTTGAATGAGCTTAATCAAGTATATGCATTTGATGATATTTCTCAAGGTGCAAGGATTAATCCATCCTAGAAAATATTAGTTGAAAGTATTTAGGTAACTTAGGCGCGGAGGCTAATTAATTCATACTTTGTGATGCAATAATGATTTGATGAGTGATGAGTGAGCATGCTTCAACGTTATGTTAAGATTTCATGACAAAGGGTTCCTAAAGGAAGTATCTTTGGTCATGTATCTATGCAGTGTGTGAAAGTGACACTAAAGTTAGGCTGCAAAGGCTAAGTGTATGGAAAAAATATTTGGAAAAGAGTCAAATGATGGTGACTCTTAGGCTAGGTAGGCTAATGATGTAGGGATCAAGCCCCCAAGTCTAGTTCTAAGTAGATAGGGATGACCATTGGAGATCCCTTGATATGATCATGGTGTAAGTGTGTGAATGTGAATATGGATGCATTTTATTACGGTCGCACCTCTTTTTGAGGTTGCCTACGTATCCATTAGGAATCTGGTCGAACGTAGCTCTAGCTGAACCTCGCACAGGTGTGTGTATACCTGTAGACAGCCATTTGTGTCTCCCCAAAACCAAACCCAGTGATGAATACCTTTCACGTCATTTGATTATCGAATAAAGCGAAAGTGTGAAAAGTCTAGTGATGAGAATGTTTTTATTAAAATTTCTCTTCTTTCTGTTTTTGAAAATATTTCTTTTCTTACCTTATTTTTGAAAAACGTGCATTCTAGTTTAGTTTGGTCCATGATAAGGGTCCAACATTGGTGTAGTTGGATGGGTTTTGAAAAGACCTTTCCAATGATACATTATAAGCCCAATTCCGATGAATAATGAAAAAGTGATGGCCAAAATACTAAACTAGGCCCGATTTGGTTTTTAAATGCGACCCAATGATCTAGGGGAGGGACGATTATTAATTATCATTCCTAAAGCTATTAGGATTTATTATAGTCTTTTAGAATACTCTAGAAGGTTCTCTTAAATCCTAATGGAGTTAGGATTGATAATTATGTTTTAAAGAGTTTGAAATTGAATAAAACTACTCCTTTTGAGAATCCTTGTTTTGTACGAAGTGGAATATATTCAGATTTTATTTTCGTGACTCATAATATTTATCCAAATTTTATATGGTTGGATAGATATTGAAATTATCTTTCCAATGATATATTATAATATTCAATTCGAGTTATAACGAAAAAGATATGAATGAGACATGAAACTCTATCCAAAACTGACACCCTTCTACTATTTCGGCCATATCTTTTTATCTGCAAAATATTTTAATCAGAGTCAAATTGGGATGGAAAGTAGTCTTCAAGAGCTTTCCAACGACATATTATATGCCTTATTTGGACTTCCGGATCAAAAGGTATGATAAAAACAAAAACGCGTGAAACTGATTATTAGTGCCTGACGCTAAGCATTAGCGCCTAGCGCTAACCTTCAGCACCTGGCGCTGATTGCCAGCGTCGACGCTAATCATGTTTTATGCGCGTCAGAACTTTATTTTGATTTTCTATCTTTTTGCTGATTTTCTCTATAAATAGCTTTTTAAAACTCCGTTTCAATTCACCAACTCTCATCAAGATTTTCTTGATTATTCTCTCTCTCTCATTTCTAAACTAGCCTTTTCTCAAATACAAAATTCCGCATTCGCAAGACTTAGATACACCTAGCCATATTCGAAGTTGCCTTCGCCCTAGACGTGAAAATTTTAATTTCTGAGGGTTTGGTCCCAAATCTCTCTTTCAATTATTTAATTTAATTGTTTTGTTTATTATTTTCCTTGAAGTTACTAACGTGTGTATTTTGTTATTAGAAAGAGGTACGAGGCATCCAAGTAAGTACTTTAATGGTTTTTATTGATGTTATTATATAGAAATCATGTTTAGGTTGTTATTATGATTCTTAGTATCATGTTAGGATATTTTTCTTAATTTGATGTTTAGAATGACAACAATAAATTCCTAGTATCATGTTTAGGGTAAAGAATATAATTTCAATTATGATTTCTATGATGCCTTTTATTATCTTTCCTAATAGTATCATGTTAGGGTTAAAGCTTTGATCTTTATTGTTTAGTGACATGCTAGGGTTTGTTATTAATCTTGTTAGTATCATGCCTAGGATCTTGCTATTATTATTATGCTTTAACATGATTATAATTATTATTATGATGATTATTTATTTTGTTGCTTGATATATATTTATTTGTTATTCCTTGATCACACCTTTTATGCATGTTTAAAGGGAATTGGTACTTGTAATCACGCTTAATAAGATAATTAATAATCTTGTTAGGGTTAATATGATTATAATTCAAGTAATCGTCAATAATAGTTTATTTGTGCATTAATATTCAACCAACATAGATAAACAAGTTTAGGGTTAATCCTATTGACTGCATGTTAGTCAGAAAGCGCACATGAATACGATTAGAATAAAGTAGTGGCCTATTATTAGGGCAGGTTCAATCTCTTTTAGGTTGGATTTGTACCTTCATCCCCGAACCCTATTTGGTTCAAGACCTTATGGAGTTGACGATCTCTTGGATCGTTAAGGGGTGTAACCTTCACCTCGTGAACGGTTTACGAGTTCCTAAAAAATTTGTTGGCGACTCTTTTGCCCTATCTTCTATCCCTTTGGACACCACCTGTAGGGATTATTTCAAGCGTCAATCCCCTAGCTTGAACCCCACTGTGATCATACACTAAAGTACAGTGGCGTCCAAAGGGAAAGAAGATAGAGCAAAAGAGTCGCCAACAAGTTTTAGGAACTCGCAAACCGTTCACAGGGTGAAAGTTACACCCCTTAACGATCCAAGAGATCGTCAACTTCATAAGGTCTTGAACCAAATAGAGTTCGGGGATGAAGGTACAAATTCAACCTGAAAGAGATTGAACCTGCCCTAATAATAGGCCTCTACTTTATTCTGATCGTATTCATGAACGCTTTCTGACTAACATGCCATCAATAGGATTCACCCTAAACCTGTTTATCTATGTTGGTTAAATATTAATGCACAAATAAACTATTATTGGCGATCACTTGAATTATAATCATATTTAACCTTAAATAAAATTATTAATTATCTTATTAATCGTGATTACAAGTACAAATTCCCTTTAAACATGCATAAAAGGTGTGATCAAGCAATAATAATAAATATAATATCAAGCAACATAATAATAATCAAAATAATAATATTCATGTTAAAGCATAATAATAGCAAGATCCTAGGCATG
This sequence comes from Chenopodium album, assembly GCF_948465745.1. NCBI lineage: Eukaryota > Viridiplantae > Streptophyta > Magnoliopsida > Caryophyllales > Amaranthaceae > Chenopodium > Chenopodium album. The sequence goes on from NC_137839.1 coordinate 57,268,454, forward strand.
ATACTAACAAGATTAATAACAAACCCTAGCATGTCACTAAATAGTAAAAATCATAGCTTTAACCCTAACATGATACTAACAATCATAAATATTAGGAAAGAAAATAGAAGGCATCATAACAATCACACTTAATATTAAATTTACCCTAGACATGATACTAGGAATCATAATAACAACTTAAGCATGAACTCTATATCAAAACAACAATAAAAACCATTAAAGTACTTACTTTGATGTCTCGTACCTCTTTCTAATAACAAAATACACACGTTAGTAACTTCAAGGAAAATAATAATTAAAACAATTAAATTAAATAATTAAAAGAGAGATTTGGGACCAAACCTACAGAAATTAAACCTTTTACGTCTAGGGCGAAGGCAACTTCGAATATGGCTAGGTGGTTCTAGATCTAATGAATGCGGAATTTTTATATTTGAGAGAAGGCTAGTTTAGAAAAGAGAGACAGAGTAATCAAGAGAATCTTGATGAGAGTTGGTGTGAATTGATGAGAATTGATGAATGAAAATGGAGTTTTTACGAGATTATTGATAAAGAAAATCAGCCAAAAAGATAAAATATCAAAACAGAGTTCTGGCGCAGATAAAATCTGATTAGCGCCAACGCTGGCTATCGGCGCCAGACGCCAACATTAGCGCTAGGCGCCAATGCTAGCACCAGGCGCCAAGCGTAGCGTCAGGTGCTACAATTGGCGTTTGGCGCTGATCTAGAAATTCACGTGTTTTCTTAAAATCAGATAGAAATTGCCGTACAGGAGGATAAAATCGATCTTCCTAAAAAAACGTTCTTTGATTTTAATTAAAACTCTGAAAAGTCAACGAAGGTCAATTTATCAATGCTAATTAGATTAGGAATGAAAAGAACCTTCTAAAAGAATCTAGAAGGGTTAAACCATTCCTAATTTCAATAGGAATGATAAATCTATTAGGCCCTCCCCTAGATCATTTGGCCGTATATAAGGCTCAAAACGGGCCCAGTTTAGTAATTTTGCTATAACTTCCTCAATATTTATCGGAATTGGGCTTATAATATATCGTTGGAAAGCTCTTTTCGAGCCCCATCCAACTACACTACTATTGGACCCATATCATAGATCAACCAAACTGGATTGGCTGTTTTCTTAAAAAAAATTTCAAAAATAGAGAGAAGAGAAAAGAAATTAAAACTATCCGCAACACTAGACTTTCCACACTTTCACTTCATTCGATTATGATTCAACGCGAAAGGTACTCATCACTAGGTTTGGTTTTGGGGAGACACAAATGGGTGTCTACAGAAGCCCCCACTTTGATTGAGTTTGGAGAAACGCAAATTTCGAAAACAAAAGTCAAAGTAGCGATAGGGACGGAGAATGATTCAAAACGTTCTGCGATCCTACATCTCTCTTGTAACGCCGATACCTGCAAACTAGCGTTAGTTAAACAGATAAAAGAGTTAAGAAACACGTATCTTGCACCGTCGAGCACACGTCTCTGAAGGTAACCGATTTGTTGCCGCATTGCTATTGTTTTGATGACCTCCTGCCAAGAGAATGCCATCCTGCTTGAAAACTGCTACGCTTGTAACTGCTTCCAATTTAGAAGATTGCTTTGCTTGAAACGATCCTCTTCCGCTATGTGACCATCTTCCACGTCTAAGGGAACAAGATCGAAGACAATTTCGCTTGAAATCACCTTCAGTTGTTTGTGGTAACTATCCACAATCTAGGGAACGCCATCTTGTTGTTTCGATGTTCACTCGTCTCTGAACAAAGAGCTTCTTTTTTTTGGATATGTTACGCGCCTCTGAACAAAGAGCTTCTTTTTTTAATATGTCCACGCGTCTCTGAACAATAGAACTTGAAATACATGTCCACGCGTCTCTGAAAAAAGGAGATTTGATGATATTTCCACGCGTCTCTAGAGCAAAAGAGCTTGAAAGGAATGTCCACGCGTCTCTGAACAAAAGAGCTTTGATGATATGTCCACGCGTCTCTAAACAAAAGAGTTTGAAAGGAATGTCCACGCGTCTCTGAACAAAAGAGCTTTGATGATATGTCCACGCGTCTCTGAAAAAAAGAGCTTCGATGATTGAATGTTTGTTGCGATAATATTCCAAAGAAAAATCTCCGAAGACCAGCACTTGCCGATCTCTAAAGCTCGCTCGAACGTTGCTTCCGCTAAAACCAGTATGTCGGTGTCTCCATGATGAGCCAATTATTAGGCGCTTTAAGCTAAGTGAGACGATCTTTCATCAGGCCGATCACTTAGACTGTAATCAAACCGACTACTTAATCATGTAAAATTGCTTATAGGGGCTAACTGGCGTACCAAGGAACCCGAAATTGCTGTATGAGGTCGAAATCACCTTTCTGAGAGGCTTCGAGCTCTGTCGCTGCTGAAATATCTCTGGCGTCAAGAATTGGCTCAGTCGCCAGACGCTGGAATTTAGCGCCAGGCGCTAAAAACTATTGCCAGACGCTAGATAATTTCGTCTGGCGCTGGAGTAGGGTCTTCCCTATTCTGCTTCACCTGTATTTTTTTTTACTATAGAACTTTGCCAATTTCTTTAATTATCTTAGGGTTGACCTAAGGTTTAATGTAGCTTGACTCATTGACTTGACACGACTCAAGGTATAAACTTGACTCTCTGTGATTGACTGACTCGAGATTGACTCGACATAAAGTGTTTTACACATGTTTTAGAATCAAATCAATGTGATATGACACGACATGACTCAATGTGTACATGACTCGTGTGTTCTTTGTAATGTGATCGTGCAACTCAAAAATGCAAAAAAGCAAAAATTTTCCGTCATTTTTATGGAGGGTACCGACTTTCTCCCGAAAAAGAAAGACGCGAAAAAGAATCGAAGTTTTGAGGGCATGTTGAATGAGCTTAGTCAAATGTTGTTTCTCACAGTACAAGGATTGTAACATCTTAGACTATCCTAGTTGACTCGATAATGAAAGTATTTATGTAACTTAGGCATGGAGGCTAAGCACTTCATACTTCGATATGCAATGATGATTATGAGTGATGTTGGGCATTTTGACATGACAAGGTATGCTTCACCGTTGTATTAAGATTTCATGACAAAGGGTTCCTAAGGGAAGTATATTTGGTCATGTATTTGTGCGGTGTGTGATAGTGATTCTAAAGTTAGGCCGCAAAGGCTAAGTGTGTGGGAAAATATTGGTTTTAAAAGAGTGAAATGGTGGTGACTCTTAGGCTAGGTAAGTGTAGGGAATAATTTCAAGCCTTTAAAATCCCACTAGCTTGAACCCCACTGTGATCATACACTAAAGTACGGTGGTGACCAAAAGGGAAGAAGATAGAGCAAAAGAGTCGCCAACAAGTTTTTTAAGGAACTTGTAAACCGTTCACGAGGTGAAGGTTACACCCCTTAACGATCCAAGAGATCGTCAACTCCATAAGGTCATGAACCAAATAAGGGTTCGAGGATGATGGTACAAATCCAACCTAAAAGAGATTGAACCTGCCCTAATAATAGGCCTCTACTTTATTCTGCTCGTATTCATGTGCGCTTTCTGACTAACATGCAATCAATAGGATTAACCCTAAACCTGTTTAATCTATGTTGGTTGAATTTAATGCACAAATAAACTATTATTGGCGATCACTTGAATTATAATCACAATTAACCCTAACAAGATTATTAATATCTTATCAAGCGTGATTGCAAATACCAATTCCCTTTAAACATACAATAAAGGTGATCAAGCAATAAATAATAAAATATAATACATATCAAGCAACATAATAAATAATCAACATCATTAATAATAATAATAATAATAATAATAATAATAATAATAATAATAATAATAATAATAATAATAATAATAATAATCATGTTAAATCATAGCAAGATCCTTGGCATGATACTAACAAGATTAATAACAAACCCTAGCATGTCACTAATTAAGCAATAAAAATCAAATCTTTAACCCTAACATGATACTAACAATCATAAATATTAGGAAGAATATAGGAAGCATCGTACTTTTAATCACACTTAATATTAAAGTTACCCTAGACAAGATACTAGGAATCAAAATAACAATCTAAGCATGATTTCTACATCATAATATCAATTAAACCATTAAAGTACTTACTTGGATGCCTCGTACCTCTTTCTAATAACAAAATACACACGTTAGTAACTTCAAGGAAAATAATAAACAAACAATTAAATTAAATAATTGAAAAAGATATTTGGGACCAAACCCTCAGAAATTAAAACCTTTCACGTCTAAGGCGAAAGCGACTTCGAATATGGCTAAGTGTTTCTAGGTCTTGTGAATGCGGAATTATTTATTTGAGAAAAGGCTAGTTTAGAAAAGAGAGAGAGAATAATCAAGAAAATCTTGATGAGAGTTGGTTATTGAAAAAGGGGAGATATGACCTCTATTTATAGGAAAAAAGAGGGTCGAAGAATTAAGAAAAGAATCCAAATTCGAATCGAAATAAAACTCGTAGACAACAGTTTTTGCAGATTTTTTTTTTATCATATCTTTTGATCCAGGAATCGGAATAAGATAAATAAGATGTCGTTGGAAAGATCTTGAAGTCTACTTTCTAAACCAATTAAAATCAGATTAAAATATGTTGTATAATAAAAGATATGAACGAAATAGTGAGACGGTGTCAGTTTTGGATAGAGTTTGATATCTTATTCATATCTTTTCCGTTATAGCTCGGAATTATTATTATAATATATCATTGGAAAGATAATTTCAAGATCTATCCAACCATATAAAATTTGGATAAAAAATATGAGGCACGAAAATAATATCTGACTGTCTTTGAACATGTTTAAATCCGAATAGAATTAGGACTTTAAAAAAGGAAAGTTTTATAAAAAAAGAAAGTTTATTTTTAAATCAAATTCCTTAATCTTATCTTTTCAAAAAAGGATAATTAAGATATTTTAGAAACTTATAGAAGATTCTAATCAATCCTAATTAGTTTAGGAATAAGATTAAACCTTTGGACCCTCCTCATGATCATTGGGTCGTAGGTAAAATCCGGTTTGGGTCCAGTTTAGTATTTTGGCCATAACTTCCTCATTATTCATCGGAATTGGGCTTATAATATATCGTTGGAAAGGTCTTTTCAAGCCCCATCCAACTACACCATTATTGGACCCATATTATGGACCAAACTAAACTGGAATGGACATTTTCATAAAATAGAGTGGGTTTTCTAAAACAGAAAGAAAGAATTTTAACAAAAACTAACCGCAACACTAGACTTTTCACACTTTCACCTCATTTGATTATGGTTCGACATGAAAGGTATTCATCACTGGGTTTGGTTTTGGGGAGACACAAATGGGTGTCTACAGAAGCCCCCACTTTGACTGAGTTTGGAGAAACGCAAGTTTCAAAAACAAAAGTCAAAGTATCGATAGGGACGGAGAATGATTCAGAATGTTCTGCGATCCTAAACCAATCTTGTAACGCCGATACCTGCAAAACTAGCGTTAGTTAAACAGATAAAAGAGTTAAGAAACGCGTATCTTGCACCGTCGAGCACACGTCTATGAAAGTAACCGATTGTTACTGTCGCTGTTTTGATGACCTCCTGCAAGCTAGAGAATGCGATCCCGCTTGAAAACCGCTACGCCCGTAACTGATTCCAAATTAGAAGGTTGCTTCGCCTGAAACTATCCTCCTTCGCAATGATAATATTCCACATCCTAGGGGATACTATCGAAGATTGCTTCTGTTGAAACAATCTCCATCCGCATTGATAATATTCCGCGTCCAAGGGAATACTATCGAAGATTGCTTCTCTTGAAACAATCCTCAGTTGTTTGTGACAACTCTCCACAATCTAGGGAACGCCACCTTGCTGTATCGATGTTCACTCGTCTCTGAACAAAGAGCTTCTTTTTGATATGACTCTAATTTCCGCTGTGATAGTCTTCGAAAAGATCACTGCTTCTTAATGTTTGCTATGTCAGTACGTCGGTACTTTGCTGCTTGTGAACCAGTATGTCGGTGCTTTTGCTGTGATGACAATTCTCTTTTCTTTGGGAATAGTTTCCAACACAACTCTTGTATGATGTATGACAATCCGATTTAGGGAAAGTTGTCAATGCCACGTAACAATCCATCCTTGGAAATGTTGTCACGATGAAGCGACAATCCGTACCTCAGAAAATTTGCCAAAATCCAATTTTTGGAAAAGTTGCCAATGCTTCGTAACAATCTTTCATAAGAACTTTGCTACGATCGACAATCCACATCTTGGAATATAACTCTTGAAAGCAATCCACCTTGGAAATTTGCCAACGCTATGCGACAATCCTTTTGGGAAAATATTGCCACTATTGACAATCCGCATCTTGGAACATTTGCAAAAAAGAGTCGACCGACAATCCACTTCGGGAAAATTTGCCACTTACTGAAATGAATGACAATCCACGTTGAGGAACTTTTGCTAATATTTATGATGAATAGAAACCTACAACAATCCTTTGGGAAATTTTGCTATAGGGAACTGGGTGTATGACAATCCGATTTCGAAAAACTTGCCAACGAGCCGATGAATGTATGACAATCCAAACTTGGAAAAACTTGCCAATAAAAGAAGGAGCACGACAATCCACGCTTGGAAACTTTGCTAGAGATGACAATCCAATCTTGAAAAAATTGTCGTTGAAGAAGATGCACGACAATCCATTTTTGGAAATATTGTCAGTTGGGGATGACAATCCAATTTTTGGAAAACTTTGTCGTTTAAGTGCTTGCTTTTAAACCGATTGTAATGAGCCAGTGTTTTAGGCGCTTAAATTAAGTGAGACGATTTTTTGTCAGGTCAATCACTTACTACGATTGTAATCGAGCCGACTACTAATCATGTCAAATTGCTTATAGGGGCTAACTGGCGTACCAAGGAACCCGAAATTGTTATATGAAGTCGAAATCACCTTTCTAAGAGGCTTCGAGCTCTGTCGTTGCAGAAATATCTCTGGCGCCAAGAATTGGAGTAGGGTCTTCCCTATTCTATTGCACCTGTATTTATTTTTTACTATAGAACTTTGCCAATTTTTTTAATTATCTTAGGGTTGACCTAAGGCTTAATGTTGCTTGACTCATCGACTTGACAAGACTCAAGGTATAAACTTGACTCGATATGTTTGACTGGCTCGAGGTTGACTCGACTCAAAGTGTAATGACACATGTGTTAGACTCAAATCAAAGTTATATGGCACGACATGACTCAATGTGTACATGACTCGTGTGTGCATTGTAATGTGATCGTGCGACTCAAAAAATGCAAAAAAGCAAAAATTTTCCGTCAATTTTGTGGAGGGTACCGACTTTCTCCCGAAAAAGAAAGACGTGAAAAAGAAAATCAAAAGTTTGAAGATGCATGTTGAATGAGCTTAGTCAAATGTTGTTTGATACTATCTCTTAAGGTTCAAGGATTAATTCATCCTAGGCTATCTCAACTGTTGACTCAATGATGAAAGCATTTGGGTAACTTAGGCAGGGAGGCTAAGTACTTCATGCTTCGTGATGCAATGATGAGTGATGTTGATATGACAAGGCATGCTTCAACTTTGTATTAAGATTTCATGACAAAGGGTTCCTAAGGGAAGTATATTTGGTCATGTATCTGTGCAGTGTGTGATAATGACACTAAAGCTAGGCTACAAGAGCTAAGTGTGTGGAGAAAATATTTTAAAAGAGTCAAATGGTGGTGACTCTTAGGCTAGGTAAGCTAATGATGTAGGGATCAAGCCCCCAAGTCTAGCTCTAAATGAATAGGGATGAGCATAGGAAATCCCTCGATATGATCATGGTGTAAGTGTGTGAATGTGAATATGAATGCATTTTTATTGCGGCCGCACCTCGATGTGAGGTTGGCTACGTATCCGTTAGGAATCAGGCCGAACGTAGCTCTAGCCGAACCTCGCACAAGTGTGTATACCTCAAAAAAGGTCTTTTTAAGGGTTGTAACGTGGTTAGGCTAAAGGTTGGAAGAAGAAGGGATAAAGGCTCAAGACCCTAGATAAGCCCCCAAGGTGTGCAACCTCGCTTTTGAATCTTTGTATTTTCATGCTTGAATTTCTATTCTTTTTTAGCTCTTTTTGCTTTAGCATTTATTTATTTTTATAAGTGTGGGCAATCCCGATCATGCGGTCTATCACTCACTTGGCATTCATGTTTCTCAGGCACGGTACCGAGCACTCGATAAGAGACGCAATCTGAGACGTGTTCTTATCGAAGATATTTTCATACTAAAGACATTGGAACACTTGCCCTTTTGTACACTTTTATTTATTTTTTGCTTATGCTTATTTTTGCTATTTATTTTGATCTTTTGAAATCACTCAAGCTTTTTAGAATTGCATAAGTTACACACCATCCCATCCCAAGGTTAGGTAGATGTAGGTTGAAAAAAAGAAAGGTCTATCGTTAGACGAAGCTCAAAGTGGTTTATGAAGAAATGATTGTATAATTGAAGGGCCAAAGGAGATATGATGTGGCTACAAGGGGTGCCTCAAATCATTGGTATACCTTATGCTTAATTCGACATGGATTTTTTTTTTTTTTTAAATGCAATGTAATGAAATGATCATATGCAAGGAAATAAATGCTCATTTTATTAAAAAGGGAAAAGAAAAGAAAAATTACAAACATAATCTAAAGGAAAAGAAAAGGTTCCTATGCTAGACTTATTGGGGAAAGGAAAAAATGAAAAAGAAATAGAAAAAGAGGTCATGAAATCTTTTCGTTGAAGCTCGCCTCTTGTCTTGTGTTGTTTCATCATTACCCTCATTTTTTGTTTGTCAATCATATGACTCAAACTCGATTCAACACACATGGATGCAAGGAGTGAAGAAAGATGGAATAGAAAGTGAAAAAAGAAAAAAATGATGGAGGTGGAGGGATATGAAGAATTAGGGATAGAATGTACCCCCCAACTTAAATGACGGAAAAGACCGACTTATGCATGAACCTAAGACATGGCCATGGTGACATGTGCTCAAAGTGTGTGCTAAGACTAGTGAGTGTAGATGGTACTTTAAGACTCGTGTCATGACCATGTGGCTAGACTATGTGACTAGACTCAAGCAAAGACTAAGTTAAGACTTCACGTATATGCATTAAACTGGACAGACTGTGGTATTTTAGTCATAACATTTTATCTGCGACTCTGATTGGGATGAAACCACACCGAATTAAAGATAAAACTCGGGGCTACAGATCCATAGGTTGTACGACTCGTAGTTCTTTCTAGAACTCCAGCTATGACCAAAACAAGTTGACGTTTGTGCAGTATACGGGAATAAAAATCCGGGTTGACTTAAAAGAACTATGACTCAATTTATGTTTATTTATTAGCTCAAATTAATTAATTAATTAATTAAACAAAGTCCTTTAGTCATTAATCAGTTTATTTAGTCTTAACACAAGTCAAACAAACGGTTATGAAAAATCACATAGAGTATGCACAACAAATAATGCACAATTAGTCAAGTAGGCACAATATGATGCAATGAGTTTGCAACCTAACCATGGCTCTAGTTCTCTAAATTTCGGGATATGGTTTAGTCAATAGAGGGTCCATGGTTAATTGTCCGGATGCACTGCGCGGAAGCCTAACCGTGAAGGGTTGGCGCGAGTGGATGGGACACCGCGAGTTTTAGAAAAAAAAAAACTCGCTTCCATGGTTTGGTGAATTCAACATCTCGGATGTACCCTTTGTTGCCAGGAGCATTCAATCGGGTAGATGGAGCATGAATTCCCAGAGGGTTATGTCCATATGTAGAACACATATGGGTTTCAGAAAAAGTGAGAAAAAATTCAATCAGGAAGTAGGATCGAGCAAACAATACGAAAAATCGGTCGAAATTAGAACGCATATTTCTGGCTCGGTATTGGGGGAAATTGGCGCCAGCAAACAGAGACTGGCGCCAACTTTTAACTGTAGCGCCTGGCGCCAATACTGGCGTCTGGCGCTACGGCTAAAAGTGTGGCGCCAAGCTCTGACCCCTGACGCTACTTCCCACATGCCTCAGCAGCTTTCTGTGCTCGATAAAATCTTCCAGTTTTGCGTGGTGTTATTTCAGTCCTAGTTGTGAAAGACATTTCTCAAATTTCCTACGTGTAAAATCCTATGTTTTTGACTCATTACGGATGGTCTTTCCAATGAGAACCTTTTTATGCATATGACAATAATGTTAATCAAAATTACGCACATGAAATACTTAGAACTTTTCGAGTCTCATCCGCTCATTCTAAATCATTGCCGAAACAAATTCAGGAATTAAAATAGAAATCCTCCCCAACGGAGTCGCCAAAAACTGTAGGGAATAATTTCAAGCCTTTAAAATCCCACTAGCTTGAACCCCACTATGATCATACACTAAAGTACGGTGGCGTCCAAAAGGGAAGAAGATAGAGCAAAAGAGTCGCCAACAAGTTTTTTAAGGAACTTGTAAACCGTTCATGAGGTGAAGGTTACACCCCTTAACGATCCAAGAGATCGTCAACTCCATAAGGTCATGAACCAAATAAGGGTTCGGGGATGATGGTACAAATCCAACCTAAAAGAGATTGAACCTGCCCTAATAATAGGCCTCTACTTTATTCTGCTCGTATTCATGTGCGCTTTCTGACTAACATGCAATCAATAGGATTAACCCTAAACCTGTTTAATCTATGTTGGTTGAATTTAATGCACAAATAAAATATTATTGGCGATCACTTGAATTATAATCACAATTAACCCTAACAAGATTATTAATATCTTATCAAGCGTGATTGCAAATACCAATTCCCTTTAAACATACAATAAAGGTGATCAAGCAATAAATAATAAAATATAATACATATCAAGCAACATAATAAATAATCAACATCATTAATAATAATAATAATAATAATAATAATAATAATAATAATAATAATAATAATAATAATAATAATAATAATAATCATCATGTTAAAGCATAGCAAGATCCTAGGCATGATACTAACAAGATTAATAACAAACCCTAGCATGTCATTAAGCAATAAAAATCAAATCTTTAACCCTAACATGATACTAACAATCATAACTATTAGGAAGAATATAGGAAGCATCGTAATTTTAATCATACTTAATATTAAAGTTACCCTAGACATGATACTAGGAATCAAAATAACAATCTAAGCATGATTTCTACATCATAATATCAATTAAACCATTAAAGTACTTACTTGGATGTCTCGTACCTCTTTCTAATAACAAAATACACACGTTAGTAACTTCAAGGAAAATAATAAACAAACAATTAAATTAAATAATTGAAAAAGATATTTGGGACCAAACCCTCAGAAATTAAAACCTTTCACGTCTAAGGCGAAAGCGACTTCGAATATGGCTAAGTGTTTCTAGATCTTGTGAATGCGGAATTATTTATTTGAGAAAAGGCTAGTTTAGAAAAGAGAGAGAGAATAATCAAGAAAATCTTGATGAGAGTTGGTTATTGAAAAAGGGGAGATATGATCTCTATTTATAGGAAAAAAGAGGGTCGAAGAAATAAGAAAAGAATCCAAATTCGAATCGAAATAAAACTCGTAGACAGCAGTTTTTGTAGATTTTGTTTTTATCATATCTTTTGATCCAAGAATCGGAATAAGATGCATAAGATGTCGTTGGAAAGATCTTGAAGTCTACTTTCTAACCCAATAAAAATCAGATTAAAATATGTTGTAGAATAAAAGATATGAACGAAATAGTGAGACGGTGTCAGTTTTGGATAGAGTTTGATATCTTATTCATATCTTTTCTGTTATAGCTCGGAATTATTATTATAATATATCATTGGAAAGATAATTTCAAGATCTATCCAACCATATAAAATTTGGATAAAAAATATGAGGCACGAAAATAATACTTGACTGTCTTTGAACATGTTTAAATCCGAATAAAATTAGGACTTTAAAAAAGGAAAGTTTTATAAAAAAAGAGCGTTTATTTTTAAATTAAATTCCTTAATCTTATCTTTTCAAAAAAGGATAATTAAGATATTTTAGAAACTTATATAAGATTCTAATCAATCCTAATTAGTTTAGGAATAGGATTAAACTTTTGGACCCTCCTCATGATCATTGGGTCGTAGGTAAAATCCGGTTTGGGCCCAGTTTAGTATTTTGGCCATAACTTCCTCATTATTCATCGGAATTGGGCTTATAATATATCGTTGGAAAAGTCTTTTCAAGCCCCATCCAACTACACCATTATTGGACCCATATTATGGACCAAAATAAACTGGAATGGACATTTTCATAAAATAGAGTGGGTTTTCGAAAACAGAAAGAAAGAATTTTAACAAAAACTAACCGCAGCACTAGACTTTTCACACTTTCACCTCATTCGATTATGGTTCGACGTGAAAGGTATTCATCACTGGGTTTGGTTTTGGGGAGACACAAATGGGTGTCTGCAGTAAGCTAATTATATAGGGATCAAGCCCCCAAGTCTAGCTCTAAATGAATAGGGATGAACATAGGAGATCCCTTGATATGATAATGGTGTAAGTATGTGAATTTTAATATGAATGTATGTTTATTACGGCCGCACCTCGATGTGAGGTTGCCTACATATCCGTTAGGAATCAGGCCAAACGTAGCTCTAGTTGAACCTCGCACAAGTGTGTGTATACCTCAAAAAGGTCTTTTTCAGGGTTGTAACGTGGTTAGGCTAAAGGTTTGAAGAAGAAGGGGATAAAAGGCTCAAGACCCTAGATAAGCCCCCCAGGTGTGCAACCTTGCTTTTGAATATTTGTATTTTCATGCTTGAGGTTTTCTACTCTTTTTTAGCTCTTTTTTTTTTTTTTTGCTTTTGCATTTTTTTTTTATAAGTGTGGGCAATCCCGATCATGCGGTTTATCACTCACTTGGCATTCATGTTTCTCAGGCATGGTACCGAGTACTCGATAAGAGACGCAATCTGAGACGTGTTCATATCAAAGACATGTTCATGTCAAAGACATTGGAACACTTGCCCTTTTGTACACTTTTATTATTTTTTGCTTATTTTTTTTGCTATCACTATCTATTTATTTTGATCTTTTGAAATCACTCAAGCTTTTTTTCTTTGAAAATTGCATAAGTTACACACCATCCCATCCCAAGGTTAGGTAGATATGGGTTGAAAAATGAAAGGTCTATCGTTAGACAAGGCTTAAAGTAAGAGAATAAACGCTCATTTTATTAAAAAGGGGAAAAGAATGAATCTACAAAATTAATCTAAATGAAAAGAAAGGTGCCTATGCTAGAATTATTGGGGAAAGGGTAAATAAAGAAAAAGAAAAAAGATATCATGAAATCTCATCGTTGAAGCTCGCCTCTTGTCTTGTGTTGTTTGCTTTATCATCACTCGCTCTTCTTGTTAACTGGATGTATGGGAAGCTTGTTATTATCAATCAAATGTTGGATAACCTCCTTTAGCTTCCAACAGCTCTCAGTAGCATGACCTCTACTTTGATGGTACTTGCAGCGTACATTTAGATTCCAACTAGGCACTCTCTTCTCAAGCAGGGGATCTTGAAGAGGTCTAATAGGAGTAATGAGTCCCTTGGCATGGAGTCGATCGAAAGTGTCATCGTAGCTAATTCCAATAGGGGTAAAATCCCTTTTTTGTTGCTTTCTAAATCCTAAGATCTCATTAAGGTCGAAAGTACCAACACTATTACTAGAGTAGGTGTTTTCAGAAGAAGAAGGATAGTGGTTCTTCTTTCCTTTACAGCCACTGTTGTTATTGTTACTGATCTTAGCCTTCTTGTCGCGCGGAGGAACATGAAGGAGATTTGAATCAATGAAGTCTTGAACACGATCCTTGAGGGCGAGACACTTTTCAGTAGTGTGACCGCGACCTTTATGGTATCGACAATAGGAATTTGGATCCCAATTGGGAAAACGTTTTTCAGGTGGAAGGTCTTGACTGGGACCAATGGAGTGAATATGACTTTGATCATGAAGATAGTCAAAAGCTTCATTGTAAGTCATTCCTATTGGTGTGTATTCTTCAATGGTCCATTTTTCCCGTGGCTTAGGAGCATTGAGTTCTTCATTAAACCCTTGGCAAGAATTTTGTTCGATGGCCATCACCCGATTTGCTAATACTTCTACTACATTTAAGAGCATGGCAACGACATCTTGCAGTTTTCGAACATTCTCTTTCAGACTTGGCGAGTCTTCCCTGGTATTATCTAAGAAAAGACTTTCATCCTCTTCAATCATGGCCACTTCATCGAGAGAGGTTATATGAGCTGTCTCGATCATGGGCTCTCCTACAGGTGTGATAAGAAGTGATGGATCGAAAGATGCTTGATCTTCTTCGTTGGCTAGAATCTCAGAAGTTTCATTGTTATCGATCAGATCTTGAATAGCTTCTTTGAGTTTCCAACACTCCTCAGTGTCGTGACCCTTTCCTTGGTGATATTTGCAGTGCTTATTAGGGTCCCACTTGGGTGGCCTGGCTTCTAGAACTGGATCTTTGATAGGCCCTATGGGCATGACTAGTCCTTTGTGGTGTAGCTTCTCGAAAGCCGTTTCATAACTCATGCCAAGTGGGGTGAACGCTCTTTTTGACCTTTGGATTCGCGATTTAGAGGCGTTCGTGGTATGTACCTCATTAATGGGAGAGGAAGAAGAAGGATGGTCGTTCTTCTTTCCTCTTGTACTATTATCTTTCAGAAGTTCATCTTCAATGTCAATGCCTATGTTATACACAACTTTGAAGGTATTCAAGTTGTGTTGGTACTTTAAGTGCCTTGAATACTTCCCTTGGAGATTCTTGTTAAACATCCTCACAGATTCTTTTTCAGTAGGAGCCTTGACCATATTAGCATAAGTTTCCCTCCATTTATTGAAGAAAGAAGTGAACCCTTCGTTTTCTTTTTATTTTAACATCTCGAGTTGTCTACGGTCTGTTTCGTCTTGGATGTTGCACTTATATCTATCTATTAAAGCGTTTGTTATCGACTCCCAAGAAGAGGTTTTTTCTTTCTCGAGAGAAAAGAACCATTGCTGGCAAACGGTCTCGAGAGATAGTGGGAACAGAGAGGGGAAAACCTTCTTATCGATACCCTTAATGCTCATTATAGTTTCAAAAGCTCTTAGATTAAAGTAAGGGTTATCTGTTGCCTTGAATTTAGGGATGTCAGTGGCGTTGAACTTATGCGGAAGAAGTTCCTTGTCCAGCGAGACCCCTTGTGAACTAATGCCCTGAAATTTATAGTCACTAGATAGCTTGCTCAAGCTTTCTTGCATAAGATTCATTTGTTGTTGCTTCACCGGGTCATCAATTTTGAGGGTTAAAGCCTTTAACACCTCAGTCACGTCATTCAATTGATTCCTAAGTTCATTGACCTCTTCTTGACTTGCCATTATCTTTTTAGCCTTCCTCTTTTGACGAACTGGTTTATCAAAAAGTGAAACTTGAATAAAGAGGTTGTCCGTGATTAATCGCCCTTCTCTCCTCAACCAAGCACTGTGCAAAAGGAATTTGGGAATATTCATTGTTAATTATTTGACTCAAACTTTATTCAACATGCAATGGATGGAGGAAGTGAAGAATGATTGGAATAGAATATGAAGAAAAAATGTTGTAGATGGAGGGATATGAAGAATTAGGAGTATAATGTACCCCCCAACTCAAATGACGGAAAAAACCGACTCATGCATGAACCTAAGACATGGTCATGGTGATATGTACTCAAAGTGCGTGCTAAGACTAGTGAGTGTAGGTGACATGTTTGGACTCTTGTGTAAGACCATGGGACATAGTGCCTAGACTCAATTAATGACTTGACAAGGCATTATTGACAGCGAAATTTAACCGAATTAATTAGCAAAATGGTTAATTAGACACTAGGTGATGACTCAATCAATAATCCGAACTGTCGGCAAAACGATAGGATTGGCGTCGCACTGTGTAGTGTCACTAGGCAAAAAAACAACTTAGCCACCGATTCAAAACCCCCATAAGCCACCGGTTTTGAACCGGTGGTCATTTGGGGGGGGGTGGCAATAACCCCAAGAAAGGCCACCGGTTCAAAACCGGTGGCAAAAATGATTATTGCCACCGGTTAACCGGTGGTAATATTTATTATGGCCACCGGTTAACCGGTGGCAAAAACCCATTCCCGCTTTTTTTAAAGGGGTTTTTGGCACTGGTTCTGTTCAAAACCAGTGGCAAAAATGGCCCAAAAAAATAAAAAAAATAAAATTTTTTTTTTTTTGCATTTTTTCCACATAAATTGATATATAAACACTAACATATATATATACTTACATATTTTCATTAAAAAAGGCTGTAATATTACAATTTTGGTCCAAAACACTTAAAAAAAATACTAGTCATTGTTAAATACAAGCTAAGTCAGACCAATGTAACAGCCTTGGCGAGGCAGCAGCAACCTTGCATATAGATAAAATCTTCCAATAGTCCTCGTATATTTTCTCTTTTGTCACCTCCTCTGACATTGATCTAGAATGCTCCACCACTCCAATCAAGCGATAAATGCAATTGTCCCTCTTTGTGGACCTGCAAGCTTGTTCAAGCAACAGATCTTAATATATACTTTGTATACAGTCCTTACTACACCACACTCACAATAAAGGTAGCATGATACAAAATGCATGCATATTGCAATAAACACAGCTAAGCAGAATTTACACACACAAACTGAAATTTCACTCTCTACATTCATATGGTTCACCCCACCATCCTTTTCTTGTCCTAGATTGGGAAACTCCATTATTATGAACTTACATGACTGTCTAGTGAACACAAAAACCAAAAAAAAAAAAGGAAAGGGAATAAAAAGTTAGCACCTCAAATTCAAACATGCTCATGAGGGAGTGCTCTATCTCTTTTAAAGTGCCAAGTATTTGTAGCACATAAACATATATATATATATATATATATATATATATATATATATATATATATATATATGTATATATATATATATATATATCATAATATCAAAACCAGGCAGCAAGGGCCGTAAAAGCAAGTAGCTTAAATTAGTAATTAACACAAGTGCACCAAGAGAAATGCATATCATACCTAAGGATCCCTTCTTTCACCAAAACTCAAAATTAAGAAACCTAAGACACATCGGCACCACATAGGCACATCACATCAGCATTGTATTTAGAAATAATCAAATCTCACAATCACACCACATAGGCATATCGCAGCAGCATCAATAATAATGCATAATAACAAAGAATCAATCACAACAGCAGAATACAAAAACATCATCATCAAATGTCAAAATTATCAGAAAACTAATTTGATTTTGACCCCTTACAATTAGCACCACAGAATATTTCCAACAAAAAGCAAATTCAACCATATATAACCAATCAAATACTCGAAGTAAGGCAAAATAAACATGATAGATCCTACTTGCTCGGTTTAATATATAAGAGCACACTCAAGATAGATCCTACTTGCTCGGTTTCATCAACTTATTATACTCTAATGATTAGAACATATACTAATAAATTTGCCCGTATTTAATACCAATAAATCACAGAGAATTAGAACAGTTCTACTAATTGAAGCACATACCAATTCAACGATCTTCATAGTCTCAACAGCAAAATCAAAATACAATGACTGTGTAATGCCATCAAGGTAATGGGGGTTGCAAAGGGTTGTCTAGTCGTTTTTGCAGCTATTCAAACTTTAAGTTCTGCCAAGTAATTTCAATTTCATTAATTAGCATCATTTTAGAACCTTTTACTAGCAAATCTTAGAACCATTTCATCAACAAAACCAAACAAAAATCACTCAAAAATCGCAGAAAAATTCAAAAAAAAAAAAATCAAAATCACCAAAAATTGTGCTAAAGATGCCTTGATCTAATTGTAAAATAACAAGATCATACAATTCTATTGTTTATCTCTTTTATAAGAGCTATATATTCAAGCATGTGATCACAATTTGTAAACATAGTAGCTTTATTACTTTATTACTAAAAAAATGAGGAAACATTGTAGACATAGTAGCTCACAAAGAAAATGCACGATCTTGAAAATAAATTGGTTAAAAGTTTTCAATCTAAGCTGCAAATGTCATAATCTATGGGCAGGATAATAATCCTAAAGTTATTAGGAATATACATGGTTACACCTAAAACTATCAAGTTTTTCAAGGTCCAACCTCCCTTTACTTTTTCCTTGTTACTTTGAGCAGGCCCTATTTAGTGTAACTTTGTAAGTCTTGCACATACAAAACCACAAATGCAACTTCAATCCAACACCAAGTAAGCATATAGATTAATAAGAGTAATATAAAACCATAGCTTTCAAATAACAAAATTAGCAAGGTAATTCATCTTGTAAGTGATATTATCTATCTGCTACCTATTTGTTTTGTAGTTCAGCAATTGGAACTATCATTTCTCCTGGACATGGGAATCTCACATTAAGTACTCTTTCTTGTCTATCACATAACAACTATGGAAATACTATCAGACCAAAATTCACATAACATCACAAATTAAGGCAACTGTAATCATGTTTTACACACAATTAGACCAAAATTCAATCAAACAAAAATTAATCCATAGATCTAAGTACCCACCAAAATCCAGCAAAAACCAAGTAAAATTTCCCACAATTCTGGGTTAAAATTGATTAAAGCTCAATAATCAATACATTTTTATCAAACAACTAACAAATCTATCAGCTAAATGGCAAAAAAAAAAAAAAATCTATCAATACATTCTTCGACCCGTCCGCCATTGTTGAGCTTTCGCCTGTGTTTTATGGTTTTAGGGGAGATTTTCGATTTTGCAACTGAGCCCTAACTACGGCAAGAGAGATAACGAGAGAGAAGAAGATGAGAGATAGATGGCGGCGGCGATGATGGTTGTTGAGAATGAGAGAGAAGTGGTGAGGGGAGATCGCAGGAGAGAAGTGAGGGGAGATCGCAGGAGAGAGAAGAGAGGGGGAGAGCAGGAGAGAGAAGGGAGAGGAGGGGAGGCTGTAGAGAGGAGAGTGATAGAGTTAGGGTTTATGAAGGGGCGGTTTTTTTTTTTTAAAGACAGAGCCACCAGTTTTGAACCGGTGGCATTAATAATTTCCCCACCGGTTCGGTTTGAACCGGTGGCAATACCCTTTCCTCATAATCTTGCCGATTTTTCCCCTTTTTTTTGCCACCGGTTTTTAAAAACCGGTGGCCATTGCTCGGTGCCAATTTCTATTTTTCTACTAGTGTGTAGCGCCTGGCGACACGCGCCAGACGACAGAGCTGTCGCCAGGCGCCACACTCCACAGAGTGGCGCTACAGTTCAGATTTTGGCGCCAATGCTAGAACTTCAATCTGAGACTGTTTTCGGTGTTATTAATCAATAGGGGTATGCCTAAAGTCGTACTAGGTCCATTCTGATTAAAAAAAAATAGACTTTATTTATCTAATTAAAATTAATTAATTAGGAAAATTTCTTTAGTCATTAATTTATTAAATCTCAACACAAGTCAAACAAACGGTTAAGAAAACATATACATGCACAACAAATAATGCACAATTAGTCAAGTAGGCACAATATGATGCAATGAGTTTGCAACCTAACCATGGCTCTAGATCTCTAAAGTTTGGGATATGGTTTAGTCAATAGAGGGTCCATGGTTAATTGTCCAGAAGCACCGCGCGGAAGCCTAACCGTGAAGAGTTGGCGCGAGTGGATGGGACACCGCGAGTTTTAGAAAAACTCGCTTCCATGGTTTGGTGAATTCAACATTCTCGGATGTACCCTTTGTTGCTCATAGCGTTAAATCAGGTAGATGGAGCATGAATTCCCAGAGGGTTATGTCCATATGTAAAACACATATGGGTTTCAAAAAAGTGAGAAAAATTCAATCAGGAAGTAGGATCGAGCAAACAATACAAAAAACTTGTCGAAATTAGAACGCATATTTCTGGCTCGGTATTGGAAGAATTTGGCGCCAGCAAACAGAGGTTGGCGCCAGGATTTAGCTGTAGCGCCTGACTACAGAGCTGTCGTCTGGCGCTACTGTTAAATGTCTGGCGCTAGCTTTTGTTCGCTGACGCTTATTCCTACATGCCTCAGCAGCTTTCTATGCTCGATAGAATTTTCCAGTTTCGCACAGTGTTATTTCGGTCCTAGTTGTGAAAGATATTTCTCAAATTTCCTACGTGTAAAATCCTATGTTTTAACTCATTACGGATGGTCTTTCCAATGAGATCTTTTTTATGCGTATGACGATAATGTTAATCAAAATTACGCGCATGAAATACTTAGAACGTTTCGAGTCTCATCCACTCATTCTAAATCATTGCCGAAACAAATTCAGGAATTAAAATATAAATCCTCCCCAGCAGAGTCGCTAAAAACTGTTGGGAATATTTCAAGCATTATTCCCCTAGCTTGAACCCCACTGTGATCATACACTAAAGTACGGTGGTGTCCAAAGGGAAAGAAGATAGAGCAAAAGAGTCGCCAACAAGTTTTAGGAACTTGTAAACCGTTCACGGGGTGAAAGTTACACCCCTTAACAATCCAAGAGATCTTCAACTCCATAAGGTCTTGAACCAAATAGGGTTCGGGGATGAAGGTACAAATTCAACCTGAAAGAGATTGAACCTGCCCTAATAATAGGCCTCTACTTTATTCTGATCGTATTCATGTGCCCTTTCTGACTAACATGCAATCAATAGGATTAACCCTAAACCTGTTTATCTATGTTGGTTGAATATTAATGCACAAATAAACTATTATTGGCGATCACTTGAATTATAATCAAATTTAACCCTAAATAAGATTATTAATTATCTTATTAATCGTGATTACAAGTACAAATTCCCTTTAAACTTGCATAAAAGTTGTGATCAAGCAATAATAATAAATATAATATCAAGCAACATAATAATAATCAAAATAATAATATTCATGTTAAAGCATAATAATAGCAAGAT
Source organism: Chenopodium album (assembly GCF_948465745.1). Lineage (NCBI taxonomy): Eukaryota > Viridiplantae > Streptophyta > Magnoliopsida > Caryophyllales > Amaranthaceae > Chenopodium > Chenopodium album. The sequence continues at coordinate 57,289,442 of NC_137839.1, forward strand.
CCTAGGCATGATACTAACAAGATTAATAACAAACCCTGGCATGTCACTAAACAATAAAAATCATAGCTATAACCCTAACATGATACTAACAATCATAAATATTAGGAAAGAAAATAGAAGGCATCATAACAATCATACTTAATATTAAATTTACCCTAGACATGATACTAGGAATCATAATAACAACTTAAGCATGAACTCTATATCATAACATCAATAAAAACTATTAAAATACTTACTTTGATGCCTCGTACCTCTTTCTAATAACAAAATACACACGTTAGTAACTTCAAGGAAAATAATAATTAAAACAATTAAATTAAATAATTAAAAGAGAGATTTGGGACCAAACCCTCAGAAATTAAACCTTTCACATCTAGGGCGAAGGCAACTTCGAATATGGCTAGGTGTTTTCAGATCTAATGAATGCAGAATTTTTATATTTGAGATAAGGCTAGTATAGAAATGAAAGAGAGAGTAATCAAGAGAATCTTGATGAGAGTTGGTGTGAATTGATGATAATTGGAATTGATGAGAATTGATGAATGAAAACAGAGTTTTTACGAGATTATTTAGAATGAAAATGAGCCAAAAAGATAAAATATCAAAACAGAGTTCTGGCGCAGATAAAATCTGATTAGGGCCAGCTATTGGCGCCAGACGCCAACATTAGCGCGAGGCGCCAATGCTAGCGCCAGGCGCCAAGCGTAGCGTCAGGCGCTACAGCTGGCGTTTGGCGCTGATCTGGAAATTCACGCGTTTTCTTAAAATCAGATAGAAATTGCCGTACAGGAGGATAAAATCGTATCTTCCTCAAAAAACGTTCTTTGATTTTAATTAAAACTCTAAAAAGTCAACGAAAGTCAATTTATCAATGCTAATTGAATTAGGAATGAAAAGAACCTTCTAGAAGAATCTAGAAGACTAAAACCATTCCTAACTGCATTAGCAATGATAAATCTATTAGGCCCTCCCCTAGATCATTGGGCCGTATATAAGGCTCAAAACGAGCCCAGTTTAGTAATTTGGCCATAACTTCCTCAATATTTATCGGAATTGGGCTTATAATATATCGTTGGAAAGCTCTTTTCGAGCCTCATCCAACTACACTACTATTGGACCCATATCATGGACCAACTAAACTGGATTGGCTGTTTTCTTAAAATAATTTTTTAAAAACAGAGAGAAGAGAAAAGAAATTAAAACGATCGGTAACACTAGACTTTCTACACTTTCACTTCATTCGATTATGATTCGACGCGAAAGGTACTCATCACTGGGTTTTATTTTGGGGAGACACAAATGGGTGTTTACACCACCGTACTTTAGTGTATGATCACAGTGGGGTTCAAGCTAAGGGTTAATGCTTGAAATATTCCCTACAGTTTTTGGCGACTCTACTGGGGAGGATTTCTATTTTAATTCCTGAAATATATTTCGGCAATGATTTAGAATGAGTGGATGAGACTCGAAAAGTTCTAAGTATTTCATGTGCGTAATTTTGATTAACATTATTGTCATATATATGCATAAAAAAGATCTTATTGGAAAGACCATCCGTAATGAGTTAAAACATAGGATTTTTACTCGTAGGAAATTTGAGAAATATCTTTCACAACTAGGATCGAAATAACACTACGCGAAACTGGAAAATTTTATCGAGCAAAGGAAGCTGCTGAGGCATGTAGGAATTAGCGTCAGTGAACAGAAATTTGCGCCAGTATTTTGACTTTAGTGCCAGATGACAGCTTTGTCGCCAGGCGCCAACCTCTGTTTGCTGGCGCCAAATTCTTCCAATACCGAGCCAGAAATATGCATTCTAATTTCGACAAGTTTTTAGCATTGTTCGCTCGATCATACTTCCTGATTGAGTTTTTCTCACTTTTCTGAAACCCATATGTGTTCTACATATGGACATAACCCTCTGAGAATTCATGCTCCATCTACCTGATTGAACACTCTGAGCCACAAAGGGTACATCCGAGAATGTTGAATTCACCAAACCATGGAAGCGAATTTTTTCTAAATTCGCGATGTCCCATCCACTCGCGCCAACCCTTCACGGTTAGGCTTCCGCGCGGTGCATCTGGACAATTAACCATGGACCCTCTATTTACTAACCCATATCCCGAACTTTAGAGAACTAGAGCCATGGTTAGGTTGCAAACTCATTGCATCATATTGTGCCTACTTGACTAATTGTGCATTATTTGTTGTGCATACTCTATGTGATTTTTCCTAACCGTTTGTTTGACTTGTGTTAAGCCTAAATAATCTAATTAATGACTAAAGGACTTTGTTTAATTAATTAATTAATTAATTAATTGGGTTGAGATAATAAATATGTCTAAAATCGAGTCATAGTTCCTTTAAATCAACCCGGATTATTATTCCCGTATACTGCAAAAACGTCAACTTGTTTTGGTTATAGACAGAGTTCTAGGAAGAACTACGAGTCGTATAAACTATGGATGTGTAGCCCCGAGTTTTATCTTTAATGTGGCGTTGGTTTCATCCCAATCAGAGTCACAGATCAAACGTTATGACTAAAATACCACAGCCTTTCCAGTTTAATGCATATACGTGAGGTCTTAACTTAGGCTTTGTTCGAGTCTAGTCACATAGTCTAGCCACATGGTCATGACACGAGTCTTAACATGTCACTTGCACTCACAATAAAGCACCCACTAATATGTATATACACCATGACCATGTCTTAGGTTCATGCATGAGTCGGTTTTCTCCGTCATTTGAGTTGGGGGTACATTCTATTCCTGATTTTTTCATATTTCTCCATCTACATCATGTTTCCATTCTCTACATGCTTTCTTCACATTACAAACTTCATTCTTCCTACCTTCCTCCATCCATTGCATGTTGAATAGAGTTTGAGTCAAATAATTAACAATGAATATCCTCAAATTCCTTTTCCACAGTACTCGGTCGGGGAGAGAAGGGTGATTAAACAAGGACAACTTCTTTATTCAAGTCTTACTTTTTAATAAACCGATCCGTTAAAAGAAGAAAGCTAAAAAGATAATGGCAAGTCAAGAAGAGTTCAATGAGTTTAGGAGTCAATTGACTGACGTGACTGAGGCGTTAAAGGCTTTAACCCTCAAAATTGATCACCCTGTGAAGCAACAACAAATGAACCTCATGCAAGAAAGCTTGATCAAGCTATCTAGTGACTATAAATTTCAGGGCATTAGTTCACAAGGGGTCTCGCTGGATAAGGAACTTCTTCCGCATAAGTTCAATGCCAACGACATCCCAAAATTCAAGGCCACAAATAACCCTTACTTTCATCTAAGAGCTTTTGAAACTATAATGAATATTAAGGGGATTGATAAGAAAGTCTTTCATTCTTTGTTTTCTTTATCCCTTGCGACCGTTTTTCAACAATGGTTCTTTTCCCTTGACAAAGAGAAAACCTCTTCTTGGGATTCCATAACTAATGCTTTCATAGATAGATATAAATGTAACATTCAAAACGAAACATACCACAAACAACTTGAGATGTTAAAACAAAAAGAAAACGAAGGGTTCACTTCTTTCTTCAACAAATGGAGGGAAACTTCTGCTAATATGGTCAAGGTTCCTACCGAAAAAGAATCTGTGAGGATGTTTATCAAGAATCTCCAAGGGAAGTATTTAAAGCACTTAAAATACCAACACAACTTGAATACTTTCAAGGCTGTGTATAATATAGGCATTGACATTGAAGGTGACCTTCTGAAAGATAATAGTGCGAGAGCAAAGAAGAATGACCATCCTTCTTCTTCCTCTCCCATTAATGAGGTAAATGCTATGAACGCTACTAAATCGCGAATCCAAAGGTCAAAAAGAGTGTTCACTCCACTCGGTATGAGTTATGCAACAACTTTTAAGAAGCTACATCACAAAGGACTAGTCATGCCCATATGACCCATCAAAGATCCAGTTCCAGAAGCCAGGCCACCCAAGTGGGACCCTAATAAGCACTGCAAATATCACCAAGGAAAGGGTCACGACACTGAGGAGTGTTGGAAACTCAAAGAAGCTATTCAAGATCTGATCGATGACAATAAAACTTTCGAAGTTCTAGCCATTGAAGAAGATCAAACATCCTTCGATCCATCATTTCTTATCACACCTGTAGGTGAGCCCATGATCGAGACAGCTTATATAACCTCTCTCTATGAAGTGGTGACAAGGGAATAATCGTGTCGTTGAGCGACTACACCTAAGTCAAATTAATTTATAACGCTCTACCAACCTAATACGTGTATAGGGTAAATAGAGGGGTCGAACCACAGGGAGACATGCATAAACACCGCATTCACTACTTAAGACTTTAAGCTATCTCGGGACAAGAAGTATGAATAACTAAGAGATTAAACTAAGGATTAAGAATGATTAAAGATCAATATAACTAAACACCAAGGGAAGTGGGTAGATGTAGATGTCACTTGATCATGCAATAACACAGAAGCAAAGCAATGGTAAACTAAGCATGCAAGAATATCGAAATAAAGCTCGATCTAACCGCCTTCCGGGGCTAATCGATTTCTCCTAACATAGCCTCTATGTTTCCACATTAGAACCATATATTAGAAGGTGCAAACAAAGAATTATCGATAGCAATGAATCTCAACTAAGTCAACTTCTGTTACTTGTTAGTAAAGACTCATCTTTGATCAACTAACAATGTGCACTTGCAAGAAAGACCAAAGAATATCAAGCATACAAAGACTTTAATCACCATTAACATAACCCCCAACATCATAAGCATGAATCAATTAACAACTACACCATCCCCACACCCTTGGCTAGGTGACTACTCACAAATCATATCGAAGATAATATCAATCATCAAATCAATAAGCATCAACATGATCAATAAGCAAAGAAGGAAAATCAAAATAAGCAAACAAAACTAGATACAAAAGTAAAGAAAGAGAGTAAGAGATTGCTCATTCATTGAAGATGAAAATTTACAAAGATTCAATCAAGCTCCTTCTTCAATATCCAAGTTCATCAATAGAAATCCACACTTTCTCTCTCTACTAATGAAGTTTCTCTCTCTAGATTAAGCTAAAAATGTAGAAAATTAAAAACTAAGTTAATCCCCCCCAAAACGTTCTAAAAAAAGGGACTTATATAGTCCGTACAGAGTCAGCTGAGAAAAGGAGAGGTCCGACCGAACAAATGGGAAGGTTCGGCCGGACTACAGGGTAGGTTCGACCGAACCATGGGTAGGTTTGGTCGAACCTCCCTGATCCTGGTCTGGTCGAACTCTTGTGGTTTGGCCACTCCTGCAAAACTGCCAATTTTCATCTTGCCCCTGCCTCGATGTTCGGCCGAACCACTGAGCAGGTTCGGCCAGACCTTGGTTCGACCACACCATCAGGAGGTTCGGCCGAACCTCTTCTGAATCATGCTTCCTCTAGCTTCCTTTGAGCTTAGCTTCCTCCTCTTGAAAATCTCGATGGTTCCTACAAAGCATAAGCATGAAAAGCACAATAAGAACAAAGCGGGAAGACTAAGAAAAGGGAGGATAAAGGAGAAAGAAAAGAGAAAGCAAAGCTAAGTAAAAATGCTTAGAAAGAGGGCCAAACAAGTGCAAACGAGGGGAGAATCCTTAGAGAAAAAGGATAAAAGAGTGGCATAAATGCCACTCATCAAAATCCCCCACACTTGCCTTTTGCTTGTCCTCAAGCAAGGAATACTAAAACAAAAAGACAACACACAACAAGCATAATATGCAAGGGTTAAGAAAATCAATCAAGTTTCACGATGGGAAATGCTCCAAATGGACTCTAACATAGGGACATGAATCAAATAATGCTTACTTTTCTCAACTCAAAGAGGGGGAACACGTTCTAAGATGCTCATGGTTGAGGGAGACAAACCTAAGCTAAGCGTAGAGAACTAACGATTTCATCCTCTTCCCTAGCTCCAACCAAGACGGTCCACATTCTCTCCACTAGCTTCAAATCATCCCTAAGTTAGCTCCTCATGGTTCCTCGAGGGAACCGGAAAAAGAAATTTATTGTGGAGTCATAAGGTTATCCCGACATCTCAACTATGCACACTCTTTCCATAGGGTTGAAATCTACTTCCCTCCACCGTTCTTTGACCGCACTTCTCCAAGTCCAAGGGTCTTAACTTGGGTTGTAATGTCATGGCTAAGGGTTAAGGTTGGGAATTAATTTGAAATTTTTTGGTGGCAAATCCTAAGTGAAGCAAAAGAGTGGCCATCTCTCAAGAACCACCTAAGAATTGAACCTAAATTCAAATTACAACCTTCAATACAAGATTTCATAACATTACTTCATTTCTCTCATCATTTCCTCTTCCTTCCCCCCCTCTCTCTCTTTTTTTTTTAATTTTTTTTTTTAGTTTTTTATTTTTTTTTTTTATTTTGAACTTCATACGTTGCATCCTTCCTCACAAACTTTTTGCAAATATTTCCTTTCATGAACAACCTTCAAAATCTCACTTGAACCAATATTCACAACTTTCTTGCCCTAAAACCAACACTCTCGAATTCGAACCTCAAAAACCAATGCTTCACTAACTACAAGGGTTGGTAGAACATAGGCCGAAAGGTTTGTAATATGGCTAGATCAAGAAAGGGGAATGAGGCCCAAATTGGTTAGCAAGTGGGTGGATGTAAAAATGAAAACCAAATTTATAACAAAACACAAAGAAAACAAAGAAAAATGAGAAGAAATGCCTTCTTCCTCCTTTAAAGTTGTTTGGTCACGATCTCGGGAGCTAAATACCAACACAAAGATTAAGACATGCATAGTTAAGGATCCAAAACGCCGCTCACAAGAGTGATGAAGGCTAGAACAAATGACGCTCACACGGGATAAAAATAAGCAAATACCAACCAAGGGAATCCTATTCACTACGGAGAGCAACACCATCTTACCACTTTCCCGTGAACTAAGGGGTTCAAACGTCATCAAGAGTTCTAAACCGGGCTACCTTAGCTTATAATGTGTCTAATTCAACCTTAAGCATTCTTAAACCGTGTAAACCCTCATCAACTAGGAAGGTAAGCATTCAAAGCCATGTCATCAAAAAGGCACATAAATTCTTGAATCCAAATGAATGAGCAAATCCACATCAAAAATGTTTCAACTTGTCATAGTCATGCTTGTTACACAAAAGAGAACAAGAAAAACACACAAAAGGGAGGAAGAAATTAAAAAGGTTCATAATCGAGGCATGTAAATCAAATAAATCCCAATCGACATACAAGTGATCGTTGATATTAACATCAACGATCCCAGGTTCCTTGGAACCAAAATCAATCAACCTCGAACCATTCAACTCTTCCTAAACTAGACCTAAACTAAGCACTCAAAGAAAAAGAAAAAGAAAGAGAGGAAAGGTCTCACCGAATGCCGCTTGAAATATAAGACAAGGTAATATATCCAATTCTCGCCAAGGGAGCTAGTGTTGCTCCTTAACGTCCTACATCTCCGCTTCAAGCTTCAATAAAGGTGAGCCAAACAAAAGAAACTAAAACAAAACAAGAAAAGGTTAGAAAACAAAGAAAAGGACTAAAGAAACAAACAAAAAGAAGAAAAATTAATAAAAAGCTATCTACAAAGTTTGGATTAAGGGGATTTGGAGTTTCGGGAAATTTGGATTTTTTTTTTTCGGGAGCATCTCCACCTACAAAGACTCGGGGATCATCAAAGAAAATCATCAAAAATCAGCAAAAATAACCATAAAACATCATCATCATCATCACATTAATAATCATAAAACATCACCATCTCATCACATCACCATCACAACATCACCAACATCATCACCACCGCCACAACGCCACATCAATACCACAAAGCCACTATCCTCACTATCCTCCTTATGTGCAAGCAACTACCCTACCACCCTACCTTCCTATGTACACTTCAACCAACCAAAAGGACATCCTCCCCCACACTATTCTTTTGCTCGTCCCGAGCAAAAGTGACAAGTGAGAAGATCGGGGGGAAGGGAAAAGTTCCCACAGCATCACTGGTTATCATCTCCTCGCCCCCTAGGTTGAGGGGGGTTGTTAGGATCAAACCCGGGAGTGTCCATGAAAGGGTGGAAGGGTTGGTTAAAGTTCTCATAGGGCCACCCTTGGGCACCCCAACCACCATCAAAAGGAGCGGGGGTGGATGCGGATGCCGGGTCATAAGACGGATCACACCCACCCGGACGATAGGGGTCGTATGGGGGGGTGTCAACGCGTTGGGTAGGGTCGATGGGACCTTCCCAATAGGCGTAGCAAGGGGGGGTGGGGTGTTGAGGGTCATAGGGTCCCCAATGATTGACCGGACCCTCTTGAGGAGGGTGGTAGGGGTAGTTCACATAGGGCGCTTGAATGCCCGCTTGCACAAGATTGTCATAATTTGCCCTCGCGTAGTACCCCCATTGCTCAATGGAAACTTGATTGTCTCGACGAATATCGTCGAGGGTACTACGAAGGGCATTGAAATCAAAAGGAGGAAAGGAAGAAGAAGAAGATGCCTCACCTCCCTCGCCAAGGGGGGGATTGATTTGCTCTTGATGGAGGACCGGTGGAGGTTGAGGAGCTCCACCCCGGGCTCTAGTTCGCCTCAGCTCATTGGGGATGATTTGCTGAGGGATCTTCCATTTGAGAGGAGCGGAGTGGTCCACCGTAGTGAGGTCGGGGTCCGGGAGGACACACCATTCGATCTCCCTATCGACCAGGAGGATAAAACGGCGTTTGCTAGTAGTGAAATTGAGGAAGCGGCTGTGACGGAGGGCGCTTATGGATAGAGCATAGGGAGGGAACTCGTCGGTGAGCTCTTCCTGGTTTTGGTGCACGGGTGGGAGCAATTCAATTTGGTCCTTGTATGCTCCACCCTTCAAAGAGAGAGCAATGATGGTGATCATGCCACCCATAAATATCTCATCACCTAGACGGTTATCCCTAGTATCCAAGAGCCGTTGGATAAAGGTGGAGGAGCATTGAAATTTTAGCCGTTGAGGATTGTCGGCCAAGAATAGGCAAGCAACCTCGTCTTTTACCATGGAGCCGAGGTTGGCTTTGAAGAACACGGCGTATTGTAGAAGCCGTACAAAATACCTCAACACTAAATGGATGATGTTGTTGACCTTTGAGGTATTAGTTTGGAACCTATCCTTGTTTGTGATGCTCCTCCACCACTGTTGCTCGTTGTAAGGAATGCGATGGGAGGAGGTCATTTCAGACGGGTGATCAAGGCCAGTGGCGTGCCAAAACAAGATCTCATTTAGATCACTCTCCGTTAGAGAGTGATCCTCGTTGAACATCCTGAAGTGTATAATGAGTTGAGGATCCTCATCGACATCTTCTGGCTCAAATACTTCCTTGCGGAGGGAGGCAAGGAATTCCAAGGTCACACGCTCGTAAGTGTGAGCGTGGAGGTGGATGAAGTCGCCCCAACCAAAGTTTTGAGCCAACCTAGTCACCTCATCCAATATTCCCAGCTTCCTCAAAGTTTAAGGGCAAAAGAACCTTGTGGACCTAATCGGACGCTTGATGAGTGATGCATATATAGGCCAAAATTGCTCGTCCGGAGCAACAATGCCATGATCGTTGATGCCGGGAGGAGGTGGGAATTGCGTTGCTGAGGATTCTCCCACCCTCTTCCTCTTTGATTTTCCTTTTCCCTTGCCGAACATCGTGACTCTACAAATTCACCAAGAGCATATCATTAGAACAAATTGATAGGAAATGACATAAGAAGCCAAGTACTTAACCAAGGTAAAAGTGTATGCTTGAGAGTATACAATTCAAGGCATGCATGAATACATTTGGACCAAGGTTTGAATAAGGATTCCTATGTCATTCCTAAATTAGTCCTAACAAGGTCTAGGTGAAATTTGGCATGATGTCCCCTTACTTTCATGATATCCAATCATCAAACCATCAAAATCAAGCCAAAACCATGAATAACAATCTCCAATAACATCCAACTCATGCATTTCTCAATCATAAAATGGTAACATGAATACCCTAGTATGAAATCAACATTCAATTACATTGAGATCAAAATAAAACCAAGGTAAACATGCATAATCATCATAAGAACATGTTCTACTATGAACAACCAATCAATTGCAACAAGTCAATCCAAAGAAGCACATGAAATAAACAAGTCATTACTAATAATTTCAAGAATACCATAATTCACACTTAAATATGTAAAACATGGTAAAACTATAAGAAATTAAAGAAATAAACTTGCAAAAGCTAGAACAAACATACCACAATTGATTGGAAGGAAGTAAAAACCCAAAAACACCGAAGCACTTAAACCCTTGAAATTGGGGAAAATGGAAAGATGGGTTTGTTTGGTAGGAATTTTTGGTAGAGATTGCAAAAGTTGAGTGAAGGATGGAAAATAAGTGAGAAAGGATGAAGATTGGAGTGATTTTGATGGAGATTTGAGGTTGTAAGGGGAGGTGCAATGGAGGTTTAGAGTGAGAAGGAGAAGAATGGGGTAGGTGACGAATATGGGAGTGATATTCACGAAAATGCAGCAAAATAGAAAACATGGCAGCATTTTTTTTCGACTCTGAAGATAGGTTCGGCCGAACCGAGGGTATGTTCGGTCGAACCACAGTAAAAGTTCGGCCGAACTCCCCTGTGGTTCGGTCGAACCATTGCCAAAACTCTACATTTTAAAATCCGGGCAGAAAGTTCCAGCAAAATCGCAAAAAGAGAGGAGTGACCGAACCCAGGGAAGTTCGGCCGCACTACGAATTAAGTTCGGTCGAACCATACTTGGGTTCGGTCGAACCTATGCTGGAACTGCAAATTTTCAGATTCTGGCAGAAAGTTGCTGGAAATTTCTAAAAATTTAGGAGTGACCGAACCCAGGGAAGTTCGGCCGCACTACAGTATAAGTTCGGTCGAACCTCCCATGGGTTCGGTCGAACCTCCCATGGGTTCGGTCGAACCTTCTGCCAGAATTCAATATTTTTGTTTTTGGCAGAATGTTGCCATAAATCCTTGAAATTGCTGCAGTGGCCGAACATGAAGTGGTTCGGCCAATTTTCCATAAAGAATCACGCAAGTAAAAATAGTCCGTTAACACACATCTAAACACATTACAATCATGCTAGATGCAAAGTATATCTAAAACCCAAGCACAATCAAAACCCAAAAATCCAAACAATCCAAAGTCGTAGATGGAAAAATAGAAGCAACATGAAAAGAAAAAGTATAAAAGGGTTAGAAACTCGGGTTGCCTCCCGGAAGGGCTTTTGGTTAACGTCGTTAGCTCGACGTTCCTTGAGTTGATCAAGGAGGGTCGAATTGACGATGCACATCAAGAAGTGTCACAGAAACTGGTTCATCACTTGGGAATCCTTCATGATAGGGCTTGAGACGGTGACCGTTGACTTTGAAAGGGGAGTGGCCGTCTTGGGAAATTTCGTAGGCTCCATAGGGAAACACTTCCGTGACAATGTACGGCCCACTCCATCTTGACCTAAGTTTGCCCGGGAAAAGCTTCAAGCGGGAGTTGAATAGGAGGACTTTTTGGCCTTTGACGAATGCCTTCTTGACAATTTGAGCATCGTGCCAAGCCTTAGTCCACGCCTTATACATGCTTGCGCTATCGTAGACATTCATCCTCAACTCCTCTAACTCATGTAGCTCTAGAAGCCTTTGCTCACCCGCACTATGGAGATCAAAGTTGATTTGCTTGATTGCCCAATGCGTTCGATGCTCCATCTCCACGGGCAAATGACAATTTTTCCCATAGACAAGCTTGTAGGGAGTGGTCTTTATTGGGGTTTTGAAGGCGGTCCTATAAGCCCATAGTGAATCAATAAGTTTGGAGGACCAATCCTTCCTTGTCCTAGCAACCGTCTTCTCCAAAATCACCTTAAGCTCTCTATTGGTGACCTCCGCTTAGCCACTCGTTTGAGGGTGGTATGCAAGCCCTCGCTTGTGAGAAACCCCATATTTATCAAGAAGTCGAACGAAGGTGTGGTGCTTGAAATGCGATCCCCCATCACTAATTATTGCTCTTGGAACACCAAATCTCTAGAAGATCACCTTTTTGAAAAGGTCGACCACCACCTTAGAGTCATTCGTTGGAGAAGCCACGGCCTCCGCCCACTTAGATACATAGTCAACGGCGACCAAAATATACTTGTTCCCATGTGAAGAAATGAAAGGGCCCATGAAGTCTATAGCCCACACATCAAAAACTTCAAGCTCAAGGATGGGATTTTGTGCCATTTCATCCCTTCTAGAAATATTCCCCATCCGTTGACATCTATCACAAGTTTTGACAAATATCCACGCATCCTTTAATAGAGAAGGCCAAAAGAGCATAGATTGAAGGACCTTTGAGGCGGTCTTTTGAGCACTCATATGCCCACCACAAGGAGAAGAGTGGCACATATGGAGAACACTTTGAACCTCGTCGTTGGGGACGCATCTCCTCAACAAACCATCGACCCCTCTTTTCAATAAAATGGGATCATCCCAAATGTATCTCTTGGCCTCGTGCTTGACTTTTCGACGTTGTTGTGAAGTGAAATCTGGTGGTATGGCACTACAAGCTAAGTAATTCACAATATCCACATACCAAGGCTCCGATTTCACTTCAACGACATAAAGCACATCATCTCTTAGAGCGTCCTCTATTGGCAAGCCATCATCTTCAAACCTTGCACCGCCCAACCTTGAGAGGTGATCCGCCACCACATTCTCGGCTCCCTTCTTGTCTCTCATCTCATAATCGAAGTCTTGGAGGACTAAAACCCATCTCAACAACCTTGGTTTAGCTTCCTTCTTCCCTATCAAGTATTTGAGAGCTGAGTGGTCGGTATACACAATTGTCTTAGAACCAATGAGGTAGGTTCTAAACTTCTCGAACGAATGGATAACCGCTAGGAACTCCTTCTCGGTAGTTGTGTAGTTTCGTAGGGCATCATTGAGAGTTTTAGAAAAATAATGTATGACATGAAGTTTCCCATTCTTTCGTTGTCCAAGAACCGATCCAATGGCCTCGTCGCTTGCATCGCACATGAGCTCAAATGAAAGAGACCAATCCGGACCTTGGACAATAGGAGCGGTGCAAAGGGCTTCTTTCAACCTACAAAAGGACTTATGACAAGCATCATCAAACACAAACTCCTTATCTTGTTGCAATAGGGATGTGAGAGGCTTAGCGATCATTGAAAAATCTTTAATAAAACGCCGATAGAACCCGGCATGGCCAAGAAAAGACCTCACTTCCCTCACGTTGGTGGGGGGAGGAAGTTTTTCGATGACCTCAACCTTGGCTCTATCAACCTCAATGCCGGCATGGGAAATTTTGTGCCCAAGAACAATCCCACTTTCGACCATAAAGTGGCACTTTTCCCAATTCAACACGAGGTTAGCCCTCTCACACCTTTCTAAGCAACGAGATAAATTAGATAGACAATCTTCATAGGTGGCTCCTCCAACGGAGAAGCCATCCATGAAGACTTCTATCTCATCCTCAATCATATCACTAAAAATGGACATCATGCAACGTTGGAATGTTGCGGGGGCATTACAAAGCCCGAAAGGCATCCTACGATACGCATAAGTACCGTAGGGGCATGTGAAAGTTGTCTTCTCTTGATCCTTAGGGTCAATTGGGATTTGGAAAAATCCCGAGTAACCATCAAGGAAACAATAGAAGGAATTCTTTGTAAGCCTTTCCAACATTTGATCAATGAACGGTAGTGGAAAATGATCTTTGCATGTACTTGTGTTAAGTTGGCGATAGTCAATACACATGCGCCAACCGGTAACAAGTCTAGTGGGTACTAGTTGATCATGATCATTTTTCACTACCGTCATGCCCCCTTTCTTAGGCACAACTTGCACGGGAGATACCCAATCACTATGAGCAATTGGGTAAATAATTCCCACATCAAGAAGCTTAGCCACTTCCTTCCGCACAACCTCTTGCATGGAAGGGTTAAGCTTTCTTTGCCTTTGCCTGACGGGTTTGGCATCTCCCTCTAGATCAATTTTGTGCATACATAAAGATGGACTTTTTTTTTATTTCTCAAAACATTGATCAAGAGGGAGGTTTGCTCCTCCGTTAGGTTAGAATTTACAATCACGGGGAAAGACTCATTGGGACCAAGAAATGCATACCTCAAGCCCAAAGGTAGAGGTTTCAAGTCTACCTTTAGTTCTCCCTTACCATTGGGGCTCTCTTCTCTTTCTTCAACTTGAAAGAGGTCATGAATGTAAGGAGCTTCTTCTTCCATGCTCGCGCCCTTGCACTCCTTGCTTTCCTCAAGCAAATCCTCATAGAATTGTATGTCTTCTTTGTGAGTACCTATCTTTGATTCATTCAACAACACACTTTCAACGGGATCATTAGTGGCATGCAAGTGGGAGCGAGAAAATTCATCAAGAACCGTATCAAGAATATCTACCCTAAAGCATTCACCACTTGAGGAGGGTTGTTGCATGACATTGTTCAAATCAAACTCAATAGAATCATTGTCAATTTTCAAGGATATCTTCCCCTCCTTCACATCGATGATAACTCTAGAAGTGGCTAGAAATGGCCTACCCAAAATTATAGGAATCCTCTCATCCTCATCCATTTCTAGCACATAGAAATCCACGGGGAATGTGAACTTTCCTACCCTAAGGGGAATATCCTCAACTTTGCCCATGGGGAACTTAACGGAACGGTCCGCTAGTTGGAGAGTAATGTTAGTGGGAGAGAGGGTTCCTACACTAATCTTTTGGTAGACGGAATAGGGCATGAGACTCACACTTGCTCCTAAGTCACACAAGGCTTTATCAAATTCAATGCCATTGATACAGCAAGGGATGGAAAAGTTACCCGGATCTTTCAATTTGGTAGGTAGTTTGTTGGAAAGAATTGTACTACAATTGGCGGTTAAACTCACCGTCTCACACTCCCTTCTCCCACTCAAAAGATCTTTCAAAAATTTGGAATAGTGGGGCATTTGCTTCATAGAATCAACAAAAGGGACGGAGATATGCAAATTCTTAATGACTTCCAAAAACTTCCCAAATTGGGCATCAAGTTTAGCTCTCACAAATCGTTGTGGAAAGGGTAGCTTCTCCTCTCTAGGTTGGCGATTTAGGGGCAAGGGGGTGGCTTCTTTTTCCTTGAGCACCTCAACATGTTTTTCTTTTTCAACACTCAATGGCTCATTGGGTTTTTCACCCTCTTTCTCTAACTCCGCCTCTTCTTGGGGTTCTTCCTCAATCAAAGGGTCACTCCCTACTACCTTCCCACTCCTTTTTGTCACGGCATACAAAGGTTTTGGGTTGACTCCTTGACTTGGGATGTGAGAAGAAGAAGGAGAAGAAGAAGAAGGGGATGAATTAGATGCAAGTTGAGCAATTTGAGTCTCAAGCATTTTCATATGAGCATTGGTTCGTTTTTGAGCCTCTTCATGTTTCTTTTGATCCTCCTCACGCATTTTTAAAAGAGCATCTAATTTATCCATCACGGGATCTATTGGAGGGGCTTCAATTTGAAGAGGTTGTTGAGGTGGAGGAAGTTGGGGTTGATGGAAACCCGGAGGCCTATTAGTTTGGGCATAGTTAGAAGCAAATTGGCCCCTATTGCCTCCGGTGCCTTGGTTAGGAACATTGATTTGTTGATTATTTCCCGTGTTACCTTGGTCACCAAAATTTTGATTTTTATGTTCTTGGTATCGGGGATTAGGTTGTTGGTTTTGATTACCATACCCTCTTTGGTTAGAGTAGCCTCTTCCATTGAAATTGGAAGGGCCTCCCCCACCATGGTATTGGTTATCATAACCACCACCATTTTGGTTCCAACCACGGTTTCCACCTTGATTCCAATTCCCCATTTGATTGGAGTTTGGCCTCAAGTTTCCTACATTTCCCTTTCTAGGAGCAAAATTCATAGCATTGACATTTTCCATATTACTATCATGTTCATGGGAAGGGGGTTGAACTTCACAAGCATAGACACATTGAGAGGTATCATGATCATAGGTTTCACAATTAGAACAAAACATGCACCCTTGGGGCATTGTATTGTAAGAAGAGGGGGAGGAAGTATCCATACCATTGCCTCCCTTGGTTGAAGGGGAGATATTACCATGAGGGTTGGACCTTTCTTTCATCAATTCATCCATTTGCTTGGTCATTTTGGAGATTTGGGTAGAAAGGTTGTTGATTGCGTTGGCTTGCTCCAATGCATAAACGCCCTTGCTAGAAGTAGCATCCCTTTCTCCTTCGTACCAATCATCATAGTGCTTTGCGGCTTCCTCTATAATAAACTCCACTTCATGCTCTCCTTTGTTCATAATTGGACCACCGGCCGCGGCGTCTAGGCTTGTTCTTCCTTGAGGTGTGAGACCTCCATAGAAAGTGTGAATGAGTTGATACTTGGGTATCCCATGGTGTGGGCATTGACGTTGAAGCTCTTTGTATCGTTCCCATGCCGCACTTAGAGACTCACCACTCTTTTGGCGAAAACCTTGAATCAAAGACCGAGCCTCGGCGGTCTTCCTATGGTTATAAAACCTCCTCAAGAAAGCCGTAGTCACTTGGTCCCATGTCGTGAGAGAATTAGGGGGCACCTCCTTCTCTAGCCATTCTAGACCTCTCCCAATTAGCGAAAATGGAAACATTTTGAGGCGAATATATTCTTGAGTCACTCCATTGGCCTTTATTGTGTCACAATATTTCTCAAACTCTTTTAGGTTCTCATGAGGACTCTCAAACTTTCCACCCGAGAATTGTTTCCTCTCAATCAAGGCAATCAAATTAGGCTTGATCTCGAAATTGTTGGCTTGAGTAGTAGGAGTTAGGATCCCACTTTGCGCTCTAAAAGCTTCGGGGGCCCCAAGACGACTCAAAGGCGTATTCTCTCCCATTTTAGAACCTTCTTTACTTTCAAACTTATAGGTTGAGAAAGGGTTGATTTCTGAATTCGAAGATGATTTAGGGCTATCTAATTCTTCACTTGAGGGTGAAGAGGGTGGAGTATCTTCTAATTCTCTTACTCCTCTCGTTGGAGTGCGGGAATTTCTACTCCTTGCTCTTGCTTCTCTTCGAAGTAGGGACAAAGACCTCTCTAGCTCTGGATCGATGGGAATTAAAGATCTTGAGCGGGTTCGTCCTCTGTTCATACAACAAAGCTAAGAAGAACGTAAGCACTGACAAGTAACAAAAGTAGCAAACACTAACAAATAAAGGTGAGATAGTCTTAAACAAGCAATGAAATAGCAATGGAAACCGTGTCCCCGGCAACGGCGCCAATTTGACAAGGGAATAATCGTGTCGTTGAGCGACTACACCTAAGTCAAATTAATTTATAACGCTCTACCAACCTAATACGTGTATAGGGTAAATAGAGGGGTCGAACCACAGGGAGACATGCATAAACACCGCATTCACTACTTAAGACTTTAAGCTATCTCGGGACAAGAAGTATGAATAACTAAGAGATTAAAATAAGGATTAAGAATGATTAAAGATCAATATAACTAAACACCAAGGGAAGTGGGTAGATGTAGATGTCACTTGATCATGCAATAACACAGAAGCAAAGCAATGGTAAACTAAGCATGCAAGAATATCGAAATAAAGCTCGATCTAACCGCCTTCCGGGGCTAATCGATTTCTCCTAACATAGCCTCTATGTTTCCACATTAGAACCATATATTAGAAGGTGCAAACAAAGAATTATCGATAGCAATGAATCTCAACTAAGTCAACTTCTGTTACTTGTTAGTAAAGACTCATCTTTGATCAACTAACAATGTGCACTTGCAAGAAAGACCAAAGAATATCAAGCATACAAAGACTTTAATCACCATCAACATAACCCCCAACATCATAAGCATGAATCAATTAACAACTACACCATCCCCACACCCTTGGCTAGGTGACTACTCACAAATCATATCGAAGATAATATCAATCATCAAATCAATAAGCATCAACATGATCAATAAGCAAAGAAGGAAAATCAAAATAAGCAAACAAAACTAGATACAAAAGTAAAGAAAGAGAGTAAGAGATTGCTCATTCATTGAAGATGAAAATTTACAAAGATTCAATCAAGCTCCTTCTTCAATATCCAAGTTCATCAATAGAAATCCACACTTTCTCTCTCTACTAATGAAGTTTCTCTCTCTAGATTAAGCTAAAAATGTAGAAAATTAAAAACTAAGTTAATCCCCCCCAAAACGTTCTAAAAAAAGGGACTTATATAGTCCGTACAGAGTCAGCTGAGAAAAGGAGAGGTCCGACCGAACAAATGGGAAGGTTCGGCCGGACTACAGGGTAGGTTCGGCCGAACCATGGGTAGGTTTGGTCGAACCTCCCTGATCCTGGTCTGGTCGAACTCTTGTGGTTTGGCCACTCCTGCAAAACTGCCAATTTTCATCTTGCCCCTGCCTCGAAGTTCGGCCGAACCACTGAGCAGGTTCGGCCAGACCTTGGTTCGGCCACACCATCAGGAGGTTCGGCCGAACCTCTTCTGAATCATGCTTCCTCTAGCTTCCTTTGAGCTTAGCTTCCTCCTCTTGAAAATCTCGATGGTTCCTACAAAGCATAAGCATGAAAAGCACAATAAGAACAAAGCGGGAAGACTAAGAAAAGGGAGGATAAAGGAGAAAGAAAAGAGAAAGCAAAGCTAAGTAAAAATGCTTAGAAAGAGGGCCAAACAAGTGCAAACGAGGGGAGAATCCTTAGAGAAAAAGGATAAAAGAGTGGCATAAATGCCACTCATCAAGTGGCCATAATTGAGGAGGATGAAAATCTTTTCTTAGATAATACAGGGCAGACTCGTCAAGTCTAAAAGAGGATGTTCAAAAACTTCAAGATGTCGTTGCCATGCTCTTGAATGTGGTAGAAGGACTAGCAAATCGGGTGACGGTTATCGAACAAAATTTTCGCCAAGGATTTAATGAAGAACTTAATGCTCCTAAGCCACGGGAAAAACGTACCATTGAAAAATACACACCAATAGGAATGACTTACAATGAAGCTTTTGACTATCTTCACGATCAAGGTCTTATTCACCCCATTGGTCCCAGTCAAGACCCTCCGCCCGAAAAACGGTTTCCTAATTAGGATCAAAATTCTTACTGTCGATACCATAGAGGTCGTGGTCACACCACCGAAGCATGTCTCGCCCTCAAAGATCGTGTTCAAGATCTCATTGATTCAAATCTCTTTCATGTTCCCCCGCGCAACAAGAAAGCCAGGATTATTAACAATAAAAACAATGGCTGTAAAGGAAAGAAGAACGACTATCCTTCTTCTTCCGAAAACACCTACTCTAGTTACATTGTTGGTACTTTTGACCTTAATGAGATCTTAGCCATGGAAAATCGAGGATTTTGAAAGCAATTAAGAAAGGATTTCACCCCTATTGGAATTAGCTACAATAATGCTTTCGATCGACTCCATGCCAAGGGACTCATTACTCCTATTGGACCTATTCAAGATCCCCCACTTGAGAAGAGATTGCCTAATTGGAACCCAAATGTACGCTGCAAGTACCATCAAGGTAAGGGTCATACTATTGAAAGCTGTTGGAAACTAAAGGAAGCAATCCAATATTTGATCAACAATAACGGGCTTTCAATACCTCCAGTCGGAAAAGACACCAGAAGATAATAAACACAAGGCAAGAGGAGAGCTGAAACAATAAGATTTCATGATCTTTCTTTTTTCTATTTCTTTTTCATTTTTCCATCTCCCCAATAAGTCTAACATAGGCACCTTTCTTTTCCCTTAGATTAATTTTGTAGATTCTTTCTTTTTCCTTTTAATAAAATGAGCATTTATTTCCTTGCATATGATCATTACATTACATCAAAAAAAAATAAAAAATTAAAAATCATGTCAAAACTAAGCACAAGGTATATCAATGATTAGAGACACCCCTTGTAGCCACATCATATTACCTTTCACCCTTCAAATATACAATCCTTTTTTTGATAAACCACTTTGAGCCTCGTCTAACGATAAACCTTTCTTCTTCAACCCATATCTACCTAACCTTGGGATGGGATGGTGTGTAACCTATGCAATTACAAAAAGCTTGAGAAATCGAAATAAAATAAATAAAAGTGTACAAAAGGGAAACTTTTCCAATTTCTTTGATATGAAAATGTCTTTAATAATAAGAACACGTCTCACATTGCATCTCTTATCGAGTGCTCGGTACCGTGCCTGAGAAACATGAATGCCAAGTGAGTGATAGACCGTATGATTGGGATTTCCCACACTTATAAAAATAAAATAAATGCTAAAGCAAAAAGTAATAAAAAAAGAGTGAGAAACCTCAAGCATAAAAATATAAAGATTCAAAAGCAAGATTGCACACCTTGGGGGCTTATCTAGGGTCTTGAGCCTTTATCCCTTTCTTCTATAACCTTTAGCTTAACCATGTTACAACCCTTAAAAAGACCTTTTTGAGGTATACACACACTTGTGCGAGGTTCGGCTAGAGTTACGTTCGGCCTGATTCTTAACGGATACGTAGGCAACCTCGCATCGAGGTGCGGCCGTAATAAAAATGCATTCATATTCACATTCACACACTCACACCATGATCATATCAAGGGATCCCCTATGCTCATCCCTATTCATTTAGAGTTAGACTTGGAGGCTTGATCCTTACATCATTAGCCTACCTAGCCTAAGAGTCACCATTATTTGACTCTTTTCAATATATTTTCCACACACTTAGCCCTTGCGGCCTAACCTTAGGTCACTATAACACACATCACATATACATGACCAAATATACTTCCCTTAGGAACCCTTTGTCATGAAATCTTAACAGAACGCTGAAGCATGCCTTGTCATATCATAATCACTCATCAATCATAATCATCATTACATCACAAAGTATGAAGTGCTTAGCCGCCGTGCCTAAGTTACCTAAATACTTTCATTATCGAGTCAACTAGGATACTTAAGATGTTACAATCCTTGTACTGTGAGAGACAACGTAACATAATAAGCTTATTCAACATGCACCTTCAAAAACTTCGCTTCTTTGTTTTTTCTTGTCTTTCTTTTTTGGGAGAAAGTCGGTACCCTCCACAAAAATGACGGAAATTTTTTTGCTTTTTTGCATTTTCGAGTCGCACAATCACATTACAATGCACACACAATTCATGTACACATTGAGTCATGTCGTGTCATATAACCTTGATTTGAGTCTAACACATGTGTCAAACACTTTAAGTCGAGTCATCCTCGAGTCAATCACAGCGAGTCAAGTTAATACCTTGAGTCATGTCAAATCAATGAGTCAAGCGATATTAAACCTTAGGTCAACCCTAAAATAATTAAAGAGATTAGCAAAGTCCTATAGTCAAAGATAAATATAGGTGCATTCCAGCGGCAACAAGAGTAAAATAGGGAAGACCCTACTCCAGCGCCAGACGAAAACATCTAGGGTCTGACAACAGATTTCAGCGCCTGGTGCTAGATCCCAGCGTCTGGCGACAGAGCCAAATCGCGGCGCCAGACGCATTGCAACGGCAACAGAGCTCAACCACTCAGAGCAGTATATTTCAACCTCTTTCAGCAATTTCAGGTTCCTTGGTACGCCAGTTAGCTCCGATAAGAAATTTGACATGATCAAGTAGTCATCTTGATCACAATCGCAATAGGTGATCGACTTGACGAAAGATCGTCTCACTTAGCTTAAAGCGCCTAAGCATTGGCTTATGGGTTCCTAAATAACATAGACACCAGAGACACCGACGTATGGGTTCCTAAATAACATAGACACCGACATACTGGTTCATAAACAGCAAAGGCACCGACATAACCGTTCACAAGCAGCAAACCGCCGACGTACTGGCATAGCGGAAGCAAAGTTCAAGTGAGCTTTAGAGATCGACAAGCCTTGGTCTTCGGAAATTTTTCTTCGGAATATTATCGCAATAAACATTCAAGCTCTTTTGTTCAGAGACGCGTGGACAATCCTTTCAAGCTCTTTTGTTCAGAGACGCGTGGACAATCCTTTCAAGCTCTTTTGTTCAGAGACGCGTGGACAATCCTTTCAAGCTCTTTTGTTCGGAGACGCGTGGACATATTAAAATAAGAAGCATTTTGTTCAGAGGCGCGTGAACATATCCAAAAAAAATAAGCTCTTTGTTCAGAGACGAGTGAACATCGAAACAACAAGATGGCGTTCCCTAGATTGTGGAGAGTTGTCACAAACAACTAAAGGTAATTTCATGCGAAGTTGTCTTCGATTGTGTTCCCTAAGATGTGGAGGATGGTCATAAAGCGGAAGAGGATCGTTTCAAGCGAAGCAATGTTCAATAGTGTTCCCTGGCTTGCAGAAGATTATCCATGCGAAAATTGGAGGCAGTTGCAAGCGTAGCAGTCTTCAAGCAGGATGGAATTCTCTGACTTGTAGGAGGTCTTCAAAACAGAAAAAGCAGCAACAAATCGGCTACTTCAGAGACGTGTGCTCGACAGTGCAAGATACGCGTTTCTTAACTCTTTTATCTGTTTAACTAACGCTAGTTTGCAGGTATCGGCGTTACGAGAATGATTTAGGATCGTAGAACGTTCTGAATCATTCTCTGTCCCTATCGATACTTAGACTTTTTTTTCGAAACATGCGTTTCTCCAAACTTAGTCAAAGCGGGGGCTTCTATAGACACCCATTTGTGTTTCCCCAAAACCAAACCCAGTAATGAATACCTTTCACGTCATTTGATTATCGAATAAAGAGAAAGTGTGAAAAGTCTAGTGATGCGGATGTTTTTATTAAAATATCTCTTCTTTCTGTTTTTGAAAATATTTCTTTTCTTACCTTATTTTTGAAAAAAGTGCATTCTAGTTTAGTTTGGTCCATGATAAGGGTCCAATAATGGTGTAGTTGGATGGAGTTTGAAAAGACCTTTCCAACGACATATTATAAGCCCAATTCCGATGAATAATGAGGAAGTTATGGCCAAAATACTAAACTGGGCCCGATTTGGTTTTTATATGCGACTCAATGATCTAGAGGAGGGCCTATTATTAATTATCATTCCTAAAGATATTAGGATTGCTTATAGTCTTTTAGAATACTCTATAAGGTTCTCTCAAATCATAATGGTGTTAGGATTGATAATTATGTTTTAAAGAGTTTGAAATTGAATAAAACTACTCCTTTTGAGAATCCTTGTTTTGTACGAACTGGAATATATTCAGATTTTATTTTCGTGATTCATAATCTTTGTCCAAATTTTATATGGTTGGATAGAACTTGAAATTATCTTTCTAATGATATATTATAATATTAAATCCGAGCTATAACGAAAAAGATATGAATGAGACATGAAACTCTATCTAAAACTGACACCCTTAAACTATTTCGGCCATATCTTTTTATCTATAAAAGATTTTAATCTGATTAAAATTGTGTTGGAAAATAGACTTCAATAGCTTTCCAAAGACATATTATATGCCTTATTTGGACTTCCGGATCAAAAGGTATGATAAAAACAAAAACACGTGAAACTAATTATTAGCGCCTGACGCTAAGCATTAGCGCATGGCGCTAATTGCCAGTGTCCACGCTAATCAAGTTTTATGCGCGTCAGAACTCTATTTCAATTTTCTATCTTTTTGGCTAATTTTCTCTATAAATAGCTTTCTAAAAACTCCGTTTTCATTCACCAACTCTCATCAAGATTTTCTTGATTATTCTCTCTCTCTCTTTTCTAAACTAGCATTTTCTCAAATACAAAATTCCGCATTCGCAAGACTTAGATACACTTAGCCATATTCGAAGTTGTCTTTGCCCTAGATGTGAAAGGTTTAATTTCTGAGGGTTTGGTCCCAAATCTCTCTTTCAATTATTTAATTTAATTGTTTTGTTTATTATGTTCCTTGAAGTTACTAACGTGTGTATTTTGTTATTAGAAAGAGGTACGAGGCATCTAAGTAAGTACTTTAATGGTTGTTATTGATATTATCATATAGAAATCATGTCTAGGTTGTTATTATGATACTTAGTATCATGTTAGGATGTTTTTCTTAATTTGATGTTTAGAATGACAACAACAAATTCCTAGTATCATGTTTAGGGTAAAGAATATAATTTCAATTATGATTTCTATGATGCATTTTATTGTCTTTCCTAATAGTATCATGTTAGGGTTAAAGCTTTGATCTTTATTGGTTAGTGACATGCTAGGATTTGTTATTAATCTTGTTAGTATCATGCCTAGGATCTTGCTATTAATATAATGCTTTAACATGATTATAATTATTATTATGATGATATTTATTATGTTGCTTGATATATATTTATTTGTTATTTTTTTATCACACCTTTTATGCATGTTTAAAGGGAATTGGTACTTGTAATCACGCTTAATAAGATAATTAATAATCTTGTTAGGGTTAATATGATTATAATTCAAGTGATCGTCAATAATAGTTTATTTGTGCATTAATATTCAACTAACATAGATAAACAGGTTTAGGGTTAATCCTATTGACTGCATGTTAGTCAGAAAGCGCACATGAATACGATCAGAATAAAGTAGAGGCCTACTATTAGGGCAGGTTCAATCTCTTTTAGGTTGGATTTGTACCTTCATCCACGAACCCTATTTGGTTCAAGACCTTATGGAGTTGACGATCTATTGGATCGTTAAGGGGTGTAACCTTCACCTCGTGAACGGTTTACAAGTTCCTAAAAAACTTGTTGGCGACTCTTTTGCCCTATCTTCTTTCCCTTTGGACGCCACCGTACTTTAGTGTATGATCACAGTGGGGTTTAAGCTAGGGGTTAACGCTTGAAATATTCCCTACAATACCTCAAAAAGGTCTTTTTAAGGATTGCAACGTGGTTGGGCTAAAGGTTGAAGAAGAAGGGGATAAAGGCTCAACACCCTAGATAAGCCCCCAAGGTGTACAACCTTGCTTTTGAATCTTATATTTTTATGCTTGAGTTTTTTCACTTTTGAGCTCTCTTTCTTTTTTTTTTCTCTATTTTTTTTTTTTTTTTTTTTTTTTGCTCTTCTTCTTTTTTGCTTTTGCATTTTTTTATTTTGAATCTTTTTTGTAAGTGTGGGCAATCTCGATCATGTGGTCTATCACTCACTTGGCATTCATGTTTCTCAGGCACGGTACCGAGCACTCGATAAGAAACACAATCTGAGACGTGTTCTTATCAAAGACATTGTCATATCAAGGACATTGGAACACTTTCCCTTTTGCACACTTTTATTATTATTTTTTTTTTGCTTTATTTTGCTATTATGATCTTTTAAATTACTCAAGCTTTTGCTTTTTGAAAATTTCATTAGTTGCTCACCATCCCATCCCAAGGTTAGGTAGTTGTGGGTTGAAGAAAGAAAGGTTTATCGTTAGACGAGGCTCAAAGTGGTGTATGAAGAAAGGGATTATATATTTAAAGGGTAAGAGACATGATGGGATACAAAAGGGTGCCATAAATCATTGGTATACCTTGTGCTTAGTTCGGCTTCTTTTTTTTTTTTTTTTTTTTTTTTGACAATGCAACGCAATGATCATATGCAAGAAAATAAAATGCTCATTTTATTAAAAGGAAAAAGTAAATGGAAGTCCTACAAAACAAGTCTAAGGGAAAATGAAAAATGCCTATGCTAGACTTTCTTGGGAAAGAAATAAAAACGAAATAGAAAAAGAGGTCACAAAATCTTGTCGTTGAAGCTCGCCTCTTGTCTTGTGCTTCATCATCACTCGGACTTCTTGCCGGCTGGAGGTATAGGAAGCTTGTTATTGTCGATTAAATATTGGATGGCCTCCTTTAGCTTCAAACAGCTCTCAGTAGTATGACCCCTACCTTAATGGTACTTGCAATATGCATCTAGATTCCAACTAGGCAATCTCTTTTCAGGTGCGGGATCTTGAATAGGTCCAATGGGAGTAATGAGCCCCTTAGTATGGAGTCAATCGAAGGCAGCATCATAGCTCATCCCAATAGGAGTGAATTCTTTCCTTAATTCTTTCTTAGATTCTTGGTTATCCATGGCTAAGACTTCATTGAGGTCAAAGGTACTAACATTGTTACTAGAGTGGGTGTTTTCAGAAGAACAAGGATTGTCGTTATTCTTTCCTTTCCAGCCACTGTGGTTACTATTGTTAGTAGCTTTTTGCTTTGCAAGGTCATGTTCAATCTCAATGCCTATGTTGTAGACTGCCTTGAAAGTGTTCAAGTTGTGTTGATATTTCAAATCGAATACTTCTCTTGGAGATTCTTGATAAACATCCTTATAGATTCTTTTTCCGTGGGCACCTGAATCATCTTAGCGGAATTTTCCCTCCATTTATTAAAGAATGAAGTAAAGCCTTCATTCTCTTTTTGCCTTAGCATCTCAATTTGTCTATAGTCGATTTCTACTTGAATATTACACTTATAGCTATCAATGAAAGCGTTTTTTATTCCATCCCAAGTAGAGATTTTCTCTTTATCAAGAGAGAAGAACCAATGTTGACAAACGGTTTCTAAAGATAGCGAGAACAAAGAATGAAAATCTTTCTTGTCTATTCCCTTAATATTCATTATAGTCTCAAAGGCTCTTAAATGAAAATAAGGGTTATCCATTGCCTTGAATTGTGGGATGTTGTTGGCATTGATATTCTGCGGAAGAAGATCCTTGTCTACCGAGACCCCTTGTGAGTTAATGCCCTGTAATCTATAATCATTAAAGAGTTTGCCTAAGCTTTCTTGCATGAGCTCCATTTGTTGCTGTCTCACGGGGTCATTAACTTGAAGGGCTAAAGCCTTCAACCCTTCGGTCATATTAGCCAATTCCTTCCTAAGTTCGTTGATTTCTTCTTGAGTTGCCATTATTTTCTTAGCTTTTCTTTTCGGACCAATTGGCTTATCAAACAATAAAACTTAAACGAAAGTATTGTCCTTGATTAATCGCCCTTCTCTCCTTGACCAAGTACTGTGGAAAGAGAAATTAGGGATAATTTTTATTTTATTATGTGTTGACTCAAGCTCTACTCAACATGCAATAGGTAAAAAGAGAATATGGAATGGAATGGACCTTCGACTCAAATGACGGAAAAATCGACTCATGTATGAACCTAAGACATGGTCATGATGACATATACTTAGTGCGTTCTAAGACTAGTGAGTGTAGGTGACATGTTAAGACTTGTGTCATGACCATGTGGCTAGACTATGTGACTAGACTTAAGCAAAGACTAAGTTAAGACTTCACGTATGTGCACTAAACTGGACAGGCTGTGGTATTTTCGTC
Organism: Chenopodium album; assembly: GCF_948465745.1. NCBI lineage: Eukaryota > Viridiplantae > Streptophyta > Magnoliopsida > Caryophyllales > Amaranthaceae > Chenopodium > Chenopodium album. Next base: position 57,316,706 of record NC_137839.1, read on the forward strand.
ATAACTTTTGATCTGTGACTCTGATTGGGATGAAACCAACGCCAAATTAAAGATAAAACTCGGGGCTATAGATCCATCGGTTGTACGACTCGTTGTTTTTCCTATAACTCCGGATATGACCAAAATAATTTGACGCATGTGCAGTATACGGGAATAAAAATCCGGGTTGACTAAAAGAAACTATGACTCGATTTTAGGCTTATTTATTAGTTTCAATTAATTAATTAATTAATTAAACAAAGTCTTTTATTAGTTAGTTTATAAAGACTTATTTACAAACACAAGTCAAACTAAACAGTTAGTTTAGTCACATATAAAGCTATGCACAAGCAAATAATGCACAAGTAGTCAAGTAGTCACAATATGATGTAATGAGTTTGAAACCTAACCATGGCTCTAGTTCTCTAAAGTTCAAGGATATGGGTTAGTCAAAGAGGGTCCATGGTTATGAGTCCAGATGCATCGCGCAGAAGCCTTACCTTTGAAAGGGTTGACGCGTATGAATGGGACCCCGCAAGTTAAAAACTTGCTTCCACGGTTTGGTGGATTCACAAACTCGGATGTACCCGTCGTTGCCAAAAGCGTTCGATTGGGTAGATGGAGCGTGAACCCCCAGAGGGTTATGGCCATATGTAGAACACATATGGGTTTCAGAAAAGTGAGAAAAACTCAATCAGGAAGTAGAATCGAGTCAACAGTACTAGAAATGGTCAAAACAAGAAAGCAGAGTTCTGGCTCGGTATTGGAAGAACTTGGCGCCAGACTATAGGGATTATTGCCGCAAAAGTACCCCTGTTGCCAAGCGACAGAAGCTCTTTACAGGCGACAAGCCCTGTTTTCTAGACGCTAGTTCCTACATGCCTTGGCAGGTATCTGTGTTCTTAGAATTTTCCAGATTTCGCAGTATTATTTCGATTCTAGTTGTGAAAGATATTTCTCAAATTTCCTACGTGTAAAAATCCTATGTTTTTTACTCATTTCGGATGGTCTATCCAATGAGGACCTTTTTATGCATATGACAATAATGTTAATCAAAATTACGCACATGAAAACTTAGAACTTTTCGAGTCTCATCCACTCATTCTAAATCATTGCCAAAATAAATTTCAGGAATTAAAATAGAAATCCTCCCTAGTGGAGTCGCCAAAAAACTGTAGGGAATATTTCAAGCATCATAACCCCAAGCTTGAACCCCACTGTGATCATACACTAAAGTATGGTGGCGTCCAAAGGGAAAGAAAAGAGAGCAAAAGAGTCGCCAACAAGTTTTAGGAACTTGTAAACCGTTTACGAGGTGAAGGTTACACCCCTTAACTATCCAAGAGACCGTCAACTCCATAAGGTCTTGAACCAAATAGGGTTCGAGGATGAAGGTACAAATCCAACCTAAAAGAGATTGAACCTGCCCTAATAATAGGCCTCTACTTTATTCTGATCGTATTCATGTGCGCTTTCTGACTAACATGCAAACATTACATTAACCCTAAACCTGTTTAATCTATGTTGTTGAAAATTAATGCACAAAAAAAAACTATTATTGGCGATCACTTGAATTAAAATCACATTAGCCTAAACCAAATTATTAATTATCTTATTAAGCATGATTTCAAGTACAAATTCCCTTTAAACATGCATAAAAGGCGTGATCAAGCAATAACAATAATATATATAGAGCAACATAAATCATCATAAATAATAACAATATCAATATCATAATCATAATTATAATAAGGCATAATAAAGCTTAAATATAATAGCAAGATCCTAGGCATGATACTAACAAGATTAATAACAAATCCTAGCATGTCACTAAACATCAAAGATCAAAGCTTTAAACCTAACATGATACTAACATGCTATTAGAAAGCATAAAAGGCAACCTAAACATGATTCTAGAAAGCAATAAATAACATCCTAACATGATACTAGAAATTAAACAAATCTAAACATGTTTTCTACATTGAAATTTAAATAGGGAGTCAGCTAATTACTTACTTTGAAGCCTCGTACCTCTTTCTAATAACAAAATACACGAGTTAGTAAACTTCAATGAAAATAATAAAATCACAGAATTAAATTAAATAAATTGAAAGAAAGAGTGAAAAAGTTTAGACTGGATTTGGGACCAAACACTCAGAAATATCAACCTTTCACGTCTAGGGCGAAGGAAACTTCGAACTTGGCTAGGTGTTTCTAAATCTTGTGAATGCGGAATTGTATTTGAAAAAGCTAGTTTAGAAAGAGAGAGAAAGAAAGCATGAAGTACTCAAGAGAGAATAGAGAGAATTGGGTGATTGTGAATTGTAGATGATGATTGTTGATGATTAAAAACGGAGGTTTAGGACCCTATTTACAAGAAAAATAGTCCGGAAATTGATAGAAAATTAATAAAAATTTGGAAAGGAATAGAACTCCGCGCTGTCTCCAAAAATCAACCTTGTCGCCAGATGACAAGACTGTCGCCACTCGACAAGCTTGTCGTTTTGCGACTAAGACAGTTTTTTGCGGATTTTTTTTATCATATCTTTTGATCCAAAAGTCCAAATAAGTCATATGATATGTCGTTGGAAATCTCTTGAAGTCTAATTTTCAAAACAATAAGAATCAGATTAAAATATTTTGTAGATAAAAAGATATGGCCAAAATAGTGAAAGGATGTCAATTTTGGATAGAGTTTCGTATTTCTTTCATATCTTTCTCGTTATAGCTCGGATTTAATATTATAATGTATCATTGATAATATATTTCAAGATCTATCCAACCATATAAAATTAGGATAAAAAAATATGAGGCACGAAAATAATATCTGATTGTCTTTGAACATCTTTAAATTCGAATAGAATTAGGACTATAAAAAAGGAAAGTTTTATTCAAATTCAAACTCTATGATCTTATCTTTTCAAAAAAGGATAACTAAGATCTTTTAGAATCTTATAGAAGATTCTAACCAATCCTAATTAGTTTAGGAAAAGGATAAATTCTTTGGACCCTCCTCAAGATCAATGGGTCGTAGTTAAAATCCGGTTTGGGCTCAGTTTAGTATTTTAACCATAACTTCCTCATTATTCATCGGAATTCGGCTTATAATATTATCGTTGGAAAGGTCTTTTCAAGCCCCATCCAACTACACCATTATTGGACCCTTATAATGGATCAAACTAAAGTGGACTGCACTTTTTCATAAAATAGAGTTGGTTTTCAAAAACAAAAAGAAAGATTTTTAATAAAAACTAACCGCAACACTTGACATTCCACGCTTTCACTTCATTCGATTATGATTCTACGCGAAAGGTATTCATCACTGGGTTTGGTTTTAGGGAGACACAAATAGGTTTCTACAGGTACAATCTTCTTAACTGAGCCCAGCAGGAAGGAATAGCTCAGCAAGAGCTATCCCCTACAACTAGCCCCTCAAGAGATGGCGTGAGGTTCTTTTCATGCCATCTGTTCTGAGCGTGTAGCCTTATTGGCCATGGCTCAACGGGTCGTCCGACCAAACTAACCTGCACAATCCTAGCCCCTCAAGTCTCTAGGGTGTTAATGCGGCCTAGAGACTTGGGAGGTCAGCAACTGTTTTTGTTAGCTGTGTTACCGTACTATTTATATGTTGAAGATGGCTCTAAATTTGAGAAATGACAATCTTGCGGAGAGGAATTGCGATCACTCCCGCTGAAGTCTGAGAAATGACAAGCTTGCAGAGAGGATTTTCGATCACTCCTGCTAAAGTGCCTTTTTTTTTTAGGGCGGGAACCGTATTTGCATGAGTGGGACACGTGTTGACGATCCGGGCTGTCAGTTTGATTTTACTAAAGTGACATGGCGGTTTGGCTTTGCCTTGTGTCTAATCGCCTATTTACTCCGTATTAATTTCACTGTCCCCCTTTTCACTTATTTTCTTTACTTCTTTTACCATTCATCTTTCCTTCTTCATTACTCTATCATTTCAAAATTTTCGCTCTTTGTTCTTTCTCTTCCAAACGTTCTTGTTCCTCCATTTTTGTAGTAAGTTCTTACTTCCTCGTCTTTGTTTTTGCCTTAGTTTCTACTTAATTCTTGTTTCTTTACTGACTTGTTTTTCCCTCCTTAATTCTTGTTTCTTTACTGACTTGTTTCCCCTTTGTTCTTCTCGATTGCAGATTTAAACTTTCGTCTTACTCGGGCTTTTGTGTTCGTTATTGTTGTTGTACTCTGTTGCTTCTGCAACTTTTTCTCTTAAAGCTACTTACTTTGTGCCTTTTGTTGTTTGTATTTACCCAATTTTGCTTCTTTTTTCTTTTCCTTCACAAGATTGTGTCTTTTGATTCTTCCCAACTGTCGTTGTTCAATTTCTTCTCCTTGTTGTTGTTGTAATTGCATTCTTGATTTTTTCTCCTTGTTCCTTCATTGTTCTTGTTTCCTAAACTGATCTTTGATTTTCGGTGCCCCATTGCCTTTTCTTCTCTTTGTGGGCTTGTATTTCTTTATAGATTTCATAATTTCTGACGCTAATAATAGTTAGAACATCAGTGAGCCTCAAACGGCCACTGGATCGGATTCTCCTTCCCAATCCTCTCTTTTAGGTGAGCGCCCTGCGCACACTTCCCCTGTTTCTCCTTCTTCTTCTCCTATTCCTGTACAAACAGTTATGCCTTCTGACTTTCCCCCCGCTGCGAGCGGGATGGGTACTGCTGCGACTCCTGATGCTGCGTCTGGGTCAGGCAGTAGTCATCCCGCTGAGGGTAGTGCTTTTTGCCCTTTCCAGCGCAAACCCCGTCCTGATTTCTTTGATCCTTATTGCGAGTGGGTGCTCATGCTAGATGGGATTCCTTTATCCCATCTCACCCGTTTGAGGATGCGCACAATGCGCCATAAGATGTTAGCTGATGCTGTCAAGGCTAATCCCCCTGACGTGTCTCTTGTTAGCCCCATTCCCCATGTTCAGCCTTTAAACAGTTTTGCTTGGCTTGATTACATGGCTGACGTGCATCGATTTAACCATTATGTAGTGCGAGGTGGCAGCACTGAGACTCCATCACCGTCTCCTTCTCCAACTGTTCAATCGGGCAGGATGACTGAGTCTCCAGGTGACCGCTCCTATTATGACTGTCAGTCTACTTACGTTGTGGACCCGTAGAGGAGGGCAAAGCCGAGTTTTTTCTGGATGACAAATGCTATGGGCCTAAAAATTGTGTGCTGGACTCCAGCTGGCGTAAGGATGCTAAGAGGCTGGATCTTGCTTATGTTGGTCAGAAATTCTATGGTTTTGGCGAGGGTTACGAGTTGGTTCTCCCTGCTGATGGTGCGAAGCTATCTTCTCCTCCTGCTGATCACATTGATGTGTTTGCTTCACAGCTGGATTTGGGCTTGAGGTTCCCTCTAGACCCCACCCTGGAGAAGTTATTGCGTGCCTTCAATATCTATATATCTCTGGTGCATCCTGCTTCCCTTCATACATTAATCTGCTTGCTGTGGTTTTTGAGGTTTCGAAGGTATCCTGAGTCCTTGCATCTGTTCAAGTCTTTGATGAGCTTGAAGAGATCTGCTTCTAGGACTGAGTCAGGGTGGTATTATGTTGATCCCAAGGAGAGCAGAGTTTTATCCTACCCAAAACTTGGCCGTTTCAGGGACTGGGCTGGCAAGTTTTTCTGGGTGAAGGTGCCTTCTAATTTTGCTGCACCGCGCAACTTCAGGGAGATCCGCACTAACATGGCTGGAGTTACCGTCTCCCCCTCCGAGCCTGCCCGTGAGACAGAGGCTTTTGAGGCTATACAAGGAGCGAGGACTGGTGACTCTAAGTTCCCCAATATCTGGCTACCCAACTCCATATACATTGTGCGCAACAAGCAGCTCTCTACTATGCGCTTGTGCCGTATACATGAGTCTGGTAAGCTTTCAACTTTCTGTCATATCTTTTCCTTCTTTTTTTTTATCTTGTTTCTTTGCCTTATTTGATTTTTCTGCCCTTCTCCTTTTCAGGCTACGACAAGTTGGACAAACGTATCCTTGGGCTGGCTGATAATTGGAAGGACCCTTTGATTGCTACCCCTAAAAATCCCTCTAAGCTCTTTGACACGCTAGAGGTGTTTGTAGGCTCTCTGAAGGGTGAAGTGCATCTGGCTCCTTCTGAGCTGCGGGCTGTTATTGGCACTGTAGCTACTGCTAAGCGTGCTAGATCCAGCCGCGGTGAAGTTGAGCCTTCATCCTGTACTGTTGGGAGTAGGCGTGAGACTCGGCCAGCTCCTCGAAGGGCGGCTTTAGAATATGAGGTGTTAGTGGCGCCTAATGCTTCTCTTGAGAAGTAATCTGTCGCGGCTTCCGGCCGGGTGGCACCTCAGACTTCTGTTGCCAAAAGAAAACGTGATCAAGCTTCTTATGATAAAAAAACTACTGTTGATGATTTTGCTGATAGTGTTCTCCCGTTTCTCCCTAAGGGGGCTGAGACCATTGCTTTGGGTGAAAAGCCCATTTCTTCTGCTGAGCATGTTCTACTCTTCCCTTCCACTGCTGGTGAGGCTACTGCTGCGAAGGATACTTCTGTCCCTTCTGTTGCAGCTACTAACTTCCAGCTCCCTGATGAGGCATGGAGCTTCCCCGGTTTCCGCCGCGTCCCTCCGGGCTGAGAGGGCGGCTTCGAAGTGCTTCAAGAGGTGGGCTCTTCCGGGCAGGGGGTTCTTACCAGCAGGATCGTCCAGTTTTTGACTTGGAGTATGATCCAATGTCCTCTGCCCCTGATGGAGATAAGCCTGAAGCGAAAAAGGCTCGCACCTCCCCTGGTCCTGATCCCCTTGCATCTACATCTGCCAACACTGGGCTTCCAGGTGGGAATGCTGATAGGGGGATGGACACTCAGAATTCCAGTGAACTTAACCATTGTGTTCACCAATTCTTGAGTGATGCTTTTGAGAACCCTCTGTCTGCTACCTCAATTTCTGCTGGAGGAACTTTCCGCCCTACTGGGGCTATTGAGTTTTCTGAGGTTCCCATTGATGTCCATCTTCGCCCTATACTCTGCCCTATTGGAGTTGAGAATGCTCCCTTTCGGCCCCTGATGAGTGTGAGGGCTGACGAGTCTTTGTTTGTGGACAACCCTAAAAAAGGTGGTACTTTGGGGTACTGTTTGACTCATGTTGTTTGTCTCCCCGCTGAATCTACGCGTGACTCTATTAGTATTCCCGCTACTACGGCTTTTCATGACTTGCAGAAGGTTAGTTTCTACTTCTGCCTTTTCTTGTTTTTTCTGCTGATTTCCTTGTTACTGGTTTGTTTTATTTTTCTTCTGGCTAATTTTTGCCTTGGTTTACTCCTTTCCTTTTTTGTCTTTTGTGCAGCTTGTCAGGTCTATTGGAGATTTATCCAATGCCTTGCTGTTAGTGGAGAAGGAGTATCAGAATCAGGGCATTATTCTCTCTCAAAAGAACTTGGAGGTCCAGCAAGCTCAGGCTGAGAGGAATGCTATGGCTAGTGAGGTGACTACTCTGAGGGAGAGGGCGGACGCCCTGCAGCTCTAGTTAGGAGAATTTCAGCTCACTCAGACCAAGTTGAAGAGCTGTGAAGAGCAGTTGGGGACCTCTCAGGCCAGGGTGCAGACGTTAGAGGCGGAGATTGCAAATCTGCGAGCTGGACACATAACCGAGCTGGAAGCTGCCAGGAAAGAGGCACTCAAATCTTTTGCGCTCTCCCCTGCTTTTTTTAAGCTATTGGTTGATCGCCATGATGGTGGATGAGAAGCTGCGGCTCGGTGTGTTAGCAACCTGTATTGTGAAGGAGGGGAGCAGCAGGCTCACTTCAATGCTTTCTGCGCTAAGGTTTAGGCTGTAGGCGAGGCTGGTTTGTTTGATCTCCCTACTAAGCACCCCCGCGTTGCTGGCTGCAAGATTCCCAACCAAGCTATGCTGAACTTGGAAGTTCCTCTCGGCCTGACGTTGCTGCGGCTATTAGAGTGGAGTCCTTGGCAGGTGATCAATAAAGGTTATGGCGGGTGTCACCCTCTTACTCTAGTATAGTTCCTCTGAGTTTCCCTCACCCAGATCTGTTGTAACTAGGTAGTTTTTGTTATTATCTATGGGGTGTATAGCCGCCAAAGATTATGTTTCCCTGTGTCTTCTTAGAATACTTTGTCTTTCGTTGCTGGGTCTGCCCAGCTTAACTTAAATTTGTGGTTTCTTGACCTTACTTGCTGAGTGTTTCCTTGTCCTGGTGGACGAGGGCTAAGCTTTGCCTATATTGTAACTGAGCTGCTGAATGTTTACTCTCCCCTAGTGGGCAGGGGTTCAGCTTTATATTGTATGCACTTTGTGATCTTCTTCTGTAGTTTTTCCTGCTATTTATTTCGTTGCCTGCACATTTGCCTAGAACTAAGTACTCCATAGCAGTATCTAGATCTTTTAGCATAGCAGCTTCTTTATTACATTTGGTGAAGCCTCGTAGGTTGGGCCTCCCTGTCTTCTTAATTTGGCTGCTGAGTGCTTCTTTGCTTCTTTGTTCTCTACTGTGCTTTGGCAGGAACTTTAGTGAATTTTATTCTTCCTGTTCTATTTGTTTTGAGAGCTTATGCATTATGCACTCTGTTTAACTCTGATAGAGGTTTGCTTGCACGCTGGCTAGTTTATTCGATTGTTGCCTGTCGTGGCGTTATTCCGCTTGCTTTGTTGAGACTTATTTGTGTCAATCAGCTTTCTATTGCTCGTCTTATGTCATTCAGCTTGTTTTGCTGCGACTTGTTTTGTGTCGTTCAGCTTGTTTGTGATGTGACTTGTTTTATGCCGTTCAGCTTGTTTGTGCTACGACTTGTTGTTTTATGCCACTTACTTCTCTTCGTAAGGGCTTATTGTATGTCTATCTCCCTCTTTCCTCTCCCCCCTTAAAGAGATGAGCTAGGTAGGACTAAGAGAACCTTAGTGTTGCCCACGTAGCTCATCTTCTTCGTTTCCCTTTATCTCCCCTGATCAAGTTGAACGTGTTGGGCCTCCCCCTCAGGCGTCCCCGAGGTGCGCCCTGTTTTACTTTGAGCAGGTGAGGTGAGGTCTCAGGGAGGGATGCGTTAACTTGCCACGTTGCACTGGGGTGCTTTTTGCCTCTAACAAGTGTAGGAAACATACTCCTCACGTAGAGGCTCGTATTTCATTAAATAAAAATGACTTAAATGCCTTAATTAATATAACATGAACTAGATAGAGTTTTTGCAGAATTGAAACGACTATCCTTGTTTCTTCTTAATTTTATGCTTCTCAAACAAAATATTTCTTTAACACATCAGCATTGAAACTGTTTCTTAGACCTAACCTTCTTGATCTGCGAGGAGGAATGCACCTGGTCCTACCTGCTCGTGAATGATGAAAGGGCCCTCCCAGTTCGCTGACAGCTTTCCATGTTGATTTCCTCTTCCCACTGCTGTTGTCCTTCTAAGGACTAAATCTTCGAGCAGGAGCTCTCTGTGCTTGACTCTCTTGTTGAAAGCTTTGGAAATCCTGCTCTTCTGGGCTGCCAGCTTGAGAGCTGCTTTTAGCCTTACTTCTGGCAGGAAGTCTAGCTCTTCCAGCATGCGCTTTTCGTTTCCTTGTTGTTCATAGTGTTGTATTCTCAGGATGGGAATTTGCACTTCTACTGGGACGACTTCATCAGCCCCGTAGGCTAAGGTGAAAGGGCTTTTACCAGTAGATTCCTTTTCTGTGATTCTGTTTGCCCATAAGACCTCTGGGACTAAATCCGCCCACAGGCCCTTGTATTCTTCCAGCTTCCTCTGCAGGGCTGTCAGGATCAGCTTGTTTGCTGCTTCTGCCTGGCCATTACTCTGCGGGTGGAAGACTGAGGCACTTGCGTATTAGGTGCCCATGTCCTCCAGGTAATCCTTGATCGTGTCGCAGTTAAATTGGCACCCATGGTCAAAGACTATGCACTGTGGCACCCCGAACCTTGTGATGATGTTTTTCCATATAAACGTCCTCACTTGGGTTGCCTTTATGTACTTTGTCGGTTCAACTTCTATCCACTTAGTAAAATAATCTACCGCCACTATGAGGTACTTTCTGCCCACTGACCTAGTGGTGAATGGTCTCAATATGTCCATTCCCCACTGAGAAAATGGGATCGGGCTGAGGATTGGGGTTAGATCATTTGCTGGATGGTTTATGACTGGGGAGTACTTTTGACACTTGTCGCATTTTTTCACGTATGCCAACGCGTCTTGAGCTAGGGTCGGCCAATATGCACCCCTTCTTAGAACTTCCACCCCTAATGCCTTTCCACCAATGTGATTGGCACATATTCCTAAGTGGGCTTCTTCCATAATGCTTTCTTGCTCCCACTCTAGGATACACCTACCTCAGCAGTGGCTTTGAGAAGCCTTTCTTGTTGAGCTCTCCATTCATCACCACATACCAATTGGCTTCTTTTCTTCGCCTATAATTAATCGTCGGGCAGTGAGCCATGAACTTTGTATGCCAGAATATCCGCGAACCAGGCTCTCTGTTGCCCAATGTAGTTTACCTGCTCCTTTTCAGCAATAGTGCTTTCCTCGAGGACTTCAACCATCACTGTCCTTGTAAGTCTCTGTAGTGTGGAGCTGGCTAACATTGATAAAGCGTCAGCCTGGGAGTTTCCTGCTCAGGGGACCAAGTCTATCTGAATGTGAACTAGCTGGGCTGCCAACTCCTTTACTTTAGTAACATATTTCAGCATGGCGGCTTCTCTAATCTCATACGCTCCTTGCAGTTGGATGGCGACGATCTAAGAATCAGTCCGCAAGTGGACTTTGCGGGCTCCGGCCGCGATGCTCATGCGCAGGCTGACAAGGTAAAGTCGTATCCCCTAATCAAAAGTAATTCCTAAATCCTCTAACTAATGTAGATAGGGAAGTAGAAAGGGTCGAATCCACAGAGAAACGAGTCTTTCTATTCCTAATTAATTAATATAATCTAGATTATCAAGTAACCAATATTTATATTTGAATAATAAACTAAACTACGGAGATCAAGAATAAGGAGAAAATAATGTATAAAAGGATCTAGGGCATAGGTTCACCAATAAATAATATTCCAGGGTTGAATATAATAAGCTTTCATCAATGCATAATTAATCAGATTATAAAAGGCTTTCGCTACGTATTATAATCACACAATTAATTTACCGGTATCAAATCTCATCTTTCGAATCTCGACCTAACCATTTATAAATTAACCTGCCCATTGAAACTAGACCTAAACATTAATTCTCATCTGTCGAATCTCGAATCAATATTGTCAAACTCATGCATAAAAGATCTGCGCAAATCTAGTCACAGAGCATTAAACCAATCAATAGGAAATTAATCTAGCATTGATAATTAACAACAATTAATTACCCCTTCATATTATTTAAGGATCCCCATAAACCCTAGAAATAAAACTACTCACACATAATAGAAACTAAACTAATCAAAGCAATAAAGCAAGACATAATTAAAGGAATAGAATAAATGACTAAGATTAAGAGAAGAGAAATAGTTACCAAACAAATCTGGAATTAAGAGTAGATTAAGAACAAAGGTTTTAGAGGGAGAGAATTTAAGAAAACAATTAAGAGAGTAAAGAAAGAGTAAAAAGGAAAGAGAGAGAGAGCTAAAATCGTATTACGGAGGAGTATTTATACTCCGTACAAATCCTAAATTAAAACAAACTTAAACGACGCTAATCGTCTCCTAATAAATACACGCGCCCGATCGGGCGAGGCACCGCCCAATCGGGCGCACCTTTTTGCTCTTCAATACGCATCTCGCGCTCGGCCGGGCGCGTCACCGGGCGCCAACCTTAGCTTCTCCCGCCCGGCCGGGCGCGCCTCTGAGCGCCAGCCTCTTTGGCCGGGCGGCTCTCTTGGGCCACTATTTGGACTACGATTGGGCTCCAATTCTTCGGGCTAATCTGGGTTTCCTCTTCCGGTCTTGAATACTCGGTCCAAATGCCCCGGTATCACCTATACCGAGCCCTTAATTACCGGTTCGATGGCCCTAACCAGCCCTGGGCTATAAAATCGGGTCGTGTTTCTCCAATTCTCGTGATTGCTCCAAAATATCTCGAGAAAATACTCCAAAAGCACAAATCCCTGCAGAAGTCAACCAAATCTACGAAAACACTAGAAAACACCAATTAGTAATAAAAGTGGCTCTAAAGAGCCAAAAACACTACTAATTACGACCAAGGGACGGGGATAAAATACTATATAAAATAGACGCATCAAACTCCCCCAAGCCAAACCTTTGCTTGTCCCTAAGCAAAGATCTCATCAATGAATCAAAAAATATGCTTCACCCCAAAAGTAAAAATCAAGCACAAACGATCCAGGGTAAATCAAATAAACATGCTTCAAAATAAACCAATCAATCCATCTAATTACCAATCTTCCCTAAAAATTGTCAAACAGAGCAAACCACAAGAGCATATAGAATTCAAGACTAGTGCTCACGCACTCAACTAACTCTCACTTTTGTGGCGAGTAAAAGATGTACTCGATCGCTCTCCATCCAACCCCTTTATGTGAACAATGCCCTCCCAACTCACACTCTCGTGTGTATAAAACAATGAACGCTCAATCCTACTAGTCGACTCGAAATATGCCAAATCATAACTTGCATTGATAAGCAACACTTTCACATTCATACAATTCTATGCACAAAGGTTGGAAGGTCTTTAAAGTTTGTAATGTTAGGCTAGGGTAAAGGGTAGGAATCATTTGGGAACAAGTGAGAGAAAAGCTATGCTTAAGGGAGCAAATCCTATCAAAACCCATGATCAAAATAAATAATGATCAACATCTCCTACATAACCAACTCTAACATCAACCAAATACTCTAATCATAATAAACAATCCCGACTCTTACATATCACTCAAAAAAATATAATAATGAAGAAGTGGAGTGAATAAACAAACTTTATTTCAAAACTTGAATTTTTCATTGAAGCTCTATTTTTCTTTGATCAACCTCCAACTAGAACATTTGAACATTGAACACTTTTCTTTTCATTTGAAGTTCACTTATTTTTTTTCAACATATTTTTTTTTTAACTTCTCTTTTTTTTTCTTCATAACATCATGCTTTATTTTTTCAAGAAAATATAACTCTCAAACTCATCAAAAATAAACATGATCAACAACAAAACAACTTCTCAAAAGCCCACCCAAGCTGTGCAAATAATAAGCACACTACAAACTCCCTCACCTCACTCACTAATAGCTCCCCCAAGCCAAGCTTGGGAGTAGTAACCGATGGGGAAAAATAGGCTTGTAATGTGGCTAATAAACAACAAAAAAGTCAAGGAACCAACATGGGTAGCAAGAAGGGAACAAATGTATCTACAATATCTGGAGGTTACCTAAAAGAACAAATGCCTTCGTCCTCCTCAATGTGCATAATAATGAATCATATAAATATTACTAATAGTTGCAAACCAGTACTCAAATTCATTGACATACCAGGAACTATGGAACTATCACACATTCCTAACCAAATAAACTAGTTAAGCACTATATTCACAAGTAGTTGGACAAAATTGACGTATGTTAAGGTTTCAAGGCAATTAAACATCAAATCATGATTAACTAAACCACAATGCCTATCATCAAATACCAAAAATCAAAACAATTTTCTCAAGTAAGGGGCACAGGGAAGCATAATTTACAATTCATTGGAACGTATTTTTGGATTTTCGTATTTTTCAATTTTTTTTATTTTTTCATATATAAGAAAGCAACAAAACTAACCTAGAAAGCAAGAAATCTATCCTAAGAAAACACACCAAAAATAAAAGAAAAGAGGAAAAGAAATATACCAAATCCAAAATCTCCCCCAAGCTAGAATCAGACGATGTCCTCATTGGCTCGGGAACTAGCCCACCATAGCTAGTCCTGATCATCCTCATCCATCGAGCCAAAACCCGCACCTCCACTGCCACCTACACCACCTGCACCAGAAGAGCTACCACCAAAATAATCAGCATGAAAACTCCCCCCCCCCCCCGCCGGTCCCCCGAAAGGAATGTCTTGGCCGTACCCATAGAAGGAAGAATAGTCAGTGTAAATACCACAGGCAGTGGGATCCCTATCGTATACCTAGGGTGGAGGCTGAAATCAGTCAGGGTGAATAGCATCGTCGGGAATGTTGCCCCAACGAGCATAATCATCATACATAGGGTAGAGAGCTCTACCCTGGTTCCTCTCTAGGTACCCTAACATATGGTCTATGGAGCCAACCATCCGCCTAAGGTCAGTATGGGAATGCTCGATACGTCCCAGGGCCTGACCTATACTCTGAAGGTCCCAAACTGGGTCAGAGTCAACATGAGGGACGAAGAGAGACATGCGAGGTGGAGAGAATGCCACCTCGGGCTGAGGCTGAGGCTGGGGTGGTGGAACTGGTGGTGGTGGTGCCTCCCCCCTAGCGTTGGCAACTAAAACATCATAAGTGTAAGATGGTTGCCCTGGGGGAAAGGCGGTCAAGTCAGGACTGGGTAGGGGAAAGATGGGTAAAGGTTGCTCGCTCCCAGTCCTAATACACCAAAAGGGTGTCTGCTCAACGTCTGATCGCACCCAACCCAACTCCTCTAGGTACCTAGTGCTCATGTAGGTGTCAGTTCCACAGTTGGTCATCTGGTGGGGGTCTAGCCTCTACAAAACCGGTCTTCTTAATATCTATCCTAGTGATAAGGCCACCTAGACGGATGGGGGTAGTAGAGGTGTTACTAGCCGTAGCATGCCTAGCTAAGTGATAGATGATATACCTAGCTATGTTAAGCTTCCCGAATCCGATCACATAATGACCAATAACAGCAATTTCATTGGTCTGACAGTTATGGGGCTCGTTCCTACCTAAAAAGCTAACACCAGCAAATCGTTGCCAAACTTTAGGAACGGGGTGATGGATTGGTTTAGCACTAGCATGTTGGGCGTTAGGCGCCGGCAAACTAGTCAAGGCAGTATAAATGTCATTAATTTTGTATTCAGCATGCCATTGGTGAGGCAAATCAGGTTCCAAATCAAACAATTTACAAAAATCAACAAAATTTAAAGTAATATTTCTATTATTTAACCTAAAAATTAATTTTGGCCCATTTTTATGGCTATAAACATGCAAAGAGGAAAGAAATTCACAGGTTAATTCACGATAAGTTGCATAATGCATATCAAAGAATTTCCTTATACCAATATCGTTCAAAAATCTCCTAACATAATCATGTAAACCTAATGCTTCTAAATTAGGGCGGTGTAACCACCGTGAAGGAATTACCTCACGCCCGTAGAGTTGCTCAAGTTTTTCCTTCTGTTTCGGGGTTGCTATTTTGATCGTCGGCCAATGCGGTAGTTGCAACGCCGGGTCATATTGCTGACTTGAGCTCGAGCTTCCCCCTAGAAGTGTTCTTGCCCTCTTTGCCGCCATTTTTGATATTTTTTTTAAAAATGGGTCAACAAAATATTTGATTGGAACTTGAAGGTTTTGGTGTAGAAATGTAGAGGATGAAGAGGAGATCAAAAATATGTAAAAAGTTTTGGATTTGGGTAAGAAATGTAGGAGAAATCTTAGAGAGAAGGTAGAGAGAATTTGAGTTTTAGAGAGAGAAAGTAATGGAGGAGAGAAGAAATGAAGGAAGAAAGAAGAAAAGAGAGAAGAAAAGGGGCGGACAACCTCGCGCCCAGTCGGGCGCTATGTCGCCCGGTCGGGCGATCTGGATTATTCAACGTGATTAGTTCTCGCGCCCGGTCGGGCAGTATGTCGCCCAGTCGGGCGATCTAAGCCCGAATTTCCTTCAGCTCTCACGCCCGGTCGGGCGCCCTTCGCCCGATCGGGCGATCTGATGATGTAATTTTCGCCTCTTATCGCGCCCGGTTGGGCGAGCTGTACCCGATCGGGAGAACAAAATTGTCCGTATACGACGAATTTCGCGCCCGGTCGGGTGCCCATCGATCGGTCGTGCGAAAATACTCGAATTAAGAACCTAGCTCTCGTGCACGGTCGGGCGAGCTTTGCCCGGTCGGGCCCGAGGCTAATTGACGATTTTCACTTGTTTTCTTCTGTTCTTCAATTTTTGGCTAACTCTTTTCCTTCAAACTTGTAATAGCACTCATCAAACTCATTAAATTCCCTCATCTCTCCTCTCATAAGAAAAAGCAAAGAAAAACTAGTCTATAAAAAAGCATTAAAAATACGGGTTGCCTCCCGCAAAGCGCTGGTTTATCTAGGTCCCGCACGACCTTCTTACCAAGTATAACAACTAGGACCCTTGGCCTAACGCTTGATATGATCGGGCGGTTTCTCACCCGGTCTAGCGGTGTTTAGGCTGCGATGCGGCTTCCTGACATACCTTGTGGGACGCCAAATCACCTTATCTGGTGGATCCTCCTTGACTTGGACTGGGGGATCTTTACTGCTACGCACTAAAGATCCATCTTTGATCGAGGGTTGCTTCAAATCGTCATTGCATTCAACACTTGTAACTCGCTCTGGCGGAACACTAACCGCAGGCTCAAAACGCACAACTTGCTTGATTGGTTCCACCTTTTCATCCTCGAAACCAAGACCAACAGTGTAAAGTGCTCTTTCTATTGCATCGACTTCCTTCTTCCATTTGTCTATCTCATCTGAAAGGGATGCAACACAAGATACCGCCTCTAGGGATCTTTTTTAAGAGCTTGGGGCTTGTTAATTAGAATAATTCTCAACCACATTTACACTAAAACATTTTTCCTCAGTCATGAAGCTTTTAGGGGTATTATTAAGATTAAAAATAACTTTATCATCCCCTACCGATAGTGTTAACTTACCACTTCTCACATCTATGATTGCTCCTGCAGTGTTAAGGAATGGTCTACCCAAGATAATTGGGGTTTGCATATCCTCAACCATATCAAGAATAACAAAATCAACAGGTATATAAAATTTACCTACTCTAACGGGGACATCCTCTAAAACACATAAGGGGTATTTGAAAGAACGGTCGGCCATTTGTAGAGTAATATTAGTAGATTTTAATTTACCCATATTCAACTTGGAACACACAGATAATGGCATGACACTAACTCTAGCACCTAAATCACACAATGCATTATCAATCATTATATTGCCTATATGACAAGGGATAGAAAACTACCCGGATCTTTTAATTTAGGTGGAGACTTATTTTGAAGTACGGCACTACACTCTGAAGTGAAAGCTACTGTCTCTACCTCACTAAAAGACCTTTTCCTTGTCAATATTTCTTACATAAATTTTGCATATGAGGGAATTTGTGTGATTAATTCAGTGAAGGGAACTGTTACCTTCAAATCTTTTACCATCTCCAGGAACTTACCAAACTGCTTATCCAAGTTTGTCTTCAATTGACGATTGGGGAATGGAAGTATGATAATTGGCTTTGGAGCATTATTGCTCTTATCTGGAGTAGCCACCTTCTCTGGAGTCGTACCCTGCAATGTAGAATTAGATGTGTTAGTACTATCCTTTAGCCTTGCATGGCTATTAACTACATTGTTTGGTTTAACGGAATCAAGATTAGCATTATTTAATAAATCAGGTTCATCAACTCTAAGCATAGAGGGCCCTTCATAGTTTGAACTACTTCTTAGAGTAATTGCAAATTCTTGATCCGTAGGCATGGTCGGCTGTGCCGGCAGAGCTCCTGGTTGGCGGGCTTGTAGAGTAGCGGAAAGTTGCGCAATTTGATTATCTACAATTTTATTATGTGCTAGAATTTGATCAATTGTCGCATCTCTACTCTCCATGTGCTTTTTAATATTAACCAACATTTCTCTAATTTCCACCAGAGAAGGGTCAGAAGATGAGGAGGATTGCTGTGGTTAGTTCTTCTGGCCAGCATTGGGATGGTAATATTTCTGCTGCTGTTGTTGTGGCGCCTGTGGTTCTTATGGTGGTGGATTCTGAACATTAGTACTCCGGTAGGCAAGGTACGGATGGTTCCGATATCCAGGATTGTAGGTGTTGGAGTATGGGTTATTCTGCCTTTAAGCTTGAAAAACATTAACTTGCTCCACGGAACTCCTGCAATCTTGTTCCCAATGACCTAAAATGCCACAATTTTCACAGAAAGCCTCATTAGAATTATTATTAATCGCAGAAACATTAGCTACATTAGCAGTGCTCAGATTATCTAATTTTTGGCATATAGAGGTCAATTAAGCATGCAAAAAGGATACAGAGTCAACACTACGTTTCCCCTTGTTAGCAAATCCTCTAGGATTCCCATATTGGGAATTGTGTAACGCCATGTCTTCAATAACCTGACCTGCATCTTCAACATCAAGATTCATAAATCTCCCACTAGCTGCAGAATCTAAAATTATTCGACAAGAATTTCCAAGGCCATTATAAAAGGCTTGGATTAACTGCCATTGTGCTAAATTATGGTGGGGGTAGTCTCTTTGTAGATCCTTGAACCTCTCCCAAGCCTCATATAAAGATTCATCGGCTTCTTGAGCAAAGTTCTGAATCGCACTCCGTAGTACGGATGTTCTCTCTGCAGGATAATACTTGTTATAGAAATTCAAAACAAGAGTTTCCCAGTCAGTTATACCAAGTGCAGTTCTATTTAAGCCATTAAACCACAATTTAGCTTTTCTAGTTAAAGAGAAGGGAAAGAGAATCTCCCTGATTTGGTCTTGAGTGACCCCGGCTTGCCTGATGGTGTTGCAATATTAACAATAGTCGGCAATGTGAAGATTCGGGTCTTCACCTTTAGCTCCACTAAATAGCTTCCTCTCTATCATCGTTATAACTTGAGGTTTAATTTCAAATTGAACCCCATCAAGAGCCGGAGTGGTGGTGAGATGTGGAAAATCTGTAAGCTTTGGTTGTGAGTAGTCACTAAGCTTCTTTGGAACCGCCATCTCTGATTCTGCGTCTGATGATACCTCTAAATCGCTAGAACCAGTCGGAGGATCGCGGTGATTATTGTTATTATCACCAGAATCTGCCAGGATTTGCTTGTAGAAATTTTTCTGTCTATGGAAGGAACATTCGATCTCAGGATCGAATGGGATGTACCCTGATCTGGAACACCTGGGCATAAACAAAAACTAGAAGCAAATATGAGATTTGCCTCAGAGAACTAACGCTCTCTGAGACAAAAAAGAAAATAATCTAGACTACAAAAATAATCAGAATGAAAAATAAAACCGTTTCCCCGGCAACGGCGACAACTTTTGACAGGGTAAAGTCGTATCCCCTAATTAAAAGTAATTCCTAAATCCTCTAACTAATGTAGATAGGGAAGTAGGGTCGAATCCATAGAGAAACGAGTCTTTCTATTCCTAATCAATTAATATAATCTAGATTATGAAGTAACCAATATTTATATTTGAATAATAAACTAAACTACGGAGATCAAGAATAAGGAGAAAATAATGTATAAAAGGATCAAGGGCATAGGTTCACCAATAAATAATATTCCAGGGTTGAATATAATAATCATTCATCAATGCATAATTAATCAGATTATAAAGGGCTTTCGCTACGTATTATAATCACACAATTAATTTACCGGTATTAAATCTCATCTTTCGAATCTCGACCTAACCATTTATAAATTAACCTGCCCATTGAAACTAGACCTAAACATTAATTCTCATCTGTCGAATCTCGAATCAATATTTTCAAACTCATGCATAAAAGATCTGCGCAAATCTAGTCACAGAGCATTGAACCAATCAATAGGAAATTAATCTAGCATTGATAATTAACAACAATAAATTACCCCTTCATATTATTTAAGAATCCCCATAAACCCTAGAAATAAAACTACTCACACATAATAGAAACTAAACTAATCAAAGCAATAAAGTAAGACATAATTAAAGGAATAGAATAAATTACTAAGATCAAGAGAAGAGAAATAGTTACCAAACAAATCTGAAATTAAGAGTAGATTAAGAACAAAAGTTTTAGAGGGAGAGAATCTAAGAAAACAATTAAGAGAGTAAAGAAAGAGTAAAAAGGAAAGAGAGAGAGAGCTAAATTCGTATTACGGAGGAGTATTTATACTCCGTACAAATCCTAAATTACTAAAATGACGCTAATCGTCTCCTAATAAATACACGCGCCCGATCGGGCGAGGCACTGCCCGATTGGGCGCGCCTTTTTGCTCTTCAATACGCATCTCGCGCCTGGCCGGGCGCGTCACCGGACGCCAACCTTAGCTTCTCCCGCCCGGCCGGGCGCGCCTCTGGGCGCCAGCCTCTTTGGCCGGGCGGCTCTCTTGGGCCACCATTTGGACTACGATTGGGCTCCAATTCTTCGGGTCAATCTGGGTTTCCTCTTCCGGTCTTGAATACTCGGTCCAAATGCCCCGGTATCACCTATACAGAGCCCTTAATCACCGGTTCGATGGCTCTAACCGACCCTGGGCTATAAAATCGGGTCGTGTTTCTCCAATGCTCGTGATTGCTCCAAAATATCTCGGGAAAATACTCCAAAAGCATAAATCCCTACAAAAGTCAACCAAATCTACGAAAACACTAGAGAACACCAATTAGTAATAAAAGTGGCTCTAAAGAGCCAAAAACACTACTAATTACGACCAAGGGACGGGGGTAAAATACTATATAAAATAGACGCATCACAAGCCTGCCAGCGCTGCCTCGTACTCTGCCTCATTGTTTGATGCTTTGAACTTGAACTTTATGGCGTACTCAAATACATTTCCCTCTGGGGACATCATTGTGACTCTTGCTCCGCTCCCCGTTTGGGTAGAGGATCCGTCTACTTGTACCTTTTGGACCCCAATGTAATCCTCTTTCTCCTCATAGGAGGCTTCCACGATGAAATCTTCTAAGGCTTGTGGCTGGATGGCTGCCCTAGGTTTGACCTCGAACTCATACTCAGAAAGCTCGATGGCCCACTTTAAGAGTCTTCCTGATGCATCCATTATCTGTAACGCTTTTTCTAGCGGGTGATTTGTGATTTGTATTCATGCGCATCAAAGTATGGTTTCAGCTTCCTTGCTGATGTTACTACTGCGAAGTCCAGCTTTCTACCAATAGGTTCCTTTGCTCTGCCTCGGTCAGAACATGGCTGACGAAGTATATTGGCCTTTGTTGCTTTTGTCTTTCTACCAGTAGGACGGCTGCGATTGTCAAAATTGATGCGGAGATGTACAGCTGCAACTTTTCACTCAGCTCCGGGCTGATCATTGTTGGGAGCTTAGTCAGATGCTCCTTAATACCCTCAAAGGCTTCTTTTTCTGAAGCCCTCCACTTAAATTCTCGGTTTCCTTTCAGTAGCTGATAGAACAGTAAAGCCTTGTCTGCTGACTTGCTGATGAACCTGGTCAGCGTGGCCATTCTGCCTGTCAACCGCATAATATCTTTAATGCACTTTTGGCTACGGCAGGCTTAGGACTGCTTCAACTTTTTCCGGATTTGCGTCTATTCCTCTCTCGCTAATCAGGAAACCTAAGAACTTTCCGGAGCTCACTCCGAAGACACATTTCTTCGGGTTTAGTTTGATTTTGTACTTGTTCAAGGTAGTGAATGTTTCTTCTAGATCCATGATATGCCCTGCCTGCGTGACACTCTTAACAATTGAGTTGTCAACATATACCTCAACATTTCTACCCTTCTGGTGTATGAACACTCTATCCATTGTCTTCTGAAAGGTTGACCCAACATTCTTCAGCCCGAAAGGCATAGCTATGTAATTGTATACTCCCCCTTCAGTGATGAATACGGTTTTCTGCCGGTCTGGTTCATGCAAGCTGATCTGATGGTACCTTGAGAAGGCATCCATGAAGCTTAGCAAGGCATGCCCGCTGGTTGAGTCCACCAGCTGGTCAATCCGCGACAGCGGGTAGCAGTCTTTTGGGCATGCCTTGTTGAGATCTCTGAAATCAATACACATTCTCCACTTGCCATTTGCTTTTTTCACCATGACCACGTTGGCTAACCACTCTGGGTAATCGCAAGGCTTGATGAATCCTGCCTCCAAGAGTTTCTCCACTTCCTTCTAGATTGCTTGATTTTTCTTTGTTTAGAAGCTTCGTTTTTTCTGCCTGATTGGCTTTATATCCTCTTTCACATTCAACCTGTTGACCATGATTGCAGGGTCAATTCCGGGCATCTCATCTGCGGAGAATGCAAAAATATCCTTGTTCCTTCTCAGCAGATCTATGAGGTGTACCCCTACTCCCGGATCGATGTCTTTCCCGATCTTCACCGTTCTTGAGGGGTCACCCTCTGTGAGCTCAACTGTGACATGCTCTCCACTAGGGAGTGGCCTAGCCATTTCTTCCTTTGCAGGCTAAAAGTTTTTCATTGCTAACTTCTGTTTATCCTTCTCCCTGTGATACTCTTTGCGCTTCCTTTTTCTTGACTTCCTCTCAGCCTGCTCAGCGGGCCTCCGCTCTGAGGTTGGTTGACCGCCCTTCATTAGTTGTGTAGGCCATGGCGAGGTGGTAGGTGGATACCACTTTGTCTATCTTGTGAATGATTGGTCTGCCCATGATCACATTATAGGGCGAAGGAGAATTTATAACAAGGAATTCTGCTCGAACATCACGCCTTTTTTACCTCTCCTCTACTCGCACTGAGAGCTCAATTATACCTTCGGGGGTCAATCCTGATGCATTTAACCCGGTGACTTCATAACTCACCCTTTTCAGATCCTTCTTGTCCTACTTCAGCTCGTTGAACGCGCTGATGTATATGATGTTGGCTGAGTTGCCTCCATCTATCAATATCCTATCCACCTCCGAGTTTGC
Source organism: Chenopodium album (assembly GCF_948465745.1). Lineage (NCBI taxonomy): Eukaryota > Viridiplantae > Streptophyta > Magnoliopsida > Caryophyllales > Amaranthaceae > Chenopodium > Chenopodium album. The sequence goes on from NC_137839.1 coordinate 57,339,415, forward strand.
GATTCTCATTTTCACTACCAATGGATCATCATGAGGGTAAATTATGCCTTCCTGGTCATATTCGTCAAACGTGGCTCACGGCTGCGGGGGAAGGGGTGGCCATCTACGCCACTCATTGTAGTTTATCTGGTGTATCATCGCCCGCAGATCAGCCCGTGCTTTGTTCACAGTTCCTCCATGCACAGTCCTCCACTAATCACATATACTCTGCCCTCGGGCTTACCATCTCTGTCTCTGTCCCCTACAGGACCCCCATGACCCCCTCTACGGTCAGCGCGGCTTGTTCTATCCTCGTCCCTCCTTCTGGGTGGATCATCGCGCTACTTCAACTGATTAAGGTACCCTCTCCTGACAAGATCCTTTATGTTATCCTTTAAGTGTGTGCATTCATCTGTGGTATGGCCATGATCTCTGTGAAAGTCACACCACTTGCTGGTGTCACTGTGTCTATTGACCATCCTTGGGGGTCTCTGCCACTAATCATCACCTTTGTTCACGCTAAAGATGTGAGATCTTGAGTGGGTTAGCGGGGTATATTTGTCGAACCTTCCAGGTCTTGGCCCTCTCTTTGGATCTGACCTTCTCACCCCCACTGCCCTGTCCGCTTCCTTGCGGCTTTGCTCAGCCCTGCTTGGCTGGTCAACCCTGGGTGTGTTCTCTTCCCGGGTAACCTCTGCTCGCTTAGCTGAGTTACCCGATGCTTTCCTACTCAGCATGGCTCTGTCTGTTTCGTCTGCCTTGATGAACTCGTGCGCTTTATCCAGCGCTTTAGCTAGTGTTTTGAGGCTCTTAAGCCCCATAAACGCTCTGAATGGCGAGCCTAGTAGCAAGCCGCTCTGCATTGCTAGCAGCGCTACCTCTTGACTCATATTTGGAATGGTTGTTGCCTCCTTGTTGAATCTGGTGATGAACTCCCTCAGGGGCTCGTCCTTTTCCCTAAACTAACGACATCAGCTCAGTTGTCATCTTAGTTCAATCTACCAGGGTTATAAAATGCTCCATGAACATTCTTTTCAGCTGGTTATACGAGTACATGGGACATTTGGGAATGGCTCCATACCACTCCGCTGCCAGCCCCTCTAGGGTTGGCGGAAATGCTCTACACCAAACTGAGTCCGTCATAGTGTAGAGTACCATGTGGTTCTCAAAAGCTGATATGTGGCTCTTAGGTGTTGTGGTTCCATTGTATCTGCAGCTCGGCATCTTTACTTTGTCCATTGGTTCCTCCATAATCTCCCGGCAAAACGGGGAATCATCTGGAACAACCTGGATTCGCGCTCCCTTATCTCTTTCCGGGCTGGGTCCTCGCTCTTAGGCTGGTGACCTGTTGCGGGGGACTCGCATCTCCGGGCTGATCTGAGCCGGGGTTACTTCCTCCACGCTCCATTCTCGGTTCAAATTACGAGCTTCCAACTCTAATACCTTCTTCCTCAGCTGAACGAGCTCTTTTTGCTCGGGGGGAGGGCTAAGGACGCCGGCTTCTTTACTGCGGGCTCCGCAGTTGCCGTTGTCAATGACGGGCTCGCCCCCTTACCCATATTGGTAAGGACCGCCGTCATTGCTGCCAGCAGTTCCTTACTGCAATTAGAAAGGTTCTGCAAGATGGCTGGCATGTTTATGGGATGCAGTTTCTGGGGTTACAGGTGCTAAAACAACGGGCTCATTGTTCGTGCCTGTTAACGACATTCCGTATTTGAAAATGGAATTGGATCCTGTCGGATCAACTGGTTTCGACGCCGCTTTAGCTGCAGCTGACGTTGATCCGATGGGGTTGGATTTCTGTGAGATGCTCGATTTGGGATTTCCGATGGATCCTTTTGGATCGAGGGTTACTGAGGGTGTTTTTTGTGGTGTTTTGTTGGTCTCATTGGCTTTGGATATGGGTGTTTGTACAGCTTCTTCTCCGGCCATGGTGGTTTGTTAACTAGTCCCTAGCTTAGTTGGTGAACCTCAGGTTAGATGATCCTTCCCCTCCTTCTAGCGTCAATTGATCCAGGTGTGGATCCAAGGGTTCTACTGGGTGAGCTGGGTCCCGTCAACAACCTACACACAGCAGCATACGTAAACTGCCCTCGGGGGTGTCTCGAGGAATCCCCCTCCAAAGCTTAAGTTAGAGAGTGTTTAGAGAGAGAATGTGTACTTAGAGAGATATAGAATGTGTTATAACTTGAGTGTCTAACCTCTTTTCCGTTGTACTTTACCCTCTATTTATAGGCGTACCATCTCCTTCATGGAGAGTTCAGCCTGGTCAGTCCTCTCCATTAGGTTGATGAGCCCTCCTTAATCGCTTTCTTGGCAGTGAGTGTGCACCCTGGGGGCTGGGCGATAGTTTAGCGGGAGCTATCCTATACATACATACATACATACATACATACATACATACATACATATACATATATATATAATTGAGATCATATGAGAATTAAACTCAATAATGAGAACTAGGAACTTATCTGAGTCATTGGTTCATTTGATCCGACGGCTGAGATGTTGTCCGCCTTTTTTCTTAAGTAATGGCATTTTGGTAAATCTAATATATCCAGAGTTCAATTCGTTTTTGTGTTGCCATCACTAACTTCTTTATACTTTCTCTCTCATCCTATGGATTCTCTTTCTGGCGATTATTTTTTCCTTCAATCTTCGCACCGTAGTCTTTGATTTGGTAAATAAAATTTCTTAGCTAGTTATTTTCGGTGATCAAAAGTAAGTTGTTTGATTTTCTTTTCCCCTTTATTTTTCTTTGATTTTTTTTTTTTTTGAATATTAGTTTTAAATTTTTATCAATGAATAGTGTTCTTCAATTACTGATTTATATAGATTTTAGTTTGATGTTTTAGTCAGTTCTGTATTTGTGATTTCGATTGATGAATTAGAGTATTCTTGTGTTCTTAATTGTTAATTTTCAGTATAATCTAAAAGTTTTTTTTTCTTTTAGGGTTTTAATCTTGTATGATTTTGTTTGGTTTTCATTATACATTTTTATTCTCGTATAAGTATTATTGTATACTTTGAAAGATGTATGGGTTTCAATTCGAGTTTGCCCTTAAATTTTAATATGAATATCAGAAGGCTTGTGTGTGTGTATGTGTGTTTTTTTTTTATTGCTTTGATTTGTTGCATGCCAAGTGTTCGATGAAATGGCTGACTTAATGGAATGAATGTTGTGCTAGACTGCTTGCTCAGGTCTTTAAATTAGTACAATTGTAATTCGCATTACAAATTAATTGTCTACCCAAATTGTAATTTACTGTGTACATATGTGATGTGTGGAATAAGGATGTCAAAATAATGGAAAGTTGCTTCTTGATCAATAGTGTGACATTGTTGATCATTTGCGTTGTGTGCAACATATTGCCAACCTTGCTGGATTTTACAGTCTATCGCTTCTAACTTTTCCTTGAATGGCTAAAGGTGAAATCTCCTGTTGGCTCTTATCTTGTCAATAAGCCTTTTTTAATATACCAAATCAAAAATTAGTTCTGAAACATTAGACCTGCCCTTTTTGTTATATAGCATGATTAATTTTTTAAGATATTTTGATTAACTTTTGACTTTTTACTATTTACTTTTGAATTGGCCTAATATATATTTACAGTTCATGAATTAAGAGCCTCTTTATTCTAGATTAATTAGTTAATTACATATATATACTACTAGGTATCTATACTAGACAAGGGTGTGCGTAGTTGTGTGGCTAGATTAATTACATCTATACTACACTTTGAATGGGCTTGATTTCCCATATTGCTTGTGTGTGATGAGGTAGAAGTAGATGACACTGGACTATTACTGACATCCCAATGGTCTGTAAGCTTCCAAACTCCGCCAGTTCTTTCTGGGAAGTTGAAACATCAATCTAGGTGTCAATAGAAAAATAGAATCACTGCAAGTAGTGCAACCAACACTAGTCCACAATCTGCCATTTTCTTCTATGCCTCGCTAATTGCTTTATTTTTCAATTGTGACTGTTTGGGCGTGTGTGTAGTGTGCAGTGTGTAGTGTGAGGCTATTAGCACAAGAAAACACATATGGATAGGAATATCCAAAACTAAGAAAACAAATGCTACCTTTAGATGCTTTTCTTATTAGCTTTTGAGGATTTTTTATTTACTTTTATGTTATTTTTAGTTACTTTGAAATTTTGATGAGTGGCATTTGTAGGGAAATATAGGTACTACGCAGCGGAAATAATCATGAATTATATTCATATAGCACCTAACCAAGGATCTCATGCATAACACATAAAGAGTAAGAATAATACCTTTGAAGCGTGATTCCACTAGCAATCGAGCAAGAACAAGGGAGACAAAGAACCTCAAACGTGATTCCTCTACTTGGTCCACAGGCACGGATTAAGACCTCAACTAATGCTAGTTAGTCGCGATCGAACTCTTCAATCGACCTTCTATGGAGAAGTATGAGTAACGAACTAGTCACGAACCACCGCGAGCACCACCAGGAGTGGACGGCCGCAAGTCCAAGGGGGGAGGAGAGGGGTGCCGTGAGAGAGAGAGAGAGAGAGAGAGAGAGAGAGGGAGGTGAGGGTTTTGGGATTTGGTTGCCTTGATTCACAATTGACTGTGAGTTAATTGTGACTCCTGTGTATTGCAACCCTAGGCATTGATCTTATTTATAGATCATATCCATAAATAAGAGTCCATGTCCAAGCCCAATTTATAATCCCAATCAAACTACACTAGCCCAATCCTATTCATGATCAGTTAAATACTCATAAGGCCCAATAATCAGCCTCTTTCTTGCTTAACCCAATACCTTTGTGTGTGACCTCATAGGATCCATTCTAGCGGGCTTTGGGCTATTTTACTAGCCCTAAGATCATCTCTCATAGTCTAGCAACAGATGATGACGCCCCAAGAGAACGAACTTATTATCTCCATTATAGTGATCCTTGATATATCTAGTAATTGCACTTATCGAAGACATAACTCCTTCAGCATTTATGTCACTCTTTTATCCTTTTTCTTTAAGGATTCTCCCCTCATTTGGCACTTGTTTGAGCCCTTTTCAAGCACTTTGTCTTAGCTTTGCTATGCCTTGTTTCCCTTTTGTGTTTCCTCTTCTTTTCCTTTCTTTTTTCTTTGCTTTGTCGCTTTCCCCTCTCTACTATACTTATGTTTGTGTATGAGTGTTTGAGTAGGTTGAATGGAGTGCTCCTGTGGTCTCGCTCGATGCTTAGTTCACCCTTTGAAGTGCATTGGAATAGGAGAAGAGAGGAGCTGGACTTGAAGAAGAGCCCGCAGTACATAGAGGAGCGCCCGCTCACCCCATGGGAGCGACCGCACCATTTGCTTCCTTCCCAGCCCTGCTTCACAGCCTAGAGGAGTGCCCGCTCCCCCCCTGGGAGTGGCCGCACCATTTCCTCCATTTCAGCCTTGTTTCACAGGCTTATGGAGCGCCCGCTCACCCAGAGAGGAGCGTCCGCTCCGCACCCTCGAGCGCCCGCTCCTGTCTGGGAGAGCGCCCGCTCCACTATGGCGATTTCCTTGAGTAGTACCCTCTAGAGCGTCCGCTCCCCCTCGATGGAGCGGCAGCTCTCGTGGGTATTTCCGTGCACTTCTAATCCTTATTTAGGGTAATGTGAGGAGCATATAAATACCCCTAGGATTTTAATGAGATGATTATGTACATTTTTAGCCCTAATCTAGAGAGAGAAACACCATTAGTTTTCATTTGGTGGAGAGAGAAAGTGTGGATTTCTTCATTGATGAACTTGGATTTTGAAGAAGAAGCTTGTTTGATACTTTGTAAATCTTCAACTTCAATTAATGAGCAATCTCTTACTCTCTTTCTTTACTTTTGCATTTAGTTTTGTTTGCTTACTTTGATTTTCCTTCTTTGATTATTGATCATGTTGAAGCTTATTGATTTGATGATTGATAATGTTTTCAATATGATTTGTGAGTAGTCACCTAGCCAAGGGTGTGGGGATGGTGTAGTTGCTAATTGTTCATGCTTATAATATTGGGATTGAGTTGTTTGTGATTAAACCTTTGCATATTTGATATTCTTTAATCTTCTTGCAAGTGCACATTGTTGGTTGATTAAAGGTGAATCTTTGCTAACATGAAACGGAAGTTGACTTAGTTTAGGTTCATTATTATCAATTGTTCTTTGATTGCACCTCCTAATATATGGTTCTAGTGTGGAAACATAGAGGCTATGTTAGGAGAAGCCGATTAACTCCAGAAGGAGATTAGATTGGATTTAGTTTCGATATTCATGTATTCTTAGTTCACTCTCAATTTGCTTTCATGTTATTGCATGTTCAAATAGCATCCTCTTCTACCCACTCCCCTTGGTGCCTAGTTATATTTATTTTAATCCATTTTGTTCTTAGTTTGATCTCCTAGTTATTCACATTTCTTGTTTCGAGATAGCTTAGATTCTAAGTAATGAATGCTGTGTTTATGTATTTCTCCCTGTGGTTCGACCCCTCTACTTGCCCTGTACTCGTATTAGGTTAGTTGAGTGTTATAAATTGTATTTGACTTAGGTGTAGTTGTTTAACGACGCAATTATATCCTTTGTCAAATTGGCTCCGTTGCCGGGGAGACGGCTTCCATTGCTATTTCATTGCTTTATTTGAGACAATCTCATTTCTTATTTGTTAGTATTTGCTACTTTTTGTTACTTGCCAGTGCTTACGTTCTCCTTAGCTTTGTTGTATGAACAGAGGACGAACCCGCTCAAGGTCTTTGATTCCCATCGATCCGGAGCTAGAGAGGTCTTTGTCCCTACTTCGAAGAGAAGCGATAGCAAGGAGTAGAAATTCTCACACCCCTACGAAAGAAGGAGTAAGAGAATTGGAAGATACTCTACCCTCTTCACCCTCAAGTGAAGAGTTAGATAGCCCTAATTCACCATCAAGCCCGGGAATCAACCCTTTTTCAACCTTTATGTCCGAGAGTGAAGAAGGTTCTAAAATGGAAGAGAATACACCTTTGAGTCGTCTTGGGGCTCCCGAAGCCTTTAGAGCACAAAGTGGGATCCTAACTCCTACCACTCAAGCCAACAATTTCGAAATCAAGCCCAATTTGATTGCTTTGATAGAGAGGAAACAATTCTCGGGTGGAAAGTTCGAGAGTTCTCATGAACACTTGAAAGAGTTTGAGAAATATTGTGACACAATCAAAGCCAATGGAGTGACTCAAGAATATATTCGCCTCAAGATGTTTCCATTTTCTCTAATTGGGAGAGGTGTAGAATGGTTAGAGAAGGAGGTTCCCCCTAACTCTCTCACAGCATGGGACCAAGTAACTACGGCTTTCTTGAGGAGATTTTACAACCATAGGAAGACCGCCGAGGCTCGGTCTTTGATCCAAGGTTTTTGCCAAAAGAGTGGTGAGACTCTAAGTGCGGCATGGGACCGATACAAAGAGCTTCAACGTCAATGCCCACACCATGGGATACCCAAGTATCAACTCATTCACACTTTCTATGGAGGTCTCACACCTCAAGGGAGAACAAGCCTAGATGCCGCGGCCGGCGGTCCGATCATGAACAAAGGAGAGGATGAAGTGGAGTGCATCATAGAGGAGGCCGCAAAACACTATGATGATTGGTATGAGGGAGAAAGGGATGGTACTTCTAGCAAGGGTGTTTATGCATTGGAGCAAGCCAACGCAATCAACAACCTCTTTACCCAAATCTCCAAAATGACCAAGCAAATGGAAGAATTGATGAAAGAAAAGTCTAATCCTCATGGTAATACCTCCCCTTAAACCAAGGGAGGCAATGGTATGACCACTTCTTCCCCCTCTTCTTATAATAAATGCCTCGAGGATGCATGTTTTGCTCTAATTGTGAAACCTATGATCATGATACCTCCCATTGTGTGTATGCTTGTGAATTTCAACCCCCTCCCCATGAACATGATGATAATGTGGAAGATGTCAATGGTATGAATTTTGCTCCTAGAATGGGGAATGTAAATCAAATGGGCAATTGTAATCAAGGTGGAAACCGTGGTTGGAACCAAAGCCGTGGTGGTTATGATAACCAATACTATGGTGGGGGAGGCCCTTCCAATTTCAATGGAAGAAGCTACTCTAACCAAAGGGGGTATGGTTATCAAAACCAACAACCCAATTCCCGATACCATGACCATCAAAATCAAAATTTTGGTGATCAAGGTAACATGGGAAACAATCAACAAAGCAATGTTCCTAACCAAGGCACCAGAGGCAATAGGGGTCAATATGTTTCTAACTATGCCCAAACCAATAGGCCTCCGGCTTTCCATCAACCCCAACTTCCTCCACCTCAACAACCTCTTCAACTTGAAGCCCCTCCAAATGATCCCGTGATGGCTAAGCTAGAGGCTATAATGAAAATGCATGACGAGGATAAGAGGAGGAATGAAGAGAATAGGAGGAGATATGAGGAGGATAAAAAGCGAACCAATGCTCATATGAAAATGCTTGAAACCCAAATTGCTCAACTTGCATCTAATTCTTCTTCTTCTTCTTCTTCTTCTTCTTCTTCTTCTTCTACCATCCCAAGTCAAGGAGTCAACCCAAAACCTTTGTATACCGTGAAAACTAGGAGTGAGAAGGTAGTAGGGAGTGACCCTTTGGTTGAGGAGGAACCCTAAGAGGAGGTAGAGTTAGAGAGGGGGGGTGAGAGAACCAATGAGCCTTTGAGTGTTGAGAAGGAGAAGGATGTTGAGGTGCCAAAGGAGAAAGAAGCCACCCCCTTGCCCCTAAATCTCCCACCTAGAGAGGAAAGACTACCTTTTCCACAACGATTTGTGAGAGCTAAGCTTGATGCTCAATTTAGGAAGTTTTTGGATGTGATTAAGAATTTGCATGTTTCCCTTCCTTTTGTTGATTCTATGAAACAAATGCCCCATTACTCCAAGTTTTTGAAAGACCTCTTGAGTGGGAGAAGGGAGTGTGAAACGGTGAGCTTGACCGCCAATTGTAGTGCAATTCTTTCCAACAAACTCCCTACTAAATTAAAGGATGCGGGTAGTTTTTCCATCCCCTGTTCTATTAATGGCATTGAATTTGATAAGGCTTTGTGTGATTTAGGATCAAATGTGAGTCGCATGCCCTACTCCGTCTACTAAAAGCTTAGTGTAGGAAACCTTTCCCCCACTAACATTACTCTCCAACTAGCGGACAGTTCCATTAAGTTCCCCATGGGTAAGGTTGAGGGCATTCCCCTTAGGGTAGGAAAGTTCACATTCCCCGTGGATTTCTATGTGCTAGAGATGGATGAGGATGAGAGGATTCCTATAATTTTGGGTAGACCATTTCTAGCTACTTCTAGAGCTATCATCGATGTGAAGGAAGGTAAGATATCCTTGAAAATTGACAATGATTCCATTGAATTTGATTTGAATAATGTCATGCAACAACCCTCCTCAAGTGATGAATGTTTTAGAGTAGATGTTCTTGATACCGTGCTTAATGAATTTTCTCGCTCCCACTTGCATGCTACTAATGATCCTCTTGAAAGTGTGTTGTTGAATGAATCCAAGATAGGTACTCACAAGGAAGACATAAAATTTATGAGGATTTGCTTGAGGAAAGCAAGAGTGAGTGCAAGGATGCGAGCATGGAGGAAGAGGCTTTTTACATCCATGATCTCTTTCAAGTTGAAGAAAGAGAAGAAAGCCCCAATGGTAAGGGAGCACCAAAGGTAGACTTGAAACATCTACCTTTGGGCTTGAGGTATGCGTTTCTTGGTTCTGATGAGTCTTTCCCCGTGATTGTCAATTCTAACCTAACGGAGGAGCAAACCTCCCTCTTGATCAATGTTTTGAGAAAACACAAGAAAGTTTTGGGTTATACCATTGATGATATCAAAGGTATAAGCCCTTCTTTATGCATGCACAAAATTGATCTAGAGGGAGATGCCAAACCCGTTAGAAAAAAGCAAAGGAAGCTTAACCCTTCCATGCAAGAGGTTGTGCGGAAGGAAGTGGCTAAGCTTCTTGATGCGGGAATTATCTACCCAATTGCTCATAGTGATTGGGTATCTCCCGTACAAGTTGTGCCTAAGAAAGGGGGCATGACGGTAGTGAAAAATGATCATGATCAACTAGTTCCCACTAGGCTTGTTACCGGTTGGCGCATGTGTATTGACTATCGCCAACTTAACACAAGTACATGCAAAGATCATTTTCCACTACCGTTCATCGATCAGATGTTGGAAAGGCTTACAAAGCATTCCTTCTATTGTTTGCTTGATGGTTACTCGGGATTTTTCCAAATCTCGATTGACCCCACGGATCAAGAGAAGACGACTTTCACATGCCCCTACGGTACTTATGCGTATCGTAGGATGCCTTTCGGGCTTTGTAATGCCCCCAAAACATTTCAATGTTGCATGATGTCCATATTTACTGATATGATTGAGGATGAGATAGAGGTCTTTATGGATGATTTCTCCGTTGGAGGAGCCACCTATGAAGATTGTCTATCTAATTTATCTCGTTGCTTATAAAGATGTGAGAGGGCTAACCTCGTGTTGAATTGGGAAAAGTGTCATTTTATGGTAGAAAGTGGGATTGTTCTTGGGCACAAAATTTCCCATGCCGGCATTCAGAGCCAAGGTAGAGGTTGTAGACATCTACTTTTAGCCTCCTATCCCGATAGGAAGTGAAATGACGATAAATAAAACCATCTTCGTGTTGGATCAAAGTAAAGAATGCTAATGAATAACTGGTTAAGCCACAAAACACAAAAGACTAGCCCAGATAAAAGAACAAGGCCAACACAAGGTCCAAATTAACTAAACCCGATCATAATTAGGCTTAAGCCCGTGCTTAAAACCCAATAATGACGGATTTAGGAGCGTCTAGGTTAAAATAAAAGCTGCCGCAGAAAATATCGCGCGCATCTCACAAAGTTGCGCTTAGCAGTCGCGCGCGGCAAGCCGCGCAACTTTCAGAGATTTGCTCGTGTAAGATTCAGAATATTAAAATATTGGAAAATCGAATCTTACCATAGAGCTACGCGTAAGACAAATAGTTGCGCGCATATACCGCACGCGACATATTTACTTGCGCGCGACACCTGCTGCAGCAGAATGCTCTAAACCCTAAACCTAATCATTCCCTATAAATAAGACCCTAATCCGAGGCTTCAAGACAGAGAAAATTAACCTAAACTCTGGCAAAATACTTGTGAACTTGTGCATCCAAACCCTCTTGTCCTAAACACTCTCCCTTTTCGATATTTTGTTACTACGGTGGAGGTTCCCCAACAAGAAGGAGTCCATAAGAGTTCTAAACGGAGATCTAGCAAAAAGAAGTGGTAAATTCCCGAGCACTTAGTTAAATCACCATTATTTTATTGTTTAAAAGAACTTTAATTAATTAATTAGTGTTGTTTGATCGCCTTAAAATAATAAATTAATTGATTTCACATAGTATTCTTTCGTTAATCAAGATTAGAATTGAATAAAATAATTGTTGGTTGATCACCTAAGTCAAGGCGAATATTGTTTATTTTATTGTTCTTTTCACGAATTTGATTAAATAAGAATAACGACCTTACGATGTAATTCCTATGTGAATTAATGTGTGTAAATAAAATCAATTAACATAGTTTTTAGGTATCACGTTGCATATATTGTTTGGCAATGAAATTGTGCAAAGGAAGAGCTAGTAGAGGCTGCACTAGGGCTAGGATCGCGATTCCCCTCTAAAGGGAACGTTATCTTAGTACCCTCGCTTCCGAACTCATTTCTGGTTTTCTAGACCAATTTGGGCATGGATAAACTTATGATTTATGCTAAATATCCCTTGATCTCTACTTGGGAGAAAGGCATGAACGAGGTTTATGGGTTTTTCCTAAAACTCATTGGCGACTCCTACTTGTTTCTTACAAAAAAGCGTATATGATAGAATCATCTCTAATTCAAAGGTCTCCCAAATAGTCAGAATTCAAATCCTAATACACCCTAACAAGTGTAAAGTCCTAGGCTTTAAGGGGCCATGGGCATCTAAGGAGAAGGATCCCCTACGATGGGAACACCCTCCTTCATTGAGAAACTCCCTCCCCCACCAACGTGAGGGAAGTGAGATCCTTTCTTGGCCATGCCGGGTTCTATCGGCGTTTTATAAAAGATTTTTCATTGATTGCTAAGCCTCTCACATCCCTATTGCAACAAGATAAAGAGTTTGTGTTTGATGATGCTTGTCAAGAGTCTTTTTGTAGGTTGAAAGAAGCCCTTTGCACCTCCCCTATTGTCCAAGGTCCGGATTGGTCTCTTCCATTTCAGCTCATGTGTGATGCAAGCGACGAGGCTATTGATTCGGTTCTTGGCAACGAAAGGATGGGAAACTTCATGTCATACATTATTTGTCTTAAACTCTCAATGATGCCCAACGAAACTACACAACCACCAAGAAGGAGTTCCTAGCGGTTATTCACTCATTTGAGAAGTTTAGAACCTACCTCATTGGTTCTAGGACAATTGTGTATACCGACCACTCGGCTCTCAAATATTTGATAGGAAAGAAGGAAGCTAAACCGAGGTTGTTGAGATGGGTTTTAGTTCTCCAAGACTTTGACTATGAGATGAGAGACAAGAAGGGAGCCGAGAATGTGGTGGAGGATCACCTTTCAAGGTTGGGCGGTGCAAGGTTCAAAGATGATGGTTTTCCAATAGAGGATGATCTAAGGGATGATGTGCTATATGTTCTTGAAGTGAAGTCGGCGCCATGGTATGCGGATATTGTGAATTATTTGGCTTGTGGTGCCATACCTCCGGATTTCACTTCACAACAACGTCGAAAGCTCAAGCATGAGGCAAAGAGATACATTTGGGATGATCCGATTTTGTTGAAGAGAGGGGTCGATGGTTTGTTGAGGAGATGCGTCCCCAATGCAATGACGAGGTTCAAAGTGTTCTCCGTATAGACACCTAAAAATTTCTCCCCGAAACAAAATCCGATGATGAACAATCTTTCACCGCTATTATTGGTCGGGTTCAGTATTTAATCTCGGGAGTGCTTAAAATTCATATTCAATAAAATTCAGTTCATAAAATAGTCAACGGATCAGTCCTAATGTTTAGACAAAGCATAGTTTAATTTTTTATTTTGGCCCAAACCTTTTTATTCATTTCCCATTATTTATTATTTTAGCCCAATTAATAAATAATAAACCTGAAATAGCCCGAAATTATGAAGCGACACTTAAAAAGGATGAACGTAATTAGGGTAAAAATGTATTTAGACGGAAAAAATAAAGCAGAGTCTGCCGTATCACGGCATACTGTGTCGCGCCACGGCATATTCTCCCGTGACACGGTGCCAATACCGTGACACGGGACAGCTCCGTGTCTTCTCCGCGTAAACCCTTCACGCGTTTTTAACTCCCATAGGTTAATTATTTCCCGTGTCACTCCAGTCTGTCCTGCGTCACAAAAGCTTTTCCCGTGTCGCGGCAGTGTTTTTAGGGTTTTTATCCCTTTTAGTGTTTCGTGTGTTCCCTCTGCTCATTTTCCCTATAAATACCCCCTCATTTCTGATGTACGGGGCATCAATTAATTCTCTCTTCTATGCTCTAGTGTTTAGGGCATCAATTAATTATTAATTATTATATTATTATTATTATTATTATTATTATTATTATTATTATTATTATTATTATTATTATTATTATTATTAAAAAAAAAAACCTACAAATTCAATCAATTTACAAGAAATTGGTAGGGAGCCGAGATACAATCTGGGCTCCCACCCCTCTAGCTATAGCGAACCCGATCCTACTGAAGATGTGAGCAGCTGCACGAGCACCAATATCCTGAGTCTTAGAGAACGCCTGAACCCGCTTCAGCAACGCAATAGCATCCTTGTCTAATTCCCCTAATGAAGAAAAGGAGAAAGGAAGAAAACCATAACCATTAGCCCTGCAACGTGCCCCATACTTATTATTATTATTATTATTATTATTATTATTATTATTATTATTATTATTATTATTATTATTATTATTGTTATTATTATTATTATTATTGTTATTATTATTATTATTATTATTATTGAGGTTTAAGGGTATGCAAAATGAAGAATAGCCTCCTCAAATCAAACTCGAAATTACATATCAAATATGAAAACTAAAACACAATGAAAAGATTGAAAACGTACTATATATATATATATATATATATATATATATATATATATATATATATATATATATATATATATATATATATATATATATATATATATAATATATATATATATATATATGAAGATAAACCCCTTGTAGTATGAAATTTCTAATTAATTGCATCAATTGCATCACATTAATTTATCTTAATTAAAAGCTTATTAAAAAGTAGATTGTCAAGCACAAACCTTACAAATTTCATATGGTTGAACTCGATTTACAAATATTTTATTTTTTAAAAAAATTGTGAAATTAATATTCTAATTGAAAGACATGAAGAAGATTGAACACAAACCTTGAAATATTAGGCAACTTCACAACAATTTAGTAAGCAATTCAGAAAGTTTTATCACATATTGAAATTTTTGAACGAAACCATTCAAAAATCAAGATATTAATTAGATTTTTGAAAGGAAAAAAAATATAAGTTTTTTTTTTGGATTTTTTGACTTTTACCACCAAAAAAAATCACGAAATTGTTTTTTACTACCAAAAATTTTAAAAGTTGTATTTTACCACCAAAAAAATTTCTAAAAATTGTTTTTTACCACCTACCGTCAAGAAAACCATTAAATTTAACGGTTTTAAGAAAAACTCTTTGATTTTCGTGCGCAAAACATGTTGTTCATAGGTTTAGGGGGGCATCTTGGCCTTAAGGGTTCAATTTTAAGTCGAAATTGACAAAAAATAATCGAAAATGCCTCATTTTGCGTGTTTCACGCAAACCGAGGTATTTTTAAATGCACAAAAAGAAGCATTTCCGATCATTTTTTGTCGATTCCGACCTCATATTGGATCCGTAAGGCCAAAATGCCCCCCAAGACCCCTCAAATATGATGTGTTTGACACAAAAATCGAAGAATTTAAAATATTCCGTTAGGTTTTTGACGGTAGGTGGTAAAAAACAAATTTTAATTTTTTTTTTGGTGGTAAAATAAAACTTTTAAAATTTTTGGTAGTAAAAAACAATTTCGCGATTTTTTTTTGTGGTAAAAGTCAAAAAATCCTTTTTTTTTTCAACAAAGTTAGAGCTACGGACTGTAATTGAAATTTTAGAAATATCAAAAAGGGGATTCATTTAGCAAATAACTTACTCCATTAGAAGCAAAAATCAGGGGAATTGGAACCTTTAATAATTTGCTTTGGAAACTAACATACTACACAAGATCAATGACAAGACCTTAATATGCTTTGGAAACTGACGAATTACACAAGAATTGTACGGAGCATTAAGTAGTTTCAGTCATTTTGAGGCCCTTTTTTTAACCAATTTTTAGACTTCACAATATTGGGCCCTGGCGGTTGCCCCACCTACTCTGCCCCAAATACGGTTGAAGTGTTTGTGGATTTCGTAACGTAACCTATGTAACATTAAGTAATTTGGAATTCATTTTGAGACTAATCATTTAGAGAACAATCCACTTATAATTACAGCTAAAAGATGCTCACACATGTTTCATCTTGATTAATGACGTATGTAAGCACGTAAAATGCAATTATTAGGTCAAATATACCTTATATTGCTGAAAACCAAGTCAAGAATTGACCAAACCTCATAATTGTCGTTCAAGGATTATACATGTGGATATAATACAACATGTCTGATTGTAATTGTATTTGTTTTACAATTGTAGAAACTAGACTTCCAAATATTTCTGATGATGTCTTTTTTATTGTATTCCAAGTTCGAAATCAAAAATTATGGAAGTTTTAATTTACTAAATTGTATTTTCGAAAAGACAAATTGGGACACTTGCAATTCTCTAATTTGCATGTGACTGCTTTGCGCGTCTATTGGTATCTGAGTGCAATTTTTTTTTTTTTTTTTTTTTTTTTGTGTGTTTAAAAAGCCACAAGGGCGGGGCGAGAATCGATACCAGGTACTCTTGAAATCGGGAGGAAAACTCTAACCACTTGAGTTATCCCTCACTTTTACTACAACTTTTTTTGTTGTGTGCATCTATCCTTTGACGCTACGGCTCTAAAACCCTAATTGTAGATTCTACACCTATAAATAGACGTTGGTTAGACCTAGCTAGTAGCATAAAAATCAGATAATTTGCCACCAAATTATGAAAACCCTAATATCTCATATTCTCATAATACTTAGCTTTGTCCCTAATACCGTCTAATCTTAATTAAATCCTTTCAAGTTGTTGGAGTATAAGAAAAAAGAGGAACTCCATAAACACACAAGAAAGAGATTTATCAAAAGGAGAATGATTAGTTTTTTTAGTAATTAGTTGAACCATCCTTATTTATGTTTAAATAATTTTAATAAACAAACTAGTGTTTCTTGATCACTTTAAATAAAGATAATTAATCTATATATCTATATAATATGTGTTCGTTATGTAAGACTTGAATTTTTATTAATTATCGTTTTACAATGTAAGAGGTTTGGCGAATTCTTTTTTTTTTTTTTTTTTTCTCTTCTTCACAAATTAAGATTAAATAAGAGTAACGACATTCATTGCAATGTAGACTTTTTGTGAATTTTGTTTGTCAATAAAAAAACACTTACTGAGCTTTAGGTATCACATTGCATATAATTGCCCAACAATAATGAATTTGTGAATAAGAGAGTTGGAAGAGGTCATTTTAGAGTCAGAATTATAGTTTCGAAAGATTGACTTTATGATACCCTCTCTTCCAAATCCATCTTTGGTTTAATAAACCTTTGCTTGAAAATCTTTCAAAATTATTAGAGGTAAGTATCTCTCGAAAAACTACTTGAGAGCGTTTTAAAAGAGAAAAATCGAGGAAAAATCAGTCAAAATGGTCAAAATAAGTGTTAGGTGGGGCCTACAGACAGAAAATCCACCGGATTTTTAAAATGGGTGGTAATCTGAGCATTTATTTAATTTAAGAGGTGCTAATTTAAAATAAAAAAATTAAACGGGTGGTTAGTTCGAAAATTATTACATTTTTGGGTGGTAATTTAAAAATTAACCTTTAAAAAGTCATAAGAAATCTATAAAGACGTTAATATCTAATAAATATATTGAATTAAATAAAAAAATATCATTTCTGCAAAGCTATGATTGTTATTGCAAATCACACATTTTCACACCTTTTTGTATATCATTTTGATTTACAACCTTTTTCAAAGAAGGGACGGGATTTATCCCCTATATATTAAACTTTGTACCCGAAATTTGTCACTAAGACTTCATAGAGTTCACACTCTCATGACTCTTCACTCCAAAAGTCCTAAATTTACCTTATACTTTTCCTCATGTTTTACTTTCTTTGATGTGTTAAAATATAAATCTTTTTGGGAATAATGTAATACACGCAAACGAAAGTTCTAAATTAATGGTTTTCTTATCTTTCTTATCCACACACGATTTTGACGAAGGGAGTGTGTCACCTTAGAGGAAGTAAAAAGGGAGTGTTGTGAGACAAAGTAAAATGTCTCACAACTATTTAAAAAATAAAAAGGTACAATGAAGAGAGAGAAATGTGGAGAAAGATAGGAAGAGTGAAAAATGTAGTGTGGGCCCCACTTCACGTGCAAAACGGACAAAAAATTTAACGGGACCACTACCACTGAGTCTATATTTTGTTCAATTGAAACTCTAGTTGAATCTTTTTTAGTACCACTGAGACTACATTTTATACCACTGAGAGTTATTTTTTACCACTGAAGTTCCAGTGGTATGATTTAACAACTCAATGAGACATCTCTAAAATGACGTTTGAAATGCCTATATTGCCCTTGTGAGACATAATTTCATTGTCTCACAACCCTCCATTTGGAACACCTCGTCATCTTATGGCATATACAAGGCTTCAAGCAAGTCTAAACCAATGAACGATGCATACTTTGCTGGTGTGTCATCCAAGCCTGCTACAGCAACGTTGTTGTGAGAAGTCAATCATATGTTATGTTTGGCAACGTCCAGGCAACATTAATAACTTAATGTACGAGTAGTCTAGAATGCTGAGCAGCAACAACACGTGTAGGGGCTCACTTGCGGCCGTACAATTGGGCTGTATGCGATCGTACTCGCGAAATTTCCTTGACTTCGCACCATCACACTCCTATAAGGCCGTTACACAGCCAATTGCACATATACGTTAATGTGCCATTTCCCTATGACAATGTGTTTTTATCGTTAGTTGCATGTTCATTTAGTTGAATATCCCTTTGGGATTTTGGACCATTAAGTTACTTTGTATTCGTGTTTTGTTTTAAATACTGGTGTTTGTTGGCCCAAGATCCATGTCATCTGGTATATAGCCCATATTAGAGATTGTGCACATGGACTTTTTGAGGGCCGTGCCTATACTTGGTGTATTTTTTTTTTTTTGTTAACTTTAGGTCTGTTCTCATACATTTATTTTCAGTTCAGTTCAGTTCAGCTCTAATTAATTCAGTTCATTTCAGTTTATGTCTAATGATATAAAGCCAAATTTCATTTTTTAAACTCTTATTACAACAACGACAATAACAACAACAACAATAATAATAATAATAAGGAAAATTTGTAAATTACCACCCAAAAAGGGTTGCTGTTTTGAAATTACCACCCAATAAAAATTTTATTTTAAATTACCACCCATTAAAAACAAAATTCTTTCAGATTACCACCTTTTATTGTTTTCCGGTGGAAAATCTGTTTGAGGGCCCCACATAACGGCTATAAACGGCTTCTTTGACTCTCTCTCCCCGATTTCTATTGTTTATAAATTGTCAAACTTTAATTTAAAAAATTTTGCCCCAAATTTCATTCTAAATCCCTCAAATTTCAACTTGTACTGTTAGAAGAAGATATAAACTGAATTTCATACTCTGAGCAATAAAATTTGGGCCTTTTTGCAATTAGGGTATTTGTTTGCAATTAATTGTGCGATTTAGTTAGAATTCTGCTAATTGAAGTTGATGTTGTCCAAATTTGTTCTTCAATTGTTTATTATGCTGAATAATTGTATCTTATGTGCTGTGTTTTGCGATTGAATGATTTGAATGATTCATTGATGCATGAAGTTGTAAGCTAGTTCTTTTTGTTTGTTTTTGGATTATATCTTGCAGAAATGGAGGAGAATAAGTACATTTTCAGATTTAAGTATATGAGTAGTTGAGAACTTGACAGAGAATTAAAGGAAGAAAGAGGGAAAAAAATTGATGATTTTTGGTTAGATTAACAAAAGGAATTGAAGAGAGATGAAGAGTATGGAGTTGAATGCAACAGTTAGAACATTAGGTCGAAGAAAAGAAAAAAAATAGGAGGGAAGTTAAAAAGGTGCGACCCACAGTCGGATTTTCAACCGGAAAACATAAAAAGGTGGTAATCTGAAAGAATTTTATTTTTAATGGGTGGTAATTTAAAATAAAAATTTTATTGGGTGGTAATTTCAAATTAGGACCCCTTTTTGGGTGGTAATTTACAAATTTTCCTAATAATAATAATAATAATAATAATAATAATAATAATAATAGCAGGATCTGGTTCGCTATAGCTAGAGGGGTGGGGGCCCAAATTGTATCTCGGCTCCCCACCAATTTCTTGTAAATTGATTGAGTTTGTAGGTTTTTAATAATAATAATAATAATAATAATAATAATAATAATAATAATAATAATAATAATAATAATAATAATAATAATAATAATAAGAAGAAGAAGAAGAAGAAGAAGAAGAAAAAGAAGAAGAAGAAGAAGAAGAAGAATAATAATAATATTGATACAATTCATTGTTCAAATGGTTATATTTTTTTGATACACATTTTTACTATTAAACTCATTGACAAAATGAGAATACTACACAACTTAAACTAATTTTATTTTTTAATTAAATAGTATATGTTTTTAAAATGTTTTGGGGTTTCATGTTATTACTATATTTTCCATAAATATTTTAATTATATAGTATATTTTTCTTAAATATTTAAATATGTATATTTGCATATACATATGTATAATAAAAAATATTCAAAGATCACTAATTAATAAGTTCAGTTCAGTTCAGTTCAACTCAGCTCAGTTTAGTTTAGTTCATTTCAGTTCAGTTCAGCTGAGTTCAGTCAATGAGAACATGCCCTAGTGTATGTTGTATCTATAACCCCTTTAGTTTTTATTTAAATGTCTCATTTTGAATTTGATACTTTTACATGTACCATTGTAAGCAATATGCGTATGGAATAAAATATAAAAATTGAGTATTTGTTGGAATCGTATCCACATATAGTTTTCAAATATCAACTTTTTATA
Source organism: Chenopodium album (assembly GCF_948465745.1). NCBI lineage: Eukaryota > Viridiplantae > Streptophyta > Magnoliopsida > Caryophyllales > Amaranthaceae > Chenopodium > Chenopodium album. Next base: position 57,359,788 of record NC_137839.1, read on the forward strand.
ATTTATACTTATTATGGACAATAAAATATATCATGAATTAAAATTGTGTATTAGCAAGTGTGTCGGGCAAAGTGGAGTGCTTAAATAAAAAAACAGAGGGAGTACTCTATAAATTAGAGTTTTTTTTCCTCTTAAACTTCTTATAAGGCCATGTTCACTTCATGTGATTTTGCTGAAATGTAATTATAATTACTTAACTGAAATTATTTTTACTGTTTCTCAATTATATTTATATTTAAAATTTTAGATTTTTACCGAACTAAAATTATTTATTTTTACATAACTAAATTAATTTTTACTGAACTAAAATAAATTTTTTTGATTATTAGTTTTTTAAGGTAAAGTGAATAGGGTCTGAATCTTACACTCCCTATAAACCTAACATTTCAAATTTATCTTTTAATTGAATATTAGTTTACTTAAAGTAAAGTGAATAGAGTCTAAATCTTACACTCCCTATAAATCTAACATTTCAAATTTAACTTTAAGGGAAAAAATAATAGAGAATTATTTAACATAAATTTTAATCAGTAAAAATAATTTAAGTGTTATAATAATATTAGCTGAAATTATATTTAATAAACTTAAATTACTTTTAATGAAATAAGGCCCTTAAAAGTATTTTTAGTGAACTAAAATTATTTTTAATGAATACAATTTATTAAGTTTAAGTTAACAAGACCTAACAGTTATTAGTGTTGGCCAATGCCTTTTGGTGGTAGGGCTTAGACCTAATGGACTCGTGTGTGATGAGCGCAAATTCTTAGCTATACACTAGTGCAACTAAGATAGCTGCAACACACATATATATGAACATACTAGTTTAGAATCCATACTGTATATGCACGGTTTTACGGTACAATAGTGCTTTATTTATTCATTTATTAAAAAACATATAAACGGAATCATTGTTACTAAAAAAATTAAAAAATAAATAAATAAATAAAAAAGTATAATAAACATTATATTGTGATTTTGCTATACTACAAGTAATGTGAGAAGGAAATAGTATAGAGCAACGGCGGATCTATTCATGTGTACAGTGGCACACGTGACTTGCCAACAAAAAAATTATATTTGTTTTTTTTTTTAAAAAAAAAAACAAATATGCTATTGGTGCATAGCCTACTTGAGTTTAGCACTACGTCAGTTTTTTTTAAAAATATATAACCGGTCTTTTGCGCTGCTTTTTTTTTTTTATTCAACAGACCTGTTATAATATTAACAACCGGTCTCTGAAGTTATCTCACTTTTTTTTGGTATTTTTTTTTAACAATTCTCTTTTTTTTTAAACAATTTTTTAATAATTCTTATTTCTATTTATACTATATTTGTGCAACCAATTTTAATATTTCCCCACAAAACTTATCAATTAAGTAAAAAATCAAAAATTTAATTTAGTGTAATATATTTTAGTATCATTTGTCTATAACATTTTATTTATTTGGAATTTTGGAGTACTTTCAACTTGTAAGATTGAATTTTTAAGTACTATTGTAGTATGAAATTTAACATCCTATTTTTGGATTGAAACCATTTTGGTGAAATGTAATTTTTTTTAATATAATTTTTGGATTGAAACAAGTGATCAATTATTGATGGTGACTTACTAGTTCGAAAATCCTGGATCTGCCACTGGTATGGAGTAATAATATTTTTAGTATTCGTGATATTAAAGCTTACTCTTATTCTCAACTAAGTAGTATTATATACTTATATAGTATTATGTAACATTTTTCATTCTTTACTACTACACTTTCTAATATATTTAAATTATTATTATTATTGTATTCCCTACTTTAAATATAAGGCTAAAACTTTAAAAAAAAAATTCAATAACAAAAAAACTATAAATAATAAATAATAGTAAAAAAAGAGTAACAAACTTTTGAGCGAAAATTTTTTTATGAGGTAATGACACGTGTACTTTAAGATAATTGTGGGGATTACATATTACTGGTATTGGGTTTTGTAGGGTGGTATTTATAAACTTCATAAAAAAAAAAAGGGTTGGTTTTTTTAGAATAGTGGTGAATTTAGGGGGGGGGGTGGTTTTCTTAAAAAAAAAAAAAAACCTTAGATTTAAGGTAAGTAATTTTTAGAGTTAAAATAATTACATGAACTTGTGAATAATTCTAGAAAAATAAATAAATAAATGAGCACAAAGTACTTTAAAATTGAACATATTGTACAAAATGAACATTTAGTACACTAAAAATGTATATTTATTATGCGAAAAATGAACATATTTAATGATCTATTTTACCTTTTTTTTTTTGTTAATAATTATATACAATGAATTTTAACCTATATGAATGTATGAAAAAACATGTTCATTTTTAATATATTAAATATTCGCACTCCATCTAATAGCTCTCATTGCACCGGCTCTCATTAATGGCATTCTCGTAAGTTCATTGTTTTCATACTTTTTCCAGTTTTTTTTAACTCTTAAGACAATTTCATTTTCTGTAAGATTGATTTCATTTAGTTTTCCTAAATTTTTATTTACTTTTGAGAAATGAAACTGAAAACTACTTTATAAAGTTAAAATATTACAAAAATGTCATTAATGACACGGGAAACATGTGACTCGTTCAATTACCATGATCTAACGGCCTATATATATAGGAGGGATCCGGTAAGAACCCCTCCTTATATAAGAACCCTTTATTATATAAGAACACCTTATGTTCTAAACTTTTTCCTATGTTCTAAATTTATTTTAGCTTATGTTCTAAAGTTTTTCCTACTCCTTGTGTTCTAAATTTTTTCCAGCTTATGTTCTAAAGTTTTTCTCATATTCTAAATTTTTTCTACTTATGTTCCAAATTATTTCTTACTCCATATGTTCTAAATTTTTTTTAAGCTTATGTTCTAAATTTGTTCCTATGTTCTAAATTATTTTTTCAGCTTATGTTCTAATTTTTTTTCCTAATGTTCTAAATTATTTTTTCAGCTTATGTTATAATTTTTTTCCTGTGCTATAAATTATTTTTTCAACATATGTTCTAAATTATTTTTCTTATATTCTAAATTTTTGTTTGCATATGTTCTAAATTTTTGCTACTCCCTCTTGTAGGAGTTTATAGGTACTACGCAACAGAAAAAACATGAATCATATTCATAAAGCACCTAAACCAAGAATGGAATGCATAACACACAAGACACATAATCATACCTTTGTTGCGTGAATTCCACGAAGCTATTCGACAAGCAAATCAGGGAGAGAATAGAGCCCAAGCGTTGCTCCTCTACTTAATCCACGAGATTCAAACGAGCCGTCCACCAATACTAGAATGGTCGAGTGATTGAGGAAAACCGTGATCACCACCTTTACAGACAACCGACCACAACACAAACCACCACCACCACGAGACACCACCGGCGCCGAGGAGGAGGAGAGACCCGTGTGAGGGAGGACTTTGAGAGGGGTTGGGTTTCGTGTTTGCTAATTCTGGTTTGATCAATTGATCAGTAAAACTGCATACATCCAAACCTAGGCACCTAGTCTATTTATAATCTCATTATAATTAGACTAGGGCACAAAGCCCAAAACTCTCTTATCCACTCCATATGGCCGGCCACCTAGAGTGATGAGGCCCATGATGGGCCTCGTCCTCTAATGCTCGATCTAGGCCCTTTGTGTGACCTTATAGGATTAGTCAAATTGGGCTTTGGTCTATTTTACTAGTCCAAAAATCGTTAGTACCTCTAGGTATGGAAAAACGACAACCCAAATGTACTAACTTAATTATCTCCATAATTTGATCCATTTATATATCTAGTAATTGCATTTGACGAAGACATAACTCCTTCAATCTCCCACTTGTCTGAGACAAGGGTGCAATATTCAAATTCCTTAAGTCAATATATGTGTCGATTTGATAATATGATTGCATCACATGTCGAGATCATATTAATCTACAAATCGTTTCTTGAAATCTGATTTAGAATTACAAAACCAAATGATTACTGTGTAATACATTTGAACGCGGCCACGTATTTTCTGAATTCTCCCTCTTCAAGCGGCCATGACACATTTCCTAATTTAATAGGTATACTCTATCCAATCTTGTGGCAACAAGCCTCCCACTCAACTTCTGAAATAACCAGGAAACACCCTTTATAATCTCCAGTTACGACTAGACGTTTGATTGTACCATAGTCATGACATCCATTGAATGAATTCAATGTTCCACTCATGTCAAAGGAATCCACTAATATATACGGAAGCTCTATACTTGAACTTCAAAGTAGGTCATTTGTTCGATCATGCATCATTCATGCATATCCAACTGATTGACCAAGCATCACTATGCCCCTATAGCCCATGAAATTGCGTTATCCAATCAATCTTACATGCTAGTCCATTGATTGAAATCATTTATGTCCACTTTAATGATCTCGAACTAGGAACTTAAATAATATATGAATTTCGTTCACCTGTGGGGTTTCAATTTACCAGGTCATCAACCTGATGAGCCCATCAATTCATAATTATTTTGGACATTTTATTTAATTTCCAAAACCATAATTAAATAAGAGAAATAATAATTTCTATTTTAAACATAATTTTGCAAATTGATGCATTTCTCATGTAATATGTTTTCTCAAAACATATACAACTTAAATTACATAACTTGCTTCAATCCTAAGACTTTAATATGACTCTCATACCTTAGTCCATGGAAGGGGTTTAGTGATTTCTCACTCATAATAAAACTTTACAGAACATGACCTTCCGCTGGTCAATGATCTCATAATTGAGGTGATATCTCATATCCTTTTGTTTGGATTTGTGATGTGACTCTGGCTCCTTTGTTCTTGGGCAAAAGTGACCTGTTACATTTTAATCCGAACTTCCTCTCTAACTATCTTACTATAGATTAATACACATATTATGACATTGAGTATGCAACAGTGCTCTGCTTTGACCTCTTCAAGCTCACTGTCCTTCTCCATCCAGACATGAATATGCATTTAGATCACCATCTAGAATCATCTTGCCTATTTGGAAAACTTGCATTTGTGTAATATTTTGACAACATGCTTAAATTACCTTTTAACACAATAGCTAGAAGAATTCCTTTTAGTGCTTCTCAAGTACTCAAGGATCTGTTCTTGGTAATTCTCTGTATGCTTATTCTGAATTTTCTTGAAACCTACTACACATGCACAAGTCATATGCAACATCTTGCTTTGTATATTTCATGGCACATATAATGGACCCTATTATATAAGGTACATTATCCATACAACTCAATTCTATTAGCTTTTGAAGGCACTGAGTCTTACAGAGTGTAATTTCATGAGACATGGGAAGACTTCCTCTCTTAGAGTCTTGCTTCATGAACTTGTCAAGATCCTTATCAATATAAGTCTCTTGATTCATTCCAATCATTTTTCAAGATTCACTTCATGGATCTTGATTCCCAATATGTACTTAACATCTCCTAAGTCTATCATATTGAAACAATCTTTCTAATAACTGCTTGACTTATTCAAGCATTGATATATCATTTCATATAAATTGTATGTCAACTACATACTAGACTAAGAAGACCAATTACTCCCACTAAACTTCTTGTCTCTACAAGATTCCCTTTTCGTTCTACTAAGGAAATCAAACCGTTTGATTGCTAATCAAAACAAATGTTCCAACTCCTTAATGCTTACTTCAATCTATAAATGAATTTCTGAAGTTTGCAAAACTTTTTAGGATTTCTGGATTTTAAAACTCTTATGTTGTATCATATACATGTTCACCATCAATAACGCTTCATGAAGGTGATTTTGATATCCATAACTAGAATAATCCGAATAGGCTTACCCAACTAATAGGTTTGATCCTATTTGTAAGACTATTATGGACTAACACATCTTTGCAAACATGGAGTCCATACTGGATTTCATGGCTTTAAGCCATTTCCTGAGTTGGCACTTATCCAAAGCTTGCTTGTAGGTATGGGTTCTAACCATTCCAATAGGTAAATTTTAGAATCCACCTTTTACTAGAATTCCAACAAATTGTTTGTTTTGATCCTAAGTAACCTACGATAGGTATGAGCGACAATGGAATTATTCTCTTCGATGGTTTTTTCCTAATGTTCAATGTATGTTCTAATTTTTTTTCCTAATGTTATAAATTATTTTTTCAGCTTATGTTATTATAGGGAATATTTCAAGCAATAATCCCCTAGCTTGAACCCCACTGTGATCATACACTAAAGTACGGTGGCGTCCAAAGGGAAAGAAGATAGAGCAAAAGAGTCGCCAACAAGTTGTTTTTTAGGAACTTGTAAACCGTTCCCATGGTGAAGGTTACACCCCTTAACGATCCAAGAGATCGTAAACTCCATAAGGTCTTGAATCAAATAAGGTTCGGGGATGAAGGTACAAATCCAACCTAAAAGAGATTGAACCTGCCCTAATAATAGGCCTCTACTTTATTTTGATCGTATTCATGTGCGTTTTCTAACTAACATGCAATCAATAGGATTAACCCTAAACTTGTTTAACTATGTTGGTTGAATATTAATGTACAAACAAAACTATTATTGGCGATCACTTGAATTATAATCAAATTAACCCTAAATAAGATTATTAATTATCTTATTAAGCGTGATTACAAGTACAAATTCCCTTTAAACATGCATAAAAGGCGTGATCAAGCAATAACAATAAAAATCAAGCAACATAATAACAAATAATAAATTAAAATAATCATGATTATAAATTAAAAAAATTATAATCATAATTAACATAATCATGTTAAAGCATAATAACAATAGCAAGATCTTAGGCATGATACTAACAAGATTAATAACAAACCCTAGTATGTCACTAAACATTGAAAATCAAAGCTATAACCCTAACATGATACTAACATGATATTAGGAAAGAAAATAGGAAGCATCGCAGGAATCATAATTGATATAAGCAAATCACCCTAAATATCATACTAAGAAAAACATCCTAACATGATACTAGGAACATCCTAAACATGATACTAGGAATCAAAATAACATCCTAACATGATACTATATTATAAAATCAATAAATCAATTAAAGCACTTACTTGGATGCCTCGTACCTCTTTCTAATAACAAAATACACACATTAGTAACTTCAAGGAAATTAATAAACAACAATTAAATTAAATAATTGAAAGAGAGATTTGGGACCAAACCCTCAGAAATTAAACTTTTCACGTCAAGGGCGAAGGCAACTTCGAATATGGCTAGGTGTTTCTAAATCTAATGAATGCGGAATTTTTATATTTGAGAGAAGGCTAGTTTAGAAAAGAGAGAGAGAGAGAGTAATCAAGAGAATCTTGATGAGAGTTGGTGACTTAAAACGGAGTTTTTACGAGACTATTTATAAAGAAAATCAGCCAAAAAGATAAAATATCAAAATAGAGTTCTGACGCGGATAAAACGATGTTAGCGCCAACGCCGGCCATTGGCGCCAGACGCCAACATTAGCGTCAGGCGCCAATGCTAGCGCCAGACGCTACAGCTGGCGTTTGGCGCTGACTCAGAAATTCACGCGTTTTCTTAAAATCAGATAGAAATTGCCGTACAGGAGGATAAAATCGTATTCCTCAAAAACGTTCTTTGATTCTGATTAAAACTCTAAAAAGTCAACAAATGTCAATTTATCAATGCTAATTGAGTTAGCAATGAAAAGAACCTTCTAGAAGAATCTAGAAGACTAAAATCATTCCTAATTGCATTAGGAATGATAAATCTATATTAGGCCCTCCTCTAGATCATTGGGCCGCATATAAGACTCAAACCAGGCCCAGTTTAGTAAATTGGCCATAACTTCCTCAATATTCATCGGAATTGGGCTTCTAATATATCATTGGAAAGCTCTTTTCGAGCCCCATCCAACTACACTACTATTGGACCCGTATCATGGACCAACCAAACTGGATTGGATGCTTTCTTAAAATAGGTTTTCAAAAACAGAGATAAAAGAAAAGAAATTAAAACTTTTCGCAACACTAAACTTTCCACACTTTCACTTCATTCGATTATGATTCGACGTGAAAGGTACTCATCACCGGGTTTGGTTTTGGGGAGACACAAATGGGTGTCTACAAAAGCCCCCACTTTGACTGAGTTTGGAGAAACGCAAGTTTCGAAAACAAAAGTCAAAGTATCGATAGGGACGGAGAATGATTCAGAACGTTCTGGGATCCTAAACCATTCTTTTAATGCCAATACCTGCAAACTAGCGTTAGTTAAACAGATAAAAGAGTTAAGAAACGCGTATCTTGCAGCGTCGAGCACACGTTTATGAAAGTAACCGATTTGTTGTCGCTTTACTATTTTGATGACCTCCTGCCAAGAGAATGCCATCCCGCTTGAAAACCGCTACGCTTGTAACTGTCTCCAACATCGAAGATTGCTTCGCTTGAAATGATCCCCTTCCGTTTTGATAATATTCCACATCTAAGGGAACACTATCGAAGATTGCTTCGCTTGAAACAATCCTCTTCCGCTTTGTGACCATCTTCCACGTCTAAGGGAACATGATCGAAGACAACTTTGTTTGAAATTACCTTCAGTTGTTTGTGACAACTCTCCACAATCTAGAAAACGCCATCTTGCTATTTTGACGTTCACTCGTCTCTGAATAAAGAGCTTATTTTTTTTTGGATATGTTCACGCGCCTCTGAACAAAGAGCTTCCTTTTTTTTAATATGTCCACGCGACTTTGAAAAATAGAGCTTGAATGAAAGGATGCCCACGCATCTCTGAGCAAAAGAGATTTGATAATATGTCCACGCGTCTCTAGAGCAAAAGAGCTTGACGATATGTCCACGCGTCTCTGAACAAAGAGCTTTTGAATGATATGCCCACGCGTCTTTGGAGTAAAAGAGCTTTGATAATATGTCCACGCGTCTCTGAACAAAAGAGCTTGAAAGGAATGTCCATGCGTCTTTGAACAAAAGAGCTTGAAAGGATTGTCCACGCGTCTCTGAACAAAAGAGCTTGAATACTTGAACGTTTGTTGCGATAATATTCTGAAGAAAAATTTCCGAAGACCAACGCTTGTCGATCTCTAAAGCTCGCTTGAACTTTGCTTCCGCTATGCCAGTACGTCGGCGGTTTGCTGCTTGTGAACCATTATGTCGGTGTCTCCGGGATAAGCCAATGCTTGGGCACTTTAAGCTAAGTGAGACGATCTTTCATCACGTCGATCACTTATTGCGATTGTAATCAAACTGACCACTTAATCATGTCAAATTGCTTATAGGGGCTAACTGGCGTACCAAGGAACCCAAAATTGTTGTATGAGGTCGAAATCACCTTTTTGAGAGGCTTCAAGCTTCGAGCTATGTCGCTGCTGAAATATCTCTGGCGCCAAGAATCGGCTCTGTCGCCAGACGCTGGGATCTAGCGCTAGGCTCTGAAACCTGCTGCCAAACGCTAGATGTTGTCATCTGGCGCTGGAGTAGGGTCTTCCCTATTCTGCTGAACTTGTATTTATTTTTGACTATAGGACTTTGCTAATCTTTCTTTAGGGTTGACCTGAGGTTTAATGTCGCTTGACTCATTGATTTGACATGAACTCAAGATAAAAACTTGACTCGCTATGATTGAGTCAAGGTTGACTCGACTCGAAGTGTAATGACACATGTGTTAGACTCAAATCAAGGTGATATGACACGACATGACTCAATGTGTACATGACTCGTGTGTGCATTGTAATGTGATCGTGCGACTCGAAAATGCAAAAAAAGCAAAAAAATTTCATCATTTTTGTGGAGGGTACCGACTTTCTCTATATCAAATTTAAGAAGATAGAGCATAAATTATAATCAAATTTAAGGGGAAACTTGAGTGGATGGGACTTGAGTGTAATGTGATCGTGCAACTCGAAAATGCAAAAAAGAAAAAATTTTCCATCATTTTTGTGGAGGGTACCTACTTTCTCCCGAAAAAGAAAGACGCGAAAAAGAAAGAAGCGAAGTTTTTGAAGGTGCATGTTGAATGAGCTTAGTCAAATGTTGTTTGATACTATCTCTCAAGGTGCAAGGAATAATTTGTCATAGGCTATCTCAATGGTTGACTCAATGATGAAAGTATTTGGGTAACTTAGGCACGGAGGCTAAGCACTTCATACTTCATGATGCAATGACAATTATAATTGATGAGTGATGTTGATATGACAAGGCATGCTTCAACGTTGTGTTAAGATTTCATGACAAAGGGTTCCTAAGGGAAGTATATTTGGTCATGTATCTGTGCAGTGTGTGAAAGTGACACTAAAGTTAGGCCGCAAAGGCTAAGTGTGTGGAGAAAATATTATTTCAAGAAGAGTCAAGTGGTGGTGACTCTTTAGGCTAGGTAAGCTAATGATGTAAGGATCAAGCCCCCAAGTCTAGCTCTAAGTAAATAAGGATGAGCATAGGAGATCCCTTGGTATGATCATGGTGTGTGAATGTGAATATGAATGCATGTTTATTACGGCCGCACCTCGATGTGAGGTTGCCTACGTATCCGTTAGGAATCAGGCCGAACGTAACTCTAGACGAACCTCGCACAAGTGTGTGTATATCTCAAAAGGTCTTTTTAAGGGTTGTAACGTGGTTAGGCTAAGGTTTGAAGAAGAAGGGGATAAAGGCTCAAGACCCTAAATAAGCCCCCAAGGTGTGCAACCTCGCTTTTGAATCTTTGTATTTTTTTATGCTTGAGTTTCACTCTTTTTTAGCTCTTTTTTGCTTTAGCATTTATTTTATTTTTATAAGTGTGGGCAATCTCGATCATGCGGTCTATCACTCACTTGGCATTCATCTTTCTCAGGCACGGTACCGAGCACTCGATAAGAGACGCAATCTGAGACGTGTTCTTGTCGAAGATATTTTCATATCAAAGACATTGGAACACTTGCCCTTTTTGTACACTTTTATTTATTATTTTTTGCTTATTTTATTTATTTTGATCTTTTGAAATCACTCAAGATTTTGAGATTGCATAAGTTACACACCATCCCATCCCAAGGTTAGGTAGATATGGGTTGAAAAATGAAAGGTCTATCGTTAGACAAGGCTCAAAGTGGTTTATGAAGAAAGGATTGTAAATTAGAAAGGTGAAAGGCTATATGATGTGGCTACAAGGGGTGCCTTAAATCATTGGTATACCTTGTGTTTAATTCGACAAATGATTTTTTTTTTTTTTTGTGCAATGCAATGATCATATGCAAGGAAATAAATGCTCATTTTATTAAAAGGGGAAAAGAAAGAATCTACAAAATTAATCTAAGAGAAAAGAAAGGTGCCTATGCTAGACTTATTGGGGAAAGGATAAATAAAAAAATAAATAAATAGATCACGAAATCTTGTCGTTGAAGCTCGCCTTTGTTGTTTGCTTTATCATCACTCGCTCTTCTTGTTAACTGGAGGCACGGGAAGCTTGTTATTATCAATCAAATGCTGGATAGCCTCCTTTAGCTTCCAACAGCTCTCAGTGGCATGACCCCTACCTTGATGGTACTTGCAGTGCACATTTGGATTCCAATTAGGCGACCTCCTCTCAAGCGGGGGATCTTGAAGAGGTCCAATAGTAGTAATGAGTCCCGTGGCATGGAGTCGATCGAAAGCGTCATCGTAGATAATTCCAATAGGGGTAAAATTCCTTTTTTGTTGCTTTCTAAATCCTTGATTATCCATGGCTAAGATCTCATTAAGGTCGAAAGTACCAACACTGTTACTAGAGTGGGTGTTTTCTGAAGAAGAAGGGTAGTCGTTCTTCTTCCCTTTACAGCCACTGTTACTATCATTACTAATCTTGGCCTTCTTGTCGCGCAGAGGAACATGAAGGAGATTTGAATCAATGAAGTCTTGAACACGATCCTTGAGGGCGAGACACTTTTCAATAGTGTGACCGCGACCTCTATGGTATCGACAATAGGAATTTGGATCCCAATTGGGAAAACGTTTTTCAGATGGAGGGTCTTGACTGGGACCAATGGAGTGAATATGACCTTGATCATGAAGATAGTCAAAAGCTTCATTGTAAGTCATTCCTATTGGTGTGTATTCTTCAATGGTCCGTTTTGCCCGTGGCTTAGGAGCATTGAGTTCTTCATTAAACCCTTGGCGAGGATTTTGTTCGATGGCCATCACCCGATTTGCTAATCCTTCTACCACATTCCAGAGAATGGCAACGACATCTTGCAGTTTTCGAACGTCCTCTTTTAGACTTGACGAGTCTTCCCTGGTATTATTTAAGAAAAGACTTTCATCCTACCCAATCATGGACACTTCATCGAGAGAGGTTATATAAGCTGTCTCGATCATGTGCTCACCTACAGGTGTGATAAGAAGTGATGGATCGAAGGATGTTTGATCTTCTTCAATGGCTAGAACCTCAGAAGTTTATTGTCATCGATCAGATCTTGAATAGCTTCTTTGAGTTTCCAACACTCCTCATTGTCGTGACCCTTTACTTGGTGATATTTGCAGTGCTTATTAGGGTCCCACTTGGGTGGCCTGGCTTCTGAAACTGGATCTTTGATGGGCCCTATGGGCATGACTAGTCCTTTGTGATGTAGCTTCTCGAAAGCTGTTTCATAACTCATACCAAGTGGAGTGAACACTCTTTTTTACCTTTGGATTTGTGATTTAGAGGCGTTCGTGGCATGTATTTCATTAATGGGAGAGGAAGAAGAAGGATGGTCGTTCTTCTTTGCTCTCGCACTATTATATTTCAGAAGGTCATCTTCAATGTCAATGCCTATATTATACACATCCTTGAAAGTATTCAAATTTTGTTGGTATTTTAAGTGCTTTGAATACTTCCCTTGGAGATTCTTGATAAACATCCTCACACATTATTTTTCGGTAGGAACCTTGACCATATTAGCAGAAGTTTCCCTCCATTTGTTGAAGAAAGAAGTGAACCCTTCGTTTTCTTTTTGTTTTAACATCTCAAGTTGTCTGTGGTCTGTTTCGTCTTGAATGTTACATTTATATCTATCTATGAAAGCATTTGTTATGGAATCCCAAGAAGAGGTTTTCTCTTTGTCAAGGGAAAAGAACCATTGTTTACAAACGGTCTCAAGGGATAAAGAAAACAAAGAATGAAAGACTTTCTTATCAATCCCCTTAATATTCATTATAGTTTCAAAAGCTCTTAGATGAAAGTAAGGGTTATCTGTTGCCTTGAATTTTGGGATGTCGTTGGCATTGAACTTATGCGATAGAAGTTCCTTATCCAGCGAGACCTCTTGTGAACTAATGCCCTGAAATTTATAGTCACTAGATAGCTTGCTCAAGCTTTCTTGCATGAGGTTCATTTGTTGTTGCTTCACAGGGTCGTCAATTTTGAGGGTTAAAGCCTTTAACTCCTCAGTCACGTCAGTCAATTGACTCCTAAGTTCATTGACCTCTTCTTGACTTGCCATTATCTTTTTAGCTTTCTTCTTTTGACAGATCGGTTTATCAAAAAGTAAGACTTGAATAAAGAGGTTGTCCTTGATTAATCGCCCTTCTCTCCTCGACCAAGTATTGTGGAAAAGGAATTTGGGGATATTCATTGTTAATTATTTGACTCAACTCTATTCAACATGCAATGGATGGAGGAAGGTAGGAAGAATGAAGGTTGTAATGTGAAGAAAGCATGTAGAGAATGGAAACATGATGTAGATGGAGAAATATGAAAAAATTAGGAATAGAATGTACCCCCAACTCAAATGACGGAGAAAACCGACTCATGCATGAACCTAAGACATGGTCATGGTGTATATACATAATAGTGGGTGCTTTATTGTGAGTGCAAGTAACATGTTAATACTCGTGTCATGACCATGTGGCTAGACTATGTGACTAGACTCGAACAAAGACTAAGTTAAGACCTCACGTATATGCATTAAACTGGACAGGCTGTGATATTTTAGTCATAACTTTTGATCTGTGACTCTGATTGGGATGAAACCAACGCCAAATTAAAGATAAAACTTGGGGCTACATATCCATAGGTTTTACGACTCGTAGTTCTTCCTAGAACTCCGTATATGACCAAAACAAGTTGACGTTTGTGCAGTATACGGGAATAATAATCCGGGTTGATTTAAAGGAACTATGACTCGATTTTAGGCATATTTATTAGCTCAAATTAATTAGTCAATTAATTAAGCAAATTCCTGTAGTTATTAATTAGTTTTTTTAGGCTTAATCACAAGTCAAACCAAACGGTTAGGAAAAAACACATAGAGTATGCACAACAAATAATACACAATTAGTTAAGTAGGCACAATATGATGCAATGAATTTGCAACCTAACCATAGATCTAGTTCTCTAAAGTTCGGGATATGGGTTAGTCAATAGAGGGTCCATGGTTAATTGTCCGGATGCACCGGGCGGAAGCCTGACCGTGAAGGGTTGGCGCGAGTGGATGGGACACCGCGAATTTAGAAAAACTCGCTTCCATGGTTTGGTGAATTCAACATTCTCGAATGTACCCTTTGTTGCTCAGAGCGTTCAATCAGGTAGATGGAGCATGAATTCCCAGAGGTTATGTCCATATGTAGAACACATATTGGTTTCAGAAAAGTGAGAAAAACTCAATCAGGAAGTAGGGTCGAGCAAACAATGCTAAAAACTGGTCGAAATTAGAACGCATATTTCTGACTCGGTATTGGAAGAATTTGGCGCCAGCAAACAGAGATTGGCACCGGTTTTTGGCTGTAGCACTTGGCGACAGAGCTGTCGTCTGGCGCTACAGTCAAAATTCTGGCACTAAACTTTGTTCGCTGACGCTAATTCCTACATGCCTCAGCGGCTTTCTGTGCTCGATAAAATTTTCAAGTTTCGCGTAGTGTTATTTCGGTCCTAGTTGTGAAAGATATTCCTCAAATTTCCTACGTGTAAAAATCCTATGTTTTTAACTCATTACGGATGGTCTTTCCAATGAGATTTTTTTTATGCATATGAGAATAATGGTAATCAAAATTATGCACATGAAATACTTAGAATGTTTCGAGTCTCATCCACTCATTCTAAATCATTGCCGAAATAAATTTCAGGAATTAAAATAGAAATCCTCCCCAGCGGAGTCGCCAAACAATTGTAGGGAATATTTCAAGCACTAATCCCCTAGCTTGAACCCCACTGTGATCATACACTAAAGTAAGGTAGCGTCCAAAGGGAAAGAAGATAGAGCAAAAGAGTCGCCAACAAGTTGTTTTTTAGGAACTTGTAAATCGTTCCCATGGTGAAGGTTACACCCCTTAACGATCCAAGAGATCGTAAACTCCATAAGGTCTTGAATCAAATAAGGTTCGGGGATGAAGGTACAAATCCAACCTAAAAGGGATTGAACCTACCCTAATAATAGGCTTCTACTTTATTTTGATCGTATTCATGTGCGCTTTCTGACTAACATGCAATCAATAGGATTAACCCTAAACATGTTTAACTATGTTGGTTGAATATTAATGTACAAACAAAACTATTATTGGCGATCACTTGAATTATAATCAAATTAACCCTAAATAAGATTATTAATTATCTTATTAAGCGTGATTACAAGTTCCCTTTAAACATGCATAAAAGGCGTGATCAAGCAATAACAATAAAAATCAAGCAACATAATAACAAATAATAAATTAAAATAATCATGATTATAAATTAAAACAATTATAATCATAATTAACATAATCATGTTAAAGCATAATAACAATAGCAAGATCCTAGGCATGATACTAACAAGATTAATAACAAACCCTAGTATGTCACTAAACATTGAAAATCAAAGCTATAACCCTAACATGATACTAACATGATATTAGGAAAGAAAATAGGAAGCATCGCAGGAATCATAATTGATATAAGCAAATCACCCTAAATATCATACTAAGAAAGCATCCTAACATGATACTAGGAACATCCTAAACATGATACTAGGAATCAAAATAACATCCTAACATGATACTATATCATAAAATCAATAAATCAATTAAAGCACTTACTTGGATGCCTCGTACCTCTTTCTAATAACAAAATACACACGTTAGTAACTTCAAGGAAAATAATAAACAACAATTAAATTAAATAATTGAAAGAGAGATTTAGGACCAAACTCTCAGAAATTAAACCTTTCACGTCTAAGGCGAAGGCAACTTCGAATATGGCTAGGTGTTTCTAAATCTAATGAATGCGGAATTTTTATATTTGAGAGAAGGCTAGTTTAGAAAAGAGAGAGAAAGAGAGTAATCAAGAGAATCTTTATGAGAGTTGGTGACTTAAAACGGACTTTTTACGAGACTATTTATAGAGAAAATCAGCTAAAAAGATCAAATATCAAAACAGAGTTCTGACGCGGATAAAACGATGTTAGCGCCAACGCCGGCCATTGGCGCCAGACGCCAACATTAGCGTCAGGCGCCAATGCTAGCGCCAGGCGCTACAGCTGGCGTTTGGCGCTGACTCGGAAATTCACGCGTTTTCTTAAAATCAGATAGAAATTGTCGTACCGGAGGATAAAATCGTATTTTCCTCAAAAACGTTCTTTGATTCTGATTAAAACTCTAAAAAGTCAACAAAAGTCAATTTATCAATGCTAATTGAATTAGGAATGAAAAGAAACTTCTAGAAAAATCTAGAAGACTAAAACCATTCCTAATTGCATTAGGAATGATAAATCTATATTAGGCCCTCCTCTAGATCATTGGGCCGCATATAAGACTCAAACCAGGCCCAGTTTAGTAAATTGGTCATAACTTCCTCAATATTCATCGGAATAGGGCTTATAATATATCATTGGAAAGCTCTTTTCGAGCCCCATCCAACTACACTACTATTGGACCCGTATCATGGACCAACCAAACTGGATTGGCTGCTTTCTTAAAAAAGGTTTTAAAAAACAGAGAGAAGAGAAAAGAAATTCAAACTTTCCGCAACACTAAACTTTCCACACTTTAACTTCATTCGATTATGATTCGACGTGAAAGGTACTCATCACCGGGTTTGGTTTTGGGGAGACACAAATGGGTGTCTACGGTTATAAATTTTTCCTGTGCTATAAATTATTTTTTCAACATATGTTCTAAATTATTTTTCTTATATTCTAAATTTTTGTTTGCATATGTTCTAAATTTTTGCTACTCTATCCTGTAGGCGTTTATAGGTACTACGCAGCGGAAAAAACATGAATAATATTCATAAAGCACCTAAACCAAGAATCGCATGCATAACACAGAAGACACATAATCATACCTTTGATGCGTGAATTCCACGAAGCTATTCGACAAGCAAATCAGGGAGAGAATAGATCCCCAAGCGTTTCTCCTCTACTTAGTCCACGAGATTCGAACGAGTCGTCCACCAATACTAGATTGGTCGAGTGATTGAGGAAAACCACGATCACCACCTTTACATACAACCGACCACCGCACGAACCACCGCCACCACGAGACACCACCGACGTCGAGAAGGAGGAGAGAGCCGTGTGATAGAGGACTTTGAAAGGGGTTGAGTTTCCTGTTTGCTAATTTGGGTTTGATCAATTAATCAGTAAAACTACATACATCTAAACCTAGGCACCTAATCTATTTATAATCTCATTATAATTAGACTAGGGCACGAAGCCCAAAACTCTCTTTTCCACTCCATATGGTCGGCCACATAGAGTGATGAGGCCCATTATGGGCCTCATCCTCTAATGCTCGATCTAGCCCCTTTGTGTGAACTTATATGATCCGTCCAATTGGGCTTTGGGCTAGTTTACTAGTCCAAAGATCGTTAGTACCTCTAGGTATGGCAAAACGACGACCCAAATGTACGAACTTAATTATCTCCATAATTTGATCCATTTATATATCTAGTAATTGCACACGACGAAGACGTAACTCCTTCACCTCCGTGTTTTTTTAAGTGTTACAATTTGACCGGTACATAGTTTTAGGCATTTTAATTGACTTAAATAAAATAATAGGTAAGTGGGGTAGTTGCCAATTGGAGTATTAAAAAATTGTAAAAGAAAGATAGTGGAGTTAATAGTTTATTGAAAAGTAATGAATGTGAGAGAAAAAATATAATAAAAAAGTAGTAGTGGATTTTGGTGGGGACCATGGGATGAGAGAGATATAATAATTTAATGTAACTTTTTGCCAAAAAGGAAGTGTAACACTTAAAAAAACACGGCCGGAAATAGAACGTGTAACACTTAAAAAAACACGGAGGGAGTATCTTCTAAATTTTTTTCTATCAACCCTAGAAAAACACCTTGTCACGGTGCAAAATACTGTGCCACGGTACAAAGTGCCGTTACACATCACAGAACACCGTGGTGTGCATTGATGTCGTATCGCGGAAAATCAAGTTTTTTACGCGTCTTTAAAACTATGATAACTTTTGATCCGTAATTTGGAATAAATCATATAACATATCGTTGGAAAGCTTATCAAGTCTAATTTCCAAAAAAAATTTGAATCAGGTCAAAATATTTTGTACTTCTTCCGTTCTATTAATATTGCTACAATGGACTTTTTGCACTATTCATCACTCTTGTTTGACCATATAATATGAGTTATACGTTAAGCAAAATATAGTCAAGTGGGATTTTGTTGGATTCGTCTCATATAATACTTTCACAATATCAATTTTTTGTAATTTTTACTCTTACACAATTATAGATATTTAGCATATAAAATGTGTTTTGGGATGCGTAATTTCCTCCTTGTTGCAATATTAACAGAACGGAGGAAGTATATTTTAAGATATAGTATTTTAAGTGAAAGGGTATCGGTTTTGGGCCGAGTTTAGTGTTTTTCTCATATCTTCTTCGTTCTAAATCGGAATTAGGCTTATGATATATCATTGGAAATCTTATTGAAAGGTCAATCCAACCAAATAATATTTGGATCAAACCATAGGGCCACAAAATCAGTTTCTCTCGGTTTTGTGATTAGACACGAAAGAAGAAAATAAATAATGGCTTAGGGAAATGGGCTAAGAATTGGGTTGGTTTATTGAATGGAAATATGGATTAAGCACTCCAAAGATTAAATACTCTAACCAACTAATAATGGTGATGAAAGATAGTTCATCATCGGGTTTAATTTTGGGGAGATGTTTTTAGGTGTCTACAACGAATGCCCCGAGGGAGAAACTCTAGAACTATCAAACCCATTTTTTTAGAGCCATAGTAGCTCTATTTCTAACCCTACTAGCATTTTCTATAAAAAAAAAAAAAAAACAAATTACAAGGAGTTAAAGTATGTAAATTATAATAAATAGCCATAAATTTGTCAAACTGTTTGGAATCAATTGGATGTTGGTGTAATGGTGATTAGGACTACACTTGGTAAGGAGGATCCGTGTTCGATCCTCCGCAACAACAATTGGGATGGGACTCAAACCTAACCACCTAGAACTAATCACTGAATCCGGATTAGCCTAAAGGATGAACCGGGTAGAACACTAAAAAAAAAAAAAAAAAAAAAAGCAGATGCTCAATATATAATAAAAAAGAAATACAGGAATAATAATCTTGTATATTGTACAAAACGTTTAATATAAGCTTTGATTATCGTACTTTTATTTTCATGAATTTGTAATTCATAAAGCTAAATGATTAAGTGTCCTATATATAACAAAGCAAAATTAATGCACATAAAACACATTCTTATACACCCAAACAATTCATATACGCGTAGAAATAAAAATAAACAAAATATTGGTTGCACTCACCAGGATACATACAAAACAACAATAGGACTAGAAGAAAGACATTAGTTTATTGGCTACTAATACTAAAACTTTGTTCTCTTATGGAAGATAATATCAGAGATCCTCCTTGATATAAAAAATCATCTTTGATCTAAACGACTACTGAAATATCTTTGCACAAATTTCATTGAATATTATTGATTTGGGACAGTTTTGACAATAAATTATTTATTAAAGTATTAGGAAATTTTGCATATAACCACCTTTTAATTCTTGTTTTTCGCAAAAAAAAAAAAAAAATCCATCTTTTAAAACCACCAATTTATAAAAAATAATGTTGCAAATTACCACCAACTGCTGGAAAGTGAATGTTGACCACTTTTTCCGGCGTTGACCAAGTCATGTGCGTGGCACATGACCACCCCCTCCCCCCTTTCTTTCTTTTCTTTTCTCTTATGATTTCCCCTTTCTCCTTCAATGGTTGCCCTTTTTTTCTTTCTTTTTTTCTATTATATAGATTTCCCTCTTCTCCTCTATTTCTTTTTATTCCTCCATTGTTGATTGTTGTTGCCCTAATTATTGTTAATTGTTGCCGCTTCAATTCTTCTACCAACCATGAGTCACCCACCGCCCACAATCCCCTCTCACAGGTCGCCCACCACCCATCACCCACTTACCCCGACTCCGTAGCAAAACCCACCTAACCATATAACCATCCTGTAGACACCCAAACGTGTCTCCGCAAAACCAAACCCAGTGATGAATACCTTTCACGTCATTGATTATCAAACGAAGTAATAAAAGTGTGAAAAGTCTAGTGATGTGGTTGTTTTTATTTAAATATCTCTCTTTCTGCTTTTGAAAATATTTCTTCTTACACTCTATTTATGAAAAAATCCAGTCCAATTTAGTTTGGTCCATGATAAGGGTCCAATAATGGTGTAGTTGGATTGGGCTCGAAAAGACCTTTCCAACGACATATTATGAGGCCAATTCCGATGAATGATGAGGAAGTTATGGCCAAAATACTAAACTGGGCTCAAACCGGATTTTACCTACAGCCTAATGATCATGTGGAGGGTCCAAAGGTTTAATCCTATTCCTAAACTAATTAGGATTAATTAGAAGCTTCTCTGAGTTTCTAAAAGATCTTAATTATCCTTTTTGAAAAGATAAAATCAAAAAATTTGAAATTAAATAAAACTTTCCTTTTTTGTAAGTCCTAATTCTATTCGAATTTAAAGATGTTCAAAGACAGTCAGATATTATTTTTGTGCCTCATAATATTATCCAAATCTTATATGGCTGGATAGATCTTGAAATTATATTTCCAATGATATATTATAATATTAATTCCGAGCTATAACGAAAAAGATATGAAAGAAATACGAAACTCTATCTAAAACTGACACCCTTCCATTATTTCAGCCATATCTTTTTATCTACAAAATATTTTAATCTGGTTCTAACTGGGTTGGAAAGTAGACTTCAAGAGATTTCCAATGACATATTATATGACTTATTTGTACTGCTGGATCAAAAGATATGATAAAAACAAAATCCGCAAAAAACTGTCCCAGTGCCAAACGACAGGTCTGTCGCCTAGTGCTGCTTTCTATCGTCTGGCGCTGACTCTTGTCGTTGGCGACATGAGGTCTTTTATTCCAAATAGGACTCAAACTATTTTCTATCATTTCTGAGCTATTTTTTCTATATATAGGGGTCGTATTTCCCCGTTTTTTGATTTGACAACAATCATGTCTCTCTATTCTCTCTCTAAAAGCTTCTCTCTCTATTCTTTTTCTAAACCTTCCCTTTTACAAAATTCCACATACATTAGCTCTAGATACACCTAGCAAAGTTCGAGGTTGCCTTCGCCCTAGACGTAAAAGATTGATAATTTCTGAGGGTTTGGTCCCAAACCTTTTTACAATTCTTTGATTAGATTTACTGTTTTAATATTTAACCTTGAAGTTACTAACGTGTGTATTTTGTTATTAGAAAGAGATACGAGGCATCGAAGTAAATGATTTAACTGCTTTATTATTATTTTGATATAGAAATCATGCTTAGATTATTTTGTTGATTCCTAGTATCATGTTAGGATGTTTTATTGCTTCCTAGTATCATGTTTAGGGTAATAACTAAAATTTCTATCATGAATATTATTATGATGCTTCATATTTCTTTCCTAATATCATGATAGTGTCATGTTAGGGCTAATTGATCTTTAATGTTTAATGACATGCTAGGGTTTGTTATTAATCTTGTTAGTATCATGTCTAGGATCTTGCTATTATTATTATGCTTTATTTTTAACATGATTATTATTGTTAATATTATGTTGCTTGATATATATTGTTATTGCTTAATCACACCTTTTTATGCATGTTTAAAGGGAATTTGTACTTGTAATCACGCTTAATAAGATAATTAATAATCTTGTTTAGGGTTAATATGATTATAATTCAAGTGATCGCCAATAATAGATTTGTTTGTGCATTAATATTCTACCAACATATATAAACAGGTTTAGGGTTAACCTAATGATTGTATGTTAGTAAGAAAGTGCACATGAATACGAGAAGAATAAAGTAGAGGCCTATTTTTAGGGCAAGTTCAATCTCTTTTAGGTCAGATTTGTAACTTCATCCTCAAACTTCCAGTCATGGTTCCAGACCTATTGGAGTTAACGATCTCTTGGATCGTTAAGGGGTGTAACCTTCACCCTGTGAACGGTTTACAAGTTCCTAAAACTTGTTGGCGACTCTTTTACTATACCTTCCTTCCCTTTGGACACCACCTTGCTTAAGTGTATAATCACAGTGGGGCTCAAGTGTGGGATGCTTGAAATATTCCCTACACAACCCAACCGTTAGAACCATCCAAGAACAACCCACCATCATAACACACTTCCTTCAGAAACCTCAGATCTAAGCGGCGATTCAATAATGAGAGAGAATAGGGGCAGTGACTTAAGGGAAGGAAGGGAATCTGGCTAAGGAGGAAAAGAGGGAAATTGAAAGATAAATTGTCATTCTTTGGGGAAGAATTAGGGTTCATTAAGGGGAAAATTGAATTCGTTTTCAATTAAACGAATTCAATTACTAGAGAAGAGATGAAGATTAAGATGAACATAGAATAAAGAGAAAGAGGAAAAAAAATTCTTGAACTGTTAAGAAGTAGCAGCACTAATCTACCATGGAGGAGGAACAAAGAAGAAAAAGAAAGAGAAACCACAAGAGGAGAAAGGGGAAATCAAAAGAGAAAAAGAAACAAAAAGAAAGGGAGTGGGGTTCATGAGCCACGCACATGACTAGTTCAACGCCAGAATAGTTGGTCAAACATCCACTTTCCGGTAGTTGGTGGTAAGTTGCAACAATTTTTTTTTAAATGGTGGTTTTTAACAACATTGTTTTTAAAAGGTGTTTTTTTGCAAAAAATAAGATTTAAAAGGTGGTTAAATGCATAATTTCCAAAGTATTATTACAAAAAAAAAAAAAAAAAAGGAAAGGGGAGAAAAGAAAAATCTTTGACATTTAAATTGCATTCTCAATCAATTCATATATTACATATACCAGTTCAAAATTCGTGCTATGCACGGTTCGGTTTTACAATAGTATTTCATTTTAATTTTCATTTATTAGAAAATGTACAAAACGAAATCATTTACTTATTAAAAAAAACATAATAAACATTGTGAATCATAAGATTAATCTTCATGTGAGATGGAAGGAGATAACAAAAATAATAATATTTTTTTATTATATCGTAAATAGTATTATATATTATTTATTTATTTATTTTGCAAACAACGTAAATAGTATTTTATAATTTTACGTAACATTTATTATTCTATACTACTGTATTTTTTATTTTTTCTTAAAATTATTATTGTTGGACATCATTCCCTAAAAAGCCAAAACTTCTCCCTATATACAAACTTCTTTCAATAACAAAAAATAATAATAATAATTTTTTGACGGAAAAATTTTCTATGTGATGACGACACGTGTATTTAGGGGATAACTATAAGGATTACTTTAGTATATAAGTATAGAATCTCTCTATCCTAGAATTTTTTTATATCAATGATCAAACTCTTTAATTTTATTAATGACTTTATTTTGTAGTTAATAACCAAAAAGACGGAAGTGATGTGCTAATGTCCACGATGTTTTTTTTTTACAACAAAATCATAAATTTTCAATTAGTCATTAACTAGGTTAAGAATCCCTATTTTTAGAAATTGTACTCCTTCCGTCCCTTAATACAAAACCTTTTTCTATCATTTATTACTTACATAATAAAGAGAAAAACGCTTTGTATTTAGGGTCGGAGGAAGTGCCTTTTAATAAATAAAAAAAAAAACTGATAAATATGAATAAAAATTATGCATGCAATTTGTGCAACATAATTTTTATTTTTTATAGTTTTAGATTTTCATTAAAATTATGATATAATACATGTTCAATGTCGTCTAATACATATTTCAATGTAGCAAGAACGCCATTTATTAGTGTGCTATTTACAATTGTTTAAATTTTAGAGATAAATTGATAGGTTGTAATAGTAATGTAGAAGGTTCTAATATTCAAATTTAGACAATGTTAAAAATGGTAGATTTACCAAAAAAAAAAATAATGACATCGTCCTTGTCTTTAAAAAGGAAAAAAATTTATTATGTGAGAGACATGTAGACAGTAATGATGTCAGCGACATTTTGTTCTAATAATATTTAATAGATGATGAAATGATAGAATTATTTATCATTAATTAGGGTACATTTTTAAAAAAAAAAATTACATTTTTTTAATGCCATACTTTACTATGATATTAATAATAATTTCTTTATGTTGACTTACCATTGTTATAGGAATTATTTATGTGATAAATGTAATCTCTTCATGTCAATAAAGTAAAAAAAGCATAATCCCTTATTTGAAAACTTGGGATATGCTTACCACTGGCTTTTATATGCACGTGATGCGTGCGCAAATATATGATCAACAGAATAATTTTGTTGACAATACCATAAACTGGCATGTACTAAATGTGCTATTTTTATTAACACGTTCACTTTTTAATACTAAATGTTTATTTTTTTATTACTGGATGTTAATTTTTTTACATGTTCATAATTTTTTTACTACATGTTCATTTTATATGGTGTGGTGCAGTTATCCTAGCTACACTATTGTGTAACTAAGACTTAGGCCCTGTTCACTTCAACTTAAAAAATTAATATTAAGTAAAAATAATTTTAGTTCAGCTTAAATAAGTTCAGTTCAATAACATTAATTTCAGTTCAGTAAAAATAATTTCATTTCTATAAAATCAGTTTTCTTAAAGAAGAATTATAATTGAAAATCGGTAAAAATAATTTCAATTCAGCAAAAATAATTTCAGTTCAGTAAAATTAATTTAAGTTCTATAAAAATAATTTGAGTTCAATAAATATAATTTTGTTTCACTAAAAATAATTTCAATTCGGCAAAAATAAGGTGAAGTGAACGGGGTTTTATTGTGCCAAGGCTTAGTTGTGCTTGTAGCTTAGTGAAATTTGACATAACTCGTGTTGACCCATACAAATTGTGCTTCATCGGCTATATTCTTAGGCCTGATGGATAGACAATTGGACACCCAAACATATGTAATATTTTATATCTGAGTAATGAGATATAAAGACAATACAAATTAAGAAAGTATGACTCTGTGACCTTTTCTTATACATAGATTAATACATTAAAGCTTACTAAACACAAGTGATTATGTATCTATTTATATGCTCCGTAATATTTGATATTAAATGGGGTATGTCTAACAAGAATAAGAGGCCAAATTTGTCCCAAACGTAGTCGAAAGTCTAGAAACTTGTAGAGACAAAGACATACAATTCCTGCAACCTAAACATGTTCTTTATCATAATTAAAATTTTGAATTGATTGATTATGTTATATAAGTTGATTATATTAAATCTTTTATGAGTTTATCCGTTCCCCTCCACTTAAAGATATTGTGGTCCACCATGATTAATGACAAACATTCCATCAGACGCAAAATTTAGGCTTATGGTAAACGAACCACTCAAAACAAATGAGGAAAATTAATGTAAATACCTCAATCATAAATAAGATTCAGCCAAATTGGGCCATAAACAACTTTCGTCGGCTCAATTAAAAAAGGAGGTCTACAAAATAACTCAATACGAATCCGACACGAAATAAGCGGGTTTGGGTTAAGAATTCTCGATCCATTTACATAATTGGGTGGACATCTACAAAATTAAACGGGCTAGGTTTGGGTTGAAATTTTCAACCTGAAACCGACACGCGTAACCCGATTATATAAATGGGTTAAACAACAACTTGTTAACCCGAATTCGACATGCTTAATATATTAATTAAGTAGTAAAGAATATTGAATTTTTTTATTTAAAACTTGTGATTTTATAAATCACCTTGACACTATTTATACATTTTGGTACTTTTTTAGCTGTTAATTTGACAGAAAATTATAATTTTCATCTTTAGTAAATTAAAATTTAATATTGCAGTTAATTTGAGACAATGCATATGTATGGTCTTGTTGTTAAAACTATTAGCTAGCTTTAAACCCATGCAGTATCGATCGCTAAAACTATTAACTTTAAACTCTTGTAGTATCTTTATCTTTGTATTGAATAACAAAATTTATTTTTTTTTTAATTTTTTTATTAAATATTAATTAGTTTTATTATTTCATACTATATAGGTAAAAGATTACTCGGGCAACCCGTTTAATAAATGGGTTAGATTTAGGTAAAGGATTTTCAACCCGTTTAATAAATAGGTTAGATTTGAGTCAAGGGGTTTTTCAATCCTTTTAACATTGACGCGAACACGAACCCGACACGGCACAGCCCGTTTGACAGCCCTAGTCGCCTCTTTAATTGTGTATTACTGAAGTGAGTGACTTGCACATTACATCAACTAGCTTGGTTAGTCTTTTACAATGCGTGGTTTAACAATTAATAAGATGCTCATTTTTATGTAAATCTAATCAAATCATATCATATCACTAATGAATAAAGTTGATTTCGCTGTTTGGTTACGAGACAACGACACTTGACATTTCAGTTTTTCGCCAAATGTCGAGCCATGTAGGAAATAAATAGGTATCATTAAGTAATAGATTTTTTAAGATAAAATTGTTGTATAAAGTTTTATTAGCGGTAGAATTCTTATATTTATGTATACAAAATTAATCATAACTTTTAATAAATATCTTAAAACTCGATTTTATTTCCATCATCAACTTCGTTTTAAAAAGTTCTTTAAAATAAGATCTATTTATAATATATTTAAATTAATAGAGAATTAGTAAAAATATATTTTAATCTGTAAATATACTTTCAGTTTAGCAAAAATAATTTAAGTATGATATCGTATGTCTAAATATCCCGTATTATCATAAGTGATTATATGTCCGTATTTAACATTCAAGCCAAAAGGCTTATCCTAACATTCAATAAACAACTTGGACATTGTCCGGGGCACAAAACTAGTATACATATAAAAGGGTTTTTTTTCCCGAGTTTTTAGATAGCCACGTAGGATAAATTTTCTTATTAACGCGCCATGTAAGATTATAAATTTTAGTGATAGTCAATCAAATAAGAGATTTGTAAATTGTTTTGGAATTAAATAATTTAAATGCCATATAAGCAAAATTGACAAATGAGGTTTGTAAAGTTTAAATTAAGAGCAAGCCTCAGTTTATGACCTAGATAAACAAATTATGTTTATCAAATGACATTTTCAAAAATAAGTTGCATTTAAATTTGTGTTTTTTGATTAAAAAATATATATTTTAGCTTTTTGTAGGCCGCTATGACAAGTTGGACAGATATTCAAAGTTAGCATTATTAACTCTCCATTTGCTACTATTCATCATCTTCTTCCTCCCACCTTCTTCTTCTTCCTCTTGTTCATACTTTTTCTACCCACCCACCTTAATCTTCTCCCTCCAATCTCTGCTCACTTTCACCTTCTCTTTCAAGTCCGTTCCCCTCTATTTTTGATGACTTTGCTAGCAAAATTAAACCACCCTAATAACAAAAGGAGATACTAATGGCATTGTTGTAAACACCCAAATGTGTCTCCCCAAAACCAAACCCAGTGATGAATACCTTTCATGTCATTTGATTATCGAACGAAGTGAAAGTGTGAAAAGTCTAGTGGTGTGGTTGTTTTTATAAAAATATCTCTCTTTCTATTTTTGAAAATGTTTCTTTTTATACTCTATTTATGAAAATAGCCAGTCCAATTTTGTTTACTCCATGATAAGGGTCCATTAATAGTGTAGTTGGGTCGAGCTCGAAAAGAGCTTTCCAACGATATATTATAAGCGCAATTACGAGGAATAATAAGGAAGTTATGGCCATAATACTAGATTTGAGCTCGAAATGATTTTTATACGTGGCTCAATGATCTAGAGGAGGGCCTATTAATTATGATTCCTAAGTTATTAGGATTTATTTTAATCTTCTAGAATATCTAGAAGGTTCTTTTAAAGTCTAATGGAACTAGGATTGATAATTATATTTTAAAGAGTTTTATTTGGAATAAAATAAGTGCTTTATAATAAACCCGATTTTAATTTGATAAACGGGGAATTTGTTGCTTAATCATATTAAGAAGAGGATTCCACATGCAAAGCGCGTTTTATTTGTGACTCAGCGCAAAACGACAAGTCTGTCGCCTGGCGCTAATACCTGTTGCCTGGAGCTAACAGTTGTCGCCTGACGCTAGTGCTGTCGTCTGGCGCTAAGTCGTGTTGTTCGCGACAGGAGGTCTTTTATTCCGAATGTGACTTGATTTGTTTTCGATCGCTTTCCGGACTATTTTTCTATAAATAAGGGTCGCATCTCCCCGTTTTTATGCATTCACAATCATCAATCTCTATTCTCTCTCTCTAAAGCTAGAAGCTTACTCTCTCTCTATTTTTTTTTCTAAACCTTCCCTCATACAAAATTCCACATACATTAGTTTTAGACACACCTAGCCAAGTTCGAAGTTGTCTTTGCCCTAGACGTGAAAGGTTGATAATTCTGAGGATTTGGTCCCAAATCTCTATTTCAATTATTTAATTTGCTTGTTTGATTTAATATTTTCCTTGAAATTACTAACGCGTGTATTTTGTTATTAGAAAGAGATACGAGTCATCCAAGTAAGTAATTTAATTGTTATTATTTTGATATAGAAATCACGCTTTGATTATTTTTTATTCCTAGTATCATGTTAGGATGTTTTTATTGCTTTGTAATATCATGTACGTTTCTAATATTAAGGGATGCTTCCTATTCTTTCTTATACTTCGTATTATTTTAGGGTTAAAGCTTTGATCTTTAATGTTTAGTGAAATGTTAGGGTTTGTTATTAATCTTGTTAGTATCATGCCTAGGATCTTAGTAATATTATTATGCTTTATTGAGAATATTACTAATATGATTATGATGATGATGATTGTTATTATCATGTTGCTTGATATTATGTTATTGTATTGCTTGATCATATCTTTTATGCATGTTTAAAGAGAATTCGTACTTGTAATCACGCTTAATAAGATAATTAATAATCTTGTCTAGGCTAATATGATTATAATTCAAGTGATCGCCAATAATAGATTTATTTGTGCATTAATATTCAACAAACATAGATTAAACAGACTTAGGGTTAATCTATTGATTGCATGTTAGTCAAAAAGCGTACATGAATATGAGAAGAATAAAGTAGAGGCTTATTATTAGGGCAAGTTCAATTTCTTTTAGGTTGGATTTGTACCTTCATCCCCGAATATCCAGTCATGGTTCCAGACCACTATGGAGTTAGCGATCTCATGGATCGTGAAGGGGTGTAACATTCACCCTGTGAACGGTTTACATGTTCCTAAAACTTGTTGGCGACTCTTTTACTCTAGCTTCCTTCCCTTTGGACGTCACCATGCTTAAGTGTATGATTACAGTGGGGATCAAGTGTGGGATGCTTGAAATATTCCCTACAATGGTTAACCCTAAAGTGTAGCAGAAAATTAATCTTCACACCACCATTTTCCGGCGGCAAACTCAAATAACAAAGTGATAAATAATGAGCATGTTTAACCTTAAAGGGTAGATAAGCTTTTCCCCCTCCATTGATTTCGACTTGTTCGACGTAACATAGTAAAAAGGTGTACTTCCACCATTGAAATTGAAGGTTGAAGAAGGAGAGAGAGAACAACAAAAAAATGAAAGAGGAGATAGAGAACAACAAAAGGTTGAAGGAGAAGAGAGAAAATCATAAAATACCAAAAGGTTGAAAGAGGAGAGGGAAAACAACATTTAACCAAGGAAAAATTAGAAAATAACACCATAAAATTGTCACAATTTTGATTACAAAACCAAAAAAAAAAACTAAAAAAAAAAAACTTTTATTATAACACCACCAAAAAACCAAAAATTTTGATTTCACCACCACTTAACTTTTTCATCCAAAAAAACCGTTAGTGGGTCGCACATTGTACAAGTATCAATTATGCATTGGATTAAAATAAATAAAAAAACAAAAAAAAGATGAAATTTCTTTTAAAAAAAGGAAAACCCTTAAAATACCCACCATCAGCGCCCCCGTTTCCTACTGCCGTTCTCCAGCCCAGCCTCTACCGCCGTCACCCAATCCCAATCGACCACCCTCGACCCACAAAACTAGCTAGCCGACCACCCTTGACTGTCGAAATCATCCCAAACGTACCCATGAAATCACCGGCCCCGATTTGGTTCAAGGTGAGGGAGAGAGTAGTAGGGCGGTTAGTGGGTTTGAGTATGGGTGGGTCGGGGTTTCGGCGGCTTGGCGACGAATTTTAGTTAGGTTTGGTAGAGGAGTAAGGTGGCTGGCTGGTTAGGGTTGGGTGTGGGTGGTTTGGCGATGGATTCGGGTCGGGGAGACGATGATGGGGGTTGGGCTGGTTTAGGTTAGGGTCTGGGTGGTTCGGCGACGATTATAGGTATGGGAGACAGCGATAGGGGCTGGGTTGGGGTGCCGGCCATGGTAGGGTCGAGTTAACGGCGATGGAAACCGGCGTCGTTGGTGGTGGTGATGGTTTAGGATTATAGGGTTTTTCTTTTTTTTTATTTGTTTTATCCAATAGTTGATTGACACGTGTACTGTGTGGGGCCCACTTAACGGTTTTTTTGGATGGCAAAGTTAAGTGGTGGTGAAACAAAATTTTTGGTTTTTTTTTTTTTTTTTTGGTGTTATAATAAAAGTTTTTTTTTTTAATTTGGTGGTGTTATTACAAAAATCGTGCCAATTTTTGGGTGTTATTATCTAATTTTTTCCTTTAATCAAAGTTAGATGTAATTTACATATACACCCCTTGATAAACTATTCTTTTATCTTTTTTATCAAGGTTATAAACTTATATTTTCTCTTAAATTAATTAAGTATAATATATTATCTTTTGAAATTAGAAATTTTATCTAAATAATAAATGATAAGAAATTCACAATTTATTTTAGAATAAAAATATTAAATGACATGTTACAATAACAAATTTTATCACATAAATACAACAAAAAATATTTATTTTAAATCAATACAAATAAACTATGTATCACACGGGTTTCATCTAGTAACTAGCATTTGAGCCCAAGCGATGCCCCAGTCATTACATTTTTTTCTTGATAATAAATTTCTTTGTTATATATATTAATGTTCTGTATCAAAAGGTAACATAAAACATCACATAGTTTGGTGGTTAGATGCTCAAACTTCTCGAATTAAAGGTTGCGTGTTCAAATCTTCTGAAGAATTTTTTTTTTAAAAATAAGTGCATGACATGCAATGAGAAACATATGGAAGGAAGAGACACACTACGTGAAAAAATGAAATTGGCACCGGTTCAAACCCAGCCTAAGGCACCGGTTTGAACCAGTGCTAATGTGGGGGGATGCCAATAAGTGGTTTAAAAAGGCACCGGTTCAAACCGGTGCCAAAAATCGAAATTGTCACCGGTAAACCGGTGCCAAAAAATCACAAAAAAATTTAATTCACTGTTTTTGGCACCGGTTAACCGGTGCCAAAAGTGCCAAAAAAATAATTTTTTTGTTTTACTTAAAAATTAAATAAACTAAAATTAAATGAGAATACAAAATATAAATTGAACATCACAATCAATATAATCAAATCTGTTCAATATATATATAATAAAAAAAATTTTACAATATAGATCAATAAAAAAATTACAACATATAAATCAAAATAAAAAAGTTACAACATATAAATCAAAAAAAAAATTACAATATAAATAAAAAAAAAAATTGCAACTTCACAATAAAAAAAACCCATACAACATCTAAATCAATATACTTGCATCTTGATTCTTCGATTTAAGATCTAAATCCATATACCTGCACCAATTAAAATAACCAAAATGAATCGATTAACATGATTTAGCTGCGAAAAAAATAAAAAATAAATAAAAAACCAGAAAATCGAAAAAAAAAAAAAAAAGA
The DNA here is from genome assembly GCF_948465745.1 of Chenopodium album. Classification (NCBI taxonomy): domain Eukaryota; kingdom Viridiplantae; phylum Streptophyta; class Magnoliopsida; order Caryophyllales; family Amaranthaceae; genus Chenopodium; species Chenopodium album. The sequence continues at coordinate 57,392,008 of NC_137839.1, forward strand.
AAATCAGTTAAAAAAACCCCAGAAAAAAAACCCAGAACATCAGTTAAAAAGAATTGAACCTAGAAAATCAGTTAAAAAGAAAATCAAAAAATAAAAATATAAAAAAAACCCAGAAAAAAAACCCGATTAAAATAAAAACCAAAATCGAAAATCTAAAGAAAAAAAAAACCCAGAAAATAAAATAATTTCGAGAGAAAAAACCCAGAAATTACAAAAAAAAAATTCGAATTAAAATAAGTTTAAAAATTTATTAACCAAACCAGAAAATCAAAAATCACTTAAAAAACAAATTAAAATCGATTAAAATAAAACAAAATTCGAAAATCAGTTAAAAACCCATAAAAAAAATTGAATTAAAATCAAGAAATTATTCCCTAACTTTGCTCATGCATGTGTTCATGGTGGATTAAACCAAAAAAATTTCGAAGAAACCCATAAAAAATTTCGAAGACACTCAGAAAATCAATTAAACCCAAAATCAACTTCGAACAAACCCAAATCAACTTGTATTAACCCAAAATATTCAACTTCAAACAAACCCATAAAAAAAAACCAAAAACGCTTGCATTAACCCAATAATCGAAAATGAACCCAGAAATCGAAAAACAATGAGGAAATTGAGTTACAACATCGAAATATGAGGTGTTGATGTTACGTTGGTGGCGGCGGCTTTGCGGTGGTGGTGTTGTTGTTGTTGCGGTGGTGTTGTTGTTGTTGTTGCGGAGATGAACGAAGAGAAAGAGAAGAGATTGGGAAGGAGAGATCGAGAAGGAGAGCTATAAGAGAGAGAAGGGAGAGCAGAAGAGAGAGAAGGGAGAGGAGAGAGTAAAGAGGCGGAGTGAGAGGAGAGAGAAGGACTTAGGGTTTTTTAGGGTTATAAGTAAAGGGCCGGTTTTTTTTTTAACAATTAAAAGGTCCGGTTCACAAAGGCACCAGTTCAAACCGGTGAACTTTATGTTTTTGGCACCGGTTTGAAGTGAACCGGTGCCTTTTATTCTGGTTCAGCTTCCCACCAATTTTGTAGGCCATTTTTGGCACCGATTTGGACTGAACCGGTGCCAATTAGAGGGTGCCTTTTTGATATTTTCTACTAGTGACATGTGGCGTTAAGTGGGTGACATGGCGTAATAAAAATTTGAGTTGATGATGTGGTGTAATGAAGAGGTTTACGTGGTACATAGACTTTCTTGGGAGCGCCTTTTAATATATTATATAATTAAATTATTCTAAACTCAACAATAGATAACGCCAATTCGAGTATTTAGGTTGGGTTCAGATCTGGTTAAGTCATATTTTGGATCATATTAGGCCAGGTCATGTCGGGTCAATCTAGCCTCTAGGGCCGGTCAAGCTCAAGTCGATTCAAGTTTGATTCAAGTTATGTTGGATCAGTTACCCTTTCATGTGCATGTTGTGTTTGGTTCGAGTCAAATTCGAGTTGGGCTAACTTTATTTTTGGGTTGGGTTTATTTCAGGTTCAAATTGTGTTGAGTTGAGTTTATATCAATTTGATTTACAAGTGAATTCAGTACAAGTAATTTTTTGGTCAAATATTACTTCCTCTGTTTTTTTAATATTTGCAACACTTCCTTATATGAAAAATATGGAAATATCATAATATTTGTAACACACTATAGATAGAAAGTTTTTTGAAATAAAGTTGTACTATTTCTTTTATTTAAACTTGAAAAAACCTCGCTCTCACCTCATTTTAATGTGTATTACATTATGTGAACCCCACTTTTTTAAATAGCGTGAAAAAGTGTGTGTTGCAACTATTAAAAAACGGAGAAAGTATTAGATTAGGTAATACTTCAATTCAAGTCAATTTAGGGTTTGGATTGAGTTTGGGTTGGATTAATATTACACTTTGCATGCTTTGACTGGGCATTATTACTATTAACATGTAATAAAAAAAAATAAAATAAATAAAATAAAAAAGAGAGACTTATAGTAACAAAAAATACTGATAATATGAAGTAAATTATATTAAAGTCTTACCATCTATATACTATACTAAAAGACAAGCGCCTCAATGTGAGACTGACATATGTCTCATTATGATTCGCTGTATTTTATTAATTTTATTATTATTATTATTATTATTATTATTATTATTATTATTATTATTATTATTATTATTATTATTATTATTATTATTATTATTATTATTATTATTATTATTATACATTTATGTTTCCATATGTATAAAAAAAATCTGTATATTTTATTCTAAATAAATACATAAACTATTATAGTAAAGTCTATTATAGTAAAGTAATAGACATATACACATGCACGGTATATTAAGAAAAGTATCATAAAATATGTTAGTATATGTACATAATAATAGCTACATAACAATAAATAAATCTTAGTATAAAAAATATCAAAATAACATATGTATGTATGGTAATTCATATTCTCCCTAGAATATTATGTTTATAATGAAAGAAGATAATTCGGTAAATATTAACAAGCCTAAAAGACATTATATACACTGTAAGCTACGTATGGTAAGCTATAAAGTAGGCCAAATTTCCTAAAATTAAGGGAAGACAAGTATACACTAAGCAAAAGTATGCAAAAAAATGATGCATACATAAAATAGTTTATGGTTTTAACATAGATAATATCTAATGAAATTTGTATGAAAAATATTCTCATTCTATAACCATAAAATTTTCATATTTTCTTACTCTTGTAATGCTCATATTCAAAATTTAAATAATTTAATATGTAATTTTATGAGTTTTATAACATTCATAGTTAATTAGTTACTGTATAAGAATACATGTCCGTAAAAAAATGCATTACATAAATGATTGGTTAGTTGATAAAATATGTCTTTAATTCTTATTATTTTAATAGATATTTTTTTAATCATATAAAATTTATCAATAACCATTTCTATATATTTGTGTTGATTAGTTATATGGATATTATGTAAAAGTTTTTGACACAATGCTTAGCTTAGATAACTGTAAAATATGGCAGGTAAAACAGGTTATTACGGTGAATAAGATATAAGGCTATTATTGTGTTTGTAGATAGTGAATGCGACGGGTAAAACAGGCTTTAGATTGTATAGATACTGAACAGATGGTATGACAACTAAAATTTTAGTTTTTCTTCTATTGTTCTTCTATAGTAATATGCGGAATGTATGATAAGTAAATTTAGTTTTTCCTCTACTTCTCTTACAAAGTTATGTGGGGCAAAATAATTAATTTATTTTTCAATTATAATAAATAACATTATAAAAAAAATTAATAGGGAATAAAAGAAAAGAATTGCAAATGACATAAAATACTATTCAAATCACATCTTTCTTTAATTTATTTACGTATCAGCCTTTATTGCAACTGGACAAAATTTTAATAATTAATTGTTAGAGAAAATAAGCCCTTTATTACTATTTGAATTATCTTAGGATTTTTTTTCCTATGGGATCAATCATGCGTTTGTCAAAAAAATAATGATTTGATTAACCGTGCAATGCACGGGCACTATGCTAGTTGTAATTAATAATTTAAAGTTTCGAGTTGGGTAAAAGTAGCTCATCATCAGTTTCATATTCAAATTGGGTTGGGTGCAAGTTTGGGTTCAATAATTTAGATAATCATTGTCACATCGAGTCAAACATGTTATAGGTTATCTCAAGTCGGGTGCGGGTTTGAAATTAGGTCATAACAGATAATTACGTCAAGTCAGTTGAAGATTGATATCGAATTGGGTTCATCAGGCCAGGTTAAGAATCACTAGCTTAGTATCATTTATTGTTTAGGGTCAGATTCTGGTGATTGACAATTCCTATTAGTTTTTCGAGTCGGGTTAGTCTTGGACACCTCTACAGCTCTACCCAACAATATTACTACCTTCGTTAATGGTTATCTGCAACTTTAGATTTTTTTACATCTCACAAATAATACCCCAAACTTGCAGATAATAATTAATGGAGGTAGTATTTATGAACATTTCCAGTGGGTAACCTTAGGCAAACTTGACTAAAGGAACTTAAATATTCGCATCAACGTAAAATAAATTCTACACTTTTTTGTATACACATCTTAGTAATTAAAATTTAGCCTCACAAAAGTAGTACTCCCTCTATTTTTTTTTTATTTGCATCAGACACGAGTGAACAGATTCGAGGGAGAGTTGAAACCGCTCGGTAGCGGTTCTTGGAGGGGCTTTTAGTTGATTCGTGCTTTCCTTTTTGGAGTGTTTTTTTTTTTTTAAAATGCATTACTTTTATTTTTAGTAACTTTATAATATATTTTATCATTTCACTCTCTTACTTTAAACTCCACTCAACTTATTTTATCATTTCTCTCTCTTCCATGGTCCCCACTAAAATAATACTACTTCCGGTTTGCAACTTTGGAATATTTTATATCTCACAAATAATACCCCAAAGTTGCAAGTAATTTGGACCGGGGGTAGTATAAATAGCTATCCTCTCTCACATGCTTTCTCTTTCATGGTCCCCATCTTACTTTTACTATAATAATTTATTCACCCACTCATAATGTTATATTACTCTCCTAAAGCTTTATGCAATCCAAAAAAAAAAAAAAAAATAAAAAATAAAAAATAAATAAATAAATAAATAAACGAGGAGAGAGTACTTCAAAAGGAGTATATATATTATGGGGGTAGAACATTAAGAGTAGTTAAATTGTATTATATCCATCATTTTGACATTCATTCCCACGCCAAATTCAAAACCTTGGATTCCTGATACATTTATACGAAGTAGTTTGGTCAAACATTTTATACGTAGTATTTTACTTATAATCTAAAAGAATTTTAGTAGATCAATTCATATTTCATGCCAAAGAAATAATCTTAATGCATTTGCGAAGTGAGTGACTTGCCATATATCAATGCTTCTTATGCCTTCTTTTGGCCTAGCTAGGTAATTTAATAGAGTATAGAGGTTGAGCTTGTTAACATCTTGTCGAATTGGGATGCTTGATTATAGGGTTGGCATGGAGTACTTATTATTCAAAAGGCGTTTTGCATTAATTAATAATATGATAGAATGGTTCTTGTTTATAAAATTTTGTATTGACTAGACATTGACTAATACATACGTTGCACTAATACATGATTACTGGATATACCTTTATATAACTCTCATAGTCTAGTCTTGAGTTCAATACTTTTTACCCACCACCTCAAAACCCGGCCCCCCACCCCCATTGTTTATGTAAGATCGTGATATCTAGCTATTTCAGTGTATTTTAATGATAATCATCAATATCTACGAGAGTTATACTTTCTCCATTTTTTTAATTAACATGTTTCTTTAATCACGTTTTTCAATGCATAACTTCAACTATTCATATTTTTAATTACCGATAAGAAAAAAAATATAAAATGTTGATATTTTAAAAATATATATCGTGACGAATTCATTACGTATGAAGCATAAAACACGGTCAAAGAGCAGTGTGTGAATAGTATTAAAGTCAAAACGTGTTCATTAAGAAAATGGAGGTACTATTTATGAATAACATAAAACAGTTCTAACTGTGTTGTCGATTCCGTCTAGATATGATAATATTCACGGAAAAATACATCCTCGTCAGACACCCTAGTAGGCTACAACAATATGAAATGGGCCTGGGCAACCCGAACAAGGAGGAAAGGAGTTTGGTCGACAAACTAGGGTTATGAGCTTCCATACTAAAACGAATTGGTAATAGTAGAAGTTACTCCTCTACCTTATAAAGTAGAACCACCTCTCTACTTTCTTCAATGTGAGACACTCACAAGTGGGCTGCAATCAGTTTCAACACTCCCCCTCACTTGTGAATGTCCTTAGAATTAGAGCACACCAGAAGGTACAATATAATTCTCTTTGGGAATGAACATACTATAGAGGCTCTTAACTAGTGGCTTGACAAATACCCAGTTATGAACGGCCCAAAAAACCCGGACTCTGATACCATGTTAAATTTCGAAACAATATGAAACGGGCTTGGGCAACTCGAACAAGGAGGATGAGAGTTTGGTCCACAAACTAGGCTTAGGAGCATCCATACTAAAACTAATTGACAATAGTAAGAGTTATTACTCTAACTTATACAGCGGAACCACCTCTCTATTTTCTCCAATTTGAGACACTAACAAGTGGGTTACAATAGGTTTCAACAGTGTCCACTTAAAAAACAGAGATAGTATTTATGAATTACATATATTGTTCTAACCGTGTTGTCAATTCCGTTAAGATATGATAATATTCACGGAAAAATACATCCTCGGCAGACACCCTAGTAGGGTACATAGCCCACTAATTGTATTTGTGCGCTTAGAGAAATTAGGATCCGGCTAGTTTGAGGTGTGTAGAGTCATAGTGTGTAGTGTTTTGACTATAGTAAACAAAGTAGTGTAAAGTTGTACCAAACTTTTGGGTCTCTTGTTGTAGTCTCTCATGTCTCAATCAACCAATAATGGGATGCACCACAAGGTCATAGTCAAAGAACTGTGACCGTAAAAAGGTTCCTCTAATGTGCTCGTTCAGATCCAGCCACTTTGAAAGCTACTCTATTTAGGTAGTGATGCATGATAATGATATCTTGTAGGGGACTTTCTATAAGTCTATTATTGCTTTAAATACAAGTCACGTCTTTGACAATAATCCTTCTATTATTATGACCTGTGGCTTTTTCGGCCTAAAAATGTTAGTGAACTAATTATTGGCAATGTCAGGGTAGTAAATTAAATACAAGTCACATAGCACCTCTGTTTCTTGTTGTAGGCAAAAAAATTTGTTTATGCGTGTTGAATGGACCGAAAAAGATAATAAAATATGTGATGAAGAGATATAGAGAGAAATGAAAACTTAAAAAAGGAAAAATAACATTTGTTGCACATACTGTATAACAACATATTTGGTAAATGTAGCACATAATATGAAACGGAGGTAATATATGTACTACCTTCGCTTCATATTATTTGCAGCGATGTGACATTCAACGACATATATGTAAAATTTATTTGTGAACGGTAAATGGAGAATGAAAAATAGAGTTGCATATAATGGGAAGAGCCGGAGACATATATAAAGAAATTAAAAAAAAAAAAAAAAAACATATGTTGCAAATAATATGCAATATCCATTGAAAATAAATGTTGTAAATAAATTAAGACGGAGGTACTAGATTGAAAAGTATTTATCGGGTAGAAATAAAGGAAATTCAAATATTAAAAAGGACACAATATTTAATAAGAAAAAAATCTTTAAAGTAGAGGGGGGAAACCCACAAACGTCAAAGTAATGTATACAAACTCTCTCTATTTTGAATATCATATCATATCACTAATATATAAAGCCGGTCTCGCAGTCAAACCACGAGACAGTGATACTTTACATTTTAGTTCTTCACCAAGTGTCGCGCCACGTAGGCGAAAAATAAATATTATTGTGACACATATGATATTATGTAAGTGAATTTTGAATTTTATTTATTTATTTATTTATTTATTTATTTTACGATAAAAAGTATTGTAGAGTTTTAATATCAATATACTTCTAATACTTCATATATACAAAATTAATCATAAATTTTAATAAATATCATATAACTCGACTCTATTTCCATCATAAAATTCATATTAAAAAGTTCTTTAAAATAAGTTTCATTTATTATATATTTAATTTATTTAAGAAATAATAGAGAATTAGTAAAAAAAAAAAAAAACTTTAATAAAAATAATTTCTAGTCAATAATATATTTACAAACAAAACTGCATACACTATTTAATCAAATAAGCTATATGACATTGTATGTTTAAATATCCTACGTTATCAAAAGGGATTGTAAGACCACATTTAACATTCAAGTAAAAATGTTTATACTGAAATCTTATCAACAATCTAGGCATCGCCCGAGCACAACTCGTGACTAGTAACTAATATATAAAGCTAAAATTTTAGCTAGGTCACGAGATAATGATATTTAGCGATCTAATTTTTTGCCAAGTGTCACGTCACGTTGAATAGATTTTAATAAACTTCATAGGATAAAAAAGAAATTAGTTTAGAATTCTATTATCAATGAAATTTGAATTGGATAAAATTTTAGGATAAAATTGTTAGTTGAGTTTTATTTTCGATGAAAAACCAATATTTTAGGGTTCGTTTGGCATTGTTGTGGTTTTCTGTTTTTTGGTTTTTTATTCTCTAAAAGTATATGATATGAGTCCCATAATGAATCAAAAAATTTATAAACTTATTAAAATTATGATAATTATGAAAACTGACAACAGAAAAGTGAAAACTCCTTTTTCTTGTTTTCTGTTTTTGGTTTTTGGTTTTCAAAAAAACAGGAAACTGAAAACCAAAACTGATGCCAAACAAGCCCTTAGATGTACAAATTGAATTATAATTTTATTCAAAACAAATTTTAGGTTATGACAGGCTAAAGTCGTATCACCTAATCAAAAGTAATTCCTAATCCTCTAACTAATGCAAATAGGGAAGTAGGGTCAAATCCACAAGGAAACTGGTCTTTCTATTCCTAATTAATTAAAGCAATCTAAATTATTAAGTAACAAATTATTATTATCGAAGGGAAACTAAACTACGAAGATTAAGGGTAAAGAGAAATCAATGAATAATAAAAGACCTAGGGTATAGGTTCACCAATAAATAACATTCCAGGGTAAAACATAATATTCAATCATCAATGCATCGATTAATCAGACCATAAAGGGCTTTCGCTATGTATTACAATCACATAATTAATCTACCGGTATTAAATCTCATCTCGACTTAACCATTTATAAATTAACCTGCCTATTGAAACTAAGCCTAAATATCAATTCTCATCTCTCGAATCTCGAATTAATATTGCTAAACTCATACATAAAAGATCAGCGCTAATCTAGTTGCAGAGCATTAATTCAATCAATAGGAAATTAATCAAGCATTGACAATCAACAACAATAAATTACGCCTTCATATTATTTATGGATCTCCATAAACCCTAGAAAGAAAACTACTCAGACATAATTAAAACTAAACTAATCAAAGGAATTAAACAAGACATAATAAAAAATAAAGTAAATTACTGAGATTAAAGTAGAAGAAATCATTACCAAAGTAATCGAAATTAAAGAGTTAAATTAAGAACAAAGTAGAGAGCAAAGTTGTAGAGAGAGAAAATAATCTAAAACTAAGTAGAGAGAGAAAGTCTAAGAGAAGAGGTATTAAAACAAAAGGCATTAAATCGTATTTATACAAAAATAATTATTCCTCATTAAAAACTAAGAAATTCCGCTGAATAAAACTCCTAAACATCTCGCGCCCGATCAGGCGAAGGGCCGCCTGATCGGGCCCGCCTTTTTTTCCATTATGGGCATCTCTCGCGCCCGGATGGGCGCGAACTCGTGCTCAAGGTAATCTTCCTCGCCCGGCCGGGCGCGCCTTCGGGCGGTATCTATTTTGGCCAGGCCACACTCCTTTGCAACTTGGACTTCTCGATTGGGCTCCGATTCTTCGACCCAATCCGGATTTTCTCTTTGGGTCTTGAGTACACAGTCCAAATGCCTCGGAATCTCAAATGTTGAGCCCTTAATCACAGGTTTGACGACTCTAACCGGGCCCGGGCTATGAAAACTGGTCGTGCTCCTCCAATGCTCGTAGTCACTTCATAATATCCCGGGAAAATGCTCCAAAAGTGCAATTCCCTACAAAAGTCAACCAAAACTACGAAAACACTAGAAAACACCAATTAGTAATAAAAGTGGCTCTAAAGAGCCATAAACACTACCAATTATGACTAAGGGACAGAGGTAAAACACTATATAAAATGAATTTATTTTTTATATAAATTTATTTTTTATATCATAATGTTTTTTTTGGAGCGGAGTAAGTAGTTCAAAACGTAAAACATCCATTTTTAATATATACTAATCGATTAAAATAATATATTTCACAATCTAATACGAAGTATAATTTTATTACTATGTAGATCTATCAATCAGGGTTGGGTCAGGTCACGAGTCATCTCGGATCGGGTCCTTTTAGGTTACAGGCCAAGAAATGTTCAGCCATTGCCAAAAGTTTTGGGTTCGGGTCAACCCAATAGGCTTTGAACATTTTTTTTTAATTCTTTTTTTTTTTTTTTTTTTTTTGCTATTTTTTTAAAAGTATTTAATTGAACATTTTCACCAGTATTATTATTAGTCATTTCATGCCTACGAGATAGCAAATCGTCATAAAAGCACATCAATTGCTAACTAATTTTGGATCAATGATATATATTAAAGTTTGACACATCGATAAAAAAAAATTATCTCAAAATTTAATAAACAACGCAGGCATCGCACGAGGCACAAAACTAGTACTAGATAAATTTTATACAAAGAGGACTTTAAAACCCTGTTTGCATTCGAATTTAATTTATCAGCCTTCTTTATTTTAGTCTCAACCTTATAAATTAATTTTAAAGCCTTTCTATTATCTTCATTTTCTATGCTACTAATAAACGAATTAAGGCACTATCCCTACCTTTCAAAAGTATGACTTACTTTTCTAAATAGTGTTGAAACTTACGCCCCTAAATTTTTTTTTACATGTTTACCCTTGAATATATTTGCTCAATTTTATTAATAGTGTTGCTATATTTGCTCTATTTGTCTACGTTAATGTGAATTGTCTTTCTTTTTAAATAATAAGTATAGTTAGCAAACATTTAGGCCCTAAAAAAATTTAATAATGTATTTTCCTTTATTAATGCTGCTAGCAAATAAAGTTGTTCCATAAACCCAAACAAAAGAGGTCACTAGATATGGCTAGGTATGGCGCGTGCGATATTTTAGATGCCATTGTAATACCTGTATTGTTGAGATGTATTTTCTAATTAATTAATTTTTTAAAAAAATTTTAAAAAGGATATTTTGATAATTTCTTTTATTAATTGAATTTTGGAGCCAAAATAATATTTGAATTTTGGCACCAAAATTTTTTCAAACTCAATTATTAGTTAGGATCTTGGATAAGATTAATTATCTAATTCGAAATTGTGAAAAATCCTAATACTAATTAGCTACATAATTTTGGATTCTCTCAAATTAGAAAATCTGATTTTATTAAGTTAACTACGTTAGTTTAAAGTAAAGAGTTTCTAATTATTTATTTTTACAAAAATGAATTATTTGCACAATAATATTAGGATTTTTAAAACTTACAAAAAAAAATGGTCTTATTAGTTAGGTCTGAAAATATTGAGATTAAACATGCTCAAGATTTTTGGCCAATCATGCTTAATAAGATTGATAATTTGTACTACGTATAATTTTGTAATGTAATTATCTTCTTTGAAACTTCTTATTTTCCTAAATCTTCCTACTCCAATCTTGCACATATATAACCATGAAAAACCTTACTTACATGGCCTCTTAATTATTCTCCAAGCAAGCATATTTATGTAACACCCCAATAATTCTCCCTTTTCCAAACCACTTTATGTAAATAAAATAGAGGAGAACCATTGACATGTTACCGCCATGTGTTAAAACGTTAAGGCTTTATCAAAGTATCGCAACGGAAAATCCAACTTAAATCTTAAAATAATATAATTTAGAAAACCAATAAGTCAAAGCTTACAACCTGGAACCATAAAGACCCTTATTTAAAACCAAACCAATAGTGAAAACCTAAATCATAATTGAAACAATGAAACATAAATATGTTCAACACAAACAACGAATACTCTCAATCACACCAATCCCTTGACAATGCGTTTGTCAAATCCCCGAACTTCACATCATCAAGCTAACCTGTGCAATACTGCTCCTCAATAATACAAGTGTAATAATTGGATTGTCACATGGTCATTGAAAGGCAAAGGCCATGACCAACGCAAAACACACGAAAGCACACAATCAGCAAAGCTGAGTATATACAAGCTATAACGCAACAAACCTAACATGCTTAATTAATTAAAATAAATAACAATCAACATGAATTCATTAACCAAGACTCCACCGTAAAATAGTTCTATCAACTCAACATACTCACTAACCAATTCCATACACTTGACTCTTTATATTTAATTTAATTAATTTAATTTGGAGTAAGCAACATTTAGACGAGGTTGTCCAACCCACCAAATCATTTTGGTCCCAAATGACTATTTAAAATAAAAGTTTAGCACAACGCAATAATAGTGATGCAAGAATGGGTGCGACTCCATTCTCACAAAGTTAGTCTAGGATCTCATCTAACTTACAATATAAAATAAAATTGTAAATATCAAAAGAAAAGAGGACATGTTGATCAAACAAGCCTCAGAAAGCCACGGGCTACCACCATGTACCCCAACTCATAATTGTCAATGCTATAGAAGTGCACGCTTTCTAGAGTTTTATTGCTCATCCATGTTTCACGTAATGTTTCACTTTACGTGATAACAAGTTTACATAATAGTCGACTCATTCAAGTAAACCATACACAATCATACATATAATTCACTTTTAATCTTATTTAGGACAACGATGATCACATCACAAATTAACCTTTAATTCCTTTTAAATTCCAAAGTATTCAAAGTTGTTGAACAAAGTCAATCCACCTAGCCATTTCGGATTAATTCATCTTTACTCAACATACTAACAAGTCATGTTTGAGTAATAAATAAATAAATAATAACCTTGTGGAATAATTAATAAATTCATTTCACTTAAACCATTCAATTCCAATCTTTTAATAATCCAAATGTGGTTAACAAACCAATCCATTAAAATATGCTTGTATCAACTTTCCATACAACCAATTAATCCAATATAATTTAACATGTTTGCATCCAAAATTCAATACAAACATAATTAATTCCACCAAAATATGTCTCATAAGCATAAGCACATGACTTAATTCAATGTATAATCAAACAATTTTCATCCAAGTGTTCTCTAAACATGAAACTAAGTTTTTTCCTTTTGGTACATAAACACAATACTACTTACAACGAAGTAGACATGTATGTACCTCGTATAAACAATTCTTTGTGACACTTTTAACCAATAAAAAGTCTCCTAGGAAATAATCACTTCCTAGAAAACAACCAATAGTAAAAAATTAATACCCAAACAAATTTCCAGCAATATAACTTGATTTAAAACCCATTAAAACTTCCTTTAAAACATGTTTTTACGCTTAATAATCATTAGGAATACATTAGGGACAAAAGCCCCAAATTAATTGGTTGTAAGAACCCTTAAATCCCAATTTAAATAAATTTAAACCCTAGGTTTTAAAATTATAAAATATGTAAATTTATAACAAAATTATAATATAAAATTACTTTAAATCATTAAAATATAGTTTTTCATACTAATTAAGTTAGTTTCAAACAATAAAAACAAAACCCAAAATTAATTACATAAACATTATGAAATGAATAAGAAACAAAGGAAGAAGTAGAGGAGGAAGGCCACGACAGGTGGGTGACGCTGGCGGACAGAAGTAGCAGGTAGCAATAGCGTGAGAAGTTCTCACGTGAAAGGAGGAAAAAGAAAAGAAAAGGAAAAAAAAGGAAGGAAAAATAAAAGAAATAAAATAGAGAGGAAAGAAATTAACTGACCTTTTTGTGTGGGGAAAAATTTAGAGATTCATGGGGTATTTACGGGAGAGAGAGTTTTAGGGTAAGTAGGAATATTGGGGCTCATGAAAATAATGGGCAAATTAAATAATGAAATGGACTAGGCTTTGTTTGTATAGACATAAATTATAGAATGAAGGTTCATAAAATAGTTTATACTAAAATAATTTTCGACTCAAATTAATAATTTGATACTTTTGAAATTAAATTTCAGAAAAAAAACAAATAAATATTATAAATAAAATTAAATTTCATTTATAAATTATTTAGATATATGTGGGATTACAATTTACCTTCTTTTTTTTTATGATTAAACAACTTACGTGCCATATTTCCTTATTTACTTAATCATCAAAAATACATTTCGTTAAATTTAAGCCTTTCCACAGTAGCGGATCTTAGGCCAACAAGTTAGGGGGGCTAAAGTTTGATCTCCCAACCTTTTGTTTAAAAATAACAATACTTAACCACTATGATATAATAACTTTTTATATGCAATTATTAGACATGATATTACTTATAATCAATAACTCAAACAAACATAAGGGGTCAATTTGGACCCTCAAGCTATTTTTTTCTTGTTTCGAGCTCAATTTGGATCCTCATGGATCAATATGACCCCCAAAATCTTTACAGGAAATTTTTCAGCACGCAAATCGAAAAATTCACCAGCTCCGGCAAGAATAGTGGCCGAAAACTCACTAAATAAATGTGCGCTTTGCACCCAAGTTATTAGTTTGTGGTTTTTGACTACTAAGCAAAGTATAGGAAACCAACAAGAGTTGGCTCAAGTGGTAAGCAACTTGATGTCGCTTCAGGGAGGTTTCGGGTTCGAGTCTCACCTTATGCAGAAACTCTTATTGGGAGTTGTCTCCACCCACCATAAGCCAAGTGTGCTACCCGAGTCAGTTCCGAATGTAGTCGGAGCTAAATTCCGGTGAATCGGGTGGGCATCCTAAAAAAAATATACAGGGTGCTAGGTGTACCCAAGCCATAGTTCAGAGTGTTGAGGCCAATTTTGCCTAATTCTTAACCCATCCCTCTCAAAAGGGTCATGACCAACAAATATTGAATTAGGAACTTGTGAAGGGTTAGCTCGTGCTAGAGAGAGAATATACCCCGTACATTTTATCTTTCTTTCTTTTTTTATTTTTATTTTCATTTTTTTTAATTATTTTTATATTTTTTATTTTATTTTTTTAAGAAAAGATAGAGCATATGTATTAAGAGAAAAGATCCATCTCTGCAAGAGTTACAATAATAGCTTGTGGGAAACTATCAAACCTAACATACTCCACATTACCGTTTGTATCACCCTTGCAACAAGGTGAGCCACGGTATTAAAAATCCTCTTAGCATGTGAAAATAAGCATACATTAAACCAAGCTCTATTTAATCTAATATCATCATAAATGGCATGGATGGGAGAGAAGCCAACATCACTTGAAGAAATGGCCTTGATTACATTTATAGCATCTGATTCAATCTAAATATTAGCATAACCAAACCGCTATGCAAGAGTAATGGCATACCTAACAGCTTGAGCTTCAATTATTTCAGGGGTGGAAATTTCAGTCTTCTTCGTGGCGGTAAGTATCAGACCACCATGCTCATCTCTAAATACCACACCTAGCCCAGCGTGGCCAACATCCGGGACAAAGGCATCCACATTGGCCTTGATACATCGTGTAGGTGGGGGCAGCCACCTAATGCTGCTGCTCTGAGGTTGCTGAAATGGGGTATTGAAGACTTTCATCGCATAATCATCACACTCATTCACCAGTCTGCTATAGCCAGCCGCTAACATCACTATGCCAGGCCATTCATTCTCATGTAAAAACAGATTACAGGCATCGCCAGGAAGCCCACAATAAAGGCACTATACATCTTAAACTTCCCCGATCAACTTTGCAAATCAACCACTCCTATCTTGCTATGAAAGAGTCAGCTGGAGCATCATATAAGTAGGCCTTGAGATCACTATGGCACCAAATGTCCCTTGCTACAATACATTAAAAAACAGAATGTATGATGGTCTCATTTTGCGCCCCACAAACTTGGCACGTAGCATCTGCAGTTATGTGACGCTGCATTAGACAAGCCTTCACAACTAGGTTGCCTTTAACCGCCCCCCAAATAAAATGTTTGAGCTTCGGAGGACCACACAGACCCCAAACTGATCTCTAAATCTCCTCAGACACTACCCCAAATGTTGTATTGTCATTAACATCCCTTGCTAACCAAAAGCAACACTTAACAATGAAGATATCGTTCTTCACTTCACACCAATACAAGCTATCCTTACAATAGTGCTGAGATAAAGGGGTATCAATAATCATAGCAGTCGTAGCACCATTAACCAGCCCCCTTATTTTACTCACATTCCACACAATATTTCCCTCCACCATAAGCTCATTAACACTCATATTTTCATCAACACCATCAGGCTGTTGAACGAATACCTACTTGCCATCCTTCACCAACCATGCATTCTTCCACGCCTTAATATCACGGCCATCCCCAACCCTCCATACAAGACCATCTCGAAGAAGCCCCTTTGCTCTCCAAACACTTCTCCAAGTAAAACTTGGGTCATACCCACACAATGCTTCCATCACGTTTGTATTTTTAAAGTATCGGGACTTGAGAATTTTAAACAGTAGAGTTTTCGAATTTTGTTACAAGCGCCATACTTTTTTCGCGAGAAGTGCTTGGTTAAAACACTTAAGGTCACGAAACCCCATTCCCCCTTTAGCCTTTGGAAGACATAGCTTTTCCCAACTTTGCCAATGCATTTTCCTTTGATAAACCGATGAGCCCCACTAAAATCGGGATAACAAACTATTAATCTCATCAATAAGACCCTTCGGAATTTGAAATATGCTCATCATGTATGTAGGAATAGCTTGTGCTGCCGCTTTAATTAAAACCTCCTTACCCGGCTTAGAAAGAAACTCCTCCTTCCACCCATTCAATTTTTTCCACAGTCTCTCCTTCAAAAACGCAAATATGGCTTTCTTCGATTTATCAATTATCGTCGATGAACCCAAATACTTTTCATGCTTGTCCACCTCTCGAACCCCTAGAGTGTCAACAATAGCTTGTGGTCTGTCCATCGGCACACATTTACTAAAAGCAACATCTGTCTTATCTAACTTGACTTTCATACCAGATGCTCTTTTGTGTGAACTGATAATTTCAGCTATTTTTGAACATTCATGTAGAGTAGCTTTAGCAAATAGTATACTATCATCAGCAAAAAACAAGTGAGACACCTTGGGAAGAAGTTACAAATTCTAGCACCACTCAATCTTTTTTCACTAGCTGCCTTAGACAGTAAACAAGAGAAAGCATCCGCGTAGAGTACAAACAGATATGGAGATATAGGATCACCTTGTGTGAGCCCCCGCGTAGGGGAAACTACCAAAAAAATCTCATTGTTCACCTTAAAGGAAAATGAGACGCAAGAAATACATTCCATCACCCTTCGAATCCAACCTTCATAAAAACCCATTTCCCATCACCATCTTCAATAAACTCCACCCTACCCTATCGTACGCTTTGCTCATATCAAGCTTAAGAGCCACCGTACCATCTCTCCCTTCACCACCTTTCTTCATAGAGTGGAAAATTTCGAAAGCAATAATGGCATTATCAGTAATCGCCCGGCCCGGAACAAAAGCATTTTGATTTATAGAAATAATATCATTTAGAAACGGTTTCAGTTTATTCGCCATATTTTTCGATATTATCTTGTAAATCACATTACAGCAGGTGATTGGCCTAAACTCAGTCATATCTTTCGGATCATTACATTTAGGAATTAACACAATACAGGTCATATTAATTTCCGAAATATCAATAAAACCCCTCCACCAATTTTTAACCAGAGAGACAATATCAAGTCCAATAATATGCCAAAATTTTTGAAAGAAAAGAGCATGCATTCCATCAGTCCTGAAGCCTTATTCGGATGCATTTGAAACAATGCATTTTTTACTTCTTCAGAGCTCAGTTCCTGATCCATGGCCTCATTCATCTCCCCCATAACAAGTCTTTGAATACCCTCCAAATCTGATGGATCCCCCGTCTGAAACAAAAAATTAGACACAATGCCTTTGATCCCCGACTCATCCACACGCATTCCCCAGTCGAATTAAATAAGCCCCCAATTCGGTTCTTTTTCTTTCCCTGACTTGCTTTTCTATGGAAATACGCCGTGTTTTTGTCGCCATCCCTCATTTCATTAGCCCGGGCCCTAGAAAACCAATAAGATTCCTCCATCCTCCTAAGCTCATTAATCTCCCTTGCTAGCTGTTCACATTTATCCAACGTAGTAGCATCAACTGGCGCAACTTGAGCCTCTTGAAGCTCAGTTTCACGTGCCTGTATCTTCTTCTTAACATCCCCAAATGGCTCTTCTGCCCATTTGGACAAATGTTCAGCACAAAATCCGACTATGCGGTTCACACCCTTTCCCTTCACTCCATGCTTTCAAAACCACTTCCAAGCAATAATTACTTGAAAGCCACATTGCTTCAAACCGAAATAACTTCCCCTTGTTTTGTCCCCTCTCATAATGCTCTCCATAACTGAACTATCACATTTAGTCTCCATTAAAAACACTACATTCGGCCTCTCTCTCCAACATAGATCACGGAGAGTTCTTTATGTACTTTGATCTTTTTGTTAAGGAAATAACCTATTATTGTGTTAATATTAGAAATCGTTGTTCTCTCTCTCTCTCTCTATATATATATATATATATATATATATATGTGTGTGTGTGTGTGTGTGTGTGTGTGTGGGAAAATTTGTCAGAAACAACCTTTTAAAGTGACCTTTTTGTTCAAAAAAACCTTTTAAATTTTTTTTGGCCAAGAGAAACCTGTTTTAAAATTTTTTTTGTTCAAGACAGCCAACTCACACTTTCCGGCGTTGACTAAACTTTTTCAGGCGTTGACCACGTGTTTACCCCCATGTGCGTTGCACATGACCCCTAATTCCCTAATTACACCCCCTTTTTCCTAATTTCACACCCTTTTCCCTCCAATTACACATTCTCTCTCTCTCTCTCTCTCTCTTACTCTCTGTATTTTATCTTGCCTATTTCTCTGCTCTATGGTTTCAAATTCTCACCCCATTGTTGGAGTGCAGAAAAATCAAAGCAATAGAAGGCTTTCCAACCAATTTTCGACTATAGGTAAGTGATTAATTTGTGTAACTCAAAGTTTTTCGATTCTTGATTGAAAATTAGGGTTTTTTTTCCCCCTTTTTAAACTTTCTCAATTATGCAACAAATATGGGCCAAGGAGGTGTTATGAGGTGTGGTTGTGGTTTTCCTGTTGCGAAGATGACTTCATGGACCAATTTTTAATTCAAAACTTACTGTTTTTGGGTTTGGTGAGAAATCAATGCAGCTTTAGCTCCTCATTGATGATGTCGCAACAATGGTAGAGAAGATTAATGGCCTCGATGTGCTCAGAGAGAGTAAGAGAGAGAGAGTAGGAGAGAGACTGTGTAATTGGAGGGAAAAGGGTGTGAAATTAGCAAAAGGAGGTGTAATTAGGGAATTAGGGGTCATGTGCCACGCACAAAAGGGTAAACACGTGGTCAACGCCACAAAAAGTTCAGTCAACGCCGGAAAGTGTGAGTTGGATGTCTTGAACAAAAAAAAAAATTAAAACAGGTTTCTCTTAGCCAAAAAAAAATTTTAAAAGGTTTTTTTGAACAAAAAGGTCACTTTAAAGGTTGTTTCTGACAAATTATATATTATATTATATTATATTATATTATATTATATAAGACCAGGTTATAATGAGAACCTATTCTAGAATAGGGACTAGGAACAAATCTGGACCGTCAGATGTAGAAGAAGAGGGGCATGATCTGACAGCCCATATTTGTTCAGACAAATTAATTACAAAATTCAATTCAGGCGCCTTTTCTCTCTCCTCTCTCTCTCTCTCTTTCCGCAATTTTCTCACTCTTTCTGCGATTTTCTCTCTCTCAATCGCCAATTTCAACTGCAAAAACCTTCGAAAACCGCCATAACCGTCAAATAAACTGCCCAACCTTGCTATAAAATTACAATTTCATGTTCTACTGTATACATTTTTCAATTTTGGAACAAAAATTTTCGAAAATTGGCGAAAATTGACGAATATAGGTATTTTATCACAACTTCAAAGGTCATACTATTTTGTTTATTTTTGTTGCTATTTTATACTTATATTTGTGTTTTTTTCTTGATTATGTTAGATTTGAAGTAGCAGAACTTGAATCCGTGGAATTCGAAGTTCAAATTTAGTGTTTTCCGTTCGAGTTCTTCATAATAAGGTATTATCGCAAATTAGTTCATTTTTGTTCAAATTATGATTAATTTACTTATAGTTTCTGTGCGAATTTGTTGTAATTTAGGTTAATATCGACATGCATGTGAAAATTATTCAAAGTTTTAATTATATTTGTGTTTTTTTTTTTTTTTTGCTTGATTATGTAAGAATTGAAGTAGCAGAATTTGAATTGGAGAAATAATTTTAGGCTAAAATCGACATGGATGAGATAATTATTCAAAGTTTTACATAAATTAATATTAGTTTCATAAATTAATATTAGTTTTTTCATAAATTAGGTATAAAATTATAGTAAAGTGTTTTTGAAATAATATTTGAAAAACTTTAGATCTGTTTATCTTTATGAACTTAAGTAATTTTACTTAAACTCATACTAATTTAGAATAACTTTGGTTAATTTATGAGTGATATTTGAGTGCGTTATTGTTGATATAGTACATCTGTTCTACTATTTGAGTGTCAGAAATTCGCTTAAAGTAAATAAAAGATTATTAAAAGTAGATAGAAATTGATTAAAAGTAAATTAAAAGTAGTTGTTTGAGTTTCTATAGTTTTGAGTGCATAATTTTTTAAAAGTAAATAGAAATTTGTTAAAAGTAGATAGAAATTTGTTAAAAGTAGACAGAAATTGCCTAAAAGTAAATTTATTAATTGCTACTGAATTACTATGAAATCTATAGATATTGTAGCTTGTGTATAAATCAATAAGTTAATGTGACTTTTGTATAATGGCTTGTGTATAACATAAAAAAAATGATGATAATCATTGCTCATTTCATTACCCTATACATTATTTTTGGTCATCTCATATTTGTTTTGAATTGTTCACAGATTAAAATGGCTAAAACTACAAAGAAAAAACCTGCAACAAAAACAAATCCAGCAAAGGATATTGCTGCAGCAAAGAAGGCTGTTGCAAGTAAAAAAGTTACTGCAATCAAGAAATCTCTTGCAACCAAGAAATCTCCTGCGGCCAAGGTGACTTCTAAAGCCAAGAAAGTTCCTGCAAATACAAAGCAATCTCCAATTAAAGGTATATAGTATAAAGTAAATGGAGACTATTATAAAGTAAATAGAAACACTTATAAAGTAAATCATTTATCTGTATAAGTCTGTGTTACAAATTTAAAGATGCATACTATTACATAATTGAATATAAAAAGTAAATCCTTAGTGTAGTAACGTAAATAAAAAAGCTTATAGAGTAAATATATATGTTTTAAAAGATTTTTAATATGTCTATACTTATAAACTGATTGTGTTAACTAAATGTAATTGGTGCTAAGCTTCAAAGGATTTCAAAAAAGCAAATATTGATAAAGAGAAGAATTAAGGAACTAGAAGCATCAAAAGGTTCATAAAAGTTTATATAATTAAATTCATTTGTTATGTATTATATTTCACCAAGGTATTAAATCAAGGTATTACATAAAAGTAAATGAAGATTGATATAAAGTAAGTACAAATTGTTATAAAGTAAATAGAAACTCTTCTAAAGTAAATGAAGATTGATATAAAATAAGTACAAATTGTTAAAAACAAGTAAATAGAAACTCTTCTAAAGTAAATAAAAATTGTTTTAAAGTAAACTGTTTAGAGTAAATCATTAAATGTCTATGATGTTTATTGATAACTTTAATAAAGTTAACAAAAATGTTTATAAAGTAAATATAAATGTTTTCAAAGTTGGTTAACATGTTTAAACAAATTATAGGAACAAAGAAAAGGTTAAAATCTGAAGTGAAAGATAGCAATTATGAACTAGAAGAAGATCATAATGAGGATTCTGATGGTTCATCAGAAGAAGACAGAAAAAAGGGAAAAGCTCATTTAAAGAAAAAAATGAAGCTTGAAAATTCTGAGCTTGATGTACATGAAGTTATTGATGTTAATGATGATGATGATGGTAATCTGGAAATCAAGAAAACACACTACAGACCCAATGCAGTTGTTGATTTAATTAACGATTTTAGTGAGCATAAAAAAAAAGATGTCATAAGTATTGGTTTTGGAGGACTTCTTGAACTAAAGTTAAGAAAAATTTCAACAAAGATGCTTCCATGGCTTTGTCACCATTTCAATGAAAGCAGCTGCATGTTCAAGATTGACATGTTGAAAGAATTTTCAGTTAGTTCCTACGATGTTGAAGATATATTCTTGCTTCCACATGTAACTGAGAACAAGGTGAGTTTTCAGTTAAGGAAGCAACCTCTATCAAACTTGCTGATTCAAAAAAAATGGAAGAAAAAGCTAGGAATTCCAGAAGATGATGAGATAATTGTGAATAATTTGGAGAACAAATTAAAGAGTCTAAAGGAAGGAGGGGAGGATTTTAAAAGATTCTTTCTGACGTATGTTTGCAGCACATTCTTGGCCCCTGTTGCAAATAGAGTGATTAATTACAAGATAATCAATTAAGCAGACAATGTAAAAGAAATACATAGCCTAGATTGGTGTGGTTATATGATGAATAACCTGTGGAAATCAGTGGGAGGCTTCAAGAACAACAAAAAAAGGAATCAAGATCGGGAATAAGTGGATGTATCCTTATTCTTCAACTTGTATACTTTCATCATCTAGCATTTAGAGGGCAGCCTGAACCTACAACACTGCCATTGATCCAACATTGGTCAGATGAGAAAGTCAAAGAAAAAATTGCAAAAGAGGCAAAGACATCTTTTGGTCAAGGAGAACTTCAAAAAGATGACTATCCAATTTGTAGAAAAAAAGGAAAGCAAGTATTCTTGGGAGATGTAATTGAGAATCCTTATAGAAATTTTACTAATAAGGAGAAAAGATTGGTGTCATTCAACCTATCAGAAGGTGTGATGACATATAGTGAAATACATGAAGCTGCAAAAGATGTGAGTAATTTTTTTTAGTTACAATGATTTGTTTTATTTACTTTAAAATGAAATGTAGTTACTTTTATCTCATATTTGTTTACTTTTATTATATTGAATTGCTCTGCTCCTAGTGGTAATAATATATAGTAAATGATAAACATAAAGTAAATAATGTTGACTTAAAAGTAAACAAATTAACTTTAAAAGTTAATATTATTTGTGTTAAAAAATAATGTACTAATAAATTGTTGTTATTTATTTTGAAGGAAATTGAAGAAGAACTGCATTTGTTGACTAGAGATTCACAACTCTTTGCAATGATACATGCTAAGCGTATAGCTATCTTAGGAGAAAAGATGAAAAGACAACAAATGAATGTGTCTACATCTAATTCTCAACAGGTTTCTGAAACACAAAGGCTGATGGAAGATCCTAGAGTACAAAGGGCTATGGATGAATTAGTCAGGCTTTCTGATGATCTAAGAAATGTATCTAGTGTGATTCTGTCAACATGGGAGGAGCAACATAAAACTGTCAAAGATCCTAAAACTTTTGAAGAAGATGCAGTTGATCCTAAAACTGTCCATTTGGATGTTGATGATGAAGATTTTGAAATAGAGGATCTGGATGATGGAAAAAAAGAGAACGATGACAAAAAAGAGGAGAATGAAAACAATAGGCAGGAGGAGGAAGAACAGGATGAGGAGGAAGAAGATGAGGAGGAGGAGGAGGAGGAGGAGGAGGAAGAAGACGAGAAAAATAAGGAGGAGGAGGAAGAAAAGGATAAAAAGGAGGAGGAGGAAGAAAAGGATAAAAATAAGGAGCAGGAGGAAGAAGAAAAGGAGGAGGAACAAAAAGAAGATGATGACAAAAATGAAAAAGAGGAGGAAGAAAACCAGGGAGAGAAAGGAGAGAAAGATGCTAAAAACAAGGGTGTTGATAATCAGGAGGTTGATGCTGATAATCAGGGAAAGAAAGATGCTGAAAACAAGGGTGTTGATGCTGATATTAGTAAGGTAGTACACTAGTTACTGAGAGTATCCTAAATCAGCCAACACTTACAAAGGAAGGTAAGTTGTTAACTTTAGTAAATATTAATCAATCAATAGTCAATAATGTATCATTATATTGAAATTATATATGCTATTTTATTACAGTTGTTGCTGAAAAACAACTTCAGGCAGAAACATCCACAATTGAGTTTAAGGACATTCACAATGAGATAGTTTCAAAAGTTAAAATCAATTTATATTGTGGAGAGAAAGATGTTGACATTGATTTTGTTTCTAAGACAATGAAAGAAAACAAATCAAGAATGAATGAAATGCCAGAGCTTTTTCAAGTAGTGGCTGATTACTACTTTGTGAAGTACAACCCATTCAAATAGTAAGTAATATATTATTTAATTTCAAACATATTATATCTACTTTAAGTTATATTTAGTTTACTTTAAATAATATTTTATTTACTATAAATATTTAATGTTGCACGGTGAAGAGATTGGGAAATTTGAAAGTATTCTCATGATAACAAGAGATGACACAACATCCCTAGCTCCAACAGCCCCTGCTCAAATGATAAAATCTAATATAGTTCAATGTTGGTCATTTGTAATGAATGATTCTCGATTGAAAGAAGATCCTTCATGCTTTTTCTTTGGCATTGATCACAGTGTAAGAATTAAAAAAACTGTTAAGCTCAATCATAATTAAATATGTATGATCTCATAAAGTAATATTTTGTATGTTCTCATTAATACACAAAGACCTCTAGAGATGTCTCTCAGGTCACAAGATGCTTCCCAGCCAACAGATAAAAAAACAGAGGTGAAGTCTCCTTCAGTACACTCACAAGAATTGAATCAGGCATGGTATGATTGGATGTGCCTATGTGATGCGAAGGAGAAAATTAAGACAACTCAATTGGTATGTCTTATTATTCATGTTTATTAAACAACATTATATGGAATTATGATTTTGAATTTGTAAACTAATAACTGTAATTTTAATGACAGATCTTTGTTCCAATCTTTATGAGTAACCACTATAGTTGATAGTGGTTAAATTTATGAATCAGGCCATTCAGTACTTGGATAACAGGGAGTATGATGACATGCACAAGCCTTTCTACAGAATTCTTGGATCTAATGTGGTAAGATTTTTTTTGGTTTATAAAAAGTAAATTGTTAAAGTAAATAAAAGTACTATTAAAATAAATGAAAATGTATTAAAAGTATAGATTATAATGACAGTTAAAAAATAAGATAAAATATAAAGTAAAAGATGATCTGATTAAAGTTAATAATATTTTTATTAAAGTAAAAGGATATCTATTAAAGGTACACATTTTATTACCTATAAAAATATAATATAAAATATAAAGTAAAAGATGTTCTAATTAAAGTAAATCATATGTTTATTAAAGTAAATCATATAAATCAAAGATGTTCTAATTTATACTATAAATTTGTTTTACTTATATATTGCTTTACAAATGTTAAAGGTGGAGGAAATGTCAAACTTTCTGAAGAGAATTAATCATGAAAAAGCTGATGAAATTCTTGAATATGAGTTTGATGAAGTTAACTTCAAGTGGAAGACACCAACATATACTCTTGATTATGGTGTTTTTGCAATGATCCATATGATGTGTTTTTCTAGAGAGACTTTTGATTCTAACCTTGATTTAGAAAATAGGAGAAAGGTGTATTGTGCAGAAATATGTGCTGCTCTTGCTTTGGCAGACATAAACACCAAAAGAAAACAACTTCTGAGAAAAATTTCAAGGTTCAGGGTAGTTAGAAAACTAGAGAAGGAGAAAGGGGTAGAAGATATGATTTGTGTTTCTAATTTCTTGAAGAAACACAAGGAAGTAATGGATAACATGAGTTTGCAATGTTACCAAGTGATCGACTACTTAGCAATCAATGATAATGAAAACTTTCCAAACAAAAGGTATGTTTTAGACTTCCTAAAAAACAAATAATCATATTGCATTATATATAATATTGTTTGACATAAGTTTAACTTTAACTCTACATTACAGCGAAGTAGTTGGCTGGTTTATAGATTCAATTGAAATAGTAAGGCAAGATTGTAACGCTTTGCTCAATGAATGGAAAGTTTCAAGTAATGTGGTCACTGCTTGGTCAAACCACCTGAATAACATTGAAATGGAAAAAGATGGGTCTGAAAATTACCTGATCAGATACTTTTTTGGATTTGACTTTATGGTAAGTTTTTCAAATTAACTTTTATAGTTTAGAATTCTGCATCAAATAAATATTAGAAATAATAATTGGATTTTTTCTTTGGAAGGATGCTTTAACAATGTGCTTGAAAGCCCATGGAAAAAAAGGGAGTAACAAGTCTGCAAAAACCATGGATTGATTGGAACACTTCACAATCATTGGACTTGGATGCAGCTCAATGTGTAAGATAGAATTAATATTAAAGTAGAACAATATATGTTTAAAGTAATTAAAAACAGGTTTAAAGTAAATATGTTAAAAACAAATCTATATGTAGGTGTATATACCTCTGATGTTAGAAGATCATTATTTTCTTGCTGTGATAAACTTCAAAGATGAAACAATTGATCATCTAGACAACACTTTGTACGAGACACATGAAGAATATGAGCAAGTACAGAGTTTTATCTTAGAAACGGTAAAGAATCAATGGATTAAAAAATTATCTTTAAATTTATTTTTCAATATCTTTTATTATACTAATATTCATTGCATTTAGGTGATACAAGTACAGAAGTTGTTTAAAAAAAGGAAGCATCCACAGGCAAATGATATGATGACCTACAAGCTGAGAATAATTGAACTTCCATTCCAAAAAGAAAGAGAAGATAATTTCTCAACAAGCTATCTACTGTTGCATATGAAGGTTTATGATGGTGCAAATGGCATAGGATTAGGAACAATAACAGAGGTAAGTTACCATACTTATTTTTGAAGTCGTTGCACTCTAGAACTAATCTATACTTAGAGTATAATTTATTTATAATTTTTTTTTTTACAGGTTTTTGCAAGACTGAATCACCATCATATAAGATTAGTGCTTGACCTACTTCTTAATGAAAGAAATCAAATGAAACAGAAGCTGCTAACAAATGTTGAGGATTGGGAAGAAAAGAAAGAATCAGAACAACTGTAAATGATATCAGTAGACTTGAATATATCATAGATATTTAGAGTACTTGAACTTGTGTAGTATTAATGCAAAACTTTTATTAAGTAGTGGTTGAAGATAAGTTACTGGTGCAGCTTCAAGTTATACAACTTGTATAGCAATTCCGTAGTTCTAGTATAATATTAGACCTTATTTTGGTTAGAATCAATTATAAATGTGAAAATTATGTGATGCTATTTGTAATTAAAACTATGACTTTAGCCACTTAATATAATATTTCCAGTTTGTGTTAAAAAAAGAATACATATTATATATCTAAGTTAAATTACTAGGATTGTTCTTTCTCAAAAATGATGGAAGATATAAAAGTAAATGTAAATAGTGTTAAAGTAAATAACAATGTGTTTAAAGTAAATGAAAAAAGTTTTTTAAAAAAAATCTTTCTGAAATGTGGTGTTCGATTTTAAAGTAGAGAAAAATACTTTTAAAGTAATAAAAAATGAATTAAAAGTAGGGGTGGAGATGGGAAAAAGTATTAAAGTCAAACAAATGTTATTCGATTATAAGTAAATGAAAAAAATGTTAAAGTAAATAATACTATATTTAAAGTAAAAGGAAAAAAGTTTTTAAAAAAACTTTATGAAATAAGGTGTTCAATTTTAAATACAAAAAAATATTGTTAAATTAATAGAAAATGGATATAAAGTAAAGGGAGAAATGAGATATAAAAGTATTCAAGTAATAATAGTTGACCCAACTCGAATGACCCGACGCATGACCCAAAATTCACCCAAAATCATTAACCCAAATAATGACAAAAAACCCAAAATTAACCCAACCCAACCTATAACCGACTCGAAAATGGATTTGACCTAATATTGAAAAAACACCCGAACTCACCTGACCCGAAGTTGACCAACTCGAATTTGACTCGAAGAGTTTGACCCGAAGTGTTTAACCAACCCGAACATGATCCGAAGTATTTGACCTGAAGTGTTTAACCAACTCGAATGTGATCATACAACAAACTGGGGATGGGTCAAGTCTCCTACTTCATTTGCCTCGCTAACATCCGGCCTATGTTGATCGAATTACAACCGACCTTACATCTTATTAGATTTGGTACAAGTTTAGGTGAGTTTAATAACCGGTCAAATTACATTCAAGTAAAGTCAATAATTAATGGTTAGAAAATTAACTCAATCTAGAATTTTAGTCAAATTTGGTTCAAGTCAATAATTTTACGGGTTATAATCAAGTTGAAATCACCAAGTCAATAATATATGGGTTACATTTGGGTTGGCTCATTTACATGTCAATTCATGTTCAAAATCGGTATCAAATTATCTTGTCAACTTGGGTTCCATGAAAAATGTGACAAGTATTTTAGAACAAAAAATGGATATGGTAACAAGTATTCTAGGACAAAGGGAATAATACAAGCAATTATCTTTAATTTTGTAAGTAAGAACATTATATAAATCAAATAATTCATATGATATAAAATATGATAAAAGTAAATGAAATATTTCATAAAGTTAAAGTATAATAGCTAAAAGTAAACAAACTAAACTTAAGTTTTGTAGTACAATTACTTATAGTAAATGTAAAAATATTACAATAATAAAAATAATAAAAAATATTTGTTCATTAAATCTTGATCTTGATCTTCCAAAACATCTTCTAATTTCCAAGTATTAAAATAACTGCACAAAAATAAACATCAGTTATTTGTCACAAATTAAAGTAAATAAATTAGAATGTAAAGTAAATAAATTAAAACTTAAAGTAAATAAAAAAGGTAAAGAGGTAAAATACCAAATAAAAAAAATACCAACTATAATAACACCTGCACAAAATAAAAAGTAAATGAAGTTATTGTTAAAGTAAATAAATAGAAGTTTAAATTAAATAGAACACACTTAAGAGTAAAATACCTGAAAGACTACTTGTTTGGACAGTTTCTACTGTCATGGGAAACACCAGATTGCCCACAAGCTCTACAAGTTCTACCTTTTTTAGATTTTTCTTCAGTAGCTATTTCTTTTGCACTCTTCAACCTCTTTGAACTTCTGGCAGAACCCTTATTAAGACACTGATTTGGAGGCAAGACATTTACATCAACTTCATTTAACCCAACCAAAACCTGAATATCAGCATCTTTTACCTCTTTTGAACTAGGTGCATTTTCAGGATTATTCTTTAATATCATCTGCTCCTCAAATGAAGATAATGTCCTAATAAGCTCAGATAAATCATCCTCAGATTGATCAGTTAAACTCACACAACTGAAAATCTTGGACCATACATCACCGACCAATTGCTTCTTCTTATCATACTTAGAAGCATCATCCAGAGCAACATCTATGACAGAAGCTTTCTTCAGAACATCTTTTCTCCAACGATTCAAGATATA
Source organism: Chenopodium album (assembly GCF_948465745.1). Lineage (NCBI taxonomy): Eukaryota > Viridiplantae > Streptophyta > Magnoliopsida > Caryophyllales > Amaranthaceae > Chenopodium > Chenopodium album. The sequence continues at coordinate 57,421,384 of NC_137839.1, forward strand.
AGCATCAGGAATTTCTCGTATACACTTGCCTTTCATAACAAACAAAATGTGTCTACATAAAACACCTTGACTCTCAAACATTCTATAAGTACAACTTGACTCATATGTTGCCAAGTCAAAATTTACATCAAAATTTTTCCTTTTCTCATGATCAACAATAATAGAAAACTCCACACCATCTCCATACAGAGAACTACAACTTTCAACACCACATGAAAACAGGCTCCCTGACATTCTTCTTGAAAATCATAAAATATGGAACGAGTATAAACAACAGCAGCATGCTTTTCCAAGTGTAAATTAGTAACCAATTGAGGCTCAAGTTTATTAAGCCTGTACAACTCATCCTGTTCATGCCTTTGAGCATCAAGAGCAGTTTCATAACGGACAAAGAATTCAACACAGGTCATATGAGGGTTTGTAAAATTACAAAAGAAATTGTTTTCACCTTCAGACCTAGATGTAGAACGCAGTAACCCACCCATAAATAGGCCCCTAAAATATGCAGGAATCCAAAGATGTTTAATCTTGAACATGTATGCTAACCACTCATGATCAACAAGGTTAAACTCCTCCATAACACTATTCCAACCATCAATAAATACATGAGGATCAATCTCTCTATCCCAAACTACTGCACTTAGCTTTTTCAGGAAATCAGTTTCATTACAAAAAGCAGTTCCAACCTTTTTAGGTACCTTCCTCATTATGTGACACATACATAGACTATGTTTAGTCTTGGTAAAAACCTTTTCTATGGCAATACCCATTGCAGGATCTTGATCAGTGATAATACAAGAGGGTTCTCTTCCCATACACTTCAAAAAAGTTTCAAATAGCCACACAAAAGAATCTATGTCTTCTTTAGATAATAGAGCAGCACAAAATGTAACACATCTCTTGTGATTATCAACACTAGTAAAAGGACAGAAAACCAATGAATATTTATTTGTATCATAGGTAGAATCAAAAGATAAAGAGTCCCCAAATAATTGATAATCTCTTCTACTAATAGCACCAGCCCAAAAGACACGGGTCAAATGCCTACTTTCATCAACACAGTAATCAAAATAATAACTCCCTTTACTGGTTTTCACTTTTTGTTCAAGGTTCTGAACAAACATTGCACCATCAGCATGAGAGATATAAACTTTCAAGTCCCTAGAAAAATTTTTGAAATCATTTTTACTGCCCCTGACATTTTGAAACCCACCACAAAGTTCTTTCATGATCCTATAAGACATAACAACCCTATATTTAACTTTGAGTTGTCAAAAATAAACTTCTTATGAGCAAAATTTAAACCAACTTCATGTTTAGTAACCTGCCTAGTAATAGGTGTAGAAAAAGGATGAGAATGATATTCATATAAACAATACACCATATACTTCCTACCAGTACAAAACCTAAATTTTATCTTAGCAGGACAACCAACTCTCTTCACAGTCTTTCTCTTTAAACAAGCACCTTCAACTTCTTTACCAGGTTTCTTGTTATTTGTCACATACCCTTCTTTGCTACATAATAAATATTTAATTATAGTAACTCCTTTACCAGTAGGATCATTCTTATTCTTTTGTGATTTAGTAGTACTAGAACGGACTTTAAATTCATACTCATTAGCATATTTGTAATAAAAGGCAATACCATCTTGAAGGGTACCAAATATCATTCCAACAAAAGGTTTGTTTTCAGAAGAACATGGCATATACTCTTTATCACCTCCAGAATTATAATATATTTTAGGAAGCAAAGGCTGACTGGGTGTTTTAAAAATTCTTACATTGTTATCTTCAGTAGTGACAGAAGAAGAACAATGTTCTATGCTTTCAGACATGTTCCTGAAAAGTAAATGAATAGAAGGAAAAAGTAAATAAACTATAACTAAAAGTAAACAATATTTTTAAAAAAATATGCTCTACGCTTTCAGACATGTTCCTGAAAAGTAAATGAATAGAAGGAGAAAGTAAATAAACAGTAAATAAACTATAACTAAAAGTAAATAATATTTTTAAAAAATATACTAATAAAAACTATTAGAGATATACTAAAAAGTAGATGACTCAAAGCATAAAGTAAATAAAAAAAAAAAAAACTTGAAGAAACTAGAAAGCATGAAGTTATGAGAATTAAGTAAAACTAATAATGGAAAGTTAATGACTGAATGCAAAAAGTAAATTTAAAACAACAATAAATTATACTACTAGATTAATAACAGCAAGCAATATAGCAACTATATGCAGAAAACAACTACATTGAATCCGTAAGTGTAAAACCATAAAATAGGAATTAAAAACCAATATCGTAAAAATAAAACCCAAAATCAAACAATAAATTGTATAGAATAATTCAAATAACAATTAATAAGCAAAAATTAAGAAAAATTACAATAAAAACCCTAAATAAAAAAAACTCAGCTCAAAATAAACAATGAAATCAAAATAAACAAACAAAATACAAATACAATTAGAAAATTACCTCAATGAATGAAAAAAACTGAAGAATACGATGTAATAAAAGATCAAAATCGAAAAATCTGGGCAAAAAAATTCGCAAAGACGAAGAACTCAAATCCACGACGGCGGAGAAATCGATGTTAGAGAGAGAAAATGAGGACGCGTAAAGAGAGAAAATGAATGGAAGAGAGAGAGAAAGAAAGGAGGTCATTCATTTTGGCAAAAATACCAAAATGCCATTAGTGAAATGAAAAACGCGGGTAGGATATCAGCCATTGGATCAAAAACGATCAACGCACCAGATTAGTTCCTAATTCCTATATATATATATATATAAAACTAACTTTGACGGGTATAAATATTTTTAATATCATACCAATCAATAATAACAAAGAATACTAGTCTCGTACGTAATTATAGGCAGACTCAATCAAGTCGATACAGTACATAACATTTATACAACTAACAATTATCTTATCAAATCCGACTCCATCAAAGTGTGACCCTTCTATGAACACTGGTTGTAGGCCAAAATTAAAAGATCCATGATGGTACTGTACTTGCCTCACAGTCGACAAAGTGTAGTAGTAGGGGCCAAATTCTGATCTCTAACCCTCAAAAAATTGCCCATATAAATTGATATTTCAAGAAATGTATGGTACGTGCCAACTTCTTTATCGTTAGAACCACAAGAGGTTGATAAATTTTTAATACTTATACAGCCTTTTCTCCCGACAACTTACCAATACGTACCACATGATAATCTGATCAACTGATGATATAACCTTATTGGATTAAGGCTAGGGAAGTTAGTCGTAGTTACATTGGAAACCACAAAAAAAAAATGCACAAAAAAATTGGGGGTACAAAACAAAATACGCGCCTAATTTGATTACATTGCTTGAGTCAATTCCTTTTATTGAACCTATCCTTTTCCTTCACCTTTTTGACATCATGGCATGAATCACAAATATCCTTGATTGTGTACTACTGCACATGTTTTCTTCCTTCAATTCATACTCCTTTCATTTTCGAAAGTTCGACTAGTAAAGTTTTGAAAGTTTGAATCACACTATTAACATATATTCACTTTTTTTTATTTTTACACGATTTTCTTACCTTTTATTCTAACAAGGAAGGTTTTACTCCCTTGATAAGATTCTCACATTAAATCTTCGAGATTAAAGGTTTAGGGTTTGCATCTTGCTAAGCTAAGTGAGGCTGTTTGAGGATGGAGATTCCCTTGCCCTCCTCTTTATTCCTAACTGCCCAATTATCTGGCTCATAGCTATTGGATCAATGAACTATAACTCTATAAGGTCAATTATTTTGATTTTTAAAGGAAATGGATTACATGTCTTTGTCAATTCAATATAGGTAGGGATGCACGATGGAAGAGTATATTGAAACTTCATTTTCTGTATTTTAAATATTATAGGTGTAATAACTAAAATAGCAAAATGGATGATAAGAAAGGAAAAAGATGTTAACACATTATATCTCCATATAATAGCTCGATAAATGAGTTAATTTTTGTTAAGATATTTAGGATCAAAGAGCGATCTTGAGTTTTTCTTTCCTCCAATAAAAGCAAGGCCTATTGTTTCTTTTTATTTTTAACTTATTTTATTTTAAACAAGATAATATAAATTCAACCAAGTTCAAACGCAATAATATACTATTTGATTATATAATATAACTTTAAACAAAATTAGATGAACCAAACACCTTAATGTTATATACTTAAACACATATTTCGTACTAGACAAGTTCAAGAGTAGACAATAATTACTCAAGAAATTGATTGTTAATTTGATATTTTCCTATGTATTAGTAACTTACCATGACTATCGTTGCGAGTTGTATCTTACAAAATCTTAACCACCATAATTAACTATAATTAACTCTAATACATACGTATGACATTATTACTAAATAATTCTTCTCTTTACAAAGCGTAAAAGCCTATTATCACTCAACCTAGATTTGTAAGCTGATTTTTTGTATTCACACCATGTGAACTCTTCGTACAAGCTTTCTTCCCCTTGTTGCATAATACAAGGTAAAGGTGCTATCTTTTGACGTAAAGGTGGGCCCCCAAAGAAGATCATTGATAATCTTGATTTCTTGTTGTCAGCCAAAACCCTGTGTTTCACACTCTTAAACCTTCCATTAGTCATCACCTACAACCAACAAAACAATAACTTAGATATTTCACACGGGATAAACACTTATTTTCTTAAAATGAGATAAGGTCGGAAAAAACTTAAGGAAAAAAAAAAAAAGGACATTCCATCCTTTTGACATCGACCATATAGTATTAGTCATGGAATGTTTAAATGTTATTCGGACTTTTTCCGTACTATCGATATCTAGTTTGACAAAAACTTTGACTCAAACCAATAATACTTGGCTCCTATGTAAATTATATTTGATAATTGATATTAAAAGACTAATTTGGATGTAGATTGAGATATTTTACAATACAAATCAACTCTAAAATTAATACTATGTAATTAAAATTGATATTCTTATGAATCTATGAATAAAAACGTCTGATCTCAAACTCAAATCGTACTAATTAATTGTGACATCTACAAAAACCACAACATCTAAGTCAACAAAGGAATTATGGTGCGGATAAATGTCACCTTTCATATATGTAAACAATTGCACAAACTTTTTTCGCAATGAACACATGATTTGTGAACCTTACCATGACGCTAGCTAGTACACCAATATTATATTGGTACCTTCCCAAACAAGTACACAAATGGATAGGATCATAGAATTTCAAACTAACTTTTTCACTTTTAATGGAACTTGTCCAAATCCATACTAGATTTTACCACTGGTCAAAAAATGTAGTATGAATACTATTATTTTATCTCATCATGTGATCGTTTTGTGTAAATATAATAAAATTATGTCATTATTAAATTATGAATTTGACCCCTCAATTTTGACAAATTTTTAGCCGTCAAAACTATTTAGAATATTTCATTATTGAATTATGAATTTGAACACTCAATTTCGACAAATCAGCCGATAAATGTATAGTTTGAACACATTAATTTTGTTCTTCACATCTCCACCAAAGAAATATGACCGTACAAATTTAAGCCACAATCAATTTTAACGAGTACAAATATTAATAAGTTAGCCCACTAAAACACTGCCCAAATCTACTTATATGTCTCTAAGGGCAAATTTAGAGTTGCTTTTAGGTTGTGTAGAGAGGAAAAGTAAATAAGAATACTTAAATTAAATTAATCGTCAAAAAAACAAAAAAATTATATAAAATATTTTGCGTGTTTATAAAGTAACTTTTAATAACTTAGTAGGTTGCATGTTCTAATGTCGTAAAACACTAGCTTTTTTCCCTCTTTTTTTTTCTTTTTACTTTTATACCATTTTAAAGTTGAGATGATGCGACACAACTAATAACCTTTAACTAATTTTTATGTTTTTTATTTTAATTTTTGATATTTTGTATTTTCTATAGTCAATTTCTTAATCACACATTCACAAGTTCAGGTTGCAAAAGGATTGCACAATTTACATGACAAAGGGAATATAGCACAAGAGGTCTTTGAAAGATACACCCAAAACAAAGAGAATTTGAACTAGCTAGAAACTTAATGTATCTCCATCCTATAATGATTGTTCTAATCATAATTTTTGACTGCCTACCATATTAATTAGACCTCACTATCAAACATCCAACATCCCATGATCACTATTCCACCTTAAATGTTTTGCCATTTTAATCCATTTGTCTTATGAAACCTTCAATTTCATTTATCAAACAAAACTCTAACATAACACTATAATATAAGGTACAACTAGATTAGTACACTGATTGTGGCGTGATTCTGTCGTGAATTCCCGAATATAAAACAAAGAATAGGCGAAGCAGATAAGAAGGTTGGTTTACCTGCAAAGAGTCACCAACAAGTATGAAAAAGGAATTATCATCAGGTGGAACAGAGACCCAACTTCCATCATTTACAGAGATTTGGAGGCCTCCAATGTTATTTGATCGAAGAACAGAGATGATCTGTGGGTCTGTGTGTTCGCCAAATCCTACCAAATTTCTACCACTACTAATGGCTTCAAATGCCTCAGGCTTTGGTGGGTAATGGTTCAGCCTGAAATACGAGTCGCTTTCGTCGTCTTTTATTAACTTACTCATAGCATTCCTGTCTTCTCCTTTTAGCTTCAATCCTTCCGCCATTGTTTCCAATACTTGAACTGCCATTTTCTTCACTTTTGCTATGTAGTTCACTAAAGCACACCTGAACATACGTGTCATTACAAGATTGGTCTTAGTAGTCATTTTATGGTATATAACTCTGCTTCATATTATTTGAAACGATTTGACACATAAAGGTAGTATTTACATATATATTTAGATTGTGATTGAGCAAAAACAGAGGAAAACAGAGTAGAGCGAGGTGAAACCTGAAAACATCAGGATTATCAGGAGAAATGGACAGACAAATTTGGGCAATAAACTCAGGAGAAGCCGAAAGTAGAAGATACTCAAGCCAACCAACGTCGCCATTACGACCAATTTTCTTGTTACCATACCCAAAAGGGTTAGGACTTCCAGCACTTTCCTTGAGAGCCTGAGGCAAACTAAAGAAACTACGAGCTTCGTCTTCCAGCTGTGTCATCATATGAGTAGGAACGCCATGGTTAACAACCTTAAAAAAGCCGAGTTCGGTACACGCCTTAACGATCATTGATTTAGCATTTGGAGAATTTAAGTCTATAGTTGGGATTACAATAGGAAAAAGGGTGTTATTTGTGTTAATTGGTTTGCATGTTTTGATGAATTGGTCTAATGCAAGATGAGATGAAACCACCATTGTTATAAAAAAAAAAGGAGAAAAATGGATGAACGTTGATTGATGGAGAAATAAGATGACTAGTTTGAAGAAAATGGTGTTACTTTTATATTGACAAATGAGAGAAGAGTTGGAGGAGAGAGAAAGAGGAAGGGGTGAGGGGGGAAGGGGGGAGGAGAGTTAGAAAGGATGACATGAAGACATCTGTCAATTACAAAGTGCAAATATATGGGTTGAGGACCGAAGGAGTAGAAGGTAGGGAGGGATGGGAGGGTGGGAACTTTGGCTAAGACAAGGATTTGTTGTTGTTGTTGTTGTTGTTGTTGTTACCAATTAGAATGTGCTATTTTATTTATTGTTTTTAAAAAAATTCTTTTTAGATTCTTTTTTAGATGGACTTTTTTTTTTTTTTTTTTTTTTTTTTTTTTTCTATATATAATAGTGAAGTTAGTTCAAGTTTTTATTTGGTTTCATATTCGTAATTTGAAGTGTGTAGGGAATGCATATTTAATGGCTAAATTGTCTTATTAGTTTTGGGTTAGGATCATTATTATGCTGTTTATACTCAACTTCAAGGGGTTATTTTTTTTTTTTTTTTTTTATTTTTTTATTTTTCCTTTATTGTTTTTGTATTTCAAATTTCGGGATTATGTTTATATGTAGTAGTATATATATGAGTTTTTAAATTTTTATCACCAAAACAATCCACAAAGGCACGATCATGTAGATAAACTATTTCGTATAATTTATTATACACGAGCTCTTAGTTTTAACCAATAAGACAACACATTATTAATCGGTCTTTTTTTTTTTTTTTTTTTTTTGATGATTGAACTATTCCCCACTTTGATAATATACAATAGTAGTCCACATATCATCAATATACACGTGTCATCTCTTGATGTGTCCTTTGTTTTAGGGTTTTTTTTAATTTATTTTTATTTTAATTAAGTAGATTTCTAATGAGGTTAAAAAGAATCAATTAAAATGTAAATAGCCTTAATAGTAGTTATGATTTCAAAAAAAAAAAAAAAAAAGCCTTAATAGAAGCAAAATAATTGCAACAAGAATTTATGTAGCAAATCAATTATAGGAAGAGTGATTATTTCAACATATATTCTCTAATTTCTATAATGGATTTAGCCTAAAATACTCATGGTCATCTCTCAAATAATATATTTCTTAATTTACAAAAAAATTTAATTGACAAGAATTAAATGCGAATATTTACCCAAATAAAGGTCTCTCAAATAATTGTGTTCCATTCAATTTTAATTTTACTCTAATATTTTTATCAAACAAAATAGTATGTATATGTTCAACAATTTCTATGTAAAAATTCTCTTTTAAGGGTAACTTTGACAACTTAAAACAACGGAATATTGTTTTATTTAATACTATGCAATATTTTTTTTTTTATCAATAACTAGGTTAAATCCCGTGCAATGCACGATTGTTAAATATTTTTACAATTTTATTATAAATTTTTTAATATAATGACTTGAGTATTAAAAAATATACAGAGTATATTAAAAATAAAAGCATGCAAGAGAAAATATTTAAAAAACATGTAATAGTTATAAACTTATAATGGATAGTTTAATCTTTTAGGAAAAGATTTATATTTTATATAAAACAAATTATGTCACAATTTAGATATAATTTTTTTCCTTAAGTAATAATAATTTTTTTAGAAGGTACTTTTGGCGGGAAATTTTTTAATAATACATTGACAAGTGTGTCTTAAAATTCGCTTTTAGTAGTATGTAATTGATTAATACTCCATATTATTAGTTGAGCATGTAATACTCCTCCCTCTTTTTCTTATGATATAATTTTCTTTTTCTATATATTGTAATTAGTAAATTTTCATTAATTTTGCAATTAGCTCAGGTATAATTTTTTTTTTTTTTTGTAATTAAATGTAGCATTAAACTAATGATAAATAGTGAAAATAACCGTGCATGGTACGGGACCTAACCTAGTTTGCCTCATCCACCAATATTAATCCCTACTTTGTCATGATTAATCCCAACTTTGCCATGATTAATATATAGGAGAAATTGCCATGATTAATCCCAACTTTGCCTTATCCACCAATATTAATCCCTATTTTGGATTATTTTTTATTAATCCAAACTTTATACCCCGTTAGCCAATAACACTCCCAACCGGTCATGTAACCTTATATTACAGGTTACAAGACACCTGTCAGCATATGATTGTTTTTTAAAAAATAAAATTAAAAAAATAAATATTAGTCTTTTTTTTTTTTTTAAAAAAAAAAAAAACACCTTCTCTTTCCTCCCCTCCCCTGTCCCTCTCTGGTTCCCCACCACGACAACTAGCCACCAGCCAGCAGTCCACTACATCGGCACCACTCCCTCCATTTCCCATACCTTTGTATCGCCCGGCTCGCCGCCTCCCTGTCCACCTCCCCGTTTCCCCTTCCCCAAAAAACTCCCAACTCACACCAATGACCCACCACCTCCATCCTTGTCACCACTCACCACAAACCCGCCACCAACGGCACAACTTCCCTCACTACTATAGCAACATCTCGAACGCATACCACCTTGCATTTTGCGCACTCAACAAAGACGGACTACAAACTCTGCCAACAACAGTAGAAAATCAGCCACCGCACTACAACAACCACCAACTCGCAACAACCTACAACCGCTGGACACGCAGCAGCCAACAACTCAGCCACCGCAACACACCGAATCACTAGTTTTGCTCACCAACACCACCAATAAGAAGTAGTGGTAGTTTAAATTTTATTCTCTAATTAAAAACCAAAACTGCGCTTACGGAGTGTGGTAGGCAACGTCTACACCAAGGGAAGGGAAGGGGGTCTGGGCATTTTGGCCGACGCTAGGGGAAGGGGGTTGGGCTGACAGGGGGTTGTCCATGGGTGGCTAGGGGCTGACGGGTTTGTTGGCTAGGTTGGAGGTTTTTTGTAATTTTTTTTTACTAATCACATACTGACACGTGTATATTACATTTTTAAAAAATTACCTCCCTAATCGGTCACTAGTCACTTGAGAGTGTGATTAGCAGATGGGATATAAAGCTCAGATTAATAAAAAAATTCAAAATATGGATTAATACTAGCGGATGAGGCAATGTTGGAATTAATCATGACAATTTTTCCTATATATATAGAGAAGGTATTGCGTCAGTCCGGACTGATAATATGTTTCGTCACTCCAGCGGATTTTTTACATCCTATATTGATTAAATGATATCCTTTATTAGCTGGATGACATCCTCTGCTGGCTGGATGATATCTTTTATTGGCTGGATGATATCCTCTATTAGCGGGATGATATCATGGCTGGATAATATCATATAGCCAATAGAAGATATCATCCACCCATGATATCATATAGCCAACAAGATGATATCATATTTCTTAGCCAATAGAGGATATCATTCAGCCATAATATCATATAACCAATAGAGAATATCATTTAGCTAGGGTAATTCATCTAGCCAGTAGATGATATGTATAAATAATTGGATGATATCACTAGTAGAAAAAATTAAAAAGGCACCCCCTAATTGCCACCGGTTCACTCCAAACCGGTGGCAAAAATGGGCTAAAAATGCGCGGCTTAATGAACCATGACATATGGCACCGGTTCATTTCAAACCGGTGGCCTTACCGGTTTGAAACGGTGCCTTTGTGAGCTACCACCGGTGCCTTTGTGAACCGGTGGCTTTAAGTATTTAAAAAAAAACGGCTCATTACAAAACCCCAACCCTAACATCTCCTCTCCTCCTCTCAGTCGTTTCTCTCTTTCTCTCTCCTCTCCTCCTCTTTCCTTTTTTTTTTTTTATTTTTTATTTTCTGGGTTTTTGATACCGATCAAACCCTCGTTCTCGATCTCCTTCTCCTCCTTCTATTTCTCGATCTCCTTCTCCCTCATCTACTTCTCCTTTCCTTTACCACGAAGACCACCACTTTCACATGCAACATCGACTTCCACCACCACCAAGACCACCACGAATACATGCATGAGCAAGGTTAGGGTTTAATCCAAAATTATTGAGGTTTAATCGATTCTAATCGTTTTTTTTTTTCTGGGTTTTTGTTTTTTTAATCGATTTTAATCGTTTTTTTTAATAGATCTTTTAATCAATTTTTTTTTATGTTAATCAATTTTAATTCGTTTTATTTTCTGGATTTTTTTAATTTTATTCAATTTTTTTTATTTTAATCGATTTTATTTCGTTTTTGTTTTTTATTTTCCGGGTTTTTGTTTTAATCGATTTTTTAATCGATTTTTTTTAATCGATTTTAATTTGTTTTTTTATTTTCTGGGTTTTTTTTTTTTATTTTAATTGATTTTAATTTTATTTTCTAGGTTTTTAACTGATTTTCGATTTTCGATTTTTGTTTTTATTTTAATCGGTTTTTTTTAATCGATTTTAATTCGATTTTTTTTTTTATTTTCTGGGTGTTTAACTTATTTTTTATATATGGGTTTTTTTTAATATTTTTTCGCAGCTACTGTAATTTCTTTTAATCGATTTTTTTTGTTTTAATTGGTGCGGCAGGTATATTGATGCAAGAATCAAGATGCAAGTATATTGATTTAGATGTTGTATATGGTTTTTTTTATTGTGATGTTGTAATTTTTTTTTTATTTATATTGTATTTTTTTTTATTTATATGTTGTAATTTTTTATTTTTTGATTTATATGTTGTAATTTTTTTATTGATCTATATTGTAAAACTTTTTTGATTATATATATATATTGAACAGATTCGATTATATTGATTGTGATGTTCGATTTATATTTTGTGTTCTCATTTAATTTAGTTTATTTAATTTTTAAGTAAAAAAAGACAAAAAAAATTGATTTTTTGGCACTTTTGGCACCGGTTAACCGGTGCCAAAAACATTGGATTAATTTTTTTTTGGGATTTTATGGCACTGGTTAATCGGTACCAATTCCGAGTTTTGCCACAGGTTTGAACCAGTGGCTTTTTAAACCACTTATTGGCACCCCCCACATTGGCACCGGTTCAAACTGGTGGCATTAAGGGGTGTTGAACCGGTGCCAATTTTGTTTTTTCACCTAGTGTATAAATTATTTGATGGAGGATATGTATAACTTGTTTGATGATATGTATAATTTGTTTGTTGATATGTATAACAATGGCAGAACCTCCATTGAAGAGCTTGTACTAAAGGTCATGGGTATAATATAAGCTGCTCATTTCTCAACCAAAATACATGCATTTGTCATCAAAATGCTTACAATTCAACTTATAATCATATGGGACAAACAGTTTCAACAATAATACATCACATAAGAAAGTCCTAATTCGATTTTTTTGGCATTTTTCGAAAAATCCGAGAATTAAACTTTCTCAATCTTCCGCCGTGAATGACCTCGCTTCTCTCCTTTGCCATTGATGTCGTCATTGTCATCATCATCATCATCGCCTATAGGGAGATAAGGAGATCCACCATTGATGTCATCATCGTCATCGTCGTCTTCATTGTCATCGTCATCTCCGATCCTCCGCCACACAAACTATTTTGTCAGGCTTGAGTAACCCAATGCAATAGTTTGTGATATGTATGTTACTTTTGTAGGCAGTAATCTGGTAAACAATTTATTGGGTAAATCCATTTCATTGAGCATGGACCCAACCAGATGTTAATATATGTCCTCTAATTTTATGAAAATTTTAATGACTCTAAATAATGTCAATAAACTTTATCCTATCTCTCAAAAAATGACATATTAAAAAACTTATAAGCAATGTCCAATAAATTATATTTTGTATTTGTCTCATTGTGAATTCGAATTCACACCATACTTTCCTAATTTGAAATAAGTTTATGACCCTACGTAACTGTAGACACCTAAAAATGTCTCCCTGAAACCAAACCCGATGATTAATGACAGGGTAAAGTCGTATCCCCTAATCAAAAATAATTACCTAAATCACTAACTAAGGTAGATAGGGAAGTAGGGTCGAACTCCACAGGGAAACAGGTCTTTTTAATTCTAATTAATTATTATACTCTAAATTATCTAAGTAACCAATATTTTTAAGTGTGTATTCTATAATACGAAGAATAAGTTTAGGGGGAAAAGAATCAATAATAAGGAAACCTAGGGTCACAGGTTCACCAATAATTAATATTCCGGGATAGAACGAAGTAATTAATAATTAACAATGCACATATAACATGATTAACAGGCTCTCGCAATTTATTAATCAACATAGATCTAACAGTCTCTCGCAATTTACTAGACCTAAGTTCCTATTAAAAATAGTCTTTGATATTAAATCAACATATGCTCGATTCATCAATTCAATATTGCTAAACATTCACAATCAAATTACATCTGCTCGATTCATAATCTAATTGCAAAGAATTTAAAACAATTCAATAGGAAATTATCATGCATTATCAATAATCAATAATAACAAACTATCCCTTCATATCAATTATGGATCCCCATAAACCCTAGAATTAAACTACTCACTAATCATCATAACTAAACCAATCAAATAAATAATTAAAAGCATAAACAAGAAAACAATTAAAATAACTGAAATTAAAAAGGGAAGAAATTGTACCAAAAAAAATCTGGAATTAAGGGAAATATTAAGAACAAGAGTTTTGAGAGAATTTAAGAGAGAGAAAAATACTAAGTAGAGAGAGAAAGTCTAAGAAAAGAGGTAAATCATTATTCCGTACAAAAAACGTATATAAACCTCTCCTAAAACAAGAATTAAAACTAAACTTAATCAGGTCCTAAGAAAACACGCGCCCGATCGGGCGAAGGGCCGCCCGATCGGGCCCGCCTTTTTTACAACGCCTTCACTGATGTGCCGCACCCGATCGAGCTAAGCTCACCCGATCGGGCGCGCCTTTTCCTTGAGGGCACTTATGCGCGCAGCCGCCCGATCGGGCGTATGCTTGCCCGATCGGGCCTAGTCTTCATCTTCTAGGCTTGAACTTCGATTGGGCTAGATTTCTCGGCCCAATCCGGATTTCCTCTCGGGTCTCGAATACTTGGTCCAAATGCCTTGTGATCCAAATTACCGAGCCCTTAATCACCGGCTCTCACCGATCTTGGGCTCCAAAAGTGGTCGTGTCCTTCTAGCTTCCGTAGTCGATCCAATAAAGCCCGGAAAAATGCTCCAAGAGTGCAATTTCCTGTAAAGTACAACTAAAACTACGAAAACACTAGAACACACAAATTAGTAATAAAAGTGGCCCGAAAGAGCCAAAAACACTACTAATAACGACCACGGGACGGGGATAAAACACTATATAAACTAGACATATCAAACTCCCCCAAGCCAAACCTTTGCTTGTCCCTAAGCAAAGAGCTCATCAATGAACATATAAAACATAATTCACCCCAATAATCAAATAAAAAACCAACGATTCAAGGCAAAGCTAGTGAACACGCTTCAACATCAATCAATCTTATTCATCTAATCACCCTTCCTCCCCAACAATTGTCAAGTAGAGCAAACCACAAGAGCATATAGAATTCAAGACTAGGGCTCACACACTCAACTCTCATTTATGTGGCGAGTAAAGAATGTACTCGATCGCTCTCCAAACAACCCCTTTAATGTGAACAATGCCCTCCCAACTCACACTCTCGTGTGTATAAAAACATTGAACGATCATCCTACTAGTCGACTCGAAATATGCCAAGTCATAACTTGCATTGACAAACAACACTTTCGCATTTACATAACTTCTATGCACAAGGTCGGAAGGTCTTTTAAGTTTGTAATGTAAGGCTAGGGTAAAGGTAGGATAAATTTGGGATTATGTGAGAGAAAAGCTATGCATTAAGGGAGCCAAAACCTAATAAACCCATGATCAAAAATAATGATCATGCACATCTCCAACATAACCAACTCCAAACAACAATCCACCAAATATACTCCAAACAATATAAACAATCCCAACACTTACAATTTCACTCATAAAAATATGATAATGTAGAACTTTGAGTGAAAAACAAATTTTGAACTTATTCCCTTTTTTCTTTTTTTTTTCTTTGAACAACCTTCAAATAGAACATTTGAACATCATACATTTTTTTCTTTCTTAGAAGTTCACCTTTTTTTTTCAAATTTCTCACTTTTTTTTTTGAACTTCTTTTTTTTTCATCACACTTTTATTTTCTCAAAAATATACAACTTTTAAACTCAACAAAACAAAAATATGATCAAGAATGAATTACTTCTCAAAACCCACCCAAATTGTGCAAATAATGTGCACACTACAAACTCCCTCACCTCACTCACTTATAGCTCCCCCAAGCCAAGCTTGGGACTAGTAACTAATGGGGATCATGTAGGCTTATAATGTGGCTAAATAAACAATAAAAGGGCACAAGCAACAACATGGGTAACAAGAAGGGAACAAATGTATCTAATACTCTGAAGGCTACCTAAAAGAATGAACGCCTTCGTCCTCCTCATGTGCATAATAATAAGTCATGAAACACTACTCATAGTTGCAAATCAATACTCAAATTTATTGACATACCATAAATTATGGAACTATCACACATTTCCTAACCAAATAAACTAGTCAAGCACTATATTCACAAGTAGTTGGGCAAAATTGACGCATGTTTAGGAATCCAAACAATTAGACTTCAAATCATGACCAACAAATCCACAATATTCATCATCAAATACCAAGAATCAAAACAAATTTTCTCAAGTATGGGGCACAGGGAAGCATGATTTACAATTCATTGGAACGTATTTTTGAATTTTTTTTATTTTTCAATTTTTTTGTATTTTTCATATATAAGAAAGCAATAAAAACTACACTAGGAAAGCAAATAAAAACTATACTAGAAAGCAAATAAAGAGAGAAAAGGAAGAGAATTACCAATTGAAAGAACACCCCCCCAAGCCAAATCAAGCAATGCCCTCATTGACTTGGGAGAGTAGCCTACTCCTCATCCTCATCCATCCTAGAATAGCCCCCGCCGTGGCTAGAACCGGCTCCTCCGAGGTAATGAAAACCTCCTCCCATCCCGGAATTTGAAGATCTGGGTTGATTGTTGGTTGTGGTGCACTTGAGCTCTCACCCCTTTGGCTCCTTGAACGCTTTGAGGCCATTTTCTTGTAAAATAGTGGTAAATTGGAGGTTTCTCTCTCTTAGGGTTTGAGAAAATTTGAGAGAAAATAGGGGAAAAATAGTGTATATTGTAGAGGAGGATGAGGGGAGATGGAATATGTAAGAATTTTTTAGTTTGGATGGAAGAATTGGAGGAGATCTTGGATTGAAGTGAAGCTTTTTGGTTTGAAAATGGAGGTTTTAGAGAGAGAAAGTGAAATGAAGAAGATGAAATAAGGAGAAAGTGAGGAAAGAAAGAAGAGAAAAGAAAGTAAAAGGGGGACGGGCTGATGGCGCGCCCGATCGGGCGAGCCTCTCCCAATCGGGCAAAGGTGGGATTTTCCAGAACTCAAGTTGCGCGCCCGATCGGGCGCGAACGCGAAGAAAATTTTCGCCCTTTGCTCGCCCGACATATCTTTTCCTTCTCACTCAATTTTCCACAAAAAGCGCCCGATCGGGCGAAAATAGCCTCTGATTTCAGCCTTGCTTGCGCGCCCGATCGGGCAAAAATAAGTCCGATTTTAAGCTTGTTTGCGCGCCCGATCGGGCAAATTTTCTGCTGAAATCTGGGTTGCTTGCGCGCCCGATCGGGCGAGCCTCGCCTGATCGGGCCCGAGCAGCCCTTTTTCTCCGACTTCTTTTCTTCTTCAAATTTTTCTAAGTCTTTATACCTGTCAAATTCATACCTGTACAACAACACTTAAAACTGGTGAAATATCACTCTCCTCGCCTCTCTAAAAAAAAAACAAAAATAAGGAAAAGAAAAACTAGCCTAGAAAGCATGAAATACGGGTTGCCTCCCGCAAAGCGCTAGTTTATCTAGGTCCCGCACGACCTTCTTACCACCTTGAAGCTCATGTTGGAAGTGGAGTTAGGAGAGTTTCCTCCACATCTCTAATGGTAGCACCTTCATGATACACTTTCAACCTTTGGCCATTTACCTTGAACTCTTCACCTTTGTCATTCACCAACTCCACCGAACCAAATTTGTTCACCTTTGTGACAGTGAAGGGACCCGACCACCTAGATTTCAACTTTCCTGGGAAAATCTTCAATCTAGAATTAAAGAGAAGAACCTTATCACCCGGTGCAAACTCTCTTGGTAAGATCCTCTTGTCATGCCACTTCTTGGTCTTTTCCTTGTAGATCCGCGCATTATCATATGCCGACAATCTAAACTCATCCAACTCATTGAGTTGAAAAAGTCTCTTCTTACCCGCGGCCTTAGAATCCATATTAAGCTCTTTGATCGCCCAAAAGGCTTTGTACTCCAATTCTACGGGAAGATGACATGCCTTACCATAAACCAATCTATAAGGTGAAGTACCAATCGGTGTCTTAAATGCTTTTCGGTATGCCCAAAGTGTGTCCTCAAGCTTCATGCTCCAATCTTTCCTTGACTTGGCTACTACCTTTTCTAGGATCGCCGTGATTTCCCTATTAGAGACCTCAACTTGACCACTAGTTTGAGGGTGGTAACTAAGCCCTGTTCTATGATATACGCCATACTTCTTAAGGAGGTTATCTAATTGTTTTTCATGGAAGTGGGTACCCCCATCACTAATAATAGCTCGTGAAACACCAAACCTGGGAAATATGATCTTCTTGAAGAGCTTGATGACTACCTTAGAATCGTTTGTTGGTGAAGCTATGGCTTCTACCCACTTGGACACATAATCGACGGCTACAAGTATGTAACAATTCCCATTGGAAGATGGGAACGGCCCCATATAATCGATACCCCAAACATCAAATATTTCAACTTCGAGAATCCCAGTTTGGGGCATCTCATGCCTCCGCAAAATGTTGCCAGTCCTCTGGCAAGAGTCACAAGCCTTCACAAAAGTGTTAGCATCTTTAAACATAGTAGGCCAAAAGAAGCCTGACTCATTAATCTTAGCCACCGTTTTAGTGGGGCCATGATGTCCACCATAGGGTGAAGTATGACAACTGGTAAGGACGCCGTGAACCTCCTATTCGGGAACACACTTGCGAAATAATCCATCTGCACACTCACGAAACAAAAAAGGATCATCCCAAAAATAATGTTTAACATCATAAAGGAATTTCTTTTTCTGTTGGTAGGACACGTCAGGAGGTAGAGTACCACCTACTATATAATTAGCAAAATCAGCATACCAAGGGTGATGCTCTACAACTGCATACAGGTTGTCATCAGGGAAAGAATCATCTATAGGTAAAGAATCCTTACCCTCATCATACCTGATACGTGACAAGTGGTCTGCCACTACGTTCTCTGCTCCCTTTTTATCTTTTATTTCTATGTTGAAATCTTGGAGCAAGAGAACCCACTGGAGTAGCCTTGGCTTTGATTCCGCCTTGGCTATCAAGTATTTCAATGCTGCATGATCAGTAAAAACAATAACTTTAGAACCAACTAGATATGATCTAAATTTTTCTAAAGCATAAATAACAGCAAGAAACTCCTTTTCTGTGGTGGCATAGTTGACTTGGGCTTCATCCAAGGTTTTGCTAGCATAATAAATAGCATGCAAAACCTTGTCCTTGCTCTGTCCGAGCACGGCTCCTAGTGCAAAGTCACTTGCATCACACATGATTTCGAAAGGAAGGTTCCAATCGGGAGCACATATGATGGGTGCCGATATCAAAGCCTGCTTAATCCTGTTAAAAGCCTCAAGACACTCGTCAATAAAAATAAATGGGGCATCCTTGAGCAAAAGCTGTGTCACTGGTTTAGCAATTTTAGAAAAATCTTTGATAAAGCGGCGATAAAACCCCGCATGACCCAAGAAGCTTCTAACTCCCTTAACATTGACTGGGGGAGGTAATTGCTCAATCACTGATATTTTAGCCTTGTCTACTTGTATGCCCTTATCAGATACAATATGGCCAAGGACTACTCCCTCTGTCACCATAAAGTGACATTTTTCCCAATTAAGTACTAAGTTGCACTCTTCACATCTTTTCAAAATTTTAGCGAGATTAATTAGACATGAATCAAATGAAGAACCATCTACGCTAAAATCATCCATAAAGACCTCCATAATAGACTCTATGAAATCAGAAAAGATGCTCATCATGCAACGTTGAAAGGTAGCGGGTGCATTACATAAACCAAAGGGCATTCTATGATATGCAAAAGTGCCATAAGGGCATGTAAAGGTGGTCTTTTCCTGATCTTCAGGGTGAATCGAAATTTGGAAAAATCCCGAATACCCGTCCAAATAGCAAAAGAATTTGTGATTGACTAACCTCTCAAGCATTTGATCAATAAAGGGAAGAGGGAAGTGATCCTTTTTAGTGGCGATATTTAATCTACGATAGTCTATGCACATACGCCACCCTGTTACAGTTCTAGTGGGAATTAATTCATTTTTTTCATTTGTTATCACATTCATCCCAACCTTCTTCGGTACTACCTGCACAGGACTTACCCACTTGGAGTCAGAAATAGGATAGATAATACCTGCATCAAGTAATTTCATCACCTCCTTCTTGACTACTTCCTGCATGTTGGGATTTAATCTTCGTTGGGGTTGAATGCAGGGCTTGTAATTTTCCTCTAGATGAATCCTGTTCATGCAAAAATCAGGGCTAATACCCTTGAGATCATCAATACTGTACCCTATAGCCTTCTTATGGGTTTTGAGGGCCCCTAGAAGTTGGGAAGATTGTAGGTCAGTGAGTGCAGTACTGATGATCACGGGGTGTAGTTCCTGTTCATCGAGAAAAACATATTTTAAATGAGAAGGGAGAGGTTTTAGCTCAGGTTTCTTGACCTCTGCAGGTTTTCATTCCTGAACTAAATTTACTACCTTCATTGTCTCCTTGGGGCTTAACTCTTCTAAGGAAAGAGCCTTTTCAATATCCTGTACCTCATTACCCCAAACACTTGCATTGTCGCTAGATAAATTCCCGCAGAGAACTTCCTCTAAGGGATCTTTCGCAAGAACCTGTGGCAAGCTATCATCACAAATATCGTCCATTATGTCAATTGTATCAATGTAGCAACAATTTTCCTCTAACATAGGCCCTTTTAAAACCTTCCCTAAATTAAAGGTAACATTATCGTCACCTACAGAAAGGGTTAGTTTACCATTTTTCACATCAATAATAGCTCCTGCAGTGTGGAGGAAAGGCCTACCTAATATAATGGGTATTTGTGTGTCCTCTGCCATATCTAAAACAACAAAATCAACAGGAATGAAAAATTTACCAACTCTGACAGGTACGTCCTCTAAAATACCTAAGGGGTATTTTACCGAACGATCTGCCATTTGCAAAGTTATATTAGTAATTTTCAATTCTCCCATATTTAATTTAGCGCAGATAGAAGATGGCATGACACTAACACTAGCACCCAAATCACACAAAGCTTTATCAATAAAAACATTCCCAATGTGACAAGGGATAGAAAAACTACCGGGATCCTTTAATTTAGGAGGGGATTTATTTTGCAAATAAGCGCTACACTCCTCTGTGAAAGCTACAGTTTCTACTTCATTAAAGGCCCTTTTCCTAGTCAGAATGTCTTTCATGAATTTAGCATAAGCAGGTACTTGAGTGATTAAATCAGTGAAAGGAACTATTACCTGCAGGTTTTTCACAACCTCTAAAAACTTACCGAATTGTTTATCAAGCTTACTCTTCAGTTGTCTATTAGGGAATGGAAGCTTGATAATTGGGCTCTGCACATCTCCTCCCTTATCCTGCGATTTACCCTGCACAGAAACATTAGTAGGGTTAGTATCTATTTGTAGCCCTGCAGGGCTAGCAGGATTATCGTTTGGTATAGAGGAATCTAGATCAGGAACTGGTCTATCTTCCTTTTGCATAGGAGGTCCATCATAATGTGAACCACTCCTTAGAGTGATTGCATTAGCATGATCTGTAGGATGGATAGGTTGTGATGGTAGAGCTCCCTGCTGACGGGATTGTAGGGTAGATGAAAGTTGTGCAATTTGATTGTCCATGATTTTATTATGGGCTAAGATAGAATCAATTTGCGCATCCCTACTCTCCATATGCTTTTGCATATTGGCAAGCATTGCTCTAATTTCTGTCATGGCAGGGTCGGAAGATGATGAGGGTGATGCTTGGCTTTTCTGGCCGGCATTAGGATGATAATATTTTTGCTGTGGTGGTATTTGCTGTTGTGGTTGTTGTGGAGGTGGAGGGTTTTGTACATTGGTACTCCGGTATGAAAGATAAGGTTGATTTTTATAACCGGCATTGTAGGAATTGGAATAGGGGTTATTTTGCCTATAGGTTTGAAAGGCATTAACTTGTTCCATAGAGCTCCTACAATCTTGCTCCCAATGACCTACAATTCCACAATTTTCACAAAAAGCTTCATGGTTAGCAACAGCAGAAACATTAGCTACAGAGTTAGGAGCAGCAGTAAGATTATCTAATTTTTGACAAATAGATGTTAATTGAGCTTGCAAAAAGGATACGGAATCGACATTATGTTTTCCTTTATTTGCAAACCCCCTCGGATTCCCATATTGGGAATTGTGTATTGCCATGTCTTCGATAACCTGTCCTGCATCATCCACATTTAAATTCATAAACCTCCCACTAGATGCCGAATCTAGTACTGATCTAGAAGAATTTCCAAGTCCATTATAAAATGCTTGGATCAATTGCCATTGTGCTAGATTGTGGTGGGGGCACTCTCTATGTAGATCCTTGAACCTCTCCCAAGCCTCATATAATGTTTCGTCGGCCTCTTGAGCAAAGTTCTGAATAGCACTCCTTAGCACCGCTGTTCTCTCTGCAAGATAATATTTATTATAGAAATTCAAAGCAAGAGTTTCCCAGTCAGTAATACCAAGTGCAGTTCTATTCAAACCATTAAACCATAATTTTGCTTTGCCACATAATGAAAAGGGAAAAAGAATCTCCCTGATTTGGTCTTGCGTGACCTCGGCTTGTCTAATGGTGTTACAATATTGGCAGAAATCTGCGATGTGAAGATTGGGATATTCACTCTTAGCTCCGCTGAACTGCTTCCTCTCTATCATAGTGATAAATTGGGGCTTGATCTCAAATTGAACTCCATCTAGAGCCGGAGTGGGAGTAAGGTGCGGGAAATCTGTGAGCTTCGGTTGCGAATAATCACTGAGTTTCTTCTGGGCTGTCATCTCTGATTCTGAATCTGAAGGAATATCTGTGTCACTAGAATCAGGGGGAGGATCTCTTCGATCGTTGTCCTCCTCAGAACCCGCCAGAATTTGTCTATAGAGTCTCTTTTGCCTATGAAAAGAACGCTCGATCTCAGGATCAAAAGGGATGTCACCTGATCTGGAACACCTGGGCATAAACAAAGAACTAAAGACAAATATGAGATTTGCCTCAAAGAACTAATGTTCTCTAAGGCAAAAAGGGGGATAATCTAGACTACAAAAACAATCAGAAATAAAAATAAATTCGTTTCCCCGGCAACGGCGCCAAATTTTGACAGGGTAAAGTCGTATCCCCTAATCAAAAATAATTACCTAAATCACTAACTAAGGTAGATAGGGAAGTAGGGTCGAACTCCACAGGGAAACAGGTCTTTTTAATTCTAATTAATTATTATACTCTAAATTATCTAAGTAACCAATATTTTTAAGTGTGAATTCTATACTACGAAGAATAAGTTTAGGGGGAAAAGAATCAATAATAAGGAAACCTAGGGTCACAGGTTCACCAATAATTAATATTCCGGGATAGAACGAAGTAATTAATAATTAACAATGCACAAATAACATGATTAACAGGCTCTCGCAATTTATTAATCAACATAGATCTAACAGGCTCTCGCAATTTACTAGACCTAAGTTCCTCTTAAAAATAGCCTTTGATATTAAATCAACATCTGCTCGATTCATCAATTCAATATTGCTAAACATTCACAATCAAATTACATCTGCTCGATTCATAATCTAATTGCAAAGAATTTAAAACAATTCAATAGGAAATTATCATGCATTATCAATAATCAATAATAACAAACTATCCCTTCATATCAATTATGGATCCCCATAAACTCTAGAATTAAACTACTCACTAATCATCATAACTAAACCAATCAAATAAATAATTAAAAGCATAAACAAGAAAACAATTAAAATAGCTGAAATTAAAAAGGGAAGAAATTGTACCAAAAAAAATCTGGAATTAAGGGAAATATTAAGAACAAGAGTTTTGAGAGAATTTAAGAGAGAGAAAAATACTAAGTAGAGAGAGAAAGTCTAAGAAAAGAGGTAAATCATTATTCCGTACAAAAAAACGTATATAAACCTCTCCTAAAACAAGAATTAAAACTAAACTTAATCAGATCATAAGAAAACACGCGCCCGATCGGGCCCACCTTTTTTACAACGCCTTCACTGATGTGCCGCGCCCGATCGGGTCCGATCGAGCTAAGCTCACCCGATCGGGCGCGCCTTTTCCTTGAGGGCACTTATGCGCGCAGCCGCCCGATTGGGCGTATGCTTGCCCGATGGGGCCCGGTCTTCATCTTTGAGGCTTGAACTTCGATTGGGCTAGATTTCTCGGCCCAATCCGGATTTCCTCTCGGGTCTCGAATACTTGGTCCAAAGGCCTCGTGATCCAAATTACCGAGCCCTTAATCACCGGCTCTCACCGATCTTGGGCTCCAAAAGTGGTCGTGTCCTTCTAGCTTCCGTAGTCGATCCAATAAAGCCCGGGAAAATGCTCCAAGAGTGCAATTTCCTGTAAAGTACAACTAAAACTACGAAAACACTAGAACACACAAATTAGTAATAAAAGTGGCCCAAAAGAGCCAAAAACACTACTAATAACGACCACGGGACGGGGATAAAACACTATATAAACTAGACATATCAATTAACAACCTTTCACCGCCATTATTGGTCAGGTTGAGTATTTAATCTTTGGAGTGCTTAAATCCATGCTTCCATTCAATACATTTCATAAACCAATCTAATTCCTAGCTCATTTCCCTAAACCATAACTTACTTTCCAATTTTCGTGTCCACATCACTAAATCGAGAGAAATTTGTGGACCTATAATTGATCCAATATTTTTTTTTTGATAGGCTTTTCAATAAGCTTTCCAACAATATATCATAAGCCCAATTCCGATTTAAAACGAAGAAGATATGAGCTAAATACTAAATTCGGCCCAAAATCGACACCCTTTCACTAAAACGGCCATATATTAAAATATAAAAACAATTTTTACCTGATTCTAATTGGGTTGGAAAGTAGACTTGTTAATATTTCCAATGATATATTATATGCCCTATTCTGAGTTACGGATCAAAAGTTATATTAGTTTTTAAAACGCGTAAAAAAAACTGGAATTACAAGCTAAAATGTCGCGAAGCGGCAAAAGCTGATGTGGCACGGTGCATATTGCAGTGACATGGTATTCTACTGTGTCACGGTGCTTTTTTTTGTGCATTTTCCGCATTCCCTCATGCGTTTATGAATCTGGACGCATTTCGGAAAAAATAGTATGTGCCACAGTGGACTTTGCCGCATCACGACATTTTCTGCTGTGTCACGGTACATGTGCCGTGTCACGGGATTTTCCCGTGTTTGGCAGATATTGCACCGCAATGCGGTATTATGTATCGTATCGTGTCACGACACGTTTTTCTGAGTCGTAGCAACCTCTGCCGTGTCACGGCGCCCCAAAACTAGGGTTTGATCTTTTTAGGTTTCCGTGTGTTTCCTCTACTCATTTTCTCTATAAATACCCCCCTCTTTTCTACAGTTTGGGGGTACCAAAAATCATTTTCTCTCCCTCTACACCAATAATCATTCTCTTCTCTCTTTCTCTCTTGCTTTAGCCTAAACCCTAGCCACTTTATTTTTCCATAATACTTCGCCTAAGCGCTTCAAGGAGTCCATACAACACCCGAGGTTCCGTCCTTAAATCAGGGCGTGAAAGGTATAATTAACTGAGGGTTTGGACCAAATCAGCTCTACCTTTTAATTTAATTGTTTCAATTTAATTTATATTTTTATTGAACTTACTAACAATTTATTCATGATGTAGCAATTTAAAGGAGCGCCCGAAATGTAAGTAATTAATTAATTTAATTACTTATTTTATTTTAATATTGCTAGTATCAATGTATCATTATTATTATTATTATTATTATTATTATTATTATTATTATTATTATTATTAATAATAATAATATTATTATTATATTATTATTATTATTATTATTATTATTATTATTTGATTTGACTAACAATTTATTGTTGAATTGCTTCCAATATTAATGTTGATTTTATTATATTTTTTATGATCACCATATATATTGGATGGTAAAGGGAATATCTAATTAAAAATCAAGGCGAAAAAGATAATTTGGACAACCGGTTTAGGTTCATTTTTAATCTTGTTTATTAATTAAAGTGATCATGATATTTTAGAATTATGTGTTGCATTAATATTTAACCAATTTATCATAATAATAGTTTGGAACAAATTGAAACTTTATTTGCATGCCTTTGAGATTGCAGGTCTACTTTTCGCCATAAGAATCGAGTAGAGACCAATACGGGCGAATGTGACTCCATGACTCACTTCGTACTATCATCCCTGATCCTCCTTTTGTGGTTTCGAACCATATGGAGTTAGTAATATCATGGATTATAAATGGGGTGTAACCTTCACGGGTCAATCGTTGTTGCCTATCGTTGTCCCATTATTCGTGGTTGCCTTTTATGATCCGTGAACGGTTTGCAAGTTCCTTAAAAACTTATTGACGGCTCCCTACTTTCCTTGTCCCTAATCGTATTATGTCAATTCCCACTTCCTATGAGTACCAAGCATATTCCCAACATGCTTAATGTAGGCGCATTTCAAACGATGCTTACAGTAACCAAATGCTAACAAAGTATTCCCCCCGTCTCTTTTTTTATTTTTTTTTATTTTTTTTGCCCCATAGAAAATATATGAGTCAATCTTTTAAAACTTTAATCATTCTCGTTAATATATAAGTGATAATATATTCATGTGAGATCTTGTTAAAATCGTCTCATAGTATATTTTATTAATATCAAGTTTTTAAAATTTTTAAACATATAAATATGGATACATAATCGTTTGATTACGTGTTTTGGAGACCGTAACAAGTCAAATGGGGCAATAAATAAGGGACGAAGCTAAGGAAGTAACAATTCACAATGACATTATATGTGAAACTCACAAGTTAAATTATACATCATGTTTTCCTCTTATATTGTAACAATCACTATTTTTGATTAGAAAGTTTTACAAATATTACCAGCCACCCACCCCAACCCGAAACCTCCCCCTCCCACCACCACCAACCACACCCCCTTAGTCGTAAACCACCAGGCTCAGGCCTACCAGCCACTATCCCAATCTGAAACGCCGAATAATTCAAACAACTAACAGTACAATTGAAGGATGAAGTGTTGATTCAAATAGCTCAAAACCTATTAAGATTTCTTGGAAAAGAAGTTAAAAATCATACTTTCTCCGTTTTTTTAGTTGACACCATTTAACTTTTACACTATTCACAAGTTACAATTTTA
This sequence comes from Chenopodium album, assembly GCF_948465745.1. Lineage (NCBI taxonomy): Eukaryota > Viridiplantae > Streptophyta > Magnoliopsida > Caryophyllales > Amaranthaceae > Chenopodium > Chenopodium album. Next base: position 57,448,369 of record NC_137839.1, read on the forward strand.
CTAGCTTTTGTGATTTATAACTACGATAAAACATAGTCAAGTGAGATCTTGTTTGAATCGTCTCAATGCTTATTTTATTAATATCCACTTATTATAATTTTACAATGTCGAGAATTAGAAATATTACTTGTTAAAATAGGGCGTCGGTAAACGTGATAAAAAAAAGTGTCAACTAAATAAAATTAGAGGTAGTGTGACATATAAGCACACCACTACAGGCAATTAGCCACATTTATATAAAAATTAGTACTCTTGCGACATATTGGTATAGAAATTATAACCTGCGACATATTGGTATAAAAGTTAGCTTTATGTGACAAATTGGTATAAAATTTCCCATAAGGTAACATATTGGTATAAAAGTTACTCCGTAGTAAACAACGACAATTAGCCCTTTTTTCATGCCCAAGTAAGTGTGAAAAAAATAGTAATCAAAACAATATTTTACTTGAAACGTTAAATTACTTCCTATATCTTTTTTCTTAGTGTTAAATATTGTTTAATGTTTTTTGAAACTCTAAAAAAAGCAAAGAACAGCCAAAGAATTAAAAAGAAAAAAGAGAAAAAAAGAAAATCAAATAAAATAGAGTAAAATTCAAGACAATGCAAAAGAGTCATTCTAGAAAATTTGCAAGATCGAGATTTGATTACACGTTTTTGGCTTTACATTGAGCTTTTAATGTTTGCAATATACTTCATATAGAAATAAATTTGTTCCTAACATCTATAATTTTACTCCGTATAACTTTAATGCTAATTTCAACTAGTTTTAATTTTACGACATGAAATCTTAGGCCTTCTCTACAATAATTCTCACTTCTAAAACTCCAAATTATAATAGAGTATATGAAATAAAAATAAAAAAAAATTAAAAAAGTTATTTAGCTACTTGCTACTTCTACAAATATCCCAATATGAACATTGTTTGATCAATAATTATTCGGCTATTTCACCAAATGCCACTGACAAATTTAAAAATTCACCAAATGTCATCGGACTTTTCAGAATTCACCAAATGCCACTCAATTTTTAAATAATTCACAGAGTGCCATTAATGACTAACGGCCGTTAACTCCTTTAGTCATTAGGGTCTAATCATGACACATGTCATAATATGATTAGTCTATTTATTTTAATTCTTAAAAATTAAAAGAAAATAAAAAAAATTAATAAAAAAACAAAAAAAAACCCCAAAATTTCCCAGCCACCTTCCCACCTCCGCCAAACCCTAGCCCCCTCCCCATTTCTCGCCGGAAAACAGCCGGTCACCCCCTTAATCACTAAAAAACGGTCGATCGGCCCTTAAGCACTCCACCTGACCCACCGCCGACCCCCAAAACCACCCACACAACCTGCCCCGACCCCAAATGCCACCAACATGAGCTTTGATTTAAACACCCATCGTTTTCCAACCACCGCTCAAAACCACTCCTCTTATCCTCCACCCTTGAAATGATGAAATCGACCATAGAAATCGACCATTGTAGATTTCCATGGTTGATTTCGATCATTTGAGGGTGAAGGGTTTCCACAATCGGGTTCTATTTTGGATTTCTGAGTTTCCATGGTCGGTTGTGGTGGCTATGTGATGCGTCGTGTTGGTGCGTGAGGTGGTTGCGGGGGTTGGGGTGGGCATCAGCGCAAGTTCGTCGGGTAAACGGAGTTTGGTGGGTTAGTGTGTGGGTGCTGGAGTTATTGGGCATTGCGTGAGATGGTTGCGGTGGTTGGGGTGGTTTTCCGAGGGATTAAGAGGAGTCGACGGTTTTGATGGGGTCAAGGGGTTCCAGCGGGACGTCATGGGTTCCGGCGGGTTCCGACGGAAGGGTAGAGGGTTCCGGCAGGAGGTTAAGGAGTTTCGGCGGTTGGCTTTGGGCCGTCGGTTGGCTTGGGCAGGTGGTTACGGTGGTGGGGTTGGGTTGGGTTAGGATTTAGAGTTTTTTTAATTTAATTTAATTTATATTTTGTAAACCAATAATTGATTTCCATGTGTCATGATTAAGCCTCCATTAGTCATTAATGGCACTCGGTGAATTATTTAAAAACTGAGTGGCATTTGGTGAATTCTGAAAAGTCCGATGGCATTTGGTGAATTTTTAAATTTGTCAGTGGCATTTGGTGAAATTTCCGATTATTATTCTCTCACATATTTTTTACTCTTTCCCATTCTTTTAGATTTATTACTTTCTCTTTCGGTTCGTCTTTTTGAGAATTCTATTTGCTCTTACAAATTTTGTTGTTATTACTTGTCAATAAACATAAGAAAATACTATAGATGTTAAAAGCAACAATAACAATAATAATAATAATAATAATAATAATAATAATAATAATAATAATAATAATAATAAAAGCAATAATAATAATAATAAAAGCATTAATAATAATAATAATAATAATAATAATAATAATAAAAGAAATAATAATAATAATAAAAGCATTAATAATAATAATAATAATAATAATAATAATTATTATTATTATTATTATTATTATCATCATTATTATTATTATTATTATTATTATTATTATTATGATTTTTGTGATTATGATTTTTGTTGTTGTGATTATGATTGTTGTTGTTGTTATTATTATTATTATTATTATTATTATTATTATTATTATTATTATTATTATTATTATTATTATTATTATTATTATTATTATTATTATTATTATTATTATTATTATTATTATGTTATGGTTAACATGATTTTTGTGATTATGATTTTTGTTGTTGTGATTATGATTGTTGTTGTTGTTGTTGTTATTGTGATTATCATGTTATTAGTACAATATTTGTAATGTTATTGTTATATTTAGTAAATGTATAATGTTATTCTTATTACTATGTTATTAGTACATTATTTGTAATGTTATTGTTATATTTAGTAATAGTATTATTATTATTGTTATTATTATGATTGTTGATGTTATTAGTACATTATTTGTAATGTTATTGTTATATTTAGTAATAGTATTATTATTATTGTTGTTATTATGATTTTTGTTATTTTTATGATTTTTATTATGATTATTTATATTATTATTCTTTTTTTTTTGTTGAAACCTTATTATTCTTATTATTATTAGAAGTAGTATTTTATTATTAGTTTATTTTTGTGATTGTGATTATTCTTTTTGCTATTGTGATTATTATGATTATGATCATATTTTAAAATTTGTGGTTGGTATGATTATTTTTGTGAGTTTGATTATTATTATTATTATTATTATTATTATTATTATTATTATTATTATTATTATTATTATTATTATTATTATTATTATTAATGGTGTGTTGGTATGAAATTAATTAATTTGAATAGTATTTTTTGTAGTCCAACTTTAAACAAGTAGTATTTTTTGTAATTATTACTTAAATTGGATTTTGTACTTATTTTATATAGATCGAGGGTTCTGTTAGGAGACATTCATCTCGTCCAACATCGTTTCAGCCCGAGCAGCAATACAAGTTTACTAGTGGTTGGTCGGGAGACCGACAGTTTGGGAGTAGTCGGCCCATGTACTCTCCAGGTGGAGTACCTACATCTGACGAGGAAGACGAATTCTCAGCTAGTCACGCTGGTGACCGGGATGAAGAACCGGACCCTCAGGATTACCATATGATATATAGGGGTCAGTATGGGAGATTGGTTGGTAGTGGATCGAGTAAGCCTACTACCAGCTTTGCAGAGGCATGGTTAGTGCAGGAACCAATGCTGGGTGGTCCTGAGGATGGGACTGTTATCCCTAGTTTTGGTGGTCACGTGGAACGATATATATGGATCAAGCAGGAGCGGAGTGTTTTGCGCTGTTTGAGTAGGTCAAAGTTGTGTTCTAACTTGGTTACGTGGCGAGGTCGCCAATCAGTGGAGAACCTCGAGGTGATTGATAGTAGTTGGTTGTCTCACTTGCCCGGGCTGATGTTTAAAAGACTTGATTGGCTGTTGATTTCTGCTTTTGTTGAGAGATGGCGGCCAGATACAAACACCTTTCAATGCCATTTGGGGAGATTACGATCTTGTTGCACGACGTGTACAACATTCTTGGGTTACGTGTCCAAGGCAATATGGTCACCACTACTCCTAGCACGGACGTGTTACGGGACGCGTGCTCGATTACCATGGATATGACTCAAGATGATTTGTCTGAGATTTACGGCACAAAGGCAATTTGGCAGGGTAGTGGGGTGTTGACTGATAAGATTTTTGAGTCGACATTGGAGGTTGAGCGGGAGTTTAGTGATTAGTTTACTGGATACTTGTGGTTAGTGCTTGGAGGTACACTGTTTGTAGATAAGAGTGGTAAACCGTACGCATCCTTTCTTCCTCCACGAGCTATGTTATATGGATGTCCCTATTAGCGAGTACGCTTGGGGAACAGCTGCACTGGCTTACTTGTATCGGCAATTGGGCACGACATCACAGAAAGGTGCTGATTCGATTGCTGGTTGTCTCACGCTTCTGCAAGCGTGGATTTACGAGTACTTTCCGTGCTTTCGGCCACAGCAGGGTACCTTGACCCGGGACCTTCTTCTGCCTCGTGCGTCTGCTTGGGATGTTGGAGCGGGATGTCCTAGCAAGAACTTGGAGCGCCTGTTATCTTTTCGTACTAGAATTGATGCGCTGACTGACCGTGAGGTGAATTGGCTACCGTACGGAGTTGATCCTACAATATGAGTGCCCCCCACTTTATTCATTGGCTGCATCCAATATCGTAACATCATTGAGTCGTACATGCCTGATAGAGTGGTGCGACAGCTTGGTTTCGTGCAAGGCATTCCCCGTGAGATTATCAGGACAGAGAAGGCCAAGAGGCCGACTAACTTGAAGATGTACCGGGTAGACTTCCCAACCGAGATGACAAATGTGATGTGGAAGAGGTTTGTCACTGGGGTATCTTAGAGTGTAGTTTTAGGTGCCCACACTAGGCTTAGTGCTGCAGCTCCTTCGGTTACGCCTGGTTACATGTAGTGGCTGTACAGGTTTTCTCACCCTCGAGTATCTCCAGGTGCAGGAGTTACAAGCAACCTACCTAAGCGGACTAACACTAATTATGTAAGTCTCTATGCTTATTATAATATTAAGAATGACTTCTACTAATTGTTTTTTATATAATATGTTATTGTCTGATTTGCAGTGGATGAGTCGGTCCATGGAGATTCACCAAAGAGCACTGGCTGAGTATCCTCACATGTCGAGCGAGACTAGGATAATGACTGAGCAGCTTGTATTCGATTGGAAGTAAAAAAGGGGGCTTTAGATTAATTTGATTGGAAGTCGTGTTAGTGGTTTTAATTACTTGTTTGAAATGATTTATTTCTTTTTTTTTTTAATTATTTTTCATGTAATGTAAAAACTGGACACTTTTAATTTTTATGTTTTTTTGCATGTCATGTTAGATTTTAAATAACTTAAAAGCAAGCACATAAAAGTTATATTTATAATTCTACTTTTCTTACAAATGTTCAAAGTCAAACTACCTAACTAATGCATCCCACATGTTCCTTCTAAATTCATATTGTTGATCCCATCCATTAACATTAGCCTCGTGGTGTTCAGTCCACAAATCGGCGATCGTCGGGAGAGGTGAATCAGGTACAAGGTCAAGACGGATGAAATGTGATCCACTAACTGTAGCAATCACGAACTCTCTACTCGGTGTCCGGACCCCATTGCGTGCCCTCAGCGGTAAGACTGTGATGCATGGGTAGTAGCAAGTTAGTACTAGGCCTACCCCGAAACAAATCACCCTTGCGTTGAACCACGTAGCAATAGGAAATAAATCTTGAATTGTAACCATCCAATGCAGTTCCCCAACAGCCCCACTATCCCATCGAATACGCTCTACGTTCATCCAAAGTCATCCAAGCTCATAAATCCGTTCGTACAAATCAGAATGACCGCGATCTTGTTCAATATTGTTTCCAAAGAAGAAGTCGGCGACACAACGAAAGCCACAGTTCCCATCACTAATGACATCCTTCCAAGACGTAATGTACGGGAACATTGGAACCGGAAGCAGGTTCAAATACCTGCATTGACTAATGTCACACGGATCTACTGCACATAATTAAAAGATAAATTATTAGTAAAGCTACAAGTATTACTTGTTTTAATATTAATATTACATATATTTTTCAAAATCAACGGACTTTTAATATTACCTGTTTGTTGGTCACCACCACGTTGAGCGTATTGACGGTTCACATGCTCGAAATAACTTCGATCACGCCTGGTGTTATTGTTCCTCCGTCGACCACGAACGTTGAGGTTCACATGTGGTTCTTCAAGGTGTGCATGATCCGAAAGTAGCTCTTCTTCAATGATTCGCGATACATTTTGACGTACAGCCGGATCACTTTCCATGACTTCATCAATTAGGGATCGAAAATGTGCAACCTCCTCAGTCGAATCATTAACCAATTCCGGAATGTTAACACCATCACCAATAACCAATGTCTTCTAGAAAGAATGAATTAGTAAATACATTTTAATTTTTTATTATAATTACAATTACGTAATAACGATAACAACTAATACAGTAAAACAACTAATCTGTGGATGATTCAAACCACGTTTTCACTGCTGAATGTTGGCTCTTAACTCTACAATTGGTGGTGTTACCAAAGTGAAGAACCTGGTTCGTCCAATATGTCACAAATTTCTCCTTATGATAAAGACATGTTCTCTCAACATACTGAATCACTACCGGATAACTTGCCTACCTCACTTTCATGGTAGCTAGAGCATGATCATACTCCGCCTGGGTTGTTGCATTCATGATTTTGTTCCATTTGCCATTTTTAAAACTTGCACCAACCGTCTTGTTTTTTAACATCCTCGTCACCTTAGCCTCCACATCTTTGTTGATGTGCCATCGACATAGTAAATGTGACGTCCCTGGAAACAATTTTCTCAAAGCCGCATATAGCCTAAATTCACGGTCTGATAAAAATACAGATGGCTCTTTATCAAACCCAATTAACTCCCTTAATCTCTGCAACACCCACCGATAGCTAGTCGTGCACTCGTCGCGCATGAAAACATAACCAAATAGAAAATTCTGGTTTGTCGGTGTCACACCTACTATCTCAAAGAACGACATCCCATATCGATTGGTCTTGTAAGTAAAATCCATACCTATGACATGTGGGTATGTGCGGAGTATTTTGACAGTGATCGGGTGCACCATAAATGCGTGTTGCAAGACGTCGAGATCATCGGTCATGACCCAGTAAATGTACTTACTCTCTCTTGCCAGATGAAGAAATTGCTGAACAACTCCTCTTCCTTCAGACATCTCCATCCTGAAGTCATTCCGACAATTGTAAATGTGCCAGATGTTTGGATGATCATCAGAATATTGCTCTGCAATAGTTTCCATGATGTTACGGGGCGCAACCTTGGACTTTGTCATGTCACGCACAACCTGTTTTGCACCCGGACTCAATACGCTCACTTTACGGCGACCCTCTTAGTACACAATCATTGGGTGGTTATGTGTCTCGGTGTGATCATTTTTCACACGGATCTTCCAACTGTCAGTGCTGACTTCATAATATATCTTGATGTAGAATGGACAACCATTAGCTTTGGCTTTTGTGTCCTTCTGTATCGCGTTCTCTAAATCTCTCGGCTTGCTCCTCCATGACCAATCATATCGCAAATACCGATACGGCCGACCATCTCTGGTTTTGTTATAAGACGATTTCACCAAAATGAATCCCAAATTTATGGAAACACCATCAGCCCATGTAACTGCATCCTCAAATGTTGGAAAAAACGTATCTGTGAAGAAATTCCCACTATAATTCACACCGTCACCCGCCGTCTTCAGATTCCATATCCTATACAAACTAAACAAAATAATGGTTTATGTCATTATGTTATTTTTTATAATATTAATAATAATATTTATAAAACAATATTACAACTAATAATATTATTAACATTAATAACTAATACTAATAACAACAATCATAATAGCAACAACAATAATCACCACCACCTACAACAACAATAATAAAAACAATTTCAAAACAATAATACTCTAATAATAATAATAATAATAATAATAATAATAATAATAATAATAATATTATTATTATTATTATTATTATTATTATTTCTACTACAAAACAATAACACTAACAACAACAACAACAATAATAACAGCAATACAACAACAACAACAACAACAACAACAAACAACAACAACAACAACAACAACGGATCCGCCTAAAATTTTCGGATCCACCGAGGAACATCCGGAAATTTTAGGCGGATCCCTACTTTCGCTTGAAATTTCCGGATGTTTCAAGGTGGAAATTTTAGGCGGATCCACCAAGGGACATCCGGATTTTTTAGGCGGATGTCCTATTTCCAAAAAATAAAAAAAAAAACTTTCAAAATATTCTAACACATTCTCCGGCGTACGAATGTTCCACTCGTTGTCCATGATCCAAGACCCGTTGGAAAAATTTTATGATTAATTTTTTTTTAAAAACGAATAAGGTGGTCGTAGGGACCGATTTGGTTTTAAGGTCGGGGGGACCGATTTAGTGGACTCGGGATATTCACGTCGTACTTTGAGGGGACCGTTTGATAGAATGTGTCCATATGGGGAACAAAGTCCTTTTTTATAACACAACTTGCATAAAGGGTATATTTGTCCATTCAAGTCAAAATGGAAGCGTTACTAAGTAAAATGGGAGTGACGATTAGCAATTCACTTTGCCAAAAGTAATACGAAGTACTTGTTATATTTGTCTTTTATAAAAAATCTGGATAACTAGAACTAGTCTTCTTTTTTAAAAGAAAGCTTATGCTCCCTCTATTCTTTTTCAAAGACCATAATATCTTTTACAATATGACATTATTAAGGGTATGTTCTCTTCAGTTTAATTTTAATTTAGTTCAGCTCCAATTAGTTGAGTCCAATTCCTAATTTCCTTCTCTCATAAAATATTCAATTCAGTTAAGCTCCAATCAGTTCAGTTCACCTCAGTTCAGTAAATCAGAAAAGGCCCTAAGAGCACCTTAATTATAATTAAAAATGTTACTAAGAAACAATTGAATAATTCGATCTATCTGGGTAAACTATTCCCCTCTTCCTCTAGGGACAATGAAACTTAACTTTGGTTGTTCAGTTACTAATAATTCTGCTTCAATAGGGGTAGCCCTTCAAAATTAAAATGACTGCTTATTGCTATTGCAACACACAATTTAGGTTCTAGTCTCTCTTGTATCGAGGAGGGAATTGCTCTTGGTAATGGGCCTTTACTTACTTGAAACTTTATAATTTCTCAAAATTTAGAAGGATTTCTCAATTACTATCTCAAAAGAGCCCCTTTGTGAAACACTCTCGCTAAAAAAAAGTTGCTAATTATTATATCTAAAAGCCATTAATTTGAATGCAAAATTGTCAAAATATACCTTGTTTTTAAGTCAATTTGTGAATTAGTAGTATCTTATCATTTTTTTTTTCTCAAGCTAATACCTTAATTTAAATTTTATTTTAAAAATGACACATTAATCATGGAAGTCCACCAAATAGTCAATAATAATCCGGCCAAATAATCAAAAATCCGTCCATTACTTTCATTTTACTACCAAATTTGCAAGTTAAACAAAATGTAAGACATTCAATCTTAACATAGTTTGCAAGTTAAAGGTTTTGGTTATGCATATTTGGGTTCTTCTTGTTATGGTTGTTGAATGATAGAGTATAAAACATATTCATGGACCTCAACCATAAGTTTAATCTTTTGGTTGAGATGGTCTATTAACATAGCTTATGGTTGAGGATCAGGAATATGTTTTTACTCTATCATTGAAGCCATGAGATTCACCTTTCAAATCAATTTGGGAATCTTATATGGTAGCAATTAACCTAATAAAAGCTTAAGCGTGTATATCTTAAAAAAAGTGTGTTACACACGAGCTTGGAAAATTAAAAGTCAATGGCTGGATTATTGACTTTTTGGCCGGATTCTGTGATTAAGGTGTCATTTTCAAAAAAAATAAAATAAAAAAATAATTCAAGCTAAGTGTTATGATAATATCTAAATATGGATGACTATTATCCCATGTACAATCTAGAATATTCTAGAGTTGGGTATTTGGTCTTATCCATTGATGGAACCCTAGGAAATGTACATTATATATATCCAGTACTACATGGAATATGAAATACAACGTAACTATCTTCCCTCATCTCTCTTTATTTTCTCTTCCATATTTAATATGTTATCAGCACCATTGCTAGTCAACTGAGTAGAATTACCAAACATTTTTCTAGAATCCCATATTATTATTATCATGTAAGTATGATCGTAGCCCATAACAATTATAATTTAACATTTATCTAATTTTGCATGCTTATTTATTGGAACATCAACATATATAACGAATACAGAGCATGATAAATAATTTAAGGTTCCATTCTTATTTTTCTCCATGCTAACGTTCTCATCTTCTATTTCGTTCTTATTTATGCATGACTTGTATCAGGATTATTTATGCATGATTATAACGTTTAGTACATATTTTGGATACTGTTTGTATATACTTATCTTTTAATATTATTTTGTATAGTGAAAAATGTCGAACGTTGCCAAGCTCGAATTTGTGGCCCTTGATATTACCGGAAAGAATTATTTATCATGGGTGTTAGATGATGAAATACACCTAGATGCTAAAGGGCTTGGTGAAACAATAAAAGAGGCTAATGAGGCAACACCTCAAGATAAGGCTAAAGCCATGATTTTTCTTCGCCATCACCTCCATGAAGGGCTCAAAAATGAATATTTAACTGTGAAAGACCCACAAATCCTTTGGAGTAATCTAAAGGAAAGGTATGACCACCAAAAAACAGTGATACTCCCTAGAGCTCGTTATGAATGGTTGAATTTGAGATTGCAAGATTTTAAATCTGTTAGTGAATATAACTCAGCTATGTTTAAAATAACTTCTCAATTGAAATTATGTGGAGAAAATATTACTGATGTAGAAATGCTTGAAAAGACATACTCCACTTTCCATGCTAATAATATTGTCTGCAGACACAATATAGAGAAAAAGGTTTTAAAAAATATTCTGAATTAATATCTTGTCGTCTTGTGGCTGAGAAAAATAACGAGCTATTAATGAAAAATCATGAATCACGTCCTACTGGCTCTACTCCATTCCCTGAAGCGAATGTGACAACCCATAACGGGAAAGAAACTAAAAACAGAGACCATTCCAGCAGTAGTGGTAGAGGTAGAGGTCGTGGTCGTGGCCAATGGCGCGGCCGGGGTCGTGGACGTGAATATGGTAGAGGTCGTGGAGGTCATTTCACAAACTCACATTCCCACCAGAAGTGGGAACGTAGGGATGAAAAAGAGAAAAGTGATAACAATATATGTTACCGTTGTGGAGGAAAAGGTCATTGGTCTCGGGTTTGTAGAACACCAAAACATCTTATTGAACTTTACCAAGAATCATTGAAGAAAGAAAAGAAAGTTGGACAAACCTTGTTCTTGAAGATGGTGAAAGTGATTTTGATTTTGGCAATGCCAATCAATTTGATGTTGGTGATTTCCTTACTTCCCCGGAAGGGAATAATTTTGATTTTGGCAGTACAACTCATTTAGAAGTTGCCGATTTCTTCACTGCCCCAGAAGAGAATAATTAAAATTATATTGTTTTATGTTAGTTTTAAGTATTAGACTTATGTTTGCTTATTCTAGTGATTTTTTAAAAATTTATTTCTTTCGTTGTAATAAGGATTTTTGCTTTATAAATTTATGAACTATTTGAGTGTTTTTATTGGTTTATTTGTTTTATCATCTTTATTTTTATGCTTAATATTTTGACATGTATTTTATTTCATGAAGAACATGGATATTACTCAAGTTCAATTTGCTATGAATGGTGAAGAATTATGTCTTGCTGACAGTGCAACTACACATACAATACTTAAAAATAAAAAATATTTCTCTCATTTGATGATGAAAAGGATTAATGTAAGTACCATATCGGGTAGTACAAATATCATTGAGGGCTCCGGAAGAGCCACAATAAAGTTGCCTTGGGGAACTGAAATTAAAATAATTGATGCTTTATACTCCCCATTGTCTCAAAGAAATTTATTAAGTTTTAAGGATATTTGCAACAATGGTTATCATATTGAGACAATCAATGAAGAAAATAACGAATTCCTTCAAATCACAAATATAACTCAAGGCTCAAAACATGTTTTGGAAAAACTACCTACATTCTCTAGTGGTTTGTACTACACAAAAATCAATGCTATTGAAGCTCATGCTATAGTAAACCAGAATTTTACTGATGATTTTGTTGTTTGGCATGACCGGTTAGGCCATCCCGGTTCAATAATGATGCGAAAAATAATTACGAATTCATGTGGACATTCTTTGAAGAGCCAGCAGATTCTTCATAATAATTTTTCATGTGCTGCTTGCTCGGAAGGCAAGTTGATTATTCGCCCATCACCAGCTAAAATTAATTTTGAATCAATTAGTTTTCTGGAACGTATACAAGGAGATATTTGTGGGCCCATACATCCCCCATGTGGACCATTTAGATATTTTATGGTTTTAATTGATGCATCAACTAGATGGTCACATGTGTCTTTGTTATCAACTCGTAACCTGGAGTTTGCGAGATTACTTGCCCAATTGATTAAGTTACGGGCACATTTTCCAGATACTCCCATTAAGACTATTCGGCTTGACAATGCTGGTGAATTTACATCTCAAGCTTTTAATGATTATTGCATGTCCATTGGGATAAATGTTGAACATCCTGTAGCACATGTTCATACACAAAACGGTCTAGCAGAGTCATTAATAAAACGTATTCAGTTAATTGCTAGACCATTGCTTATGAAATCCAATCTCCCAATTTCTGCTTGGGGACATGCTATATTACATGCAACAGCACTAATTCGCATTAGGCCAACAAGTTATCACAAGTTCTCCCCATTACAATTGGTTTATGGTCAGGAACCAAATATTTCCCATCTAAGAATTTTCGGATGTGCGGTTTATGTTCCAATAGCTCCACCACAACGCACTAAGATGGGTCCTCAAAGGAGGTTAGGGATATATGTTGGTTTTGAATCCCCATCAATAATTAAATATCTTGAGCCTACAACAGGGGATTTATTTACGGCTCGTTTTGCAGATTGTCATTTTAACGAGTCACTTTTCCCAACATTAGGGGGAGAAAAGAGAGAGCTGGAAAATGAAATTAAATGGAATGAATTATCATTATCCTATCTTTATCCTCGAACTAAACAATGTGAACTGGAAGTTCAAAAGATAATTCATTTACAAAGTTTAGCGAATCAATTGCCAGACTCGTTTGCTGACCCAAAAAGAGTGACCAAGTCACATATTCCAGCTGTTAATGCTCCATTTAAAATAGATGTCCCGGAAGGACAAAATAAAATCGCTAATGAGTCCAAACCACGCCAGAAACGTGGAAGACCAATAGGTTCCAAAGATAAGAATCCTCGGAAAAGAAAAGGAGCATTGATTGATGATGGTCAAATTGAAGAAACAATTTCCGAAGGATCTCCAGAAGAGACTTTAGACATGATTCAAGAAGAAATTCAGGTACCTGATAATGAAGAAATTTCAATAAATTATATCATGTCTGGAATTACATGGAACCGAAATTAAATCGACGTCGATGATGTTTTTGCATGCAATGTAGCATTAGATGTTATGGATAATAATGAGGATCATGAACCAAAATCCATTGAAGAATGTAGACAAAGAAATGATTGGCCAAAATGGAAAGAAGCAATTGAAGCAGAATTAAAATCTCTTGGAAAAAGAGAAGTATTTGGACCAGTAGTCCGTACACCTGAAGATGTAAAGCCAGTGGGATATAAATGGGTCTTTCTGCGAAAGAGAAATGAAAAAGGTGAAGTTGTAAGATATAAGGCACGCTTAGTTGCACAAGGATTCTCACAAAGACCTGGTATTGATTATGATGAGACATATTCTCCTGTGGTGGATGCAACTACTTTTAGATTTTTGATTAGTCTGGCAATAAGAGAAGGACTTGACTTACGTTTGATGGATGGTGTCACAGCTTATTTATATGGCCCACTGGATAATGACATTTACTTGAAGCTCCCAGAAGGATTCAAGCTGCCGGAAGCAGCAAAATCTAGTTCTCGAGAACATTTCTGTATTAAATTAAACAAATCTCTTTATGGATTGAAACAATCTGGGCGTATGTGGTATAACCGTCTAAGTGAGTATTTGTTGAAAGAAGGTTATAAGAATGATCCTATCAGCCCATGTATTTATATAAAGAAATTTGGATCAGGATTTGTTATAATTGCAGTGTATGTTGATGATTTAAATATCATTGGAACTCCTGAAGAGATTTCAGTGACAGTCAATTATTTAAAGAAAGAGTTTGAAATGAAAGATCTAGGAAAGACAAAATTCTGCTTGGGGTTACAAATAGAGCACCTAGAGAATGGAATCCTTGTGCATCAATCAACATACATAGAAAAGGTTCTTAAAAGATTTTCTTTGGATACAGTACATCCATTGAGCAGCCCTATGGTCGTAAGATCACTTGAAGTAGAGAAAGATCCATTCCGACCTCGGGAAAATGATGAAGAAATTCTTGGTCCTGAAGTACCGTATCTTAGTGCAATTGGAGCACTAATGTACCTTGCAAGTCATACACGACCTGATATATCATTTTCAATTAATTTATTAGCAAGGTTTAGTTCATGTCCAACCCGAAGGCATTGGAATGGGATTAAACATTTACTTCGTTACCTTCAAGGTACGAAGGATATGGGTTTATTTTTCCCAAAGTTGTCCAAAGAAAATTTGATTGGTTTTGCAGATGCAGGTTATTTATCTGATCCTCATAATGGTCGGTCACAAACTGGATATGTGTTCACATATGGTGGTACTGCCATTTCTTGGCGTTCCATGAAACAAACCATTGCAGCTACTTCTTCCAATCATTATGAGATTTTAGCAATTCACGAGGCTAGTCGTGAATGTGTATGGTTAAGGTCGGTAGTTCAACATATAAAAGAAGTTTGTGGTTTATCATCTGGGAAAGAGGCACCAACAACTTTATATGAGGATAACGCTGCTTGTATTGCTCAACTTAAGGAAGGATACATCAAAGGCGACAGAACAAAGCACATCTTACCCAAATTTTTCTTCACTCATGATCTTCAGAAGAATGGAGATATAAATGTATTGCAGATTCGTTCAAGTGAGAATTTAGCAGACTTATTTACTAAGGCTCTTCCGACAGCAACATTCAAAAAGTTAGCTTACGGCATTGGATTGCGTCGTCTTAAAGATCTCAAGTGATGTAGTCATGAGGGGGAGTTAATGCGCGTTGCACTCTTTTTTCCTTAACCATGGTTTTTTCCCACTGGGTTTTCCTGGTAAGGTTTTTAACGAGGAAACATATTATGCGCATTATAGTGTATTATTTTGTACGGGTTTTGTAGTAAATGTTAGTTATTGTTTTATTCAATATATAGCCATCCAAGGGGGAGTGTATGATAATATCTAAATATGGATGACTATTATCCCATGTACAATCTAGAATATTCTAGAGTTGGGTATTTGGTCTTATCCATTGATGGAACCCTAGGAAATGTACATTATATATATTCAGTACTACATGGAATATGAAATACAACGTAACTATCTTCCCTCATCTCTCTTTATTATTTTCTGACAATTTTCCTAATGCTAATGATCACCACCTAAATGCATTTTCCGGCAACTTAACAGTACACATAAATGACTTTATTTCTCAGGATAACCCTAATTAAATAAATTTAATCCTAATTATTCTAATTAATTTATTTGAACAAACTATTCTAATTTAATCATCACATGATTTTTTTTTTAAAAAAATCTCTTACCTTATCCCTAGGGGTGCAAATCGAGTTAAAACTCAAACCCAACTTGCGCAATCAAAACTCGACTCGAGTTGGTTCGTGCTCGCTCGAATTAGCTTGAAACTCAATAAGTGTACAAAAAATTCAATATTTTTACATTCTTCTATCTTTTAAAACAAAAAATTACCTTGACACTTACTAAATATAAATACTTAATACACTTTAGTCGGAAAACTTTATATAAAGAAAAGAAAATATAATCATTAAATTTTCAAAAGCTAAATATTTAACTATTACTAAAAATAAGCATTATTGACGTCATCACTGCCCACATGTCACTCTCATAATAAAAGTCTTTCCGACTAAATGCAAGGATATGATGATGTCATCCTCATTTTTTTTTTAGTGCTATCATATTTAATAATTTTGAAATTTAATATTAGAAGCTTATATATTATAACTACAACCAATCAATTTATCCTGAAAAAATGAAATACTTTTAAGTTGCACAGTTATAGATGGACTCCTACATTGAAATATGTATTCGGCAACACAGACATTATATCATAATTTTGATGAAAATCTAAAATTTAGCAAGTACATATATTTTTGTACAAAGAGCATAATTCGTATTTATATCTATCTATTTTTAAATAAAATGTACAAATTATAAAAATAGATTTTATATAAATCGTGCATTGCAGAGTTTTAACCTAGTTGTTTTAATATAATGATATAATTATTTTGATTACTATATAATGCACGCATCACATGTAGAGGTGTCAAATCGGGTACCTAGATAGAGTTTGGGTTAACCCACGATGGGTCGATGTGTTTGGATCGGGTAAAGACGGGTCATTTTATCCTAACAAACCAAATCAAGTCGGATCAAGCTTAATTATAATTGAGTCAAAGGTGGGTCAAGTCAATTAAGCTCAAATTCGGGTCAAGTCAAATTCGGGTCAAGCCATATCGAGTTCAATTAAGCTCGGATTCTGATTTAATTGGGTTTTATTTGGGTCAAAATGGATTTAATAGACTTTGAATCAGGTCATTTCGAATTTGGTTAGATCTCAGTTCAAATCAATCATGTAAATTTAAACTCATTAAAGAGCTTTTTTCTATACAAGTATTTTATTATCTTTCAATCCTATAAACCCCATTTTTAATTATTAGTAGAATTTCTCTCTTCTACTAACAATTAAATATAACCCTCATCAACTACACTTTATATTTAAAATCCACCATCTCCACTATAATAAAAAAAATTGTTAACTAATTAACTCATAAGTTTTGGGTTAGGTTATTAGGGTTGCGGGTAGTTTTGAATCAGGTAAAAAAAAAGGTCGGGTAAAATGAGGTATGTTTCGAGTATAAATGGTTTTGGGTAGATTTCGTTTTTGGTTAAATCGAATACAAGTCTTGAATTGTCGGGTTTTATTGGTTTCGGATAAATAACATGTTGATACCAAATTGGGTTTAGATTGTAAATTTTCGGGTAAAATCGATTTTAAGTTAACTTCGGGTTGATTCCAGATCGGATTTGGATAAAAACTTTTTGAGTTCAACCAGTTTGAAAACAGTTCGATTTCAAGTAAACCTTTCGGGTCGGGTAATTTTTGACACCCCAACATGCATACAAAAACTAGCTACTATGGAATGGAGGGAGTAACAGTTATACATAAGACTTGTATCTTAAAATTTCACCAAAACTAATAGAACTTTCTTTTGCAATCATTTTCAATATTTTTTTATGATTGTCATATCAACTTTCTATTGCACTTTGGGCCTGTTCTTATTGACTGAATTGAGCTGAGCTGAATTGAAATGAACTGATTGGAGTTGAACTGAAATGAATATTTTATGAGAGAAAGAAATTAAGATAAGAAATGAACTGAACTTATTGGAGTTGAACTGAACTAAAAATAAGTTGAAGAGAACAGACCCTTACTAAACGCAACTGCTTTTTAAGAGTTGCACTTTAAATTTTTTTGGCAAACTACTTCTTCTTTTTTTTTCTTTTATTATATATATATATATATTTCCTCTCATACTCAACCCCAATATTATTTTTTATGTTTTTTATTATATTATTCCGTCTCACCTCCCGTTACTTTTCTATAAAATATTAATTCCAATATATTTTCTTATAATCTTTTCATAGCCAATCAACTAACCTTATATCTTTTTATATTAAAACTAATTAACTTACTTATAACAATTTGTGTCAGTCACAGTGTAAAACTTGATAAAAAAACAGAGGGATGGAGTAGCAAAAAGTATACATTTGGTACAAAATATGTACTCCCTCAGTCTCATATAACTTTTTTGTACACTTTTTGTTGGGGTTTGGTGAGTTCGACTCACCGCGAAAACAACCCCGACCCAAGGAACCACTCGTAATTAATAAAACCATAAAGTATAAATAAATAAACACAAGAAAAGGAAGAACGAATCATACCCTTGAAGCGAGCTTTGCCCTCTCAAAATGGGCTCTTACTTGAAATCCTTGAGCACCGCAAATGCCGTGCCTCCAACGGTATCCACCCACAAAGGACGAACACGACTTTTAAGGTCCGCTACCTTGGAGTTAGCAAGGTCCGACCAAAACCCAAGAGTTAATGGAGTTTAAGAGTTTTTCCCAAAATATGGATGCTCTTTCTAACTCCCACTCAAGCACTTTACTCCAAATCCCAAGGTTGGTATTTATAGAGGAAATTATGAGTGAGAATTTGTATCCCATCAATGTGGGATCATGAAATTCCACAAATTAATTTAAAGCTAAATTAAATTAAAATTGCAAACTAATAATAAATCTACAAGTGACATTACCATGTGAAATTGGTTAGTGAGGACCACATGGAGAGTAGGGGACCATACTTGCTCCCCACTCAATACTCTCCTTGTGCCACATGTCCTTACCAACTTGCTCCCATATTCCTCAAGCTTCCCCATAGTGACTGGCCCTATGGCCCAGCCACGAGCCCAGTCCGAGCCCAGCCCCGCACCAAGATGCGGGCTGATGCTGTGCGCGCAAGCCACGCACTTGGTGCGGGTTTGCTGCTGTGCGTGGCTGCTAGTGCGTGCGCTGCTAGCACGCCTAGCTTGCGGCAGCTAACTGCTGCACACACCACGTGCACGCGGCTGCTAGCTGCTGCTGTGCGTGGCTGCTAGCACGCACCTAGCCAGCCATGCTAGGCTCGGCTTGGTGCGCTTGCTAGTCACCTATGCTTGGACATTTTTGCCCCTAGCATTCGGATGCTCGGGGCATTCCGATGCTAGGAGTATTTTGGGAATATGGTCGATTTATTATTATTTTGCGCGTCTGGTCTTTCTATTATTTTTGACTCGACTTCCGACGATCGGTTTCGACGCTCCAAGCTCGAATTACCGACGTCTAAATATTTAACACTTGGGCGACGAATTAATTTCTTCCGAATTAATTCGTCCAGGTGGTTCGTATATTTTGCTTGGGTGTGACCCGAAGGGTTCAGTCAACATTAAGCTGTAATATTAATTATATTAATATTACTGATCGGAAGCGACCTCCACCCAGGCATTCCGATCACTTGACCTTACTGAATATATTAGCTTTCTAATAATTCTGAACCCACTATCAGAATAATACACTTGTTCGAAGGACACCATTCCTTTCACTTTTTCCTTTGTCCTTCCGGACAAGTGTGTATTTAGTGTATAGCCCCTTTCCTATATCTCTTCATGTCTCTTCATGAACTACAGAGTAAGATTACTCATCATCTCTGTTACGTCCAGAAGTGTTTCTTGAAATCCGAGTTTGACTGTCAATAAGTAGATGATTTCTAAAATCCATCTGAGCACGGCCATGCATTTTCACAGTCTCGCTCTTCGAGAGGCCTTGTAAACAACAAGACATGTTCCCTATTGTTAGTAGGGGGACATTTCCAGTCTTGTAATGTAGCTTCTCTTACTAAGAGGACCTAGCCGCTCGATATTTGTCGTTATAATCCCCAGTTACGGAAAACGTTTGGCGGATACCAAAGCGGACCAGTACTCAAACAAGAGACCTCCCACTACTCATGGTCAAGGAAAAGAGTTCTGATAGTAATAATGAGAAAAATACTTATGACGATTTTAAATCTCTTAAAGTATTCTCATAGGTCGATCCAGTATGGTTCTAAACTAATACCTGTGCAAATGATTTATATCCTCATAGCACAAGAAACGATGCTATAAATCATACTACACACTAATATCTAATGGTCATTAATCGTCCACAAAAAATATGACCTTGATTAGGGATAATTTTCGATTAAAATATTCAATGTTCACTTAATAGGTGTTTCTTTATCCAAGCCATTGACTTGATACCCTATTTTGAATATTTATTAAAATCAAATGGACTCATTATTTAATTCTAAACCACAATTAAATAGAGACGGAGTGAATTAAATTGCATGAAAAATTTTAATTACTCCAAAAACTGAATGGTTCATCATAGTGCTTTACATTAACATTGTCCAAAATTTAATTAAAACACTATAATATGGAAATCAAAGCCAGTTCGCGACATGCTTGATTCCCATTGCCTCGATGTGTTTGTTGTGCTTCACTTGAGACAAGGGTTTAGTAAGTGGATCGGCTACATTGTCATCTGTTCCCACTTTGGAAATTCTGATTTCACCCTCTGTCTTCCATTCTCGAATCATGTGAAATCGCCTCTTGACATGTTTGACCTTCTGATGTTCTCGTGGCTCTCTAGCCTGAGCAATAGCTCCATTGTTGTCACAATGGAGGTCTATTGGACCCTTGATGGAGGGTACAACACCAAGTTCATCAATGAACTTGCGAATCCAAACTGCCTCCTTGGCTGCCTCATACGCTGCTAAGTACTCGACTTCAGTTGTAGAATCAGCGGTTGTGCTTTGCTTTGCACTCTTCTAACTAAACGCTCCTCCATTGAGACAGAATATGTATCCGGATTGTGACTTGGAGTCGTCTCTGTCTGTTTGGAAGCTTGCGTCGGTATATCCCTCAACAACCAATTCATCTTTACCGCCATAGATCAGGAATTTATCCTTGTTCCTTTTCAGGTACTTCAGAATATTCTTGGCCGCAGTCCAATGCGCCTCTCCTGGGTCTGATTGGTATTGGCTCGTAGCACTCAAGGCATACGATACATCCGGCCTAGTACATATCATGGCATACATGATCAATCCAATAAGCGAAGCATATGGAATACGACTCATCCTTTCTCGCTCATCAGGTGTCTTTGGACACTGCTTCTTGCTTAAGGTTATGCCACGTGAAATGGGTAGGTGCCCTATCTTGGCTCCTTCCGTTTGGAATCAAGCTAGTACCTTATCGATTTAAGTACTTTGACTCATTCCTATCATCCTCTTTGATCTATCCCTATAGATCTTGATGCCTAGTATGTACAGAGCCTCTCCCAAGTCTTTCATTGAAAAACATTTCCCGAGCCAAGCCTTTACAGACTCTAACAACGGAATGCTATTTCCAATGAGAAAAATGTCATCGACATATAAGACTAGGAAGGCGATGTCACTCCCACTAACCTTCTTGTAAACACAAGACTCATCTGGATTCTTGATAAAACCAAACTTACTGATGGATTCATCAAATCGCAGATTCCAACTTCTACTTGCTTGCTTTAATCCATAAATGGACTTCTTAAGCTTGCATTCCTTCTTAGGATTGTTCTGGTCGACAAAACCTTCAGGCTGTGTCATGTACACAGTTTCTTCCGAAATTCCATTGAGGAAGGCGGATTTGACGTCCATCTGCCATATTTCATAATTGTAATATGCAGCAATCGCTAGAAGAATTTGAACGGACTTAAGCATAGCTACTGGAGAAAAGGTTTCATCATAATCAACGCCGTGAATTTTCCTGTAACCTTTTGCTACCAGCTTTTCTTTGTAAATGAATAAATTTCCATCTTTGTCGGTTTTAATCTTGAAAATCCATTTACATCCGATAGGTGTGTAACCTACGGGTAAATCAACCAAGTCCCATACTTGATTTTCAAACATGGAGTCCATTTCGGATTTCATGGCCTTTTGCCATTTTGCAGAGTCGGGGCTCGTCATAGCTTGCTTGTAGGTTGTCGGCTCATCTCCATCCACTACTAGGATGTTCTGATCTTCGGTTAATACAACACTGAGATATCTGTTAGGTTGAGATCTTGGCCGAGTTGACCTACGTAGGGTGATGGACTGAGAATTTGCATTGTCGGTTTGACTTTGCATATTTTGACTTTGACTAATGTCAACAGATGCTTCGTGAGCACTTTGATTGTCAAATTGTCCTTGTTGCTCGTCCTCTCGAACTTCGTCGAGTTCGATTTTCCTCCCACTTGTCATTTTGGAGAGATGCTCCTTTTCCAAAAAGACACCATCACGAGCAACAAACACTTTGTTCTCTGATTTGTTGTAGAAGTAATACCCTTTGGTTTCTTTTGGATATCCCACAAAGTAAACCTTGTCAGATTTCGGATGAAGTTTGTCAGAAATGAGTTTCTTGACATATGCTTCGCATCCCTAAATCTTGAGAAAAGACAACCTTGGAGGTTTATTTGTCCATAATTCATATGGAGTCTTTTTCATTGCCTTTGACGGAGCACGATTCAGTGTAAGTGCCGCAGTTAAAAGTGCATGTCCCCAGAAAGAGATTAGAAGTTCACTAAGACCCATAGTCGATCGGACCATGTCTAACAGGGTTTGATTCCTCCTTTCAGATACTCCATTCCATTGAGGAGTTCCCAGAGGTGTCAACTCTGAAAGTATTCCATATTCTTTCAGATGGTCATCGAATTCTTGGCTCAAATATTCGCCACCTTGATCCGATCGAAGCGCTTTGATTTTCTTGCCGAGTTGGTTTTAAACTTCGTTCTGAAATTCCCTGAATTTATCAAACGATTCAGATTTGTGCGACATTAGATAGACATAACCATATCTACTATAGTCGTCAGTGAAGGTTATGAAATACCGATAACCACTCCTTGCGGGTGTACTCATTGGCCCACATACATCGGTGTGTATTAGTCCCAACAAGTCACCGGCCCTTTCTCCCAACTTGGAGAATGGTTGCTTTATCATCTTGCCTAATAAACATCCTTCGCAATTCTCAAAGGATTCTAAATCAAATGAGTCAAGAATACCTTCTTGAAGAAGCTTCTTGATGCGTTTGATGTTAATGTGGCCAAGACGACAGTGCCACAAGTAAGTTTGACTAGACGGTGTAGCCTTAGCTTTATTTGCATTGGTATCAAACATTTTGTCTAAAAACACGTGAAAGTGTCATTCCATAAATATATTCAAGACATCAAAACAAAAGTCTTGGTTGATGAAAACGACGTCCAACGTCGGAAATACATCAAAAGTATGGTGTATAAAACTAAATAAGTTCTACTTCTTTAGACAAAACATGAGATTACAAGTTTTCTTGGATAGATCACCTTTATCCTACTTGTGTACTCATTTCCACATGAAAAAGCACCGCTCACTTGGTTCCTGAAAAAGGAGTGTATTGTGAGTCAATTTTTTGGTATCTAATACCCTTTAAAATTGCTTATATTCAAGTGTTTAAGATGATACCTGAGGTTGAGGTTACTTTTCCTTTCGCCTCATCATCCAGATACTTGTTGCATTCTCTTTTGTAGTGTCCGGGGTTACCACAATAGAAGCAGCGCATCTTCCTCTTGTCTTTGAACTCCTTCTTCCTTGGTCTAAGGGCAAAGTTAGCCTTCTTGCAAGAATAGGTCTTTTGGAGCTCTTGGATGACTTCCCTTAAGGACAGTGTATCCCTATTGGCAGTGAGACACATTTTAAGCTTCACATATACCGAGTGAAGAGAGCTAAGAAGCATGTGAGCCGCTTGCTCGTCTTCCACTGGTTTGCCAATTAGCTCCAGATGGTTGAATAGCCTTGTCATATTAATTACATGAGCTTGAAGTGGCATTCCGGGCCTAAGTCTCGCATTGTAGACTTTTCCCCACACCTCTTGTCTTTCTTTTGAGAGACAACCATCTTGCGGTGGCTTGATCCTCATTTTGGAGAGTGACCTAGTCACATCCTCCACGTGACCATCATAATTGCCCCTAGCACTTTTGGTGACCCTCAAATTGACTACATCCTCAAGATCTTTGAGCATCATGTCCGGAAAATAGCCGGAGAAAATCTCCTTCCATTGAACCGGGATGAAGTTTTCCATGAGTTTCGAAACTCTCTTGCAATCCATGCTCCATTCTTCATGAGCTTCATCACTCATGATCCCTTTAGAGTAGAAATTGGGGATCGGAGTGTTCAAGATATGCTCTAGGTAGCAATTTCTGAGTGTCTTTTGGAGTTCATCTTCCCATTCCTTAAAGTTCACCAAATTGAGCAAAAATGGTAACTTTTCGCGAAGTTCCGGGTACATAAGGTCGTTGTCATTAGTTGAAGACATGATTATACAATTGAAAGAATTTTAATGAAAAATCATTCAAAATTACTTAAATAAGATTGAATTTTATTCATGCAAATTTTCAATACTTATTTAGCGTCTTATTTACACGTAAAATTGTCCCTATTTTGTGAAAATAAGGCGATTCCAAGATCCGAAGAAACAAAGAGTGTGTTGAGTAATTAGGTTTTGATGATTGTAAACTAATGATGATTATCTATCTAATGTGTTTGTTAAGTTGTGCATAGAAAGAACAAGTTATACTTGGAACAGGATACAAGGAACCTGAGCAGTCACATATATATATATATAAGGAACCTGAGCAATATATGATAAGCAATAAAGAAACAAGAACAATGATGAGTGTTATAGTTGATAAACATGATGATGGTTAAAGAACCATGAAGGTAACTATGTAAATAGGTGTTTGCATATGTTAGCTTCATAAGGTAAGTACACTATGCATACATGAGCTGTATATGTGTAGGAGTATTTACATAAGCTTTAAGTTTAATTAGTTCTCTCACTTGAAGTTTGTTTATGACAAACAAACTTCAATCTAATGTTTCTCTTAAGTGTTTATGTGAAGACAGGAACTGACTTAGGTGAAGTCAATGGGTTGGAACATAGAAGACTTCAAGAGGAACAAGAGAGAATGAATGAACCTAAAGCAGGTTCTCCCATGAGAACCAAACCACGAAGGAACCTGAAGGTATCCTCTAACAAGATCCAGAAGGAACTTTCGGCAGGCTTTCCCACGAAAGCCGGAGCATGTTCCCTAACAGGTACATGAAGAGTTCCATGTTCCCTAACAGGTACATGAAGAGTTCCCTAACAGGAACTTAGTTCCTAACAAGAACTATCTAAGTTCCCTAACAGGAACTTGCCCCGAGATATAGAATACATCAATACTACAAGATTCCAGAACAAGTGTTTCAAAGAAACAACATGAAGACGGAGAAATCAAAGTATGTCGCTCTAGGATTCATGTAAGTATGTTGGACATAAAAGTCAGTCTGGAACAAGTCTAAAGAACCAAGGTGAACTCATGATAGTCAATGAAATTAGAGTTACTGACTTGTTAGGAACTCAGAGACTGTCAGAGTTCCAGAACCTAATCGGAACTTAGGTATGCACGTCGTTAAAGGTCGCAGGTCGAATTTAATGATATAAATATTTACCTAATACGTGCATATCTTTTAGGGATTTGGTTTTACAGAATAAGAATATTTATTTTCTAATAAATCCCTTTTGGAAAAAGATAAGTTATTTTTGGAAAATATTTTCAGTAAAATAAGTTTTAAATAAAATCTAATTTTATGGCAAGTACATCTTTTGTTGAAAGATATGGTAAATATATCTTTTGTAAAAAGATATGGTAAGTATATGTTTTATAAAAAGATATGACAAGTATATATTTTGTAAAAAGATATGGTAAGTATATTTTTTGTTAAAAGATATATTAGTATATTTGGAAAATATAAGATTTATATAAAATCTGATTTTACGGTAAATATATCTTATTATTATTGATAGAATATATTCTTAACAAAAGATATATTTTTGGAAAACTTATTTTTGGAAAATATCTTTTATTTCAATCTTTTAATAAAACTTATCTTTTACGAAAACAATAATTTGGGTGTACTATAAATATGCTCATATGTATTCATTCAAAGTTGAGGTTGACGAAGTGCAGTGGTCGTGCTTAATGGTTTCATCCTTCACCACGAAGCTAAGTCAAACCTCCAGGTCGAAGTTTCAGTCAGGTTCCAGTTACAGTTCGTCCAGTAAGTTCCAGACAGATCTTAAAGTGTCCAGCATATTAGTTTTATCTCTTTATTCATTGGTATGTATTTAGAGTTATTCTTTGAGATCTTGTAATTGGGAAAAAGGGTTTTGAGTGTTTTATGTATTGGGGAGTGAGAGTTCGTGAGGATTCTCGTTATAATTATATTGTAAGAGTGCAATGTGTGAGCTTCTAGGTGAGGCCAATTAAGCTTCTAGTGTGAGGCCGAGTGGGTAGTACTTTGGTGGTACGAGTGAATCTAAGTGTGGTACTTAGATTGGGTAGGTTAGGGTCCTATCAAGTAGCAAGTCCAGTGAGGAACTTGTGAAATAAAGGTCTGTGTCTAATAGGTTGTAACTTGGTGTTTGCCCTATTATAGTGAAGTATGTTTGAAATCCCTAAGGTAGGGTCGAGGTTTTACTTCCAGTTGAGCCCTGGATGGTTTCCTCGTAAAATCTTCTTTGCATTGTCTAAGTTCCTAACAGCAATCAGTTTTATATTCCACGAAAAGTAGGCACTAGGAACATACTACAATTCACCCCCCCTCTTGTAGTATATCATCTGAATTAACAGAGTGGTTAAGCATGCTTTGGCTTGTCTTAACACTCAATATTCTAGGGTAAGCATTGCCTTGCTAATGGCTCTAAGCCATTCTTGGTTAGACAATCGTCGCATCTAATGCATCTTTGACGATGTATCTCTTTTGCCACAGTATGTGAGGACTCCTCACTCATACCTATGAGTTAAACCAAAACCAACGTGCACAACCGGTGTGCCTTATGAGCCTTGGAGAAGTGATGGCACCTCGCTTTGGCGTAGCCTACCATCACCCTCGTTCGGTTGGTAAGTGTTGTTTTGGAAAGGCAAGTTTGACTCAATATTATTAGGGACCTAGGATTTTTATATTGGTTGATTTAAGTGAACTTAACTAATCATCGCAACATAAAGAAAACCTAAACATGCATCTAACGAACAATTCACATGTATATAAGCATAAAATATAAAGCGAAATTATAGATGCATATTGGCAACTAGCATGACCCCTTGAATTCTTCAAATCTTC
Organism: Chenopodium album; assembly: GCF_948465745.1. Classification (NCBI taxonomy): domain Eukaryota; kingdom Viridiplantae; phylum Streptophyta; class Magnoliopsida; order Caryophyllales; family Amaranthaceae; genus Chenopodium; species Chenopodium album. The sequence continues at coordinate 57,475,578 of NC_137839.1, forward strand.
AAAAGGTCTTCATTTGCAATTCAAGGCTTTGTCTTCCAAGATACGCCGTCTTCAAGACTTAACCAAACTATGCAAATACTAGTGTCTACGACTAGGAATAATTTAAATATTAAGGTACAAAAATACTTAACGGTGCGTAGACCGTATTTAGATTTACAAAAATACATAACGGCACGTAGTCCGTATTTTCTATCCAAATCGGGTCCCACTAGTTGCCATTTCATAAAGCCTGTGAGAGAGAATATATATTCCATTCATCCATTCACTATTTGTGAATGGCCCATGCAATTTACAATATCAAACAAGTAAAATGCATTTAAACAACGCGCGCACTAGTAACTAATCTAGGTGGTTAATCCGATTAACATGCCTAATTAAAACTAGTCAAAGTTGTTTAACCGGTTATGTAATTGACGTCATTAATTAATTGAAGCTCCCACTAAATTCCGCATTTCCCTTAATTAATCCAATTAATTAAGTCGGTAGCACCCAAACTTGTCAAAATAAAATTTTGCCAATGCCGCTCAAAACCGAGGCCTAGCCTCCCAAAATTTTAATTAAAATAAACAAAATTAATTAAAATAAATAAAACGGCAAAATAAGCAATATTAAGCCAACCACATTTCAAGTGGCTTTCGCTTTAAGCGTTTTGCCAAGGAAACTCGAATAATCGCAGCTCATGCAAACCAAGCATACTACGGCTATTCACCTCACCGCACCAAGCATATGCACACACAAAAAACTCCGCACACACGGCCCGCGGCAAGCAGCCATGGGCTGCTGCCACTGCCGCACGCACGCGCACGCACAACCATGGCTGCTGGTGCATGGATGCTACGGCCGTGTGCTGCTGCTGCGCGTGTGGCCGCACGCAAGGCGGGGTAGCCACCTTGGCAGCCACATGCGGGCTGCTATGCAGCCCGGCTAGCCAAGGGTGGTTCTTTGCCTCGTTTTGCGTGCCATGGCCTCGGGATTTGATCCCATTTCGCGAGACATAATTAATTAATTCTAAATTAATTTTAGAACTAACTTAATGAGCAAAAAATAAAATTTTAAACAAGTCCAACTTAATAAAATTTCAAAGTGCAAATAACCAAAATAATTCCAAGAACCATTCTTAATTAAATTGGTTTAGCTTGGTGCAATAACAAAGTTGAGGCAATTTCTCACGTTTAATTTAATCAATTTAAATTAAACTTGAGAATTTGACAAAGTAAGGGGAAGTTGGAAAAATATAAACTTTAATGTTCAAATGAAAATTCCAACATCTAAATTTTGTGAATCCTTGAAAATTATATCTTCCAACATGAAGATAACCAAATTTCTATCACAAAAATTGAAACTTTATGTTTCCAATCAACTCAAAATGATTTAAACAACAAAGTTTAACACAAAATAACATGGAATTTAGTGGTTTTTAAAGTTTCAATCACTTATCACAAATAAAGATTGAATCTTTAACACTTAGGAAGTCTCAAAACAAAAATTTTCACACTCAAAAGCAATTAGTTTGCAATTATGTGAAAATAAATCAACCTTTAAGCATCAAATACTACCAAGTAAGTGTGCTTTAAGGGGACTTAAAAAATGCAGAAAATAATGCAAATAATCAACCACATAATCAACAAGTTATGCCATTAATTTCAAGGTTAGAAAAGACTTAAAATTTTTCGTCAAAAAACGAAAAATCCCTCGAAAAAGGCATTTCTGGTCAGAATTTGGCTAAAATTACAGTCCCAACGGGCCCAACGGGATAAAAACCTTTCCAGAACACCTTTTCCACCCAAAATTCACTATTTTTGGGCGAAAATCTGGGTTCTAGGCCAAATTCGACATTAAAACGGGATTAAAATAAATAAAACCGAGCTACTAATCTAATTAGCAACTTAAACCAGAAAAATAAGCCACAATAAACCTTGAAAAACATGATTATAAAAATAAACGAACGGGGCTCTGATACTGCTGATGGGGTTTGGTGAGTCCAACTCACCGCGGAAACAACCCTGACCCAAGGAACCACTCGTAATTAATAAAACATAAAGCATAAATAAATAAACACAAGAAAAGGAAGAACGAATCATACCCTTGAAGCGAGCTTCGCCCTCTCAAAACGGGCTTTTACTTAAAAGCCTTGAGCACCGCAAATGTCGTGCCACCAACGGTATCCACCCACAAAGAACGAACACGACTTTTTAGGTCCGCTACCTTGGAGTTAGCAAGGTCCGACCAAAACCCAAGTGTTAATGGAGTTTAAGAGTTTTTCTCAAAATATGGAATGCTCTTTCTAACTCCCACTCAAGCACTTTACTCCAAATCCCAAGGTTGGTATTTATAGAGGAAAGTATGAGTGAAAATTTCTATCCCATCAATGTGGGATCATGAAATTCCACAAATTAATTTAAAGCTAAATTAAATTAAAATTGCAAACTAATAATAAATCTACAAGTGGCATTACCATGTGAAATGGGTTGGTGAGGACCACATGGAGAGTAGGGGACCATACTTGCTCCCCACTCAATACTCTCCTTGTGCCACATGACCTTACCTACTTGCTCCCATATTCCTCAAGCTTCCCCAGAGTGACCGGCCCTATGGCCCAGCCACGAGCCCAGTCCGAGCCCAGCCCTGCACCAAGATGCGGGCTGCTGCTGTGCGCGCAAGCCACGCACTTGGCGCGGGCTTGCTGCTATGCGTGGCTGCTAGTGCGTGCGCTGCTAGCACGCCTAGCTTGCGGCAGCTAGCTGCTGCACGCACCACGTGCACGCGGCTGCTAGCTGCTGTTGTGCATGGCTACTAGCACGGTGCGCTAGCACGCACCTAGCCAACCATGCTAGGCTCGGCTTGGTGCGCTTGCTAGCCACCTATGCTTGGACATTTTTGCCCCTAACATTCGGATGCTTGGGGCATTCCGATGCTAGGGGTATTTTGGGAATATGGTTGATTTATTATTATTTTGTGCGTCTCGTCTTTTTATTATTTTTGACTCGACTTCCGACGATCGGTTTCGACGCTCCAAGCTCGAATTACCGACGTCTAAATATTTAACACTCGGGCGACGAATTAATTTCTTCCGAATTAATTCGTCGAGTCGGTTCGTATATTTTGCTTGGGTGTGACCCGAAGGGTTCAATCAACATTAAGCTGTAATATTAATATAATATTACTGATCGGAAGCGGCCTCCACCCAGGCATTCCGATCACTTGACCTTACTGAATATATTAGCTTTCTAATAATTCTGAACCCGCTATCAGAATAATACACTTGTTCGAAGGACACCATTCCTTTCACTTTTTCCTTTGTCCTTATTTGTTTCGACACTTCCATTTTTGAACGCACCTTACTTCCTTCGTTTCTATACAATTAACACGTTTTAAATTTCAATTTTATTCTTCTAACTTCATTTGACTTTGTTTATTGATTTTTTCTTAAGAGAAAAATAATTATGTCGAGCCTTATTTGATTCTTTTCTAGTCCATTTTTCAAATATCAAATATTTATAATTTTTGCTATACAAAATTGTAGACATTAATATTTGAAGTTTTACGTTGGAAAACAGGTCTAAAGAAAATGTGTCGTTTAATATGAAAATGGTGATAAAAATTTTAATACATTTTTGTTTCACTATTAAAAAGTGAGAGTCGTCCAACACTGTCTCACATCTAATTAAAAAAAATAAATAAATCCTCCACTATCTTCTATCAAATTCATCTACTTTTCAATAATATCTTTTGTAATAAAATAACTTTTGATAAACAAACAACCTATCATCTATAAATATTTTGCAAAATTAATATGGAACGGAGTTGTAAGCTAGGGATAAGATTCTAATTAGACCTCAACTAGGCTAGATAGTAGATACTTAGAAGTAAGGTAAAGGGATAACAAGTAAGATAATCTCATCTAGTCTAACGGCCTGTTTGATTTACTAAACTGAGTTGAAATGTACTGAATTGAACAAAAATTTTTAAAAGAGAAGGAAATTTAGAACTGAATTGAACTGAAATTAAGCTGAAGAGAATGAACACTAAACCTCCCTATTTTGACAAGATTTGAATCCCACTCATTAAGGATTTAAGGTAAAAGTTGGGTAGATTGACACCATATTTGGGCCATGCAACTTATACATGAAATAAAAGGCCATGTGCACATTCCCTAAGTTGGGCAACACAACCAAATGACATGGATATCTTGGGCCAGCAAACACCAATATCCAAAAAACACACGAATACAAAATAACTTAATGGTGCAAAATCCCAAAAGGATCTTCAACTGAATTAATGAACATGCAACTAACTAAAAAACACAACAACGTCATAGTATAGGGAAATAGCACATATGTTAACGTTTCTGTGAATTTGGCAGTTATAATTTAAGGCCTTAAAGGTGTGTAATTGTGCGCAGTCATGGGATTTTCACGAGCACGATCGTATACAACCCAATTACACGACCGCAAGTGAGCTCCTACACGTGCTGCTGCTGCTACTACTTAGCATTGTAAAATACTCGTACAGTCGTACGAGTACATTAATTTTTGCACGGCCGTTGCCAAACATAACATATGATTGACTTCTCATGCACTACGACGTTGCTGCAGAAGGCTCGGATGACACACCGGTAGAGTATGCGTTGTTCACTGGTTGAGACATGCTTGGATCATTGCGTTTACCATAGGATGACACACTCCCTATATTTGCTACGTACCATTGAAATTTTGTGTGGATAAGAAAGAGATGTACATTTTTAATTTAGAACTTTCGTTTGTACCCGACGTTTTTCATTATTCCCAAAAAGATTTTGTATTTGGACACCATCAATAAGGGTGAAAGTAGGAGGAAAACTTGATGAAGGTAATTAGTTTAGGACTTTTGGAGTGAAAAGTAAAGGTGGTAGTGTCAAATTTAACTATTAGGTAATGGAAGGATCAACATGTTATTTAGTAAAATATTATTGGGTTTTGGGTCAATATTTATTAATTAGGAACACGGTGTATTTTTGTATGGTTGCATTACGTGCATTAAACACCAATTATAATCTCATACAAGAAAAAGAAAAAAAAAAAAGTAATCTTCACTACACCTTACAAAAAAAATGTTCACTAATAAATAAATTCAGTTCAGCAAAAATAATTTCATTATAAGAAAAATAAATTAACTTCAGTAAAAATAATTTCAATTCAGTAATTATCAGTAACTTTAAATAAGAAATATAATACCACTACAAAAAAACAGCCTGTTTCCGACGGAAAAATTCCGTCGGAATAACCCCAAAATCAGTTTCCGACGGAATTCCATCGGAACGGATTGTCGGAAAATGATTCGTAGGAAAACGGACCCTTCTGACGGAAAATTCCGTCGGAAACACTATTCCGACGGAATTCAGTCATCGGAAGAGGTTTTCCGGCACCGTATAAATCCGCCGTAAATCTCCGACGGACACAATTTCCTCGGAAAATTGCGACGGAAAATCCGTCGGAAAATTATTAGAAAAAAACAAAAAAAAAATGCATCCCACCATCCCCACCACCAGCCCAAACCACCAGCTACCACCCCCCACCACATGCCCACCCCTACCCCGTATTACCAGCCCCCGTAACCCGATCCAACACCCACACCCACACCCACACCCACACCCACGAGAACCCATACCCACCTAACCCTAAGTCCCTAACCAACACAAACAAGCCCAGATCTACCACCTCACCTACGTGAAACACCCCACCAACAACTTAAAGCCACCACCTCCACCGCCGAACAAACCATTACAGCCCAGAAATTAACAAAAAGAAAAGAAAAATAAAATAAAATCCCAACACAAAATCCAAACCCGAAAACAAATAAAAAAAAAAATTTCAGACCAAATAAATCCAGTACCAGAAACCAAATTCCAGAAAATAAATTAAAAAAAAAAACTAAAAACTGAATAAAAAAAAAATTCAGCACAAAAAATTGAAAATAAATGAAAAAACAATTGATCTGCACTTACCACGAAAATTCGACCACAATCAACCAAATTTAGCCTTGAATATGGTTATATAAGGCCAAATTCGACCATGAAAACGCTAGATCTAGCGTTTAATGGTCGAACTTCACCTTAAAACCATAAATTTGATATAAAAAAATGTTGGGGATGCTTCATGGGCTAGCTTGGCCGGAAGTTAAAAAAATATGGAGTATGGCGAGAGAAGAGAGGGAGTAGCAGCGAGAGAGGAGAGATAAAGAGAAGAGAGGAAGAAACAGATCAAGAAGATAGATGAAAAGAGAGAGGGGAAAAGGAAATAGAAGATAGAGAAAGGAGGAGAAGTGAGCAGGAACGAGAAAAGGAAAGGAGGAGAGGAGAGAGAAAGAGAAGAATAAGAGGAGAGAAGTAATTAAGGGAGGCGGAAATAAGGATGGAGTAGGGTTTGGTGAAAAAAGTATTATTTTTTTTAAAAAAAATTTTATTCCGACGGAAAAATCCGTCGGAAACTATAAATTCCGACGGAAAATTCCGTCGGAAATCACATAATTCCGACGGAATTTATTTCCGTCAGAAATTTCCAACGGATTTTCGACGGAATTTTTAAATTCGTCGGAAATATCCGACAGAAAATAAATCCGTCAGAAATATCGATTTTTCCGACGGAATTTCATGCCCGTCGGAACCAGTCCGTCGCCATTTGCCTGTTTTCTAGTAGTGTACCTCTCCTCTCTCCTCCTTCCTCTCTCCAAAACCCTAGCCTCCATTGTTGAATTTTAAAGGGGCTTCCATCGGTTTTAAACGACGGAAAGCCCCAATCCTAGTTTCTTTAAAGCTTTTTTAGGTTTTATAATAATGCTTCCTCCTTTTGGGAAGAACTTTCTCCCTCAAAAGAAGGGTTTCTGACCTCCTTCGAAAGACAAGGGTTTTTCGACCTCCTTCGAAAGACAAGGTTTATCTCCTCTTTTTGGGGGAGAAATTTCTTAGTTTTGAATACATGGTATTAGATCTAATGGATTATCGTGAAATTATTTCGTTGGTGAAAAAGTTATCAAGTTTTTGAATGCAGACAGATGAATTAGAAGAAAAACATCCTCACGACTACAAAGGATAGTTAGATTGTCTCTCCAACAAGGCTGTATTTTCCAGCGATATAAGTAGGAGATGTTCCACAGTGCAAGATCTACTCGACGATCGTAGTTTTTATGAAGGAAAATTTCATTTGATTCAATATCTTATGTATTTGTTAACGTCGAATCTATATTGTAGATGTCGTATGACTTTTAATTAATGAAATATTTTTTATATTAAAAAAAAGAAATATAATAGAGAATAAGAAAAAAAAAATCAGTTTAGCATAGAAGTGATTAACATCGGCCCAACTCGCTAGCCTGGCCCATTCCGCCCCAACTTAGTTTTTATTTATGGCTAGACTCTAGTCTAGGCATCTTACCCTACACCCTTTTTCCCCAAATACTCACTTTCACTAAATAAATGTACCGTCCCCCCAAATATACAAAAAAAAAAAAAAAAAAAAAAAAATCAAACCAGCATTCTCATTTCAATTTCTCTCTCCTCATCCATTTTCTACATTTTCTCTCTCTACACCCATTTTTTAAATTTTCAAATTCAAATATTTCTACGATTTTGTGGCAAATTATCTAAAAAATTATTTCAATTACTACAGAATTCAACAAATCAGGGTTGAAATTCAAAGGAGTAAGTGATTTTGTTCATATTTAGTTCAAAAAAGAGTATAAACCGTAGTTTTAATAAATTTTTGTTGCAATTGTGTTACATGAACAACATCGAAGTATAAAACATGAAAAAATAGTATTAACTATTACATTTAATAATTTTTCTACTAATTTTCGTTAAATATTAGTATGCTAAACAAAAACATTTTGATTTTTGGGTATGAAGTTTTTTTTTTTTTTTTTTTTTCTCTGGGCAATACGAAGGAAACCATTTCAGAGAAGAACATCAAAGAATCTGGAAAAAAGAAAGAACTAATTTAATTAGTTCGTAGTGTTTTTTTGTTTTGTTTCGTTTATTTTTTAATAAATGTTCATTTTCATTTTGATCAATGTTCATTTATATATTAATATACAATCATTCACATGTTAATAGATGATTAATATAATTGTTCATTTATATTAATACATAGTCATTGTATTAATGTTCATTCTTTTTCATAGTTTAGAGTGAGAAATTATTTTGATGAGTGTTCATTTGTATTTTGGTAGATGTATGTTCAATCACATAAAAGTATATGGTTTTCACATATATTAATATACGATTATTAGAATATTGATAAATATTTATATTTTGGTCATCCTCTTCAAATATTTCATGCTCGGTTCAATTTTGAGTTTCAATATATGTCTTTTTTCATATGGATGTATGGTAAATCACATTTTGATAGCTTCAAGAGTTATTCACGTATATATTTCCTGTTCATTTATCAATATCTTTTATTAGCATTTTAAACCAATGCATGTTCATTTATATATTAATATATGTTCATTTTCATATTGAATTATGTAAAAATGTTCATTATTTATTAATAACCGTTCATTTGCATATTAATGAATAATCATTTATACACTAATATATGTTCATTTATATATTAATATATGTTCATTTCCGTATTGATCATTTCAATTGTTATACTATTCATATTCATATGAAAATTGGTTCATTTAATAATTTCAACACTTATTCTTGCTCAAATCTAACTAAAAAATCATTTGTTTTTGTCTATTAGTTAAACAAAGAATCGTGGATATAGTGAGTTACACCACACAATAGCAAGTAAAAAAAAAGGGAAGACGACAAAAATAAGGAAATCAAGAAGGCATGGGTTCGTGCAACATGAACCAATAACACGAGCTTGTATTTTTCGATTTTGGATCGAGAATTCGTAGTGTATAATAATATGTGTGGAATTGTGTTGTATATTTTAATATCCAATATGTTAATTTTTGGTGATATACAATTTCTATTTGATTTTAATAAGAAGGAAATAAACTTTTTTCATAGAGTATGTACTATTACAAATCACACATCATTCAAAAACAAAAAAATTATAAAATAGTATATATATATATATATATATATATATAATGTTCATATTTTTTGACGACTTATATAATAATGTTCATATTAGGAAAACAACATGTTCATAAACAAAAAAATTAATATTCATAACAACTTGAATCTGTGGTTGAGTATTTACAATTGTCGACTTTGAACCATTATTAAATAACTATATTAGAATTTTTAACACTACATACATGTTTATAAACACACCTGAACGATCAATAGAAAACTTTACAAAAGCTAAACATTCAGTTCTTGTATCAAGTCTCTCATACGACCAAATATTTTTACACTTTCTATCTTTATAACCCTCATTTAAACAAATATATCCTTTCATAGAGAATGAGTCATCCCTTTGCCTCTTACTCCTCCCAACTCTAATTTCAAAACCCTCCATAAAAGCATACTCATTAATTCATTATACATTTCATAAGCATCATCTTCAGAAGGAAATTGTTTTCCCCAAAAGTCAAACTGACTTGCTTCTTCAAAAATAACAGCATCCTCTTTTCCCACTTTAATAATCAAACATGTAACAAATGAACACATACAATACCAATAATGGTCAATCATTATAATGCATTTGATCAATTACAGTTAAATTACCATATGTAAAAATATAAATGATTATCTATCTTTGCATAACTGAACATTATTTATAAAACTACAAAACAATGTATATATATATATATATATATATATATATATATATATATATATAATAACAAATAACAAATTTTAAAATATGTTCACTAGTTAAAAGATATATGAGCGTCTTTAATAGAATGAAAATCGTTGAAATTCACGTGTACATGAGTACATCATATATATTCAAATACAATTACAATAAACCAATAGTTTACTATAGAAAACATACATTAAACATAAATTAATATTTACTATTACACAAGTGATCATTTTTTTAACTAAGCTTATTTTCATACGACACACCAAACTGATAATCTGTAAAAATAATCGGTTAGCAAAATGATAACAACTATATATGTTCATATAAGACACACAAAACTGGAAATTAAAGGCAACAATCAAACAATAAGATTATAATTAAAATTACAAAATAAAAACAATAACATAAATAAGAATCAAATTAGAAGAATAATACAACCAAAACTATGAATCAACTAATATCAAAAATAACAAAACTAAACCAGAGCATTATCAAAATTTAAATCAATACAACAAAACTATGAAATTAAAATATTATAGTCACTTAATTACAATCGAAAAACATAGCATTATCAAAATCAATTGATTGATTATCATTTAAAATACGAATTACTCTCAATCATCAAATGCAATTGAGCTTGAGATGTCCACGGAAAAGCGAGAAAATTGAAAAACAATAAAAAAAAAAAAAAAAAAAAAAAAAAAAAGAGGAAAGAGAAAATGAAATCAATGAAAAATAGGAGAGAGAAAATTAAAAATTAGATCTTATAAAAGGTATATATGGGTTTCGGGAGGAAAGAAAAAAAAAAGAAAAAAAATTTAAAAAAAGATGACGTAGTTAGAAGGGGGTATAGGGGAAGTTGTCAACCCTAGAGTGTAGTGAAAAATTTATACCAACAAAGTGCCTAAAAATGCATTTTTAGTTAAAAGCTCGAACTTGGCCCAAAAAAGCCTGCTTTGGCATAACAAGCCCGCTAACTTTTTGCGGGTTTGGACACGACGTAACATGTTAGGGCCCGTCCCGACCTGATTTTTTTTATCACCTCTAGTTTAGCAAAAATGATTTCAAATTATTAAAACTAATTTCAATTAAGTAAAAGAAAAATGGAAACTAATAATCTCCTCTTTGTCATTTTTGCTCAAAACAATCTCACCCTTTCGAAATCTAGAAACAATCTCACCTTTAACTTCTAAATTTTCAAAACAGTCATTTTACCGGTTTGTGAAATCTATATATAATGTTATTAAAACTCATGAGGACAACATGGTAATGATATGTGTCACCCATATGCCACATGTGTGATACATGTCAATCTATGTGTCATCACTTTTCACTCACCATATTAAATTATATTAATATTTAGTCTCTTCAACTAAAACTCTTCATTGGCGTAACTTTAGGTCTTTGATTTTCTATAACTACGATAGGGTTTAATTTAAGGCAAAATTGGCCTCAACAACATCAACTTTTAACAAGGTGCATAGAGCAGCATGAACTTTGACTAATAGTCGTAACAACACCAACTTCTTCAATGGGTGCACAAAATATCATAATTAAAACCTAGGATCGAAAATTTTGTCGAAAATGTGAAATCTTTTATATTTTATTAACTTTTTGCAAATTCTGATATCATTTAGTCCTCAAGGTCCAAATTGACCCATGATCTTAATCGAGACATTTTTATAGCACACAAATTGATGCTTTTTTGTAATTTTTTTTTTGCTAAATTTGATCTCAAAAATTGACCCATACTGACCAAATTGACCTCCAAAACCTCGTTTGATCATTTTTTTTCGCATACAAATCGAGGCACGCAATGCTAGGTGATATTTTTTTCTAATAATAAAATATAAGATACCTAGTTTTCAACAAAAATTTTGGTATCAAGCTTCATTTACGATATTTTGTGCCTCTAATGAAGAAGTTTGTATTGTTATAGCTACTAGTTAAAGTTCATGATGCTCTTTACACCTTGTTAAAAGTTTGTACTGTTGAGGCCAATTTTGCCTTAATTTAATTAAAAAACTCTTCTTATATATAACCTCTTATTATATTTTCATTCAATTATTAATATTGTTCAACATTAACTCTTCTAAATTAATTTGATCAAACTTATGATTTTATGATAATCCGCTCAAGCTAATAACTAGCCACGTATCACCTTTTAATTGGTCCAATTTTAATTTATTATTAAAAAAAACAAAACAAAAATATTTAGTAAAAACCTAGCCTCCTTCCGGAATCCCACCCTGTTAGCAGCCCAACTTCCCGACGCACAGCAGGCAGTAGCCCCCCTCCCCACCCCCATTCACCACCGAACAGCAGCCTAGCTTTCCTCTATTATGAAACGTTTCATAAAAACAAATTACTCTGTTAAGCCTATTTAGTGTATATCTTACGGCCGTGTTATGGGCCGAGTTTATGAGCCCTAATTTCTATAGGTTGTATGTATATATGCATTTTATCGAACAGTTAGTGGGCATAAACCAAAGCATTAGAAGTACAATAAAAACAAGTTGTGTAGCTAACCTAACATTTAAAGCTAAACAAGATGATAATCAAAGTTAGTTTTTGAAGATGGTAGTTAAATTTTTGCTCTTGTTTATATAGTTAGTAATTTATGGTGATGCAAATAATAATTAATGACCATTTTTCAGAAGTAAAAATGGTGAATGATGAAGAAATGGGTGTCAGTTTCGCTGGGAAAATATGGTAATGAAGAACAACATTGAGAGATTTTCGGCAAGTTTACTGTGACAAGGAGTATTATTGTCAATGCATTTAATTGAAGACATGTTTCCTTCAATTGGGGTTGTCAAAATTATTGCTTTGAATCATGATATTCAGAGTGACAGAACTTCTGCGATTGTAGTGTTTGAGCGAGGAAAATATATAGTGCTCGTCTGATTTTTGTTTTGATTGTGGCAATTTGAAGTTTATTTTGGGTAAGAGGTCGTCAAATTTAGGGGTTTCGGGTCTGTTCTCATACGTTGAAATTCAGGTCAGGTCAAGTCAGTTCAGCTCAGTTCAGTTCTGTTCAGCTCCTAATTTCCTTATCTTATAAAATATTTATTTCAGTTCAGTTCAGCTCAGTTCAGTTCAGTTCAGCTGAGTTCAGTCAATGAGAACAGACCCTTCATGAATGGTCTGTTTTAGGGGTTTAGGGATGGCTACGGTGGCCGGATTTAGGGTAAGGGGTGGTGACCATGGAAGGAGCAGGAAGGAGACTTAAGCTTGAATAAGAGAGTTCATTGTTTAGTTCTTAATTTTGTATTATGATGTTGAGGAGTGTTTTATGTTTCTAATGATTGTACTTTTAACTTTACATGTACAAGTGAAGAGGTACACACTATGCATATATCATATAAAGAAAAGAAATTAACAATAAATTAAAAAAAAAAAAAAAAAAATCAAGAGCAGTTTTATTTTTTATAGGGAGTAAGAATAGTTGAAGATATACATTTATGTGAAAGAAATGTAGCAGTTAGTATAGGGTGATATGTAGTTATTTATTTATTTAAATAATGGTTTATGTTAATGGGTAGTTTTCAATTAATTTTTAATTGTATTGGTAAATAATGTAATTTTTAAAAAATAGAAGGGTATTTTAGGAAAAGCAAAATTTATATTTATCGACGAAGAAGTCCTTTCTCTTTATATAGTACTATAGATATGAAAAATAAATGACATGGAATAAGGTTCAATGAAAGAGTTAAGGGTGCCTAACCTTTTTTTGTTTTTCGGGCAGCGGTGAAAACAAGACACAACTAAACTCACTACTTTTAGCCTACGACTATTTTACGAGTTATATACTCTATTAGACCATTAATAATGAAGGATTTATGTCTTCGTCAAGTGCAATTACTACAT